>NC_050174.1:41315376-42035376 GCF_008315115.2 Sander lucioperca
CGAGAAGGGCTTCTCCAGCACTGACTGATTTAAAAGAAAAAAAAAAAAAAGCAGTGAATATGAAAGGATTTGTAATTATACCAGATCACTGAGGACTTTTGGTACTTTACATGAAATAGCGCTTACATATTTGCACGACATTTAGAGTGCCTGTATTGGAGAAGTTATCACACATGCCGACACCTTCTCAGAGCATTCGGTGTTATGCAGCAGTGTTTGTGGCCAACTCACCGTAGGTGTTGCTGGCTCTGCCCACTTTCTGGAAGACTGATGGACCAGCGCCCGACTGGGGCTGCCTCCTGGCTCCTTACCCACAACCAGATTTCAAGGACTGCTTGTCACAGATGGAAAAGTAAGTGGGTCATTCTACATAAGCTTGCAATTTTGCATCCCTCTGGTAACAAAAGAATAGCACTGAATTTTAATATTGGAGAATTTTTTTTTTCTTTTCTTTTTTTCAGATTTTTTTGAGAGAGTATGTTACTCAACTGTAATCTTAACTGTTCAATACTATCTTAAAGTAGACTATAAAGGCCATTTTAAACATTGTTGTTGAGCTATATGATGCATTTATTACATTTCACAAACCTTTCTAAATGAGTTAATATATTGTACGATTAAACACAGCGTTCTATTTTGAAAAATATTCTTCAAAGTGTACAAACAGCAAGCTTGTGTAAAATGATTCAAGTTCTTTCCACTCCCTTGGTGCTCCTCTTCTGTTTTCCCTCCACAGTCTCTCTCAATAAACCTGAGTGGGTCGCAGCCTAAGCCTGTGGTGTGTAACTATAAGCACATTCATCCGCTGGATGCCTTGGATAGTGCTCTTAGCATTAGAAACATTTCAATTTGTTTACATTTGGATGAGATGAAATTAATATTTTAGTATAAACTAACTGACTTGCTGTCAGGAGAATTGCAACACAAGCTTGCACACACCACAGTCAGACTGCCGGCTGTGTGCAGCCTGTTTCCAAACAAATGAAAATAGACGATCAGAAACCCTCAACATCATTTCAGTACGTGATCTATTTTAGTCATTTATCAGTGTTATAAGCTTTTTAGAATGTTAATTGACTCCCCAGTAAACATTTAAATAATTCAAAAGTTACACTTCCACTTTTGCAAGTGAGATTTTTAATACACAAAGTTTTTTTTTTTTTTTTTTCCACTGGTCTGTCTAGAGGGCTTGAAAAAGCGGGAAAAAGATAAAAGAAAAAGAATGGGTTTCATAGAGCCATAGTCATTAAAAGAATCTGAAAATAGCAACTTGCTATCATCTGTTCTCATAGCACGGGTCAGGAGCTCTGACACCTCCAAAATTCCTCCTGTCAGGGTAGGGGGCCATTTGTATTCTCTCTCATTAGGCAATTTGACTAATGACCTGCCGTGGCTGCAGAGCTACTGAGGGACCCGGAGCCTCGCGCCCTCCTCTGTTGCAGCAGCCTGAACACACACACCCTCTATTGGAATGGCACAGATGGCATGCCCGGGCGACAAAATAAACTACAATATGTCTCCGATATGCTGTCAGGCCTGGGCACTATTTCTCATGTCAGAGAGGGGCTAAGGGCTGTGAGTGGGCATAGGGGGTCCTCCTCCAGCTCACTGTTCATCTACTCACCATTATCTGCAGAGGTGACAGAGAGCGGGGTCTGCAACTAGAATAGCATTTCCATGGTCTGCATAAAGAATCCGCCCTCAAATTGAGAGTCACACCGACAGGAAAGGTATGGCAATGTCTAGCCCGGCTACACATAGAGAAAAGGCAACATCCAATTGTTTGGAATATGAAATGCAGCAGGTTCCAGATGAAGCTTGAACCTGTTTTTAAGCAGCTTTACTTATTATTTTGTATTATTTTATGGTATTTAACAATAAAGATCATATTGACCATGAGTAAAACGTGGTAACAGATGCTCATTCGCACTTGCAGGTTATTGCCCTGTCTGTGATTTTCTCACTTAATTCAGGTGCGAGACAAATTCACCCAGGTAATCATGCTAGACAGAGGTCAATGCAATTCTGCTGAATTAGTGGGTTAGGGTTAGTGTAAAATAAAAGTTCATCAACATTCCTAAAGTGTTACTCTTGAGTTGTGGTTCAGGTAATATGGGGTATGCTCGAACACACGCACATATTTTTCCATCAGTCAGTGTCGGGAGCGCAACTCGGTCTGGTTTATGTGTGTGTGTGTGTGTGTGTGTGTACGCCTGTGTCCACGACCATGTCTGTTAGAACCCTGGAAATGCAATGTATGGCGCTGCTGAAGTCCTGGGTGACAGTGCATCCAACAATGGAAGAGTGAGGGATTAGTGCTCAGCCCAGCGTACGAGGGAGCCCTTCCCGCCCTGAAACAGCCATTCATCTGTGCCCAGAGGCTGGAGATGACAATGCAGCCATTGCTCATCGCACCTGACGGAGCCATTAATAAGGCAATGATCCACACGGGGCCTGTGCTGACTCCGTTCTTTACACTACAATCACTCAAGCCACAGGGTCCTCCTTACTTAACGCTACCTCTGCGCTCACCACCACCATCATCATGATCACCGTCATCATCATAGTCATTGTACCAAAATTTCTGCCAGATGTTTTCATATTGACTGCGCTCGCATACTCCGAATGCCAAATAACTACCCAATGCCCTACACTGCAATACAGTCACGAGTTAATGGACTGTAGCCTGGCCATTTGAGCAGCTAAAACATGCTTCATAGTGGGATTCCTGGTCAGAAGATTGGATTTACATTATTTTTGCCCTTTGCACCCTCGGATTTCTCCACGGTATCCATTTTTTTTTACCAAGAAGTCATCTCCCATGCCTCTCCATTTATCTAGATGTAAGATAGCCTCTCTAGTATAGATGGTGGAGGAATACAAAGTGAGATCTGGTTTTAAATGTAATCCTTGAACAATAAAGAAACTCTGTGGCCTTCAGCTCTGCATTCATCTGTCCGCGCCACGCACTCAGATCCATCACCAGCTACAATCTCGGCTTCCCATTGCTGGCTATTGATTCAAATGTATTCTCCCTGCCTGCCTGCCTCTGCCTGGTGTTGGTGCTCCCAGCGACACAGTAGTGCATGTTTGTTCACTTGTTTTTATGAGCTTAAACAAGTCATTGGACCTACCCAATCACCTTGGTTTGCTTGCAGCTTCAGATAGCCACATATCCAAAGGCGCAACAGGGAGGTGGGTGTCAAGACTGGGGAATTGAACAACACGTGGGTGAGTGGGATGGCAATGGTGGTGTTTTGGCCCGTCGGCTGGTCCACCACTTTGACCTAGACTGAAATATCTCCACAGCTATCGGATGGATTACCATACAATTTTGTGCAGACATCAATGGTTCCCATACGATGAATCCTAATGAATTTTGTGATCCCCTGACCTTTCCTCAAGTGCCCCATGAGGTTGATATTTGTGGTTTTGAGTGAAAAACATCAGCAACTTTTGGATGGATTCCTGTTGAATTTGGTACAGATATTTTTGTCCACCTCAGGATGAATTATAATAACTTTGGTGATCCATTACATTTTTACATCTACCGCCATCATCAGGTCAAAATTTCAATATTTGGTTTATGACTATACAGTATACCTGCCAAACTAATGTTATTCCCATTAGCCTCACCTATAATTTTTGGTGCAAATTTTCAAATGCTCGCTAAAGTAATGGGGAACCTGGTACATGGTGTAAACCTTTAGCTTAACTACAGCCTCTTAGCATTATGATTGTGAGCCTTTTAACATGCTGACATTGGCATTTTGCTCAAAGCGCCGCTGTGCCAAAGTACAGCCTCACAGAGCCGCTAGCACAGCTGTAGACTCTTGTTCCGACTACATTTTTACTGTGCGAGATGAATGGAAGCCAAAAACGAAATAAGCTTCCCTATGGTCATGAGGGTGAGGGTCATGCTTGATTACAAAGATCACATTGTACTACACTTGTGTGGAAAGTGCCAAGCCGTGGATCTGTATAATAACCAAGAAAGGAAAGCAAGTCACATAAGTGTCAAAGTGAGGGATATTTTAAAATTCCATACTTTAGAATACTGCTGTGAACTGGAAAGGCCAAAAGGAGTGTCAGCTCCAAAGCGATGACTCATGAACAGCTTCGGCTTATGAGTTCCTTTTCCTGTGCCAGCGGGCCTGATGGACTGTGGGTAAAAGAATATCAGTTGGAAGCTTGGCCTCTTGATATTTGGGGCTCCTGTCGAAGCCAACGGCAGCAAGTTTTGTGCCTCCAGATTTGGGAGTTTTATAATGAAGCCGAGCAGCTGCAGTTTTCTCTTTCTGTCTGGAAACGAGAGGCTTTGTGTCCCCTGTCACCCTGTGTTAATTTGGGCCCTAATGTATTTTATAAACAAAGGGCTGCTCTCTAGCCTGACAGTCGTGACACCTTGATTCCAGTGCAGGATGCATGCAGTACGGGGTTACACCATTAATAATCAACTGGCAGCCATCACACCATTTTAACCACGATCATTATGATAAAGGGCATACACTTAATTACAGGCCTGCTTAATTATAGCTCTGTTGAAGCTCGTTTGTTTGGTCAAATGCTAATTATACCACCACGCTCTTGGCAAGTCCTCATTTCAATCCACTTTTTGCCGGCTGAACAGTGTGGCTTATTTTCATGCAAATTTGATATCTGGTGAATGTTTTGTCTCTCTTCTTTACGCTTTTCTGTGCCTTGTGCGAGCGTGTCTTTGTCTCCGAGGTGAACATCTCTCAGACAAGACGGAATCGGGAATAATCAAGAGTAATTAAACTGGAAGAGGGTTGGGAAAGGGCTGGGTTGGAGGAGAGAGTGGAGGTGCTCAAATAACAGCAGAGAATAAAAAAGCCTTTCATCTTCTCTCCATAGACGGAAGGAGGGGAGGTGTCGGGGTGGCTGGGGATGTTGATAGCTTTTCTGTTTCATAAAGCCACGCTTAGTCTTATGGAAATACTCAGGATCAAGAATAGGGACTAATATTTATTTATTGTTGTCAACCTTCAACTTAATTTTTTCTTACTTTTTTTGCAGCTCTTGACGATGTGCCCTTTGTGATCTCTGAGAAGTTGTATGGAAATCCCAAAGAGGTAAAAGTTCATTGATGAACTAGTGACAAAATGCAAAATGATAACTGTATTACAATATGAATATGAAAAGGGCCATGATAGTTACTGTACAGTTACTTGTCCTGCAACATGTTGTGTAGTATTGGCAACATGATGGTCATAGTTTGTCCTTTTTCACAGTATGCAGCCTTTAGTCCTTTTCCTTTTCTTTCCTTTCATTTCCTTTCCTTTTTGTCCTTTTTGTCCTTTTTGTCCTTTTTCACAGTATGCATTCCTCTCCTCTCCTCTCCTCTCCTCTCCTCTCCTCTCCTCTCTCTCCTCTCTCTCCTCTCTCTCCTCTCCTCTCCTCTCCTCTCCTCTCCTCTCCTCTCCTCTCCTCTCCTTTCCTCCAGACTGAGTGATGAATGTGTGCCGTCAGGCAGAGCTGGCTCAATGAAGTCCATTTGGCTGGCTGGCGGCGGTTGTCACTATAGTCCCGTTTGTATTGACACAGAGAGGGAGAGGATTAAAGATTTTAAGCATGCTTACTTAGCCATGAGCCTAACCGCCATGTTTCTTCTTCTTCTTGTTCTTGTTCTTGTTCTTCTTCTTCTTCTTCTTCTCCCTCCTCTCCTTCCTCCTCTCCCTGCTTTTGATTTCAGATGCAGCAAGTCAATTTAATGGGCATTACGATCAAATCCCTGGCAGAGATCGAGGAGGCAGTGAGTAGAGGCTGCAACGCTCGGCTGACGCCGCTGGCCCACAATGCAAAGCAAACGGTCTTGGGGTTGTAATTAAGTGTCTGAGACAGTGAGGCCCTGTTGGCTCCACTAAGCCCCAATTGAATAAAAGCATGGCCAGGCTAGGCAGCCATTCTCTCTCAAAAGCTTCGTCTCCTGTTCCAAAACACTTGACTTTTATTCCCCAATTCTTCTCTCAAACAGCTCAATCCAGCACCTCGCTCAGTGCTGTAGATCTCTGGGGGGTTTGTTTCTGGTCAGATTCTGCGTGTTTTACTGTTTTTTAAAGTTTCCAATCAGTTTCATCTTCAGTAGGCAAAAAAAGTTAGCAATCATGCAGAGCAAATAAAAGCGCTACAAAGTTCTCCCCATTTCTGATGAAACACTGTAGCCTGCAGGCATTCATAGGAAGAAAATCATCTGTGTGCAGCCCGTGTGAGAAAGAAAGAGTTGGTTCGTTCGTGTGTGTGTGTGTGTGTGTGTGTGTGTGGGGAGGGGGGGGGCTTGTTTAACTATATTGGTGGGGTCCAAAAACCAGGAGTCCAGTATACTTGTGGGGTCCCGACAGCTTTGTGGGGCCAAAATGCTGGACTCCACAACTTTAAAGGTCTGTTTGAGGGTTAAGACTTGGTTGTAGGATTAGGGATAGAATTAGGTTATGGTTAGGGTTAGGGTAAGGGTTAAGGTTAGGCATTTAGTTGTGATGGTTAAGGTTAGGGTAAGGGGCTAGGGAATGCATTATGTCAATGACGGGTCCCCGCAAAGATAGTGCCACAAACCTGTGTGTGTGTGTGTGTGTGTGTGTGTGTGTGTGTGTGTGTGTGTGTGTGTGTGTGTGTGTGTGTGTGCGTGCGCTTGCATGCGTGCGCTTGCATGCGCTTTAAAGGGAGTGACAACCCCCCTTCTCTCTCATTAGCACGGTATCTTGGTATCAGAACTGCCAGGAAGTGACAGACCACTGTAAAAGAACAGGTGCTGTTGGGTTTGAGATGTGTTGTTACAGAGCAAACACTCCCTCATCAAACCGGGTGTCTGTTCTGCACTCTGCCTCTGTCTTCTGTCACATACTATCCAAATCACACAGAGTCGCCATCTTGTCACATGGTCATCTAAATGAAGCTCATTGTCAGCGAAGGTATTAATGGCGTGTACGTGTATGTCTGTGTGTGTGTGTGTGTGTGTGTGTGTGTGTGTGTGTGCGTGTGTATGTGTGTGCGTGCGTGCGTGTGTGCGTGTGTGTGTGTGTTTTCCAGGGTGGAGACAGGCTGGCTGCTCATCCTATATGCTCTTTTTTTTACCCCCTTTTTCCTCTTCCTCTACTCTACTCTCCTCTCCTCCTTCCTCTCTTCTCCGAGAGTGTGATTAGCAGGAGGACACATGGTGAGCTGAGCTGGAGAAGGGAAGGGGCATGAGAAATCATTAATTACAGCCGCGCTGGAGCTGATGAAGTAAATGTGAGATAGTGTAACACACAGGATTTAGTGAAGTGGACGACAGCACAAGATTAATGGCGGGGCCAGGCTGATGAGGATGAAGTCACAGCTTAGCTTGATAATTAGTTTCCAAGTGGAAACATCCCTCACCATTGTGTTATTTTTACTTCTCTCCTCTTATTATTATCTCACACTGATATCTGCAGAACAAGAGGGGGGTAAATATAGTCGGTGGTATTCTGGCAAACATGCTGGGCAGCAGAGGTGTTTCTTGTAGGAAGTGATGTGATTATTGTATTTTTTCTTTTGTCTTGGTATTTTTTGCTTGATTTTCTCTGTCAGTGTTAGAGTCTAATTGTAATGTCCAATAAGTTCTCTGTACTCAAGGTTTCTGCAGAAAAGGCAAATCATTCTTGATAATGTAAAACAGAAAAAAATCTATAAAATCTACAATATTTAGTTTCAAAAAAAGATTTGGGTTTTTTGTATGAAACTGTACCTGAGTTTTTAAAATATTGTTGAGCATTTTCGTCTTGTTTTGTCCAGAAGAGGTCACTGTCCGTGCTCGTGCTGTGGAGCTTCTTCCACCCCGTCTCTGGAAACTGGAGGCGCTTTCAGCACAGAACCTAATTGCCTCTTTCTAAACCAATTAAAAAAATATAGATTCATGAAAGAGATGTACTTTCAAGAATTATACATATGCACATGTAATTGAGGAAAACTGTTGTAATCACAGCCACAGTTGTAGATAAGACCATTTCCTAACAGGCATCACTTAAGCCATGTCTCGGATGATGTTGGTTCCAGCAATTAGGCATTCTTTTCATTTCCCAAATGACTCGCAAAACTTGCGGATATTATAATTGCTTTTAGCCACGCATATCTAATTTGTGTCTTTTTAAGTGTTAATTAGTACGCGATTTAAAGTGACATCTTTATGTAGTTTGCTCTGCTGAAAAATGTTGTTGGCGGCTGGCTAATGATTTTCAGAGGGAGTACGCTCGTGGAAAAGAAGTGTGTATGCACACATGACAAGATTTTCATTAGCACCTGTGTATGATGGGCTTTCAGTGTTTGTTGGGAGTTATCTGTGTGTGTGTGTGTGTGTGTGTGTGTGTGTGTGTGTGTGTGTGTGTGTGTGCGTGTGCGTGTGTGCGTGCGTGCGTGTGCGTGTGTGTGTGTTTCTAGGCCTGTGCTTGTGTGTTGCCATGTCAATGTATGGAGGGACAGTAGTGTACAGGGGGTATGTGCGAGGTGTGAGAGGGAGAGCTCCAAATAGAGGTGGAATTAATGAAGACAACATGTCACATATTTTTGGCAGTGGAGCAGGGACAGGAAATGAAGCTCTGCTCGTCTGGGTGACTGCCGCCCATGTTCTAGTGTGTCACTGTCCTGTCAGCCTGTGTATAAAACTGGCAGACATTGATACATGCTCTCCCTGATAACACCCCATTCCCCCATCCATCATCCACACACACACACACACACTCACACAAACACATGCACGTGCACACAGGATTCTTTATTTACTGTGCCAGATGTTGAGACTGAATTTTTGTGTGGTGGGGAGGGGGGCTGAATTTCTTCACAACTAACAGGCTTGTGATATGTGACAGGTTCTGGGTAACTTGCAGCTTCCCCTCAAGTAGATGAAAATCAGGGAAGGTGGTATTTTGATCGAGAGAACCCGGTTTGAGCCACTGTGGCTCCTCCGTGGTTTCTGGTTGAGATTTGGAAAGTTATTTCAGTGATCATACAGCATCACCTAGTGCTGTGTTGCGGTAATACAACCATCTAACTTGGGGCGGTGAGCCCCACTTTGTGTCATAAAACTTCCCTGATTGGCCAGTGAAACTGCACCCACAACAAAATCATGTTGTGTTATTATTTGTATAAGAGTTTTGACCACAAAGTAAACAGTATGCTGTTTGTTATTATAGATTCTTTTGGATTGCCTTTGTCATTTTTCTTAGGACCTTTCTTTCAATTTCTAAACCATTTGGATTTATAGAATCGATTTTGGGAGAAGGATTGTGTAAAAGGATATGTCTGAGTGCTTCTGGGAACTGCTAATATTTTTGTGGACGCACCGATCCAACTTTTTCTCTTCTGATGCTGATTCTCATACCTTAACTCAGGGTATCTTGTGATACTGAATACCAATCTGATGCCAGTGCTTTCTTTTTCCCAAATGTAACATCTGTATACCTCACTGTGTGAAACCCAGGAATCATTTTTTGTGTGAGGTAACTTAAGAGTGATTGCTGTGGACCCAAACACTGACTCAAGTCAGTAGCCGAGCACTGCATTTTGTATGAACATTAACCAAGAAATAATTAGTACTGTGGATCTGTCACGCCGTGGCGTTTAGATCTGTATCCGGGCCAAAAGCCATCTGTCGTTTCCTTTGACCTTTGAATGGTGTTACCTCCATTTCTAATATTTGGGTTTGGGACAAAATAGACTTCTGCCACCAAAGTTGAAATTGTCTACTCAGTAGGATACCAAAAGTGTATCTTTTCAATAGAGGGGAGTAAAATAATGATTTATAGAACCAGATTCAGATTTATTTATTGTCATAGTTCCTTGTGTACTTACAAACATAAAGAAAAATGAAAAACTGCTCTCCGCCAGCCACCTGCAGTGCAGCAGGAAAAGACAGAAATCATACAGACGTACATAAGAATATGTAGACTAAAATATATAAAACTAGATAAAGAAAAAAACAGTTAAATCAGTAAAACGAGTCAAAAAATTGCACACTTTCCTGCCTTTTAATGCCACATCAGCCAAGAATCTGAGTTCAAAGCCCTTTTGCTTGTTAAAGAGTCATGTCCATGATATGCCAGAAGGGGGCAGTATTTGTTTGTATTTTCTCAATCTTCATTCGGGAGAGTCGTCTAATCACTCTGCTGTACTGCAGGCCTGTAGTTTCAACGTGGAGGGAATAACATGAAATCAATCCATTTTTTAATTCTTTAGTTCAACTTAATACCATTTTTTAAAACATTCAGAGGGTTGTTGAAATTATCGTCAGTTTGATTTAATAATGTATAGTGTATTAATGATTAGTACGGTGCAGGTTAATGATGATTTTGTCCTGTTATGACAATATATTTTTACTCATCAGCGTGTCATTTTTTCTTCTTTTTCAGTTTTACTACAACTTCAGCACAGAGCGAAGCCTTGTTGTGTAACTCTCCACCGAGGCAGACAGAGACAGACAGAGAGGACTGAAACACTACAGATACAGATGGAATAATGTACTAATGAATTTAAGTTTGGGATGCACCACTGCTGTACATTGTGTGTGTAATTCTAAACAAAAACTAAAAAGTATTTTTACCTCGATGGATTCTATGATTCAGAACTTGACAATGTATTAAATCCAACATACTTGTTTTGAAAGTGACTTTTCAAAATGTCTTTTGTCTTAGCTTATAGCCAACTCAGATGAGTCTCACAATAAGTGCCATGCCCAAAATAAACCAAACTTAATTAATAGCCCCGGACAGATGAATTCATAAAAGTCTGTTAGCTGTGACTCACATTGTGCTCATCAGAGTAGCGGGGGCCGTGCTGACAGTGAGTAGCAGTCAGGGAGGACAAAAGAAGAGAAGCAGCCTCATCACACGCCAACAGGCCCCTCTGATGTTCCTTCTCCAGCAGAAGTATCTTTCCATCACACAGTTCATCATGAGCAGCGTGTAGCAACAACGAGCAGAGCCTCTTTTTTTTTTTTTTTTACCCCAGACGCCCGCCCACGTCAGCAGTGATGCCTCTCCTGAGAATAGAACACAACATTAAGTTTCAGCTCTGTGAATAGGTTAGTATTTACTATTAATATGATATTTCAAAGTTTAGTTTGAACATTATAACTGGGGGGGGTCTGGGGGTCGTCCACTATAACACTTTGAGCGTCAAACACTTAATTTCCGGCATTGGGGTGATTTTTTTTGTGCAATAATTTGTGCCTTTTCTGCATCAATTTATGGTGAAAAATGTCTTTATTTACGTAAAAGTATATTATTATTAATTATTCTCCTGTATTGTTCACTTCATTGTTGTAAGTAAATAATGCTCTTTGCTCTTTATTTTTTTATTTCTATCTTTATTTTTAATTTAATTTAATTTAATACATACTGTGTACATATACTTATATTGTTTATACCTATACTTATATTGTTTAATATTCCATCTAGAGAATGTGTGACGTGCACCAACAACACCAAAACAAATTCCTTGTATGTGTTAAAAAACATACTTGGCAATAAAAACCCTTTCTGATTCTGATTCTGGTATTGAACGGTTATTTTTACCTTTTTTTTGGGGCTGTCTTTCATATTTTTTAAAGGGGGAAATCTTTTAAAAAATCTACGCCCATGGGTATTTCTATCTACAGCTTTGTGGGAAATGAGTTTTTGCAGTATTTTAATATCGACAAACCCTCATGTTTCTGAATATCCAAAGACACGTGATATTTCCTTATTAAAGTGAATATTTATTTTCTCTTGAACGAACCAAACAACATCCTGCTGCCACTTTGCTGCCATATTCAGAAGCCGACTTTACACTTGGATACCAAAACATCACTATCTTCTCACTCCTGTTTACATGTGTCATTTGCAACTAATGGAATTGTCAGAATCCATTTGCACATTTTCGCAGGTGTAATTAGTATCAGAAACAAAAAAAATGGATTAATGTCCCCGTTGTTAATTAGACTCTCCTCCTGGTAAGTTTGTGAACTTATGGATTCTGCTAACAATGCAGGTATTTCCTCTTCTTTCTTTTCTTTTTTCTTTTCCTAATGGCTTTTGGTATTCACAGGTGTTTAATGAAGCGTACAGCAGATGACAACCCTCTGCGAGCGCTCGCGTTAACTCCTCTGTTCTGCCGCTGAAATCAGAGCGACGGTCTGAAGAATCCTCTGCAGAGGGAACAGCTTTCACGCTCCTTCATGAAGGTGACACTCATGTCAGTGATGCCCTAGAGCACAGCGACAGGCTCAGACAGCCCTCCTCCATGCTGCGCATACAGTACAGTAGCCTACATATATACAGTATACGCCATATGTATCCAGATTCACACAGGCTGTACAAGCACAACTCAATGTTCTACCAGTAGTCTTTGGACTGTTACATGTGAGAAAAAACTTTGCAACAAGTAATAATATCACTATTATTACTAACCACCAAATCTGTTTCAGGTTTTTTTTTTTTTTTTATTATATTGTTACATCTCCCAGTGTTTAGACTGGATGTAGTTCATAGCAGATAGTGTATGAAGTCATGTCAGTTGATGTGTGAAATTAAAAGAAGAGATGCACAACTGCATCCTAAAGGATACAACTATATTATATATATTTTTTATTATTATAAATCTCCCATGAAAAGACAAAAAGAACAACAATGGAGGAATCTTGTCTGTGGAGCCAAAGTCTGATACAGTAGCTTGTTCCTCTGTGCCTGAGCTCCTTTGTTGTCCAAAATCACCTAAGTGAGCCGTGTCGTTCCACTGGGTGAAATGTTCACTGTAGTTTATTTTGAGTCCATCCGATAAACTTCTGTCCTGCTGCTGGTAATACTCACTAGCGCACCAAATCCGCAGCTGAAAAGAGTTCCTAACAAATGTACTGTTTATTCGTGTTTGAGTAATGTTTTAGTCATTGGAAGTGTGCGGAAGAAGATTAGGTCCACATGTGAAACATATATAATAAAAGTATTTGAGTTCTGAGTTTAAAGTCAGAATTCTAAAAAAAATACAAATAAAAAAATCAGAATTCTGACTTTAAACTCAGAACATTTTTCACATGTGGTCCTAATCCTCTTCCTTGGAAGTGTATATTCTTCGTCTGTTTTGAAAGATTTACGTCTTCAGAACAAATTGGCCTGGGGCTGAGTGCTACTGCTAGACCTGGGTTGAAAAGTATCAAGCTACGGATTACTGCATTGTTGGTTCTGGTCTTTATATTGGAAATGTTGAAAATTACAAAAATATATAATTTTGCCAGCCTTTTCCACAACAACAAAAAAAATGTGGCCATTTTTCTGCAGAACATAAACTGTAACAGCTGAGTCTTGTGCTCAATGTGAGCAGCATTCATGTTGCTGGTGTTGCTGTTATCAGCAGGTAGTCTGACGTTCAGATGTGTGTGTCAGAGTGTTTAGATGATGCTGATCACCGGTTTTGCGTTCATGCTAAGGAGAAGCAGTGTAGCCAAACTCTCCAGATGGGCACAGAGCTTTCAGAACCACAACTCCCTCATGAGCCCTGCCCAGCATCGGCCCATCAAAAAGCTGCCTCACATGGTTTCACTTTTCCTTTCACTCTACTTTATGATATGGAAAATAATAATGCTTTTCAGAGACCACATTTTTAGAATTAAAATGGAAACAACCTTCTTTTTTGTGCGTCTGTGGTGCTATGCAGCACTTAAGTAAAGGCTAGAGGAGTAGTTTAGGGCTGTTGTGTGTCTCTAAGCGTTTCACATATGGCAAATCTGTTTCAGGGCATCTTTTAAAAACTCCCTTGCTGTCTCTAACCTACCAGGCCTACTTAACCGTTGTGTTGTCCTAGGGTCAAATTTGACCCGTTTTCAAAGTTTTTTATATCATATGGGTTTCTTACGACCAAATTGCCCAAAAATAACATGGATGCATGATGTACGTTGTATGGAACCCATATAACAATCTTCGCAGGTACAATTAATGATTACTTTCATTGAATTTTGGGTGTTTTATTCAATTTTATAGCATTTGAAAAAAAAAACATTTAAATGGTTTCAAAACCACATGTGGGTGTCAAGATTAAAGTTTGACATAAAAAAGGTTTGTTGTTCACTCAACATCCTCTGATCGTAACTATTAGTCAAACAAATGCATCATTTCTGCTTTTTTTTCTCAAAAATGAGGTATAATGTCATTTAAATTAGGTTTAATGACCATGAACTTTAAAAAAAAAAAAAACGTTTGTGTGTGTCAAAAACAGTGGAAAAAGTGCCAAAAAAAATTCCAATTTTGACCCGGAAGGACAACACATCCATGGTGGACGGGAAGACAACGCAAGGGTTAAGACTCCTCAGTCACCGCTGCTGCGTTGGCTCAGCCCACGTTGAAGCCCACTCTGAACTGCAGAGCAACACATCAAAGCCCCACCCTCTGCGAGTCGGGCCAGATGTCCCGTGGTCATTTTTAAACTCACACCCCGGCGCATGACACGGAGCAGTGTGTAAGCATGTAGACAGAGGTGGATGGGCCGCTTGGAAATTGGAAAAGGAAGCCTGTATTTATGAGGTGGTTTGAGGTGCTGTGTTAAGACAGGCTTAGCCTGCCACTCTCCCTCTGACAGCCCCGTTTCCCCCTGAGCAGGGGTGACCAGAGACAGAGAGAGGTGAAGGAGTGAAGGCAGGAAACCTGTCAAAGCAGGTCCAGACCAGACCTGGACCCATGGTGAACAGACGCGCAAGCAGGTGATGCAGCAAATCACATTGACAGAAGACCTAAAGCCTAATGTTCACATTATTCCTATTTTCATAACAAGAAGAAAAAAAAGGAAAACGTAGAAATTGTGCATCCTAATGTGATTCCTTCAGCCTAGTGCATGCTGGGACAGGCTAAACTTTCCATGAACTGAAACAGGAAAAGCTTTGTAAAGAAAATTTATATAAAAAAAGAATTCAAAAAAGAAAGACTCTGCCGTTTACCAGTTAACTGTCTTGTTTCTTCGTTCCACGTTGACGTCACCAGACGTTTGAGTGCCCCACTGAGATGTCAAGCGGGAGGTTGGACGTGTGGTCTTCTCCATACCCGCCACCTCAACAAGCCCCCGGGCTGCACTCCGAGGGGAGCCTCATATCAAATCTGTCTTTCTGTACCTCAGCTCCGAGGTAAGATGAGTGATTTCCCAGAGCAGGGATCCCCTCTCCTCCCCTTTCTCTCTGCCACAGCGGCCAGCCCATGTGAGTCAAATTACTGTAATTGAGCAAGGATGGAGTCGGGTGTGAGGTGATCTCTCTCTCTCTCTCTCTTCATCCCCTCCCTCTCTCTCTCTCTCTCTCTCTCTCTCTCTCTCTCTCTCTCTCTCTCTCTCTCAGATATTTCTGCACATGTTTTGAAATGACCAGCAAGCATCTCTCGCCCCCCCCCCCTTTCCCTCTAACACTGCCTGTAACACAGAAATCAATTAACTCCTTTCATGTCAGATCAAAGGCCCAATACACCATCCAGGTCTCTCCACAACCTGTGGGACAATTAGCTCTCCCTTTGGACAGCGACCAGGCTGGGCAGATGAAGGGAGGCTGCTGCCACTGTTCACATACGCGTGAAGCACTCGTAAACAAATGGGAAGTGATTGGGCATAATTTAGCATCCCCGTAATTTACCAGTTAGTTGTGCATAAATACAACCGCATGATAGGTTTTAATTCATCTGCTGTGGACTTCAGGACTAAAGGAAAATGGACTTTGACTTGTGTGTATATCTTAAAGGATGCCAGTGCTATAAGCTGCCGTGTGGCTGGCACAGCCATGGATGGATTATGGGACAAATGGGCCCCTGGGAACAGACATGTAAAAGCCCCCCAGCCCCCTCCAGCCCCCCTACATAGGAGCAAGACCCCGACTGAAAGAGACGCAAAACAACTACAAACAACACATAGTTCAGACTGATCTCACAAAGTGGCGTATGCATGAGACGCCAATTCGTATGCCGTTTTTGCGTGTTATAAAGACGCATAATCATTTTTTAGCGTGTTTATCAACGCCGTTTGGCCTCCATTGACCTACATTACATGTGAATTAACGCCATAGCGAGTAGTATGAAAGGAAGGAGGTCCGCAGAGGGAATTTGGTTGGTTGATGTGGCGGATGGGTAAAACACAGGACTTACACCCAGGAGCGCCAGGTTCATGTCCCACGTCCCATGTTAACTGTTTTTTTTGTTTTTTTTTTAATAACGCCTTCCCCAATGTTCTTTTCCTAAACCCAACCGTTTATTGTTTCCCTAAGTGTGTGACGTTGGTCACCGTCATGTTTTTGTCGTTTTTTAGTGTTACTAAAGCCTTTCCCAATGTTCTTTCCCTAAACCCAACCCTTTTTTTTTTTTTTTTTTACACGCGTGTGACGTTGTTCTCGCGATAACACGGCACGTGGCGACGCCACGTGGTGTGTATGTTTACATCCGCTGTATACAGCGTAGACATACACGTGGATAGCTCAAAATGCGTACAGATCACACGTCATTTGGCTTTAGGAAAGTGGCGTGTATGTTTACGCAGTCATGATGCCATGTTGCATAGTTTGTGTCTCTTTAAAGTTGTTGTTTTGTGTCTCTTTGCAGTCTTTTTATGTTTCTTTGCAGTCATTCTGTGTATATTTGTGGTAATATTTTGTTTCTTTGCAGTCGTTTTGTATATCATTGCGGCCTTTTTTTGTCTCTTTGCAGTCTTTTTAGGTGTCTTACAAGTTGTTCGTGGTCATTTTGCATCTCATTGTGGTCTTATTTGTTTCTTGCAGTCATTCTGTGTATCTTTGTGGTAATTTTTTTGTTTCTCGGCAGTTGTTTTGTATCTTTGTGTGATCTTTTTTGTCTCTTTGCAGTCGATTTGTGTGTCTTTCGAGTAGTTTTATCCCTCTTTGCGGCCATTTTGCATCTTGTTGTGTTGATATTGCATGTCTTTGTTGTCGGTTTGTGTCTTTTTGTGGGGTTTTTTGCATCCCTTCGCAGTCACTCTGTATCCTTTTGAGTCATTTTCTTTTCCTTTGCAGTTTTGTGTCTCTTAGAAGTCATTTGCATTACTTTGTCGTCATTTTGCGTCTATTTTTGTTCGTCTCTTAGTGGTTGTTTGCATCTTTGTGTGCTCGTTTTGGCTCTGGCCCAGTCTGCCCCAGACCCCTTGGGCCCGTGGCCCTGCGTCCATTAGGCCCGTTCAGTAATGCCTCCATGGGCATGGTTGTGGCACAACATAGGAGTGTGACATCAAACTGATTGGACATGGGGGAGCGAGAGGAGCTTTCGTCCACAGACAGGTGCACTGACCCTGTCCACCCCTGAAGGTGCCACTTGCATTTTATTGGACATTTAGGGCCGGCCAGCATTTTTTAACAGCCACCTGGATGCAATAAAGGGCCAGCTCCTGAGCTCTGGCTGCCCAGAGGATTTCCCAGCAGCTCCCGCGGGACCTCTGGCTAGTTAAGATGTTTATTAAGCTGAAAGTGGTCCAGTGGGAAAACACAGCACTTCTGAGAGATTCGGGCCAGCAGTTTTTCTTGTTAGTAGGCGCGCTCCCTGGAGAATTGTGTTTCTTTTCCTTTCAAACCCCGGAGGGGGGGGACAGGGTCAGTTCACAGGGCACGAGGTTGACCAACTGGTAACTAGGCACATGAACCCAGGAAGGGGGATATCTAGAGACCATCAAGGTCAGCTTGGAGCTATTCCCACAGTTCCCCAAACTGAGTGTGTTAGCTAAACACATTCTAGTTAGCTCCAAAATGAAGTTCTGTATAGCATTTAGCAATGTAAATTCCAGGAAATGTCTTGTGGAAACACCAACAAATATAACAATATAGAAAGTGGGTTTCATGGGTTGCATCTATCTGTGAGCAGGTTTGTTTTGTTTTTTTTCTCAAAAAAGGTCTTCTGAACTTTAGAGTCTTTACACTTTTAAAGTGATTAAATGTAAATGGGGGTGCGTGATATAGCTTTAATACACAGTTGTTTCTTTCTTTATAATGCACAACTGAAGTTATTTGAAGAAAATGTCCATCCAGAACATTATGATGTTAGTTCTACTTGCTGTGTGACAGATCTTGACCGCACTAAGCTCTGCTGGCCCAGTAGTTCAAAGCGCCGGTCTTCAGCCTCAGGCACTCCGCCCTAATAACTTCAGTTAGCCCGTTGCTTTCAGCAGCCACACTCTGCTTAAAGGAAGAGAAAAGTTTGGAGGAAACATAAGAGGAATGGTTCAAATTGCTTCTTTGCTACTCAGCTTTATTAATATTACTGCTTTTTTGTTTAATTTTGAACTTTCTGGGGGCCAAACGGCAGAGCCGCTGGTTAGCACATTGTGTACTGAGCAGCACATGCAGCCAGTGATGGGTTTTTAGTGCTCTCTGCCTAATGTTCAGGACAGATTAGAAATGTTCGCCTGTGACAGATGCTGTCTAGATCTTCACTACCAGATCCACCCAGCTGCAAAACATCTGGCTGGATTTCTACCTTTTTCTCTGAAGTGCAGCCTATTAATGACACAGCCACAATCATTCCCTACACGCGCATACACTCGCACTCAGTACACACAAAACACATCCAGTGTGTTCCATTGAGAGAGAAAAAAATCACACGTAAGCAGATGTTTGATTGTAAGGATTTTTCTTTTTTTTTATTGATGCATATTTTCATTAATTTCTTATTTGTCGTCTTTTTTTCTTCTTCTTTTTTTCCCCCTATCATCGTTAATTCAGCACATTTATAACACTTGGATTGATGCTGGTACCAGGTTCTACTGATTCTCCACATATTATTTTATTTGCCATGAAAACAGCCATTCAGTTCCAACTCCGCATCACAGCCAGCATATATGTAAATATGTATTAGAATATCTTTCAATACTTTAGCCGCAAAGTCTGCAAGCACATGCAGTTTATTCAGCAGGCCCAGAATTTATGCATTCCACATGAGGAGCGGGTAGCGAAGGCCTATGTATACGCTTGTTGTTAATGGCACACATCCTAAAATCATGCTCCTGGCCTCCTGCGGCTTTCACTTTTTTGTGTCAGAGGAAACATTATTTTTGTGGAGACAAATCCACTGAATAACATGATCGTCTGATGAAAGGCGTTGCAAATCTTGCATGAGCGGAGGCACTTTTGCTAATGATGAAAACAGTCACGTAACAACAAATGCCATGTAACCCGCCGTGGCATGACGGTATAAGATCAGTTGCTTGTTATGCACACGAGCCAAAAGTTTTCCAAGTTTTCGAAAGGCTTTTCTCACAGCGCAAAGCGTTGTTTTGCTTCCGTGTCGCTCCTCCATGCACTCAGCACCTCTGCGAGGGATATTGAATGGTCCTTGTCGGGGGGAAGATTTAATGTTCTTTAGGCACTCATCAAGAGTTAGAGAGAGAGTCACAAGTCACATTCTCATGGAGACTTTTGGAGAGCATGCTTTAATTTAGTTTAAAATGCCCATGCAGTAAGTTGTTCCTCATGTGTCTGAACAGCTTAGGCTCACATGCAGACTTGTTTGGCCATCGCCTGTGTGTGAAGTGAGACAGAAAGGAAGGGGAGATCCCCACATTGTAGATTTTGTTATTGCTGTGTTTCATAATATATCATCTGTTACCATCTGCGATCCAACTTCCAGCGATTTTTTCAAATGTTTTGAAGAAAATGATCCATTGTGTTTTAGGAAAACATTTGATTTTTTTTTTTTTTTTTATATATACTATTATTCATGCATGACACAATTCAGAAAAGACCTAACCCAATTTGACTTTTTTTTATGACTTTAACACAAAAAACTGTGGGGGGGGGAAAAGAAGAAAAAAAACTTGAATTAATATACACACAGAAAATCATAGCAAATTCATAAAAAAGACTAAAATTATTTTGACATTTTTGTCTATTGAAATGGAAATGTTAAAAACAACATGAACCGTTAAAACAATAATATGACAGAAATTGGAATGATATTTTGAAAAATAGAATTTGTGCTGAGTGTTTTTTTTTTTTTTTTTTGGCAAGTTGAACGAAAACACACACAGTATGAAAAATGATTTCAAAAAAGAGATGTTTGTTTTTCCTATAATAATGTGTGCGTTTTCCTGTAACTTTACATCATTCTCTAAAGATGGTTGATGCAGAACACTGAACCAACAGTGAAAGTCACTGTAAGTTATTGCTGCAAAATTACACTGAATGTGCATAAAAACATATTTCCACCTACAAATGTCTATGAACAAATATATATATATATATGTATATTTTATGCTATGTTTGCAATATATACACTACCGGTCAAAAGTTTGGGTCACAAATTTCGATTCCACTCCATTCCAGACAGAATACCAGCTGAGATCAGTTGCATTGTTTTTTTAATCAGGGCAGCAGTTTTCAGATTAGATTATGTGCTTACATAATTGCAAAAGGGTTCTCCAATGTTTTCTCAGGTAGCCTTTTAAAATTATATCAGATTAGTAAACAGAATGTGCCTTTGGAACATTGGATGAATGGTTGCTGATAATGGGCAATGTAGGTAGGCAATTATGTAAGCACATAATGTAATCTGAAAACTGCTGCCCTGATTAAAAAAACAATGCAACTGCTCTCAGCTGGTATTCTGTCTGGAATGGAGTGGAATGGGAATGTCTAAGCGACCCCAAACTTTTGACCGGTAGTGTACACTGTAATACTTTTTTTTTTAGTGCAGTGCAACTCATGGACAGAATAGCAGGACAGAATGGTTGACAAATAAGCACCAGTGTATTATATTTACAATATGAATAAAAAGATCAAACTAACAAAATACAAGTCCAAATACAAATACTCTGATAAAGAACATATAATTCAAAACATATTCAAGTAATATACATAATATTACACTTTGTGGTAAATGAGGGTTTTTTTGCATTTCAGTGTCCCTCAGTTTGAGGGGAAAAAAAAACTTTGCGTTCCTAATGATTAAAAATGTACGACACACGTTTGTTTTAGTAAGACAACGCTGCAGGACTTTTGCCTTTTTCAAATTAACAGCGTATACAAGTCAGTCGTAGAAATACCTGACATGGTGTTTTTTCCTCTATTATTCTAATCACCCATACACTGACAGAGGAATTAAACAGGAAGGCTAATCTATGAAATACAAATGATCTAAAAGCCTGCTTGTAAATGTTTTACAAAGTATCTGAGACAGAGAAGAATAACACAAATGACATGACATCATTTAATAACAAGGATGAAAATATAATTCTGTTTAGTGTGATGAATTGTGAAAGAGTCTGTTACACTAACATGAACTAAAATATTAAAGACAACTCCAGTATTGTGTACTTCACTGAAAGATGAGCAGACAACAAGAACGTGATATTTATGTGACTTGTAAGAATAATGTTTAATTTGTTTTAATGAATACATTAACAGCATGTAGTACTCCTTTCTCTAACTGTTTTACAGTATTTTATATTAGCATGTCCTCAGTAGTGGTATTTTTTAAGACATGAAAGGAGTTACCAGAGGAAGTTGTGCTGCCTGGTTCCATCCAGCAGGGGGTGATATTGTAATTCAGATAGTGGCTTTCAGGGCTTTGGGGTAATATGAGCATACCACTGTGAAGTCATGAGTGTTTAGACGGAGTCAGGGGACCGGCTGCATGAATCTGACTACATCCTGGATCACTGTCACCAGATGACATCACGCTGTTTCTGAGCTTTGTAGCTGATGATCTAGTGATCTCCTAAAAGTTTCAATACACTTAACAAAAAATGCTTTATACCAGATTTTGATTTCATGGTTGTTATTCATTTTCCATTCTCTTTTTTTTTTACTATGATAGAAGAGCCTATTACTCGGAGGGATTTTTTGAGAGTCATAAACATTACCCTGAAATAAATGTAAATAGAGTTAACAAACAGGAGCTGGAGGACTTTAAACAGTAATGCTTCCATCTGTTATACTAAGATATTTCCATCTATCTATCTATCCCTCTATCTATCCATCTATCTATCTATCTATCTATCTATCTATCTATCTATCTATCTATCTATATATCTATCTACCTATCTATCTATTTATCTATCTATATAGATAGACAGATATATAATATATTATATATCTATCTATCTATATAGATAGACAGATATATAATATATATATATATATATATATATATTATATATCTATCTATATTGATAGACAGATATATAATATATATATATATATATATATATATATATATATATATATATATTATCTATCTACAGTATCTATCTATCTATCTATATATCTATGTATATCTATATATATACCTTTATATCTATCTATTTTCTATTATATATCTCTATCTTTCTATCATTCTATCTTTCTATTTATCTATATCTATCTCTTTTAGAAAGTTTAAACAATTACATGCATTATGGTTTTAAACTATAAATTATTGTTTGGTCATACTTTTTGAAATAGCATTAGTATTGGTTATATCAGCAGGTATAAGCATTGGTATAATTCCACATGTATTGTTATTAAAATACTGATCGGGAACAGGGCTATATTATTAGATCTTATGTTAATGAAATTACAGCTCCGTTTGGCTCTGTGTCTGATGCAGGTAAACACTTCTCAGGCTCACATTTCCAACTTGTATGTCAGCTCGCTGTCACACAGGGCTCTGTCAGGCCATCTGTCAAGAACTCAATAAATTTGTCAGTGGAGACGAAAAAAGAAGAAGAAGCTGAATCCAATAAATCATAACGTAAACAAATCTAGCCATGGGTTGACAGTGCTGTATTATACTTTGGCTTAATCCTGGGGGAGTTGGGATTATCCTGCAGTATCATTTTTTTTGGCTGTCTCAGTAAAACGGCCCGTGTGCTTCAAGGCGGATAAAAAGCAGAAATATGTGAGTGAGTGGGAAGAAGGAGATGTGACTTAAAAGAGAAACACTGTTTTCTCTTGTGTTGCATTGAAGCGAACTCAAATAAATCAACAACACCTATGGGAAATATACAAATTGTACAAAATCATATGGAATCAATTTGTGACTTCAATTAAAAAAATCAAAAGCAGTTGTTACATGCTACTTTAGTATTCAGGGGCCCTTATAGGCCTGTGGGGCCCTGCATCCCATCCCCTATTTGTTATTACAGGAGTGCACTGCTTGTTTGCTTCCTGTGTGAAATCACACATATTCATTTTTATTTATTTATTTATTTGAGGTATGAAAGCAACAACAAAAAAAATATGCAGAAAACATTAGGACTCAGCAAAAAAAAAAAAAAAAAAAAAAAGATTACATTACAGCTGATTCGTCGCAAATTGCCGCCGTGCAAACCCAAAGCCCTTCTTACGAGCCACAGTAATGACTTTACACAAGGCTGAATAACAAGCGACACCCTCCGCACACACACACACACACACACACACCCTCCCCACCCCCAATTCGTTCAATGTATTGCAAGAGAAACTGCGCTGCTGTCTGTCTTTCAGATACTCGGCAGCAAACACATTAAAGGAGCCCGTTTGGTTTTTTCATTCGAACTTTTTCTGTGGAAAAAAAACCCCCAAAAAACTACAAGCATCATGGAGAGCTTAGAAACACTCATTAAAAGATCAAAGTGAGTTAACTATCAAAGTGCTCTAGCCATGCAATTTAGGGAGCCATTATGTCTTCGGTTTGCTGAGTTCCTCCTTTGAGGATGTTAAGGGTTCTTCCCATTCTCACTCAGGTACTTTAGTTTTTAAAATGCTTTGCGCTTTGTTTTAATCGTAATCGAAAACGCTCACAATTTCAGCTCAAGCTAAAAAAAATTTAAAAAATTTAAAAATAAAAGATAATGACATAGACCCAACCGTTTATTATAGGCTAGTGCACATATTTAATTTAATATAGCCTACTTATATGGCTTCACGTTGATGATGATTGTTATTATTTTCTGTGATTTTGCCATACATTGATTATAGCCTCCGTGTTTGAGGCCTGCCCAGAAGCTGTGTGAGTTATTGGGAAATGAAAGGATCCTGCGTGGCTTATAAACAGCGTGCTGTTAATGTAATTAAAGTAGAAAACTGGTCTATATGTTTATATTCTAATTTGATTGATGCGTTTGTTTGGACGAGATTTAAATGCAACGAAGTCATGAAATAAGTCCATGTAGCATATTTAATTGTGTTAATGTAGCACATATATATATATATATATATATATATATATATATATATATATATATATATATATATATATATATATATATATATATATATATATGTTTAGTGCGAGTTTTGTTCCCTGCTGTGCTAATTTTTTATCTTTCCAGAACAGTTATGACACATTATTTTAAATAGGCGTAATAACACAATGATCGTTGATAATTGCTGGTAGTAGATGTCTTCGTTTTCTTAATGCACTCTCACACGAACTTCCGTCGTGAATGTCAAATCCGACAATTTGCATGCAAAAGTGTGCGCAAGTTTTCGCAATTTTAGAACTTAGCTCTCGCTCAACTATTTAAATGCAGGATCATAATTTTTTTTTTTTTTTTTTTTGCGATATAATTTGCCCTTCTTCTGCATTGAAAAACTTCATATTTTTTTCTGTTTTAATTAATGTCCAGAGTCTTTACACTCAATGTGAAAACGTATCGAAATCCCAGCAGCGGCAGCAGCGTGCGGGAGTGTGCAGTGCTATAATGGCGCATTATAATGCTCTCTTACCTTTCCGATGGATGCAACAGTTCTGCTTACTTTAAAGTCAATTGCTTAACTTTAGGAGACCATTGCTTTCTGTAGGCTACTGCACACCTGCTGCAACGCTTTTTTTCTTCTTCTTCTTCTTCTTCTTCTTCTTCTTCTTCTTCTTCTTCTTCTTCTTCTTCTTCTTCCTGCCTTATAGCAGCAGGCGTGGGAGGGCTTGTCATGTAGAGGCTCATTAAAACACCGCCGGCTAAAAGTTGGCGGATTGATTTATTGAATGAATGTTTGATGTCCTCATTCACACAAGTGACCTGGCCGAGAACTGCTGAATGAACCGAGAAAGGGTGGGGGGGTGGACGGGTAACACGGGCGATATTATATGTTTAAAAAAAAATTAAAGTATTGATTGGCCTATATTGTATTGATATAGCTCAGCTCATAATGCTGCTTAGAGGTAAGATAATCCAATATAGTGCGAGGCGGAGGTAATTGACCCCATGCTGATAGAAATGCTGGAAATAGAAGGGGTGTGTGTGGGGTGTGGAGAAACAACAGCTAAAGCCGGGGCTGGATGACTTCATGACTGGCAGCTATGGACTGATTTTAACACAGCAAGTGTAGATATGTGTGCTGTAATGAAAGAAAGAAAAATATGAAGATTCAGTATTCATATTATAGGCCTATTTATCTGTGCTTTCAACATTCCTGTGATAGGTCTAATGTCATTCTAAAAAAAAAAAACAGTATAGGTGAACATATTCATTTCCTGTGTGTATTTGGCTCCTCTGTATCTTTCTCCCATACATCCTGCAGCAGTTCTCTGAGTGACCGGCAGAGGGCAACGCCAACAGTCCGCTCTCTGTTTCCCAAAGTGGGCTACAGGTCATCGCCTGGATGCTCCACAAAGGACGTTGAGGAACAGCAGCTATAGGCCTTTGGGCTGAAGGTAAACGCTGCGTATACAGCCCTATATTGTATGCAGTCTAAGGTAGACACTTTATAATGATTCTGCAGAAAAATGTGCATCTGTTTTTTTCTTTCTTTCTTTTTTTCCTTGCAGCAGACTGTGAAAATATGTGAAATAGGCCTAGCTTTTTTTTCTCTCCATAATATAATGTTCTGCAACTTAGGCTATTGTTAAAATATAGCCTAATTATTACTATAAAGTTAGGCCTATTATTAGGCCTACCGTTGTCAGTCAGTCAGTCAGTCAACTCTCTTCGTGTCTCCGTTATTAATTGAGCATTAGATTAGCCTTTATTTTAAATTATAAAAAAAAATAAAATAAAGGCTGCCACGCATGAGCTGATCTGATCATATAGTAACGCTGCTTTGTCTCCTTAAATCGTGTGTACCATGCGTCCAGTCTGGTGTTTTCCTACCTGGCTCCTGTAGCTATTTTTTTTTTTTTTAAAGAACTTGATAACAATGAGGCTCTCGTGCAGCGTGACATGGGAAACAGCGCCCAATCCCATTAGCAGCCATGTAATATCAGACAGGCCTCAGTGCAACAGTCCTCGGCACCTCCGCAAACGTCTTGATCACATCTCGACACACACATATACAGGCTACATAGAGCCTATCTTTTTTTTCTTTTCTTTTTTTGTAATGATTAATTATTATTATTATTATGCGTGTTTGGTGGGATTTTCAAGTATTCACATTGGCTTGATTTTATTCTGGTGAGGGCTCATACCTCATGGAATAAAATATATAGACTCTGTGTTCTTGCAAAATAAATACAGCAAAGGCCCTATACAAATTATTATTATTATAGCCTACGGAAGAGGGTTAGGGCCAGTGTGAAACATGTATTTGGGTTCTGAGTTTAAAGTCAGAACTCAAATACATTTTTCACATGTGGCCCTAACTCTCGTCCGTTTTATTATTATTATTATTATTATTATTATTATTATTATTATTATTATTGGTGCTTTTCTCGGTGCTGGACATGTAGGCCGCTGTTATCACCGCGCGGATCGCCAGGTGCATCAGCTGAAAGGGGACAGCAGCTCCCTCTGGAAACAATACACAAAAGGGCAAGGGAGGCATGCGATGCTCGTCTGTATTCGTCACTACTGACGGGAATATAACGTATTAATTCATGATGCAAGTAGACGGCACAGCCTGCATTATCTCGCTTCAATATTTTTAAAGTTCATTTTGGCTAAATCACTTCCACGGAATGCAGTTTTTTTTTTTTTTAAATTAAATCAGAAAGCGTGTCACAGAATACGCATATAATTAGGGCTACATTTGAGTGCAATAATAATATTGTTATTAGTCAGTAGTAGTAGGCTACTAGTAGTGTTGTTATTATTGTGATATAGCATTGCATTGTTGCTTCCGTGTGCAGCCAGGCCACTGAAATATCACTTTTCTCTCTCTGCTCTTCTTTACGCTTGGATCCGTGTGCGCGCGTGTGTGTGTGTGTGTGTGTGTCGTTATTGGACTGTGTGCAGCCGCACTGTACTCTTCTCCAATAGCATCCCAATGGCAGTGAATTGGAATGAAAAAAAAAAGTGTAGCCATGCATGCAGGAGTGGGAGGATCCACTCGCTTCAATCTCGATCTCAGACTTTTGCAGCGACAGGCACACAACCAACCAACCAACCGTCTCTGCTGCTTTCCAAAGAGTTACTGCCACTGGGACAGCTACACACAGACACGCTTGTTATTTTTTTGGATTTGTTGTCAAGTTGTGTTCCTTTTTTTCTCACCTTTAACAAAAACGTGTTGTCCCGTGAAGAGATCCCTGGCAGGCAGCTTTCTCCCGTCGGCTCGAGGACGAGAGGATACAGCTTCCCCCCCTCCCAGTCCTCTAATCATATAACAGGTGACTGTTGAAGAGACTTTTCCCCTCGTTTATTGTGTCCTTCTCTGTCTCTCCACGCTTCTCCTGACACATTTGGGATTTGTGTAGCCGGCTTACACTGCCGTTACCATTTTTTTTTTTTTTTTTTTTTTGCATTTCAAAGTTATAGGCTCATTTTCTACTTTTGCTCCTCCGAGCTGCAGGCTGTTGTCACACGGAACTCGGGCGCTTTCAACAGGTTTCCAGCCTTCGCTTCCTCGCTTTGCCTCCAGACAGCTGTGTGTGTGTGTGTGTGTGTGTGTGTGTGTGTGTGTGTGTGTGTGTGTGTGTGTGTGTGCCCGCCTGCCCTGCCCGCCCGCCCGGGATTCTCTTATCCAGTCTGACCGTATTCTTATGGATATTGCAACAGGTCTGGTGTCACTGGAGCGCCTCTCCGCGGGAGAACAGTCCGAGACGTGCATCATGCTGGACGGCATAAAAATGGAAGATCATCCCCTGCGATCGGGACAAGCCACGCTCGGAGTCATGCTCGGTGAGTCCCAAATCTTCTTCGTGATCTTATTTTTTTTTTTTTTTTTTTTCCTGAAATAACCTCAGCAAATCACTATGAACTGCGAGCGCGAGGTCAAACACGGGACTGTTATTCCTGTCTGGATATCATTACTGTGCGTGCATGCCCACTGCTTTTGTTTCCTGACACCTAACGACCATGAACGGTTGATATCCACGCATGCAAAGGAGATAAAACTACAGATAAAAAGAAGGGGGGGGGGGAGAGAAAATGTAGTTTTATTGTCATGTTATTGTGAAGGAAAAGGAAAGGCATCATAAGCGACCCACACATCTAAAGGCTGCAGGAGTGATCTAATCTGCAGGCCTTATTGGGGAGAGAAAATATCAAATCCATTCATTAAAACCTGCATTTTTTATTTCTGTATTTATTTATTTGATTAAACACCATTTCACCTCACTTGATTTCTCCAGTGTGCGGGCCTTTTCAAGCGCTTTAAGGGATTCTAATCCGACATTACAGTCCTTTACTCAGGCCTCATCTCTCTCTCTCTCTTTTCTGCAGGGACTGACTGTCACCATCCCTCCGTGTGTGAAGGATGCCAGCGTCCCATCTCCGACCGCTTCCTGATGAGAGTCAACGACTCGTCATGGCACGAGGAGTGTTTGCAGTGCACCGTGTGTCAACAGCCCCTCACCACCAGCTGTTACTTCAGAGAAAGGAAACTTTACTGCAAACACGACTACCAACAGTAAGCACACAATTAGTACTCGCAAAGGGGAGAATCTCTGCTCTCTCTCTCCCTCTCTCCCTCTCTCTCCCTGTCTGCATTTCTTCAGATTGCTTTCGTTGGTGTGCAATGATTTAAAAAAAAAAAAAACTAAAAAAAAAGGCATTGTGATGGCTTTGGCTGGCCTGGAGGCCCTGTGAGTGTGTGTGTGTGTGTGTGTGTGTGTGTGTGTGTGTGTGTGTGTGTGTGTGCGTGTGTGTGCGTGTGTGTGCGTGTGTGTGTGTGTGTGTGTGTGTGTGTGAATTCTGACGAAATTAAAGAATGGAAAAAAAATAATAATATCTATATTGGAGGTATGATATAGCCTATACATTTCCCAACCTGTTGTCAATGCTTGTTCCGCCGGAGTTAAAACGTGACGTGTTTCCTGCCAAATTATAAAATCAACAGGAACAAGTGGAATTAAATGTGAGTTGTTGTTTTGTTTTTGTTTTTTCTAACAGTTTGAATAATGAGCGTGAGATAGATGTGGCAATGCCCGCCGCAGAGTGCTCACACTGGCATTGGCGCTCATGTATTACTGTCATATAGCTTGGCTTCCTTATTGTCGCGGTGGCCCACGGTATTTCCACATTCTTGTCTGCGGAACGAGCGCATTTCTGACAACGACAAAAAAAAATAAGATGTGATCCCCACTCAGGCCCCGAGAATGTGCAGGCGTACAATCTCGAATTGTTTGACTCCGCTTTCTGTCAGGTATTTCCTGGTTGCATCATGTGGCCTTTCCCCATCACCATCAATTCATCATTCATTCCAAATAATATGGAAAAAAAACATCATTTCTGTTTGCTTTCTTTATTGAGCCTGATACGACATGTTCAGATTTATTTTCCGATCAGCCCAAATTCATTTACTCTGAAAATCTGATGCCTCGATTTGCTTTATTTATTAGATTTCAAAATAGTGCTTTATCTATTTTACCATTACAGTTTTTTATTTTTATTTTTATTTTATGCTATTTTAAAATTTGAGTTTATTTCGGGGCTATTTTATTTTTTATTGGATATGAGGTGTTTTTTTTTTTTTTTTTTTCGTGCGGCATATGAGACATGGCAACAATTTAACGCTTTAATGAAAAACAATATGGGCTTTTTACTCCATACTGAGTTTAAGGTACTTGCAAGCTAAACACGCTAACAACGTGGATTTAGTGGAAAAAAAAAAAAAAAAAGAATTAGGCCTAACACGTTTAGGCATATGCGCACGCGTGACCCGCGTATACAGTGACACACACACACACACACAGACACACACAGACACACACAGACACACACACACACACACACACCCACACACACACACACACACACACACACACACACACATTCACACACCATTTTAAAGGCATTCCTAATTTAGTTTTAAATTGCACGTTTCACAGTTTGAAAAAAATCGAACTTATTTTGGGTTAAAATGCTGGAGTGTTTATTATAACAGCAGACTAATGTGATTACATGCATATTGTTCATTTTGATCATTTCTTCTCACAAATTTAACACAATAAATAAAAGAAAAGAACGGCATTATTCATTTTTTTCAGCCACTAAAATGAACAATTCCACAAATTATAGATACATGAGAATTATGTGGAAATTGTGCTTTTTGTTTCAAAGTGAATTACTATAAAGTTTTATAAGGCCTATGACAGGAAGTGGCATGGCAGCCATTAGCCATGGAGCAAGGCAAATTAGTAAATTGAATTAGTAAACGATGGCATGAAAGCAGTAGAGATGGCAGGTATTAGTGAGGTAAATATTGAGGCTGTGGTAACAAAAGTAACAACAATGCTGAAAGTTGCTGTTTTGGCCTGGAGGACCCTGGGGTGCCTTGTGTTTCTCATAGCATGAGTGCTTTTCATGCTTGTCACTACATTTTCAGCTTTTTGTGTCTGTCCTTTTTAACAATTCTACTTCGATTACCGGGACATTATGGCTCTCTGCTAGATACCTTGCAAGCAACAAAGAGTTACATCTATTGCCATGCGTGCCATTCATCCAGCTCTGTGACAGGAGTGTAGTCGGCGGACAACAATGGAAAATTCATAGCAGTAACTATGGGATACCAGAGCCACGGCGTCACGGCTCAGAGGTGGCTGGAAGCTGAGGCAGTCCGGCAGAGAGAAGGATCTCTTTCTCATGCCTGTTATAGCGCCGGCCTTTTGTGCTTTTTTATTTGTTTGGGATGTGTGTGTGTGTGTGTCTGTGTGTGTGTGTGTGTGTGTGTGTGTGTGTGTGTGTGTGTGTGTGTGTGTGAGTGTGTGTCTGTGTGTGTGTGTGTGTGTGTGTGTGTGTGTGTGTGTGTGTGTGAGTGTGAGGAGAAGAAGACAGACATAAACAGATTTATTTTGCATCCAAATATTCCTCTTTCCTGTGGCATTTAGTTTCTGACATGCTTTTGAAGTGCCATATTTGGTATAAAACTGACCATTTCCCCCCGTTTTCTCTGCTACACGTTGAATGCTGTGAGCTTGTGTGGCAAGTCCGATCACCCCAGCCAAACACAACAACCTGCTGGACGACGTACCACTCTCACACACTGTTATTCATTACATCTTTTTAATTCTTCACCCTCCTCCCCCCACTTATTTTTTTTCATGTTAAAGGCTAGCTGGAGGGTCCTTCCATCACACAGAAAGAAGTATCCCTTTTTTTCCTGTTTATTCCACTCATATTGATGGGATACTTAAAGATGTAATTGGCACCTTTTTGACTTTTATGACACCCATTTAAGATGCATTTGTCAGCCCACAAACTGCTTTGGGCCGTGAAGAGAGCTCCTAGCCTTACAGAGGTCTTCGTGCCTAATTACATTCCTACAGCAACTGATTCATGCCCCGTAATCAGCTCTCACTAGCTATAATAAATCAAGGAATTGGCAAGCAGTCTTTTTTCCCACCTTTGGAACAGGTTTAAGTGTAGACGGGGGAAAACAATTGTGTACCGTGTTATTAAAACTCCCACCAACACAGTTCAACACATCTTGCTCCATATAGTGCAATTATATAGTAACAAGATTGGATTATATTGGCCTCTTTTTGTGCCATGCAGCTGACCCATGTTTATCGTCCCTGTCTGGATACGAAATGTGTAAATGAGGGAAATGTGTAAAAAGAAAAAAAGAATTCAGGGTCTAAAAGTAAAATCTTAAATGTACCGATGTCAGGCATATTTTCCAGAGATGGTTGGAAATGTACTATGGTTAAGAAGAGGAGAAATGCAGCGATATAGCTGTGATTTGAGAACAAGTTAGAATCGAAGGCAAATAGGCAGAGCTGTCAGTTGGGAGGGAGCCACAGCCGTAGAGGAGGAACAAGCTTGAACGAGACGGGCGGTATGTAAAAGGTAGAGTGGAATTACACCACCCCGAGAGAGTTTGTTGTGCCCTGGTGTTTGGAGGTCAATTATACATCATTAGGAAGAGAGAGATCTTTTTTTTTTCCCCCAGGGAGACCTTTCCTCTAACCAAGCAGATGCTTTGAAAAGGAGCCATGTAATGAGGCCTATCACTTGACCGAAGTGTTGGACAACACCCCTGTAATGGACTACCTTGTTAGAAACTGCCATGGGCTTCATCTACAAAAACTCAACATTAACTAAACTATATTATACACCATGCTGCCTACTTTTGTGTCCTGCTGATGCATAAAAACCTCACATTCCACAGTGGATTTTCTTTTTTCTTTCTTTCTCCATGCTCTATTTGACTGTTTAGCTAAATGTTATTTTAGGAATGTTTAATTTGCAACTTATTCAAATACATGCAGCATGCAGATTTTTTTCTCTCCCAATTTTCAAATTCTCGCGCCGTAAGCAAAATTAAATTCAGGTCACGGTAGTATGAGTAGTAGAAAAACACAGCAGTGATGAAGCCATAAAAAGCCGAGCTCCCAGAAACTGTCTCACCTCCCGTTCATGCTGGACGATCCCCCGGTGTGCTGAGAGGTGCTTTTTAGAACTGTTTGGAGTGCCCTCCTGTGAAATTGTTGTTTTTTAATTAGCTGTGCTTGGGACTCTGCAGCAATGTGTGCCGGATAGATGCTGACGGCTGGCTTTCTGTGTTAGCTCACCGAGTGTGTGTTTTACTCACTCTAGGACACTCCCGCGTGGCCTGGCACTTTGTGAATGCTCATACGCACACCAAAGAAAAAACAAAAAAAAACTAGGATGTACTTTGAGTTGCCAACCCAGACGGGTAGTTTTGCACCTCAGTATTCAAGAAGCAGCTCAGATCTGTGGGTGTGCGTTCCTTTGTGCAAGCCTTTCTAACTTTCCGCTATACTTTCCTTCCTTTTGTTTTTAATTCTCCCTAAAAAGGATAAAAAACATGTCTTTAGCCACTGCTCTTGGGTAAATAAAAGAGGACCTCTACAGAGAGACAAATCTAATGTTAGAAACACTAAGCCGGATAATATTGCTTCAGCTTGCTGGGATTTTTTAGTGCTCGGCGAGGAGCTAGTATGAAGCTGGCCCCGTTCCTCTGTAAGGAAGTATTGGGTTTTATGTCAACATGGCTTGGCCTGTCCCAGCAGCATACTAGGATGCATCATCTGTCATCTCACGGTTTGCTAACTGTCCCCCCTCCCCAGCATATATAGACCCATTAAAGGACCTGTTGGAGTGGTATCTATTTGCATCACTAGCTGCAACTAGTTTTGTTTTTTTTGTCCTTTAGGGTTCCTACAAATAGCTCTTTGAGTGATAAATATTTGATTTAAACGTATCGTTTTACACCAACCCATGTATATATGAATAGCGCTGTTATATATTTTACACCAGCGTACGTCTATAAAAGCTTCAATAGCCTTCTGTTTATATTCACTTGATGTTTTTAGTGATGCTGTCAGTAAATCTTAAGTATTATGTTGTGAAATTAGGTGACTTTGCGAAGGTTTATATTATAAAGGCTGCCGTGTATTTTAGTAGAAATGAGTGGGAGCAAAGTGTGTATATGTGTCTGTGTGTGTGTGTGGGGGGGGGGTATACTAGTGTGTATGTGTATGTAGCAGCAGTTAGAACACAAAGCACTTTGCAGGATGCTCTGGGAAGCCACAGAGGCTCAGCCACAGTAATGCCCATCACCACTTTAGAGGCCAGACTGGTGGCGAGGGATGAGGAAAGAGGTCTCTGTGGCTTTATGTGGGGGAGCTGTAGTGCAGGGGAGGAGAAGGCTCTGCAGAGGGATCTGCCTGGTGTGCTCACATTACACTGGATGATAGCAGAGGGGTGCAGAGGAACTCAAGCATGCAATTTGTTGGTAGCCACAATTTAACCTCATCTCCTAAAGCCGGCTGTTAGGCAGCCAGTGGGACATGTCAGTCAATCGGGAATGCTAATCAGTGACGGTGGAGCGAAAGCCCTCGGCTCGGCAATGTAGTGATTTTTATTAGTGGCTCCAAGTCCATGGGCCTTCAGGTTTATTTTCACAGCATGACAACTCTTCATAACAAAAAAAAAGGAAGGCAACCACAAAACCATTAAATGCAATTTGCAAATTAGATTTTGGTTAAATCTGTGAAACACTGTAATAGGTTTCTTAAAGTAGCCAGGCGAGAAATACACACACTCAGCAAATGTTTTCAATTTCAATTTGCCAGATTACATGTTTAAACTTTTTTTTTTTTTTTTTTTTTTACTGGCTGGAATTTTTGCTGAAATTATTCATTTCATATATCATTTACGGTGTGTCGGATGAAAGTGTAACATTTACAGAATTATTCCCATTATTCTTCAATTACGTGTCATATCTATTTGTCTCATTCTGCTTCTATAGTTTGGAAAAAGCCCACACTTGTTTCTCCAGGCAGCCTGGTCGAACGTGCATGAGAAATTGAGACATGGCCTCTGCTGCTGGCTCGCAGTATCACTGCTGGCCCCAACTGTGTATATGTGATCCCACTCTGGAATGTTTTTCCAACACGTAGGCTTTTCACAGATACACTAGAGAGGACTGGCATCATAGTGGCAAGTGCTGCATTCAGACTGTTGTGTGCCCAGGGCTTACTCTCACACTCACTTCACACATTCTAGCTCTACATGGGAATGGGCAGAGCAGTGTGTTTGTCTACATACACCCCAGGTTTTTGTGAGGGTGTGGGCGCATACGTGTGTGTGTGTGTGTGTGTGTGTGTGTGTGTACACTTGCTTCCTCTCTTTGCTTCTTTCTTTCTTTGTCTCCAATCTAAGCTCTTTGCACGTCCTCACAGTCACTCTCAGTATTTAAAAGATACATTTCAGCACCTCATCTTAGTTGCTGCATGTCTGAATTTCAGCAGTCTAGATTTTTGTACAGATACAGCAAAACACATTTCTTTGTCCCCCCCCACCCCCCTTCCCCTTTTAATCTTCATCAAATGAGATTAGCCCCCCAAATACCGGTATTCCTGCCCAAAGTGACTGACAGAGATTTGCACTTTTATCATTAAGTGTGACACTAAGCTGGTCGGAGCTTTGTCTTGAATGGAGGGTCTGACGGAAACGGGGGCTCCTAATCCTTTTATTTGTGTCAGGCCCAGAAAGAGGGAAGAATGGGGCCGGGGTGGGATGGGGCTGCAGAATGCCACGGCCCTTAGTCCCCTCCAGACCCGGCCTCCACAGCCAAGTGAGCATGAGACTCATCCTATGAGGTCTAAGCACTCGAGCGGACGCATACACACTCATGCGCACACAGGCACACATTTGTGCATTTACAGTATGCTAAAATGTTTGCTCAAGCAAATGCACACAATCACCGTCTCGTGTACAAATACATATGGTCACCCACTTGTGCGACCGATCACAGATGCACACACACACATACACATGCAGAGTCATTTTAGAGTGTGTACCTGCTCACAACAGAGCATGCGTCTGTCTGGAAGTGCATGGATTGCAATAGCAGGAGGGTTCAGTCTAGGATGAGATTAATAAAGTTTGCCGGTTCCCTGGTCGAGGTCCAACGCTAGGCTTTTGTCTGAGGCTCACATCGGGTTGTGGGGCTTCATCTCCTTTTGTGTGTGCACCCTTGTGGTAATCCATCTCCAGCGGGAGTCCCCTGGGGCACTTTATTTACTCATTCAACTGTTTGGAAGTCTGTTAGACTGCAGATCAGATGCAGTGAAACCAATGTGATTACTTTAACCAGCACTTGCAGATTCCTGCCCAGCACCTCCTCTCACCCTGGGCTGGTATGCTCTGCAGGTGGGAGGGGGGGGGTCCACACTGGCTCATCCTGCTCTGTGTGTCCTGTTTACGGGCCTGGTTTTAGGGCTTATGAAAATTCTGCATTAGTTATTGAACCTCCTGTGCCCACACACTGTAGAGCTGACTTGAGTCTTTCATTATCCTTGTGTATTTGAGTTTGTTATTTCCCTCCCCTTGTATCTGAGTTCCAAAAACTGGTGGCTGACTGAATTTTGTCTCTTCATCATAATTCAGCACCATGGCAAAGTATGGTGTCACATTGTGAAAACTAACATCTATGTTTTATTGCAAACAATGAGATGGATTTGGTTATCCATCCATCAACATAAACCCAGAGCTATGTATTTGGGGGTAACCCCCGTGTTAAACCGTTGCAGGCTGTCAGGCTCTCTGAATTTACTCTCCGTCTCTTCCCCCTGGCGTGGCTGGGGAATATGGTTGAAATCAGCTGCCAGGACCAGCATCTACAGCGAGTGCTCCCTAAACTCGCTGTTTAGAACCAGCCGCTGATTGGTGATGGCTGTCTTGGCAAGAAAAATATCCCCGTCTGAAAACATTGCAGATTGGGTTACTATGCATCTGACTCACTCTCCTCCTCTCTGACCGGCCCCCCCATGGCAAACCAGCATGATTTGTGCATGAGGTCCCATGACCCATGGAAGCTTCAAAAAGCAGCGAGGGGAAATATTTGGATGATCCTGATGGGGGAGTGGAGACGTGGGAGGGAGGCAGAGATGATGGGGGCTTGGTAAGTGCAGGGCTATAAGCGGTGTAAGGCAAGGCAGATGTGGAGAATCTGCAGTGCAGCCGTGATGACAGGGGAGTGTGTGTGTGTGTGTGTGTGTGTGTGTGTGTGTGCAGAGAAGATGACTGCCCATCTTGGACTCTTATCCAGACTCCCACCACCAGTGTCCCATAGGACAGTTGTAACACAGACGTCATGTTCTGCATAAAACGGTGGCAAACAGTAGAGGAAACGTTGCAATAGAAGAGGCATTTTATCATCAGGTACCATGCTCTGATACTGATCGTCTGCACCTCACCCCCCTGCTGTACACCCCCGATCTCTTCTCCTCTCCCTTTACCTTTCCTCTGCCGGTTGGATATTAATGTTTCCCAGAAAGCTGCTACGATACGTCTTCTTGGGAAATTCCATGACTCGTGAACGCTGCAGAATGATCTGGTGTCTATAAAAGGGATGGATAAGTAGGAGAAAACATAAAGATTGTTCAGTGTGGTTTTTGTGCATATGTGATTTCATAGAGCTCTCAAGATGGAGATTTTTGTTCGGTTGCCTTGATTAGAAAAATGTGTAGCTGCAGGTGAAGGCTGAGTTGTTTGCTCCATTCATCTACATGTTCTCCTCTAGCCGATAGTATTGTTTGATTCAACCTCATGGCCTCATAGCACATTATTTATGCACAGAATTTGCCTCTGGGGTCAGTTCACTAGTAACCCCATTGAACAGGAATAGCTGCTGTAGACTGAGGCTTGATGCAAACCCAAACTCAGCAGTCGAAAAATGCAAAGCTTTGGTCTGAGGCAGCTCCAATCAGTCTTTGGCTTCTATGCTTGTCGCTGCCTCCTCCTGAGAGCGGGTGGGTTGGCTGACCCCTAGGGTGTCTGTCTGCCTCGACGTTGGCCCTGCAGGCTCAGCCTCACAGGGGAGTGCCAGCCCCAGGCCGGAGTTGTGCTCTGAAACCAGAGCTCCAACATTGTGTTGTGATCCCAGCTGGAGAGACAGCTCTGGCTCTGAGCGGAGCCCTCTCGCAGTGTGCAGCCGGGGTCACCGGTGGCCTCTCAACCTTCATCACTCCACTGTGCTTCTGCACAGCACCAAACAGGACTACATTATTTATTGACCCGCAGTCTTCGGTTCTTCTAAGACTCTGTCTCGCAACAAATATCAGGGAACTAAAGTTTTGATGAGGTCATGTTATCAATTACATCTAACTCGGTAGGTTAAAGTAAACACAAAATGTTAGTTCTGCCTGTGCAATTCTCTAGATGAATGCTGTCAGTAATAGCGCTCTGTCAGTGAAATGCAATGTCGTCTGTTATGTCTATGTTGGATCGTCTCACTTTTAAACTTTAATCTGTGAAGTAACCAGAAAATCTGGTTTTAGGAAAAATGCCACTTTGAGTGTTTGTGGTGTGAATGTGTCTTCAAGTCGGTGTTTTTGCAGTTTCTCAATACAGCATGTTTATCAAATGGTATCTTATGGGTTCCAGCTTCACTTTGCATTTGATCGTGTTTTTTGCATTCCTGTGTGAATGTGCTTGCATGTGTGCAGCCATATGTGTGTGTAGCGTGCCCGTGTGTAGTGGGTCTGTCACTCGGCCAAGCATTGGACATGCTGTTGGCAGGCGACACAGTCTGTGGATTCTCCCGTTGGTCATGCTGCTTTGGAGGCAAAAAGCGGTGCGTGCCACCCAAACCACCAGACCCCCACCCCCCTTTCTCCTTTCTATCATCAGCAGACCGGCCTTCTCCCTGCTCTCCATGCTCTCCTTTTCCTGGGCCCCAGAGCCTGGGCTGTGGCCTGTGGATGAGTGCTACATCCTGGCTGTCAGCACAGGGGTTAGCTGGGGATTGGCCTGTGGTGGAAGTGCAGTATCAGGCCCTGTCTGTCAGCTCCTCTTTCCACTTCCTCCCGCTCCTTAGCGCAGGCTGCAGTCAGTGGCACAAACATACGGCGAGCTGTGACTGACTCCCATCTCTGGCTTGAAAATGAAAGGATCGCCCTTCAGAATAGGCATATTCATAACCATGCCAATGAAAGGGGGCTGTTTAAAACCCTTAAGTGCTCGGGTGTTGTGTTTTTAAACAGACCGCGAAAGCTTTGCCAGATGGTTTACTATTTCACCCAGTATTTATATTTCGTGTACGTTTAACTGTCGCTTTCTGACTTCCGAGGAACGAGCACTCACCCACAGCCTGTAATTTTGCATACCGTCACAGCTCCTTTGCAACCATTTATTTTTTTTTTTTACTGGAAAGACCAATTCCCATTTATCAGATTAGTAAATGTTTGCAAAATGTCACTCAAGATATTTCATAAATCTTGTGGGTTAGATATTTTCTGCCAAGATACTGATTTTGTGCATAATATACAGTACATGGAGCCTGTGGATCACATTATCTGATACACACACAGGTACATACTTACACACACATGGACATACATCTGTACTGCACATGGTCGCAGACAGGCCTACACATGTCGGAGGATTTGTGACTATAATCAGATTAATTGGTCCATCTCTCCTTGGAAACATCACATATACACACACGATGGACTGTAGTAGCTTTCAGCTGGATGCTGCTTACACTAACCAGAGGCCAGGCAGCAGGCGCTAGGTCGGCAGGGTCACAGCGAGCTCTCTGACATCAGCATCTCTTTATGGCTTACATGTTCAAAAAATTATTACAGCACTTACAGCCTTGTTTTGTCTGACAGAAAAGGAATTTTTATCTGTTCCTCTTGAGGGTTCCAACTTATTTAAGCTGCACTTTTTTTTTAGTTAAATGTGACACAGAGAAACATTTTTTTTTCACAACATAAACATGAAAGTTGGTGTTGCTTGGCAGAAGCCTCGGCCACTTCAAAGACAGTGGCAAAACATGCCTGGCCTTTGCGACGAATATTATAAGTACATTAACCATAATCCTTAACATTCTCCGAGCTGCATGCAGGTTCAGCATCTCAGTACGCACTGTATGTTTTTCCTATTTCCCACAAGTATGTCTATGTGAGGGACTATCTACACACATGCTGCCATTCATGATTTTATTATAGGTTTTAGCCTCACCACAACTCATACATAGGAACGAATAAAGCTTTCTGCCTTTCTTTCTCCTTTTCACATTGTGTAATTGACTGTTAAATGTATACTTCTAGTTGCATGTATGTATTTACATAATTATTATGTGGTGAGTGCAACAAAAGTGTTATCGTTACTGGCAGTAAACAGTGTCAAGGGCCATGCCATCATGCCATGGTGCTTCAGATCAATGATTTCCACCCAAGGGGTAGGCTGCTAGTACCCAGGGGGTACTTCAGCTGTTGCCATGGGATAGAAAGGGGTGGAAAGATTGTGGAATGGTATTTTGAGAAAATAGAAATTATTAATAAGAAATAATTAGCTAATAGTAATGGATAAACATGTGAAATAGTGGGCCAAGAAATGACTTGAGTTGAAATTGTTAGCTATTTAAGGGGGGGATTAGGGGTTAACCTGCCATTTCCCCTCTCCACACACCGTTTAGCAGTCTGCGAGTAGCAGAGAGAGTACGGGGCAGAGGGGTTGTTTAGTTGAATATGTTAGCCTGACATATTGCTCCTTCATCTGCCTGATGGTTGTGCATGTTATCTGTGAATCTATGGCCCCGACCATGGCTCTAGAATATTAGTAGCCTGACTGGGTATTGATAAATCCATGGCGTTGTCCATGGTGCTGAAGTAGCAGATTTGTAATTGCGACTTGTTCTTCTGTCAGTTTCGTCTTGGATCTATAATATTCTCTAAATTATATGGTGGTATTAATAGTTAGTTAAAATAGTTAGATAAACATTTGGAATAGCCAATGGATACTTGGCCAAAACAGCCAATAGTAATGAATAAATGGCTTAAAAGTCCAGCTTCTGCTATTCCACATAGTAGTACTGATGCAAACTTAACCAAACCAACGTAATCATTGCCAGTTAAACTGTCTGAATAAAATATTGTAACAACCGCTATTATATCCACTTGTGTATCATTAATAGTTGAATAACATCATGTTTAAAATGAATTCAAATGAACACTTTTAGAGCAGGATGGCTGATGTCAATGAGGGGTTAATTGAGTTTATCTTGACAGGGCTGTGCGAGTTTGGGAATCACTGATTTAGGGGGTAGAAATATGATATTTATGCACACAAGCACCAACTTCCTCCCAAAAATAATGGTTGTGGGTTGAGGTTTGCCAAATAAGAAAAATTCAGATAGTGTAAACTTTACATAGTTCCTTGCGATTGTCCAAATGTTCTGTCTGCCTGCTCTGCCTCATGTGGTAAACCCAGTGCTGCTGGCGCTTAAGACAGGCGAAACAACCCATAAAAACTTATTTTGCAAATCGTGTTTCGCCCAGCTCTGGTTTTTTCACACATTCTGGCCCTAATAAGCTCTGACACACCCTAAACAACCACCCTCTCAAAGAGTACATCTAGTGTGGAGCGGCGGTTCAGTGTCCAGAGGAAGCCTGTGGTTCTGGAGCCAGAGAAGGAGTCGTGCCCTGCCGTCCCACTGAGATGACAGGAAGATAAGAAAGAAAAGTGGCCTCTCCACACAAAAACATCCCACCAGGAACTAACCTAACCTGGGGGAGAAATGGAGAGCTTCAGGATCCTTGTCAAAATCTATCCTCACTGGAAGAAAATACACAGAAAAAAACCCACTGTTTCTTCATTAAAATGAGGATTCCTTGATCAATGTTGACTAGCAACGTCAGTCATCCAGTAGCCATCAGAGTACACTGTAAGATGTTCTTGCGGTATCACAAATATCCATATTGAGTTTACACTACAACAGCATGCCTCTGTATGTCACAACTTTGGCTTTGTGACATGGCTTCTCCTAACCAACAGCCACAGAAATAAAGAGGGGGGGAGGGCTAAGTATAAGCGACAGACTCTTGGCAGACACAGCCTCTGCAGTTATAACTTAGAAAACCGCTTCTATTTTGCAATATTCGAGAAGGCGAAGTGAAAAGGTAGCCATTTCTCCAAGACTATGTGTAATGAGGGAACCGTAGGGAAGGAGAAACAGTGAGCGGTTTCTGGAAGCAGCACTAACACAGGGATCAGCAGTATTAAAAGAGATTTACACCCCCAGCTCTTAAACAGTTTTCTTTTGCTCAATGGTTCCTCCTTTACAGATATTTCAAGGAAGTAATAAACTGCACTGACAAGCGTTCGAGTGGCTTTGAAACATCCCTCATGGGCAACAGAGGGTCCATCACTTGTATCACAGTGCCTCGGCAGTGCATCGTTATTTCTGTAGAAGTCAGCCTGTTTCTCTTTGTTAACAGCATTTGGCCCGGCATGGATATTATGATCATCTTGTTGTTGTTTATATCAAAGAAATGTTGCATAACTAACTCTAATACATCAAGCGTTACGTTTCTTCCCAAGGGTGAGTCAGTTCAACATTTATCTCGTCGTGAGCGGTGCTTTTGGCGTGTGGTTAAAGCATACAGACTGTTTTTCCTGACGGTTAAGTTCTTTTGAAGCTGTCTGCATGGTCCAGAATGAGGCCCTGCACAGTGTAAGATGTCATACTCCCACTGTGCTGACCAACATGCTCTGTGGGTCTTGATGTGCCCATAACATTTAATGGTACTTTGGCAAATGCTAATGGAAACTCTTACTTTGCCTAGCACATCACATTTTATTCCCTTCTCTCTGTTTTTTTTTTAAATTTTTTTATTTACTATAATTATTTGCTTGGGTCTTGATATACTTAAGTATGAACTCACGGCTGAGAGAGAAGAGTGGAAAGAATATGCATTATCTGCTAATTATTAAGATTAAGGGTGGGATAAATAAACCAGAACGAAAGGGAACATTTGTCTTGAGTAAGGCACGGTTCCCCGCGTTCTACTACCCCACAGCATGGATCTTTGTAGTCTCTCTGGGATAGCAGAACATCACAGAGTGTCCCTTTGGATGTGGAGATGGGACCAGGATTGGCGAAGTAGTCAGGAGGAGGAGGAGGAGGAGGAAGAGAGGGGTAGGTCATGCCATGGCACGTACGTCTCTCAGTGTGGGATAAGGAAACATCTCGACCTCGCACAGGTTCAAGAAGAAACAGCCTGCTTCTGATTAGTCACTCTGATCCGCAGTGATAAACAATTCCTGTGGTCTCCTGCTCAAAGAAACATCGCTGGCAACGATTGAGTGTTCACGGGTGGTTTATGTGTGTGTATGCACACACTCAGACATGCAGGGTTTGAGTGTGTGCGTTTGTGGTTAAATATGTCCAAAAATTAGATCTAAATAATTGGTATCTTACCAAAAAATAGCTCGGATCTTGATTTTTTTCTGGTTGGACGGGGACGTCAGTCATATTTGTACAAGCTTGAAATGAGATAATGCGTAATGTTCTTATGGTCTAGGATGACATCAGAGTTGTAATTTGCAATCCAAAACATGAGGGTTTGTGGTGATTTTACTGACTATGGTAAGATAGTGTACATGTTAAAATAGCAACATAGATTAAAAAAACAAAAACAAAACATGCATGATATCTCTTCACGGCAAATCTACAGCCCACAACAGTTCAAAGCCATAACCAGAGACTGATGGAGGTAGTTTTAAAACTTTTCACTCAGAGAGTCTGTTGTCCTCTTTGCCCTCGCTGGCAACATGGCAAGTTTATCTGTTGCTGCACTTCCGCGCAGATGCCTGGCATCGAGCCTCGGGGTGATAAAAACGTCTTCAGAAGGTAAGTGTTTATGGTGAGGATCCATAAGGTTAGCAGGATCAAAGCTCTGTTGAAAGGACATTAAGCAAAAAAAACAGGAATAATAAACAAAACAGCCAGTTAGTCATTACAATTAGATTTATGGCATCTAGAAACCATGTCAGGGAGAAGCAGGTTTCTGTCAGGCTGTTCTTTATTGCTGTGAAAAACAGCCTCCAACAAAAAAAGATTCCCTAACAGGCGAGTTAAGTCAAAAGATAGCAGCGAGGAAAGAACGGAAGCGTTCAAGATTTCACACCACAAACATACAGTGGATCTTTCTTTTGGGCAACTTATATTGCTCTTGTGTTATTTTCTCGCGGATTGGATGAAAATCATGTTTGACTTTTTCATTCTCAGTGAATTTCTGGGTTTTGTGGGCGAAATGCTCAGCAAACCCCCCTCTGTCTTGCGAAGAAAAGTATTTTAGCGTCAGACAAGAGCCTTGTGTAGTGGCTCGGGAAGGCCTCTCTCTGGTGCTCGTCGACCGGGAATGGTTGATTGAGTTGACTGTTTAAGCTGGGTACGTTCACAAATGCCCTATGAACCCCCACTGACATTTTGAGTTTGGCTACTTCTGGCCAAAGTGGGCAGACATGCTTTTCTTTCTTTCAGTGTAGCCTGTAGGAGTCCTGCAGGAGTGGGAGTGGTGTACCACCCGGGCCCGTCCTGTCCAGTCATTTGCTTGAGGCTACAGCTTTAAGTGGGAATTATTGCTTTGGAGATAAGTATGGAGATAAGCCGGTCCTTGCCTGCAAAGATGTATGAGGTGTGTGGACACTGCGAGAGGTGCACCTGACCTGGAAATGAATGGTGTGAAGGTACAAATGGAGCACATGGACCTCCTTTTTCATGTGGGTCCTGTCTTGTAAGGGCAACGCCCCAGATCATGACACAGATAGAAGACGGTGCAGACAGTTGTATTTTTGAAGGATTATGAGATTTGATTTGGTGTTTAGGTTAAAACATGAATACTTTGTGTACTGTAGCGCTGAAGCTTTAAGGGACTGTATGAAAATAATTGGTGTGAGGAGGGGGGGTTGAACCTTGTGTTTCACTTTTTAAATAAGCACGGTAATATCTCGAAATAATATAAAAGTATTGGTACGACTCGACAATAACTAAAAGCAAAACATAAAAAATGTACGATATCCTTATCATTTAACTCTAATATGTTAATGAAAAGTAATAAGAAATATCAATCTTGGGTGGGAAAAGATTAATAAGATTGTGGTCTCCCAAAAAAAATCCGACCGCAATCCCTGCAGCGAAAAGAAAAAATAGATTGCCCTCCCCTGCCTAATCATTTTTTTTTTTACAGTCCCTAAATGCTAATTAGTTAACTTTATAAAAAGGGAACATTTAGTATCTCCAGTTGCACTGAATGCAAATAAAAAAAAAATTCAGTGCTCATGTGTAAAAACTTTATTTTCTTCAAGTAAGTTATGAAGAAATACAGTACACAATTAAGGAATTGGAGATTTTCTTTTCTTTTCTTTTTTTTCAGAAAAGAAAAGTGATTAGGTTGCTGCTTCACTAAGGTGTGTGGGAGAAACATTCCTCCTGCTTGGTATGTTAATTCCCAGCTCCGGGGCCTGTACCAGCCGTCATTCTTTGAAGTTTCTCTTTCCCCGTTGCCTTCTCCCCATCAGGTGAACTTGTGGCCTTTTGGCATTTTTATTTATTAGACAATCCCTCACATGTAAAAGATGATAAAATTGACATGTTACAGGCAGTCAAGGCTTTCGCATGTTGAAGGGAGCGCTTTGTTAACACCCCAACAAATTTGAGCATTACATTTGATGACACTTTCATGCCAGAGGAGTTTGCTCATTGGATGGCTGCCAAGACCGTACAAAAACAAGCCAGACCAGATCATTAGGATCTTACAAACAGTGTCAGTGAAACACGTACAGGATCATTTTGTATTTATCTATCTCTGTTCCTTTTTTGATTTACAAATCCTTTCAATCCATTTGATTCATTGGTGTGTCAGTGTGTGAAGCACATTTCTGCTGGTTAGCTACCTGGAACATTTCCACCCATCTGCCAATATTGTTTTTTTCTTCTTCTTTTTATTCTCTATAACTCTACTAAGAAGAATCATTGTCAGGCAGCCAGCTAATGTCCAAAAAGGTCAGCCGCCGTTATGATTGAAGCGAGCACTGGTGGTTTGACCCATCGCACAAAGAGTTATAGGTGGCCGGTCAGCTTGTCAGTCAGGTTGGGTGTTTTTTTTCTTTCTTTTTTAATCATTTCATCTTTGCTGGGGGGCTCTCCTGAGACCTCTGCAACGTTTAGCAGTCTGCGGCTCAGGACCCCGGGGCTCGTCTAAGCTTCTGCCTGTATCCGTGGCTGCCATTATTAGCTCTGCTCTCCAGAGCACGCCGCTCATCTCTCCCCTGAGAGGGCGGCTGAGAAATGAAGCGAACTGGCTGGGGCGCGGCAGCGCAGGGCCAATAGCCCGACATGGAACAGTAATTACTCCATTGATATTCCTCACACAATAACACTGTCATCTCTCATTTGCATAACCTCGGCTCGGTTCACCACAGCAGATGAATGCGTATGATCTTGTCAGGAGGCTGCGGGAGTCTTAGATGGCACGTGAGCGGAGGGGTTTTTCACCTCCTTCGTGGTGCCACTTTTGTTTCAAACATGCGGGATAAAAAGTTTGATTGTGATTTAAGTTGGCACAATGAAAGAGGAAACCACCTCTCTACTGTTCGGTATATACAGAGCTTTGTGGCTCAGCTGTCTTTGTGGTATTAAGACATAAACAACAAAATGGAGAGAGGAGGCTGTGGTGTATCAGGTTTGTAACGTCTGTAAGGTTTGCGTGTGCATGTGCGAGTCTGCCTGAGAGAATGAGAGTGTGTTGAGGGGGTGGGGTGTCAGCGGATGTCATAGGGCCCTGTCTCAGTCCTTGGTTAATGGCCATTGGTCATAGGCTGTCTCCCCTTTATTTCTTTTGCTCTGCTGCTCTATCCTTCCAGGTCTCCCACTGGAGCGGCGCCCTCAGGCACCGCATCATTTATTGCTGTCAGGAATCACAGGGGAGAGGGAGGGGGAAGAGAAGAGAAGAGGGGAGGGGGGGGGGGGGGGGCAAGAGGAGGGGAGACAGGGAGAAGATGTGCTGCAGAGAGAAGCCAATGGAGGCGATGGGGAGAGGCAGGCACGCTAGACTGTCAAATCTCAGCCGTTGAATATTTAATGGAGCCTGGAGTGTTTATTTAGTTAGCCTGTCGATTTTTACCGCTCTGTCAATAGCGGCTCCCGTGTAGCCTGCTGATGATCTTTAGTGTCTCTTCCCCCAGGAGAGGCCAGGCACTAAATGCAATTATGGATTTTCCTGCACCGCAATGTGTTTGATATTTTTACTGATCTAATTTGCAATCTGGTAGTTTATTGTTTGGCATTTTAGTGGCGCTCAAGTGGCGAGGCAAATTTGATTTCCCCTCATAATTCTTTATAACTTCATTAATGCTGTTAGCACATTGGCACAGATCTTAAATAAAGCTAGAGAATCATCACATGGATGAATGCATTCCTCATTTTATTGTCTCCATGCCCCATTCTTTTTACTGATTCTGGTTCTAATTAAAAATCATCCTAGTGGTGTACTGGCTTTGTGAAATATGAAATCATAATCCGATTTGAATGTCTCCCTTCACAGAAGCATGCGTATTCAACCGTATACACCCAGATCTGTTGCGGGCAGGATGAAACCCGAATGAAAACAACTTTCTTTCACTGGCATTCAGCATCTTCCGAGACAAATGAGCGCATTAGCAACAGAGCAACCAAAGTAACCAAGGCAAAATAAAGCGGGGCGATTGTCTCGGAGAGAGACAGTGTGGCTCCACGTGTTTTTGTAGAGCCGTAGGATTTCTAGCCATATGACGGATGTGTTAGTTAGAGGGGCAAGCATTAGCCGTAATGCTGTTAGCATGTAGCCGTGTGAGTGATGTGCTAGTTAGATGCCCAGCAGTAGAGCTAATGGTGTTAGCGTGTTGAGCCTTCAGAGGGATGCAATCGGTTAGGCTGTGATGGATGAGTGTCGTGCCGCAGAGGCCTGCGAGGCTCCTCATTCGCCAAGCTGTCAGCTTCTTAAGTGGACGTGCACAATTAGTACTGAAATCAGAGACTAGTTCATCTGATGGTAGGCTTAACATTCAGTAGGAAAAATGGCTCATCTAGCCTGTGGTGAGTGAATGATGGCCGCTATAAAAAAGAAAAAGAAAAAGAAGAAGAGTTAAAGCAGTGTGAGAGAGAAGGCGCTGATACACATCTTTCTCATTCCAGCAAATGTACAGTTAAGTAGTAGGCTACACAACGCTGAAACTTGGTCTTGGTTGAGAAAGCATTGATAAAGGAGAGCTTTATTTTAAGAACTTTATCCCACAACTTCCTCTCCGTTTCACATTCAAATGAAATTAGCTTTAAAAGGATTGAATGATCTGTCGTCGCTACGCTTCTCTGCTGCTGCTGCTGCTGCTGCTGCTGCTGAATGATTGAATGTCAGACACACACTGTCATATGTCATAGAAAGCAGAACACACATTCCACTTCAGGGTTAAGGAACAGGGCACATCTCACACACAAACATCCGCAAGCACTAGACATATTCACACGTCCTCGAGTTTCCAAAAACAAACAGGGAAAATATCAAAGGCAGAGGTAGTGTTGTGCTCAGGCACACACCTGTCATTACTGGCCTGATTATCGCTTGACTTGTCTGTTGCTGTGATGAAAGCAACCGCAAATTACATTACTGTGTGTTTGTTTTAAAATCCATTTTAAAAATCTTTTAGATTATTCAATTAGAACACTCGTATGACTATTGTTTCTTGATTACTCTTCAGCCCATAAACTAATTACTTTGGTATTTTTTCCAAATGATGTACAAATCTGTTCTTGGAATTTATATGATGAGAAGCAGGCTGTTTTATATTTTGAGGCAGATTTGATCAGGAAGAGTGAGCTGATATTTGAAATTTGCTGGATGGGTTGAGTTTGAGATAACCTCTATAAGATAAGAGAATTTATTTACAGACAGTGTGTGAAAGCACTTGTAAAGTCATTTAAAGATGCTCCGTTCATAAACTCTGCTATAATTCTTACCCTACTAGCTATAAATTACCATCCTCGTAATGCCGACTATTACCATTTCTAATAAGTCATTCAGAAAAGGTCTTTATGAAGCTCTCTGCAGTGTTACCATGTGTAGTTTACAACAGAAAACACATTGCTTTTATTTGCAGAAATCCCTGCAATTGCTACTGTACTGTTAATGCCCAGTGTGAACGCAAGCTTTTATTTTGTAAAGATTTTTCCTGACAGCAAAGATCCCCGCTCTCATTGAGGACTGTCATCAAATCAGCTGCAACTTTCGCCCCTTCCCCACTAGCATGACTTGTGGGTTCAGACCCTCTCGGCCAAATCGTAATGACATGAGGAGAGATGAGAGATGTTTGCACTCCAGCCGTGTATACAATTCATTGTCCTTATCAGCTGAGATGAGAGGGGGAGCGAGGTTGAGGAGGATTTCTCTCGGAGCAGGAAATGTCATTTCTCTGTAATAGTTTATGATTCATCCCTCCACCTTTGACTAAATAATGAGGGATGACAATTAGAGCGGGCCATGGGAGTAGGAATCAAAGGGTTGAGATTCCCCTTGGCAGAGTCAGGCCTGTCTGAGTGGGCTCCCAGCAAACTGGATCCAGATGTCGAGGTCTGTGCTGCCATAGGCTGCCGCCGCTACTGCTGCCACAGCCACACAACAGGCTCTTTCTGCCAGCCAGCCAGCCAGCCAGCCACTCAGCCAGCCAGCCAATCTCTCAACCTCCATGCTTGCAAACATGACAGGAGACTCTCCCGGTGAGAGCCTGGGACAGAGGCCCCCGCTCCAAATAAAAGAATTCCAGCTCGCGGCTCTCGCAGAGCCAAGGGCTGCAAAGTATCATTTCTTTGCATGCTGTGATTTATCTAACCCTCGGTCTGTGTCGCTATCCTCTCTTTGTCTTCCCTGCTCCTTTAGTTTGTGTCTCTTACTGCTTACTGTGCATGTGGGCTGGCAAAGAAGAAACGCCATGCATGTAAATAGGCTTTTTCGTAGGTTTAATATATTTGCAGATTGGTATGGAATTGTTGCAAGAGTGCCAACAGATATTCAATTGATTTATTTATTTGTGCTTTGATTATCATCCAACTTTTCTTTCTTCTCATGTACCGCCCATAGATCGCTGGTGATTCAATGTGTCAGTCGGCGGAGAGGATGAGGGGGTGAAGTCGAGAGGGGGTCGGGTGTTGTCACTCAGTGCTCCGGCTGAATCAATGGTCCGGTGTGGCAGAGAAAAAGGCCAGCAGTGCGCTATTGATATGTTTAACAAATTAGCCCTGATGACGGCAGGTGTGATTGTGAAGCGCGGCTCTGGGGTCAGCTCGTCATATGGTGGCTAACAGACACGATATTGCTGCGTGTCCTGATCTCTCCATTCCCTCACAATGGCATTAGGGGCACCCCAGGGAAATAAAGAGTCCCACTCCCCTATCCCCAGTGCTCTTCATATTAACTCCCCAGAAGGTTAAGCTCCCTGATTCATAATTATTCAAGCCCACCAACACCACCACCCTCTCCACATCCACTTCCCAAACCACTCTCCCTCTCTCTCTCTCTCTCTCTGTCTCTCTCTCTCCCTGCCACTTCTCCTGAGTGGCACTTGGCTTTTTGTGGGAAAGCCCAGGAATTAGATTATCTAAGCCTGACCTGTGAACATACAGCCAGATGACTGGAGCCGGATTGGACTTGATCTCTGCCTGTCTAGCTGTCTCTCTATTCAATCTAGCTGTCTGTCTCTCATATGGTGTGTTATTGCTTGTGAGCGTCCCTATGGATGGGACATTTTCTAGCCGCAGCTATTCTGCAATTGCATACATAGCTCTCCGAGGAGCGGCCAGTGTCAAGAGTACATCTCACTTGCATGGACGTGATTTGAATGATGCGAGGTGCGATTGGCCTTCAGTTTCTCCCTTTGTGGGCCTGCGACAGCCTCAGTGCTGGTCTGCTCATTAAATAAGTGCCAACATCCAACAAAGAAAGCATAGTGACTGCTAAGCAAAGATAGAAGGAGAGTCTTTCCTCAACCTGTAGATGGCCAAACAGTCCAATGTGCTCACACGAGCACGTTTGAGGATCTCTCCTCTTAGATCATTATTTCTTCTTAATATTTATGATCTTAAGAGGAATGTTGGCAGTCAAAGACAAGGCACTTTGCTGCTTTTTTTAAAAGCAGTTTCATTTGAAATAAAATGCACCAGGATTATTCATGGTTTTTAAGGAATTAGCTTTTTTTACTGAGCTCACTCTGGATTTCACTGGAAAACAAAACCTCTGAGTCAAGAAAGAGGACCTTAAATGCCGAGTGGTTGTAATGAAGAGCATTTAGGATACAAGTGTCAATTAAATCCAAAGTATTCCATCATCCTGAATGAGCGTGCACTGTGTGAACTACAAAGAGAGGCGTTCAACCTCGGTGGTTTGATCTTCACCTGCTGGAATTACACCGGAGTGGCACTACTACTGCTACTACTGAGGCCATTCAAAATTAACCGTTAATAGTTGTCACACTTTTCAATCAGTGTAGGTCTTCCATGGAGGAGCCGTGTGCCTCTGAAGTCAATTGGGTTCCTCTGGAGGCCCGAGGTAATGTAATGAGGGACCACTCCGACTGAGGGCCGGGCTCCTTTCTTTACAATCACATAATTAATCTCCTGATTCCACCACTCACCATGTCATGACAGATACGTTTGTGTTTGGTGCATAATGACGAAGTGCTCTGTGCTTTCCGCTTGCCTTTGTTTTGGAAAAAACAGTTATAAAGCCCATTCCTTTAGAGCCTACTGAGGGTTCCGTACAAAACACTCCCTTTGGGCCCTATTAGGAGACAAAGAGAAACACACACACACACACTTCTCAAGCAGGTACCCTAATAATATGTCGGCAATTTAGATAATGACTGGGAGTGAGATAAACTGAAGTGTGTATTACAGGTAATTGGATCTGCAGTGTTGTTGGCTACCTAAGCATCTATGGGGTCGTGTGTTGAGAGCTTGTTCTTCGGCTTACAAGAGGCACTAGGAGATGGACTGTCAATGATAAGTATTGCAAGGCTTTCGAGCATACACAGCACTAACGGCCGATGCGAGATATTTTAGAGAGAGATCTCATCCGCCCACACCCATCATCAGAGCCGGAAGCAAATCAGAACTGGCTTTCGGATATGTGGCACTGGACAAGGCAGACTTATACATCATTTCTCCTCAGATCTCCGGCTCTCGCGAGCACGTCCAGTTAGTCGGAGGATGACAAATACAACACCCGGGGCTGTCAGGATGATCAAGTTGAGAGTTTTTTTCTCCAAGGTGAAGCCGTGAAAAGTTGGAGCCATAATGAGAGTTGTCAAGCCGGTGAGGTGAAGCGCAGAGTATAGCAGGAACTGGGAGCAACACAAGGGTGCCTTTGGGGGCCTGGTGGGCTGGATCTCCTTGGCCTTTAAAGAGATTACCTTGGCAGTGTAAGGAGCAGGTCTGCCCAGAGGGTTCCGGGGGAGATAGGCCAAGCAGCCCATTACCAATACAGTGGAGGACCCTCACAAGCTTCATTAATAATCTGATGATGAATCACTACTTTAATTGGACCTTTATAGCTGTTGCCTAATCCCCCGTACCATCTTCTCAACTCTATTCTTAATTGGCTGGTACTTTGTTTTTATTTCACACAATAATCATATTTTTAATTGATTACGTTTTTGTTATTCCGTGAAGGATGCCTTAGATGAATAGTAATTGTGGCTAATGTGAGAACTCTTTAACAAAGCCTTTGTTTCTTTTCCAAATGCTGAATTTGCAGTTGCTCCGATATGTCCATATGGTTCAAAGTAGTGCCTGTTTTAAGACTACACACAGGGTCAGATTTCTCCCACTCTTAATTAGATGAGGGATGGTCTAATTAAATCAAATTCATTATCCACAGCTCTAGAAATCAAGAGGCTCTATTGGAAATAAGGTTAGGCTCCCCCTCATCCATCATGCCTTAACTAACCAATTTACAGGCCAGCCTTTTGCATGAGGCATTATTACCTTGTCATAAACACTTACCTTTAAAATCCTCGAATCAAGCCATGATATGCTAAGCTTTTATCACATTAGCTTGTGCTACTGTGTCAGCCTCTTTCTGCCTAAGATAAAGTAGGCTCCGAATAATTATATTAGCCACATAAGGTGGAGACAGTGCAAACGACTGCTATTTAAAGCCAGCTGATAATTCTGTATAATTAAGACGTAGTACAGGTCTTCACACAGAAGAGGGATCGAGGGCTTTTCTGTGGCGAAACAATGAAAAACAGAGCAAACAGGCATTTTTTGTTTTGTTTTTTTAAGCAAAAGAGGTGCTACAGACTGAAAAATCACTCTACCGTCACATTTATCCTTGAAGAATTTCACTCTCTGCTTTGGCTGCATGCGAGTCTTAATACCGTTAACTTTACACTTGGCCACAATGTCTCATTCCTGCAGCTGTGAATCACTCGTCACTCTGCGTCCATTGTCTGCGAAACACAAAAAGCTACCATCATGATTATTCTGAGCGCAGCTGATCTATCTGAGCAGACATTCATCATATGGCTCGTCTTTGATATTATTGCTGATGCCGAAAGTGATTAAAATTCTGTATTTTAATCAACTGTCGCAGCACTGTTCCACAGTTTCCATCTTTGCATATTTGTATCTGATTAGCGCAGGTTTAGCATGTGAATAGCCTTGTAAAGATGTGAGAATGCTGTTGCTTAAAATTTATAACAGTCCACCATAGGGCCACAAGCCCCTTTAAGTGCGAAACGGTGGTGGAGCCATATTCTGAAACACATGAGGCCTGTCTTCTGATCTGTGTTGGAAAGTGAATTAGTAAGCTCCATTCTAAAGCCAGTGATAGCAATGGGCTGAGAGCAGTGATTTGTTGGCAGTGTATATTACAGCCCACGGTCAGGGAGGGAGGGATCAGAGAAGCGTGTGTGTGCGCGTGTGTGTGTGTGTGTGTGTGTGTGTGTGTGTGTGTGTGTGTGTGTGTGTGAGGGATAGGACAGGGGGCCTTATCGCTCAGTGTTTACTCACAGTAAATTGAGTTGAAATAATAGTCTTTCTCTGAGGCCGAACAATGGAGCAGGCTGCAGGCCGAGGGCCCAGGCTGGTGCAGAGCTGGCCTGCGCCACTTCAAAATGAAAGGCTGAGCCTGGGGCCATGAGGAGGAGGCATGGTGGGAGGAGGTGGGGGGGGGGGCTTTATGTGGATGGCTACACCAGTCGCAGAGCAGACACCCCTCTGACAGGCACCTGGGTAGGACAACGGGGAGAGAGGAGCACGAAGCTGGGAGGGTGGAGTGATGAGGCCTCGGGGCTCTGTCATTAGGTCGGTGGTGGAAAAGGAAGATGACTGCCCCGAGGACAGAGGAGCGACAGGTCCCGGTGGGGCCGCGGCCGCAACCTCTCATTCCCCCGGGTGTGCACTGGGACTGGTGGGACGTGTCAGTCTGTCAGCCCCCCCTGCTTCAACACGCTCTCATAACCTCTGGCTATGGGTGAGCTCCAGGAGTCTAACCTGCAGAGAGAGAGAGAGAGAGAGAGTGTGCGTGTGTGTGTGTGTGTGTGTGTGTGTGTGTGTGTGTGTGTGTGTGTGTGTGTGTGTGTGTGTGTGTGTGTGTGTGTGTGTATGTGTGAGAGCAACACAGAGGCAGAGGCTTAAAAAAAAGGAGAGGCGTAGAGAGCATATCCATGTAGTTGCACAGACCCTCCTTTGCCATTGTTTCTGCGTGTGTGCGCTTCAGCTGCACCTCAGCTCTGCCTCTTCCCCTTCATTTATCATTCTGCAACATAAAGTGCTGCCACAGCATTATAGAAACAGCTGCTTTTTTCAGACAGCCACAGAGAATGGGCTGCTCCCTGGCACACAAAGACACTCCTGGACCCAAAGAGAGTGTAAAATTGGTGTGTGAATACAAACCTTTTTTCCCTCGCTGAGAGGGCTGACCACGGGTGTCACTGCGGTGGGAGACATTGTCATCACGTCTGAAGACAAATAAGCATCCATATCGGCCCGATCATGTGTACAATGAGTGGCAGGGGCACCAGTGAGATTGGCCTTGTTCACAGCCAAATATGCATAACTACAGCTGCTGCCGCATCACACCCACTTGAGAATTCATATCAGGCCGTTTAGCCAGGCCTTATATGTATGAATCATCTGAGTCGAGGCACCTGTATCTCTGCAGGCTTCACTACAATGCAATGTCAATTTATTGAATCCCGAGCTAAAGCACAGGGAAAACAAACCCTGTCAGTGCTCTGTTAGGGGTCATAACGCAGTCACTAAAGGGCCGTGGCAAGACCGCTGAGTTGACTGGAAGTAAACGCCGCAGGGTCATGCAGAATACGCTGTCGGTTGGGTTTGTGGAGAGCCCAGACGTGCCGTGCCATGCTTCAACCATTGCATTATGTGCCTTTGAGGCTCCACGTGGAGAAAAGGGAATTTTGCCGAACCTGTTCTCTTCCAGCTGGAGAGATGGGATTTCACACTCTGCCAACCACATGACAGAGAAATGCTCAGTGTGTGTTGTAAAGGCAGAGAAAAAGTAGAGAGAGAGAAAGAGAGAGAGAGAGAGAGAGAGAGAGAGAGAGAGAGCGAGAGAGAGAGAGAGAGAGAGAGAGCAGAAAGGGCATCAGACGACTCCTCTGCCAGACCACCCGGGGCAAAATGCATGCTTGAATACTTTAAGACATGAACAAAATAGTTTCACAGTAACATTAGCTGTTACGATGGAGAGAGAATTTCCCTTTTGAAGATTAAACACACAAACACGCACATACACAATGCAGGTTGCTGCAGGTCCAGACAATTCATTGATTGTTCTTTTGTACCTTGTGTGGAATGAATATCATAGATAACAATGATGATGTGATCAACAGAAATGTTGAGCGCTGCAGGTGTTTTCGTTTAAGGATAACACTAAGAGTGAAACAAAACGATTTTATTCTACAAAATTCAGATATAACAACGATGTGCCGCTTTAATATGAGTGTGCACAACCATAAAAAAAAGAGATTTTGCAAGAAATAAATAAGTAGCAACAGAAATATACATGTGGACAGCAGATGAATCTGCAGTAAATGTGACTTTATCAACATGTCCAAGTATTCACATTCTTTAAATCCTTTAAAACTAGCAACTGCAAGCTAAAAACACTCCATGCTGCTAAAGGTCCTGCATTAAAACCTGCCACATGTTCTAACAAGTAGCAAAAAAGTATTTAAAAAAAAACAACCTCATCATTTAAAAAGAATCCCCCTGTGAGTGTTATACCATTAATATATTATATTATTAGAGTATTAGTAGTTTTTTTCTCTACTTGGTCAGGGCATAGCTAATTTTATGTTAGTTTAAACAATGCATCATATTTTATAAGATCAATCTCATTTTTTATATTTGAAGTCTTAATCTGTAGAGTAACTATAGCTAGTACAAGTACCTTCAATTTGTACTTAAGCACAGTACTTAAGTAAATGTATTTAGTTATGCTCCACCAATGGCTATTTTATTTATAGCTAATAGGGTAAGACAGCGCAACTGTCTCTGTATGTTTTTGTTTTTTTTTAAATATAACAATGATTGATCTTGCATCTGTGTATGTGTATGTATGTGTGAATTATAGAAATGGAAATCATATTTGTGCAAGAATTGAATAACGTAAACTCCAAGTAGCAGAAATCACTGTCGAATTTTAATCATAAATAATGATTACTGCAGATATACTCCTAATAGCTCCCACACATAATAAAGAATATCAGGTACATTTTTAATACATTTAAATGGATAACTTTTATAACATGTTTACAGCATATGTGCTGGCAGATCTAAACATGTTGCTGTATTTTAAAACCTCTCCACTTAATTCCATTGGGTCAGAAGTAAGTGAGTGATGGCAGATAAAATGAGGAGGACTTGGCATTTCGTTGAACACAGTGTGATTCTTCAGTAGAGCTGTATCATGTCTTTTCATTCTTCTAATATAAATTCATCACTTTTATGTTTGACTCCCTAAGCCAGGGCCCTCTTAAATCAAAGCAATTGGAAAAGAATGTGTTATAAAAAAAAAATGATGATGATGATGCAAAATGACCTTTCTTTCCCTCTCGACCCGAAGCTCCCAGGAATTTGTAGGTGGTCTCAATAATGTAGCTGATGGTCTTTAGTGAAACAGCAGGTTTTTGGTTTGCTCTGCGGTGTGTGTGCGCCCCTCTGTCTGTTTGACACATTCCAACACTGCACCCCTCTCCAAGGCTCCTAACTACCAGTCAGTCACCATGGTTACAGCCATACATCCATGCCAGCCCCTCGCACTCAAAGACATATTTGTTTGGCTAGTGTAGCTACGTTCCTGACAAAAAAACACAGCTTTTTAGCATAACACCTGCTAATCTTGGGATTTAGCTCTTTGAAGAGGACTGCTGATCAGAAATTCAAATATATTATTTGAATGCTAATCTGAATGTTAATCCCCGGCCTCCGGGTCTTAAAGCATCCTGTCTTTCAATAACAATGTTTATTTTTCATTTGCTTTGCCTTTTTTCATTTTCTCTCACACTCCCCACCTCTCCCGCCCCTTATTTTAGCTCTGTAGTCTATTCCCTCAAGAATATTAAAGGTGGACTCATCTTTTAAAGTATGAGAGCTTCAATGGTTTGGACGTGGATTATTATCATTCATTTTGATGATAATTTAAGGAGTCGGGGAAGGTTGCCCTGGGTGAAATGTTTGGTATCGATCCTGTTTAATTGACGTACCCTACCGCAGTCTTTCACATTATTATTCATCTATTTCCCTTGAAATTGTTATGTCCATCGGACATGAAAAAGGCGTTATTTATCCTTGCGTTCTTGTCTATTTTCCTCTCAATTTCTTTGCTATTTCTCTAGATGTTATCCACATCACTATGTATACGCGTGGCTGACTGTTAGCAACTCAAGGAGATGAGTGGGTGGCTGATCTGGGTGTTCTTTAAATTATGTTTTAGTGCGGATAAATAAATGCCAAGAACAAAAACAAAAAAGAAGATAATGAAAGACAGACCAGACCAAAACATATACATCCTTATAAAAACTACTACTGCTTATTGACTTATCTGAGTGGTTGACACGGTGTACATTACCTAATACTTGCTGACTGTATGTCCTCATCCAGTCAGCAGACTTTACCATGTTCGGTCTTCTGTCTTTTTGTCTTGGTTAAGACGCAGAGACAGAGAATCAAGGGCAGCAGGATCACAAACGCGTGAATCTGGATCTTGTGAACAACGTCTAATTCCTGGTTGCCTCAGATGCTTACCCCCCCCCCCCCAAAAAAAACTAATTTTGGGCTTTAGACTGAATCTCTGTTAAGTAAACAGAGCCCCCTCATTCAAGCAGCCTCCATCACAATGATCTTCAGATCATCTCTGCCCATTAAAACCTGGGCAAACACTTTACTTCGCACCAATATACTACAGATTGGAGGAAGCGGAAAAAGGGGGAAACACACAAGGGCTTTATTTATTTTTTTCAGTCTTTCCCAGATTGTCTCTCTTTCTCTCTTTGCTACCTATTAATCCAGTATCTTTCAGCCCTGGTAAACTCCTCAAGATGGACATTGCTTGGTTCAGGGTGGAGAGGGGTCAAGCTCCATTGGCCTCTGCACAGAGCTGTGGAATTTTTCATTAGTGCACAGCTGGGTCACAAGTGGCTCCAAAGCCGTCTTAATATTGTGTAGGCCCACAGATTAGGAGCGGAGAAAAGAAGCCAGAGCGTGATGCTCTCCACCAGACCCTGCCTTTGCATATTTGCAGACTTGTGCTTTAGAACACCTCATATTACTGTTTGTTTTATTTCTTAGACCCAGAACCTCTGGGTCAATAGTAATTATAAAGCCTTCCAATCCAAATGTTGTTTTTTAACCATTCCAGCTCTGAATCTAGTAAGATGAGTCCATTTATTTTCTTACAATGAAGGAAGTTTAGAATCTTAGTGTTACTTACTTTTTCACTTCTTGATTTAATCCAGTCTTTGAGAAATTATTGTTATTTGGACATGAGGCCGTAATGTTTTTCTATTTCCTCAAAAGCATCGTGATTTGTAGTCACTGAGTCCCGAGTCTTATTAGAAGGGAAAAAAAAAATACAAATTAAAGATAGACCTTGTGTGTCTGTGGTCTGTTACAGTCAGCCGTAGCTCTATAACACGTGATAGCCATTACGCTTATTGTAGCCATCACTCTCTCTGCTCTCCCAGCTCTTTCAGAAGCGGTGATCACTCGTCGAGCGGGCCGAGCCCTTAATGGTGGGCTCTGCTCCACCTCACGCAGATTAGCTGGGAAAGGGGCGGACAAACAGATACCCCAGCGATGGAATTGTAAAGAATTACATAAACTGGGTGCAGTTGATTTTACAGGTGCTTTTAACGGGGAGCTGTCCGGGAAATTTTTTCTTCTTTTTTTTTTAGTTCGGCTCTTGGCGTCTTGCTTTTAGAGGCACCGCGCTGTAAACATGTCACATCCCCAGCGGTGATGGCCCTTACAAACTGCTTGACTTACTGCAGTGACAAAAGGCAGAGCCGAGCACTTTATAACAGCCCTGTAATTCACAGTCTTTTCATTTATTTGTTCAAGGATCAACTCCACTTTTTGAACAGGTAAAAAATAAGCAGGAGAAAGAAAAAAAGAAGCCAGAATGCATCAAACACACACATCTTTACAGTCATAATTCCCTCACTGATGCTGTTGCTCTGAGTATTGTTTGTCGTGAGCTCTAAAAACTGAGCCTAAATGCGATGTTGCACTCATTTTACATACTCAGGAACACCAGCTGTCCAAACAGCATCATGTGTGTGTGTGCCTGCTTACTCTTGTATTTAGATGTGTACTTAGCCTCCTCTGCTGCCCAAATACACTGTCCTTTTCACTCCATGAGCTTTGTTCTACCTGTGTGGCTGGGAAGGATTATTTCCACACTGTTTTCCTAGTGACTCATTAGCAGATACACATGAAGGAGAAGCGCTCAGGTCGCTTGATGCTGCAAGACAATTCTCGGCATACCGCTGTTGCTCTTGGAGCTTTGTATGAACACGCAGTATGTACTGTACTGTATGTAGCGTTACGTGTCGCCTTATCATATATATTTCTCGTATTTCATATAGTTTGACAGCAGCATGAGTTACACCCCATCACCACTATTGATGCATGTGTTTGAGGCTCTTGCAGTCAGTTAGAATACACATGAGCATCTCATCCTCTCCAAGCTGTATTTCAACTGTTGAGTAATCTGGGAAACACATCCTGGAATGAGATCATTTGAATAACGACTCAAGGGTTAGGATTTCTTTGTGCAGCTGTGCGGTATATGGCGTTAATGTACAGATATGGGATGTCTGTCTGGGCCGGGGACTCGCCTGACGGAGCCGCGCATTCCAGCGCATAGGAGCTCATGCTGCCATAGAAATAAAGTGGCCATATTTATTTTCACAACAGCGGACGTGTGGGATAGACGATCCTGGAAACACCTCGCTCCACACTAACTGTAGCCAGTATCTTTTTTACAGACTCACTATAGTTCTGCTCAGCAGCTATTACTAAGTGCGTTCCCCTCTGAGATGCAGGGCAGGTGCGTACGCACACACTAACCCATCAAACACGTCGCCGCGATTATCTTTGCTATGCCAAGTGCAATCAGCTCGTCTCATTCCTCCCCTGTGAGCGTGCAGGCAGCCGGTTGCCCCGCTCCAGTGCGGGGAACAAGCAGAACCCTGTGGCCAGAGCTGTGTGATGAAGAAGGCACCTTTGGGCCATTAGTGGTGTACACATCTCCCGTTAATGTGTTTTACTTTTACCTGCTGGGAGTTTAATTAAAAAACAAAGAGCCTCAATTTAAAGGCCATTATTATGCTAATGTAGTAAGCATGGGATGGTGATTAAGCAGCTTTTAGAGCTGACTGGAGCTGGCCCTTGGGAGCAGAAGGATGGCACTTTTTATTTGGCTTCATTACTCTGTATGAATCTATGCTCCAAAAGAGAAACGCTGATACCACGAAACAAGGTCAGCTACTGAGATCGTTTATGGAGACGGCGTTATCGGCCTACTTTTTTTGCACCGTGCTCCTCGCGCGGACTGAAAGTTTGTTTTCATCTTCTAGAGTAAGAATGAATCAGGATATGCTTTAGCTGCTTTAATTTACACATGCACAGCCAAAGTAAAAACCTTTTTTGGAGTCTACTTTTATCATCTGTCCCTCTGCAAGCAATCAAAAGCTTCTATTAGCTAAATGCAGGTTGCTATTTATAGGCCAGTGTGGTCTGCTGCTTCTATAGAGGACAACAGGACCATACATGACAAAGTCATTTTCATGATGTTTGAGACAAAGTTGAAAAGGTTTTGCCTTCAACATCTGGGCATCAAATGTTTTCCACTTAAGCTGAAGCTCTTGATGCTGTTGCTGAGAAGTAATTTTCACATACTAAGACGTTTCTCCGGAGGAGCTGAGAAGTGGCTGCTCAACAGTTCGGAGACGGATATGTTTGTTGTCTTTCCAGACAGCAAGATTCCACGTGGAAATTGTGAACAAGAAATGACCTATTTATTAAATTTGGTTAACGTTTTCTTTAAGGTATGTGAAAACTTTAGAACTTCAAAAACAGATATACTTGAAAATATCTGTTTGGTAAGTATAAGGCTACAGCAAGCTTCCAGTTAGCTTAGCTTAGCATAAAGACTGGCTCTGTACCACGGTGACACAATCCTCCTACCAGCACTTCTAAAGCTCACTAATTCACATGTTTTTTAAAATCTTGTTTGTTTAATCCGTACAAAAACCAAAAGTATAAAAATGACAAGTTGTGGTCATGTGCCAGACTATTTCTGGTTATTTAGTTAGTTTTCGAGGTGCTGGTGCTAGGCAGATTTTCTTACCTTCGTACAGAGCCAGGCTAGCCGTTTCCAGGTTTCCACTCTCTATGCTAAGCTAAGCTAACCGACTGCTAAACAAATATGAGAGTCGTACACATTTTCTAATATAACTCCTGGCAAGAAAGCAAATATGCCTATTTCCCAAAATCTTGAACTATTGCTTTAAAGTTTTTACACATCTGTTTTAAGTCTTTAAACTATGCTAACCGGCATGCTAGCTGGAGCCATGTATTCAGCCAACAAATGTCACAATCGTGTCAGTCAATGTGAATGTGTGTATTTCCCCAAACGTTGAACTATTCTGTTAAGACTCCCATCTGCTTTGAAAGCAAAGACACTTTTGAATATTCCGGTCAGCTGCCGAGAAATGTAGCCACTAAATCAGGAAGTATCAAGCGTTGCAGGGGTTGACCGATTGCTCCACATGCCCCCTGTCCTGCCCGGAGGCCCTTGTCTGACCTGCCTCCCAGGCCTCATCTCTCACCTCGGCCATGATTGGCATGGCCACAGGTTTCCTGCTCAAACACCAGAGCCCATCTTCAAAGTAATAGCTTACAGCTGCTGCCTGGATAATCCTCATCCCCTCTGTCTTTGAAGCGATGCGGTGACATAATTGCCCGGGCTATTCTTCCCTTAATTGTTATGGTGTTTCTCCGAGTGTTGTTCAATAGCAAAAGGGGGGAAGTAGGTGAGACTGTTGCACGTGTTGCTAAATGTAGCATGATTATCAAGCGCCATAAGCAGCTCCATACTCTCCCCCCAACTCCCCCCACTCCCCACCTCTTCGCTCTCTTATTCTTCTGGGTTTTCTTTTATCCCGCCCAGTCCTCCTGATGCTTATCACTGCGGCAGAAGCATTAAATGTAATGTCTGTAGAAGGGAAATCATTGGCAACATGTGGTGAGAGCTTAAGATGTTGTCACACTTTAAGTTGCCTATAATCTGTTCAAAGGGAGAGTGCATAGTTCTCCAAAGTGCCTGGATAAAAAGGGAGGAAGAAGAAGAAGAAGAAGAAGAAGAAGAGCAGCCGAGAGGCCGAAGTCTCTCAGCTGCACTTGGCTCGGCTGAAGTGTGTGAAGACAAAATAACTGTCGGTCCCTGTTGGCTTTTGTCTCCTTCACAATGCTCTTTTTTTTTTTTTTTTGTTCTTGTCTGTGTTTTTATTCCGCATTTGCTAAGAAACACAGCTTGTAGCGTTACAAGCCTCAACCGTGTGATAATCTGTCACGGCGAGGAAGAGAGAGCCATAGATAACGTGAGAAAGAACAGACAGGGGATTACAGGTACGTGGACACAGGATTAAAAAGAGGGACGTAATGATTCCTCGGGGAGAGAGGTATGTGCTGAGATGGGCTCTTTTTTTTCCCCCTTTCATTTATGAGTCCAGTTCTGGGGAGGCCTTGGGTAAATATTGACACTTCTCTCTGCTTGAGATGCAGCCATTGATCCACACAGGAGGAGTCTCATCACTTGATCTGTGCGCTCAGGTGTGGGAGGAGGGAAAAGCGAGAGCTGGGGACTTGGGTTGTCAAGCTTGTCAAGCTGGTGGTCTTTTTTGTGGTGTCTTTTATACACAGACTAGCTTAAAAAGGAGCTGATGAGCCTGCCTCTGCGACACCGGGAGTCATGTTACCCGAGCAGCTGAACTTCCAGAAAGTGGATTTGAGGTGAATCCAGGTCTTAGTGTGATGGGTCACTGGGATCAAGTAGAGGCAGAACGTGGTAAATGATCACCTAAATCACTTTAAAGTCTGATTCCACTCACACCTACAGCACTTTAATATCTTTAATATCCCAGTAGAGCTTCACAGAGAGCTGTTTAGTCTCCTTTTCCGCTTTTTTAAATATAGGTGTATATATATATATATATATATATATATATATATATATATATATAAAATCATCATTTACATCTTCGGCTCGATCTTTTATTGGCCTTGTCCTCAAACCACTAATCAGGTAATGTTGGGGAGGTTGAATGGCGTGCCTCCCTCTGGTCAACCTTCACTGCTCACACAGTGGTGTTGTTTTAAAGAGCATTCTTTAGCAGCTGAACTTGGAAAGGTATTAAAGTGGGATTAGGCTCCTCCACAATCCACTGCTTGTGTCATTCAGAGAGTTGTGTTCTCCTCTCCCCGCTGCCACCTCCCCACTCCTCCTCTGTTTGATTGTGGCTAGCCGCAGGAGTGGGACTGACTGTGCCTTTCAAAGGAGAGGGGTAGGGTTAAATCCCTAGTCCACTGCTCCCTGCTAATTCTCCTTGTTCCTTAGAGAAGGATTTACTTCTGCTGCCAGCTTCTCAAAGGCCTTCTCTGCCCATCCGAAAAGTCGCCGTTGCCTTCCTGTGGAGGTGTGGTTGCCATAGAAGAGGCGTCACGCATGGCTATTCCATCTGAGCCCCGCTGAGAATGGGGACCGGGGCCTGAAAACAGGCAGAAAGTCCGGATTAGACCCGAGCACAAAGCAGGACAGGAAGATTCCAGAAGGGACGAATAGGAATTACAGCAGCAAAAATAATGCAAAGTGACAGAGAGGGGAAATAGAAAAATAATGGCTTACAAGATTAGACGCGGCGAGGAGAAAGAAGAAAGGAAAGAGGGCTGAATGAGAATGTTTTCATCTAGATGAGAAGATTTGAGAGAGCGGTCGTAGGTGAATGCGGGGCCCTGGACGTATCAAAACCGCGCTAACAAGTCATTTCCTCAACTTTTTGCTCTCTTTCTTAGCCCTAAGCCGGCAATCATTAGCTAAACATTAGAGTCTGAGCTGGGAACTCGTCTTGACAGATTCATCACCTCTTTTCCCTGATCCCAGCATGTAACACACTAATCCCTCTAAAAACTAGAATCAAGTCCCTGAACGTTGAGTTTATCTTTACGAGAGTGTGTCCATGTACGATTTCCTTTTTTTTTTTTTATTTAATTTTCTGATTTCTTTTTTTATTAGCAGTGTTTTTCTTGCCTTTTGTTTTTTAGCGTCCAAACTTGGTGGTTTGTTTAGAAGACAGATCCAGGTTGGCAGGTCACTTAAACTAGAACCCTGCTTGTTTGAGAAACATGCCAAACTTTCGTTTGCAGGGGATTATCCTTGAGGTTTTTCCATAGTTGAATAATAATCTTCTTAACTTATTGTAATAAATGAAAGATTAAAGGATTTCATGAACCCTGTGAGTGCCAGCTTATGATATCTCTGTTGTTTTGCTGCTGCATGATGGTTAAAAAAAAAAAAAAAAAAAAAAAATCAGATGCTATAACTGCCGTTTTCCTGCGCCGGATACAGGTGGTGGTCATAATGGATGGAGCTAGTGCAAAAATATATCAATTGATGGGCTGTAATTAAGATAACATAAAATCAGATGCTGATCTGATGAGTAGAAGCAATTATTTTAGAAATAGCATAGACAACAACACAAAGCGCGCCATTGAGTTTCCAGCGTGCATACAGCTGCTCATACACTTATACTTACACATGTGAACACGCGCGCACACACACACACACACACACACACACACACACACACACACACACCATATCAGTACTCAATCAGCACCTATAACAGCATTACCATAACAAAACCATCCTTTGGTTTCCCTCCGCTCATATTTACACATTATAGTCATCATCACTATCGCTCATCCCTGTCCCGAAACCTGCCGATGATGTCTATTGCTCCTCTTGCTGCCTCCCTGCCTTGCACAATGAAATAGATGTTCACCACAAATAGATAGGCGGTTGCCAGCTGTCTTCCAGACCAGGGCAAACAAAGAGGCCACTAATAAATCCAGCTTTACGGCTGGACAAGATCAACCACACTCCCTGCCTTCTTGCTCCATTTAATGTGGCTTCCTCTGAACAACAGAGCACGAATTAAATGCCTCTCAGTCACCAATAAAACAATGCAAACATCTTCCTGAAAGGATATAAAAGAAGATGGAGGTGTTGTCTAGGAAATGGTGATAGAGGCAGTGTTGCGACATAGAGGCACGATATTAGAAAGAAGGATGAACTATGGTGAGACCAGAGGGCAGCCCAGTAGTCAGCAATGAATCATGGCCTCTGATACGCTATCTGATGCATATAGAGAGACGTGGATATGAAAGAAATGTGTAAATTGAGAACAAAGTCTTCATTGGGATCATCAGGTTTTTGGTGATCACTGCACTAGAACATGATCTGATGATTTGCGAGGGGGTTTGGGTGCCCATGACTGAGCTCGCTTGGAATGACGCGGGGCGGGCCCACCCTAGAAATTTTAACAGATGAGTTGCTGCCAAAAGGAGTCACCTCCTTGGCTGCCCACAGGATCAGCAAGCCAACTTGACTCTTAGTCAAAAAGCCCCCTGATGGGCAAGTCAAGAACAGAGAGCTTCAGGACAAAATAAAGCCATGGGAATTATGCATTATATGGCTTATCATTTCAAAAGTGTGTTGTTTCTTTTCTTAAAAGTTACATAGTCTCACTTTAAAGTGATCCTCTGTAACTTTAGCTGAAAAGCCGCCATTGTGGCCACAAGTCGCAATCATAGGCAGTTGTTCAGTGTCCCAAAAAATGAGCTAGTTCACATTCATCTCTTCCATTTTTTTAAAATGTTTAAATGGCTGTTGTCTGATTGGTCTTTCCCTTTGTTAATGATTTCTTGTGATCATCATTCACTCGCAGACATTTCCCAAGACTGGTCGGACACTCGATGTGTATACGTTTCAAATTCGTTGCTAATGTGGCTGACATTCGGAATGTGAGATTTTTCTGTTGGAATCTGTACTGATTTGTTCATAAAATTCCTTCAAATATTCCTGTGAACTGGCCTCAGCTGTACTGGTAGCTGCATTGTCTGAGTTGCCAGTTGCACTAGCCATGCCGCGTGCTGTAAAACACAGTGCGTGAGCGTCACGTTCATTAGTTGCAAACGGATACATTTCACCGAAAACATTAGCATGTTCTATGAACGCACTCTTTTACACTGATTGTGAGGTAGTGAAAAATTCTAAAACGTAGTGTCATACTAGAACAAGAAGAGTAGAAGAAAAGTCTTGATGTTACAGTAGCTGCACAGCATTATCTATCTAAAGTTTGCTAACATTAGCCACCTTAAGCTACTGGTCATACCAGACCAAGGACGGCTGTAGCAGCCAAACCCTGAGTGTACGGAACTGAGCAAAGGTGCATTTAATTTCTAATGAATTGAACCCAAGGGTGGTGTTAACATTGGGGGGGAGACATTATAACCAGGGGGTCCTTCCCCATAAAATGTTTAGCGTCAAATACTTCCATGTCCTGCATTCTGGTGAATTTTTATGCAACAATTTTTGCTTTTTTTGCATCAATTAATGCTGCAATTGTCTTTTTTACCTCTTTTGGGGAGGGGGTTCGAGGCGGACAAATCTACCTCTTCTAAATATGGGGGGGGGGCAGCTCCCCTGCATCCCCCCCAAAATCTACGCCTATGATTGAACCTTTTATATACAAAAGATGAATGTTCAATCTCTTCTTTTAGATGTTACATAGTGTTGCTTTACACAACAGAAATGTCTGTCATCAGCACACCTACAATCATCGCTCTCTCTCGTTCTCTAGGTTGTTTGCGACCAAGTGCAGTGGCTGCATGGAGAAGATCGCCCCCACAGAGTTTGTGATGCGCGCCCTGGAGTGCGTCTACCACCTGAACTGCTTCTGCTGCTGCGTGTGCGACCGGCAGCTGAGGAAGGGCGACGAGTTTGTCCTGAAGGAGGGTCAGCTGCTGTGCAAGATCGACTACGAGAGGGAGAAGGACTTACTCAGCTCGGTTAGCCCGGATGACTCAGACTCAGGTGAGCCCTATGCACCCTCTCACACCAGAGTGAGAACAACACCGCGGTGCCATCATCATATGGCACCACGGTGTTGTATTCTGTATGCTCGGTTCCATCACAGTGGTAGCCAACATAGAGATAGTGACTGAATCTAACTGGTAGGGGTTGGGGGAAAAAATGGATTCACGTACGTCTTGTGATATTTTTGCGACTACTTTTAAAATCGATTCTTTTGCCTAGAATCAATGTTTTTTTTAATTTTAAAAAAAAAAAAATTTTTTACCATCGATTCACCTTAATATTTTCTGTTCATATGGTACCGCCGACGCCGACCACATTATATCTGTTTTCCAGCAAAAAAAAAAGCAGAAAATGCAGAAAATCCATGTTATGTACTTCTTAACAAATGAACTGACTGACATGTGATGGGCATTCTTCTTAGAAAACAATTACTTTTTATAAATGTCTCGAAGTGTATAATTCAACTTTTGTTTTTGTTAAAGAAGGAAAAGAAAATCGCAATACTCAATACTATCGAATCGCAATATACTTCTTGAATCGCAATTAATGAAAATCCCAATACAAATTGAATTGGGACAAAAGCATATCGTCCCAGTCCTACTAAATGGATTTAGTTTGTAATATTAAAAGGAAAAGAACAATATTTATTTGTCCTTAAACTAGTCGCCAGATCATTTGCTGAACATCTGAGATCTTGCATGCAGCCCAGGCAGTAAAAACTTCACAAAAAAAAACAGCTCCATCTGCAGCTTTTCAATGGCGGATTTTGTAGCATTCTACAGTAATTTAAGCAGGGAGCGTTGGTTTATGATACAGTAGGAAGTGGAAACAGGACGAAGCCAAGCCACCCTGCATTAATGGCTCTCCATGCGTGGGCAGGATCTAGTGCTGGAAAGAATTAAATCACTGTATCATGGTGAGTGACAGAGGGATTTGGGGCCTTTTTGCAGAAAGCCTGCGCCCCGGCTCTTATCAGCTCTAGTGTTCCTTGCCTATAGCCTCCACACACAATGAGGCATCTCGCCAAGCCTCACTGTTCACTACCATCTGGCTCACATTTAGACATGCACAAAAGCGAGGGAATTTGTCAAATACATCTGTGCCTGTGTCAACTTTTGTCAACTTGTGGGAATATTTGCTCTGCGTCTTCCTCGCTTTCGGTTGTGTCCCGGTGCATCGCGCAGGCATGTCTTTTGTGCATCTCTACAGATTTCAAGATGGAGAAAATGTTGACATGAAGGTTGACATGAAGGAGGTTAACCTCGGCATGTGGCTGACAAAATGAAGGTTTTCAGGGGAGAAATGTAGATACTTATCAGAAGCAGCTAACAGGAGACACTGAGTCATCATGTTTCTCCTTACAGCATCGAGACCCCCAAATCATTGGGATTCATTAACAACACAGCCGGTTTACATTTGGAAACACTTGTTTTCAGCCCCACATTGAAGGAGAATTTATGTTTTTTTTTTGTCATTCATTTATTTTTCATGTTATGTTTACATAGCTTTGTGGCTTGTGTGTGGGTGGTGTGGGTGGTGTGTGTGTGGGTGGTGTGGCAGGTGAAACTGAATTAAATTACATACAGTATTTCATACTATACAGTATGCCATCCCACTTTCATTCACCCACCAACTGTTCAAATCAGAGGCAAAAGTATGATTTTATTTTTTTTTGCCCTTAATAGAGGATAAACTCTGACGATACAGTGTGTGTAACAGGTTTTAAAGTTTCACATTGTTTTCATGCTCCTACAGTACATAAAAATGCATAATCACTGCTAGACTTACTCGTGAAGTTTTTTTCTTGCTGTGTCACGGGAGATGCATTTCCCACATGTACTCGTGTTGCCTTTTTCATGTTGCACTTGATGTAGTATTCTTATCAGAGATTGATTTAGTGTAAATCAGACAAAGCTGAGCGCAATACATTACATGTGACGCAGTGTCCAGTTCGATGACAAATGTGCATATTTCATTGTGCTCTCCGAGAGCAAGAGCCGTAGACTTCTGTAGGTCTAATCGTACATGTGGCCTTTTCCTTTTGTAATAAATTGATAACATAAGTATCAAAAACACATGTGTATCCTTTGATTACGCACTTGTGGTGTGTGAATCTCCCGGAATGGGGAAGAACGAAAATATATTTATCAGCGGACTGTCACTGTGTAAGAGGGTGTAGTCAGTTCAAGCTTGTGCTGCTGATGACTTAGAAAAATGACTCTTTCTGCAGAGAAAAGTGACGATGAGGAGTTGGACATCAAGCCCGAGAAAGGCATAGGAGGCCAGGGGAAGGGGGATGATGGGAAGGATCCCAGGAGGCCCAAAAGGCCCCGAACCATCCTGACCACTCAACAGAGACGGGCCTTCAAGGCCTCCTTTGAGGTTTCCTCAAAACCCTGCAGAAAGGTAAGGCAAATCTTAAATAACCTGCGAGCAGTTTACACTAGAAAATGGGGAAACTTACTTAAGCTTTCTGGAGGGCTCCTAAGAAACCATGTGCTGTGGAGAGACGTATACTTTGTGCTTATTGTTTTATCACATACACATAATATGTTGATTTGGTTCACAGTTGTCTATTTTGTTTATTATTTTATTGTATTGTCTTAAATATTATAGTTATTATCTCATCTTGTCTTAATTTTTTCTAAGTAAGTGGTGATGGGGGGCGGGGGGGTGGGGGGGTGAGCTGTATTTTTTTTGTTTTTTGTTTTAGGACAATATAAAAATTGTTAATCATAAAAAAATAACCCGGGAGGAAAATGTAATTTTATATATATATATATATATATATATATATATATTCCCTGGTCTGCATTTGTGGTAATGAAGGCTTAGATGCTGACCACGAGCCCTACAGTAGTTTCACAAATAAAATTCTCAAATTAAAAAAATCTCCCCCACCTAAGAGCTGCGCTTTGAAGTGGTAAGCAGCATTCTGTTCTGTGTTAACTGAGGCAGGCTGGTGTAACGCAGACCGCCTGCACCAAATGTCATACTGAGATAGGAGAACTGCCTCCATAGCCCAGGCCCTAAAACAGGCGCTGCACCCGGCCGAGGCTTTGAAGAGGCAATAAGCAAAGAGGTCCAAAAAAGACCACTGCATTCATTCAGCGTTCACTGAAATCAAAGCAAATCAAAGAGGCAAACGTGGAGGATATGTTAAGTATTTCAGTGTGCTGTGAAGTGTTTTGTTTTCACGTGGGATGCTGGAAATCTTTTGTCTTGCTGGTTTCAGGTGAGGGAGACGCTGGCTGCAGAGACGGGACTCAGTGTTCGGGTGGTGCAGGTCTGGTTTCAGAACCAGAGAGCTAAGGTGAGCGCACAGGATGAATTAGATGTTGCGTCCGCATACAACAGCCTTGTTCCATCTTAGAGTCCAGCTAATAAATCAGCACAACTATGTGTGTTAAAGTTATCGCTGCATTCCTTTCACAAATGTAAAAAAAAAAAAAAAAAAAAAAGAGAAGCCCAAGGAGTTGCAAATCTCGCTCACTCTTGCATTAAATGTCTACGCCCTCCTCTTTTCTGATTATTATCTTGTGAAAAACCTTTGATACTTGACAATGAAGTGCACTCAGATACAGATTCTGTGCGGTTCATTCGAGGGTGAACAGCGAGGAGCATCCTTTTTAAATTAAAGAGCGCATGTTAGTTTTGGGGGTTCCTCACAACTCTGACTCCTCCGTTTCAGATGAAGAAGTTGGCAAGAAGACAGCAGCAACAACAAGAACAACAGAATTCTCAGAGACTTGGCCAAGGTACGAAACTGTACTTACCCTGCACGCACAATGGAAGCTCATTGTCTCAAAGCTCTTTCTCTGGGAAACTTTTCTAGGAGCTATATATGCACATTTTAGTCTTTCACATTTTCAACATTTTAAAGCCCCCCTCCCCCCCCCACTCACTTAGTTTGCTTATTGTTCCTTCATTTGGTTGTGTGAGCTTCGCTGTGCAGAATGATGTATGTGCAGAGTTTGACAATAGAAGGAGTATAGTTTCTCTGTGCTCATCTTAAATCTAAGGTTTACGTGTACGTACGAGCAAAAGTTTATGACATCACAACTGGAAGCCATTCTTGGTGCAGTATACAACTTACAAAAGTGTGATGTGGAACACACATACAGTATTCATAGGGTCTGGTTTTTCAATATGAAAGAAAGAGGCAATGTAATTTTTATCCAGGTAATTGAACTTCTTTGTAGAAAAAAATCATATCAGACAGAAGTTATTATTTAAAAATATATATTTCTCATATTGTAAAAAGTGAGATTTACATGTGTTGTTGTACAAAGCAGGTTGTGGTGCTATATAAATATTGTGAAAATATCAATCCACAGAGAAATGTACACAGCCCGTATTCCCAAACAAACCATCAGGACTACCGTACGGTTGTGATGTCACAACTAGGCTATACATTGGAAGAAACTGCCGCTACAATGCTGTTACAGTCATTCCCCGGCTGCAGTGATGCTGCAGAGACTCAGAGAGCATAGATGTGAAAGTCCCGGAAATGCTGACCAATCAGAGCAGACTTTTTTCGGCAGGTGGCTTAAAGAGACACTAAAATGGAGCGTTTCAGACAAAAGAATGAACACAGGTATATTCAGACAAACAGTATGATAAAACATAATGTGTTTGTAAACATGTTCTAGTCAAACCCAAAGTATGAACCTGAAAATGAGAATGATAGTTGTTCCCTTTAAAGAAAATCATTTGTATGCCATAAAACATGTCTGGAGCAGGTCTTCTTATCATAACAATGTATTGTTTTAAATATTGAATGCTAGTTAGAAGCTGTCCATACATGAGTACTTGTTTTTGGTGACTGCCAAACAGCAATAACAAAAACAGCAATGGAAAGCTCTGAATCAGACAATCGAAGCTTGTTCTCTTCTTTGCGTTCTGTTGCAGTATAGTCAAATGTGTTGTGAGAAAATAGTTCCCAAATTCATTAATTACACTCCATAACAGATTACAAATATGTCACTGTGTAAACAAGAACACTTCACATCAAAAGCAAGTCAGAAATTCTGTCTGGAAGCCAAGCGAAATGAAGGGCAGACGTCATTTTGCAAAGCCACTGCAAAGGGAATTTTAGAAGGGGGGGGATGGGCTGCAGTGATGAAGCCACAAGAGTTTTGGGTCCCTCTTACAAGTCAGTTAGCCAAGAGCAGTGTTTGTGAAGGGAATTGTGGGAGAAACCACAGGAAAGACTACTGTCGGTTTCCATGGAAATACAAACAGACGCAAGCAAGCAATCCAGGTATTTGAATGTTATTATGGCTATCTCACAAGCACCAGACTCCCTTCATTTGTATCACGGTTTTTGCTCTGACAGTCTAAGAAAAGACCCAAACAGAAACAAGAGCTGCAAAGATGAATTCATTCATCGATTAGTTGTCGTTCTATTAAATTAATTAGCAACTATTTTGATAATCGATTAATCGGTTTGAGTAATTTTTTATGAAAAGATTGCAGCTTCTAAAATGTGAATCCTTTCTGGTTTCTTCACTCCTCTATGACAGTACACTTCATTGATTTGAGTTGTGGACAAAACAAGACATCTGAGGATCTCATTTTGGGCTTTGGAAAACACTGATTGACATTTTTCACCATTTTCTGACATTTTACAGACCAAACAGACCAACTGATCGATTAATCGTGAAAAAATTGACAGATTCATTGACTATGAAACTAATCGTTAGTTGCAGCTCTAACAGAAGCTGAGATTTAGGGGAGTTTGCAGATCTAAAATGACCAGGTATGAATGGGAATCTACCAGGAATGTCCCTACTGTTAATGCTCTCATCATCGTGTTTTTCCCCTGATCCGTCCCACATGTCTGCCCATTGTGCGTGGATACATTTACATTCTGCAGACTCATCATCAAGTTTTTTTCTTTTCTTTTTTCCTTTTGTTTTACATTTTCTGTAATCGTCTACTCTCTTTGCCTTGCAGAGGTAATGTCCAATCGGATGGAGGGAATGATGAACTCCTTCACACCGCTGGCTCCGCCGCAGCAGCAGCTGCTCGCCATGGATCAGAACGGTTACAGCACAGACCCGTTCCAACAGGGGCTCACCCCCCCACAGATGCCCGGGGACCACATGAACCCATATGGTGAGCATCTACCAACTCCCAACCCCCCCCCTCACCACCCTCTACCAAAAAAAAAAACACACACACCCACTCCTACTCTAAAAAACACACACATGCCTGTCCCTTGATCAACCTCATAGCTCCCCAGTGTGGGACATATGTTCAGGCCACAGCTCCACTGATTTAAGCCGCTCACAAAAGACGTACGAGCAGCTTCTCCTCCCACACGAGATAACACAAGCACACTCATAAGGCATTGGGTTTTGAAGATCATTTTCTTAAATCTGTTTAATATGGTTTTAACTCTCCGCCTCCACTTCTGAGACATGCCCTGTTGCTCATAATGTTTTCCAATGGTGGTGAAAAACATGTGGTCAGTGTAGGACAGCTTGAGATGAAGTGCACTCCAGACAATGATTGAGGGTTGTGTGAGCTAATGAATCAGAATGGGAAAACAACAAGTCCCTGATTTCTGTGCGATACAGGGAAGAATTAAAATGCATAGTTGGAGGGGGGGATGAGTCAATCAAGTGTTAGTCCACAGGATGTAACTGGAATAACACATTTCTGAGTGATGTCCTCAACAAGCCCCAGAGGGACCATTTCCTGAAGTTCATAACTTCCTTATAATTTGCCTCCATTTAGTTCATCTCGCTAGAAAGAGACCAAATCCCCAGTCTCATCACTCCTTTGGTTTGGGGAAAAGAACAATATTGGCAAGGCATTAAAAGATATGTCTCGAAACACTGTCCCCATTTTGTGCAACACTATCATTAAGATCCAGAGTGTAATAAAGTTAACTATTCCCTCCAGAGAAATAACATGTTGAGGTTTTATGAAAGGCGGAAGCGGTTGCTAATAACCAGATCTTTTAGGAGGATGCCCCTTGTTTACATGCTCCCTCATACACCGCAATTGTCCCAGCGAGGGCAGCAAAAAGTGAGCTTTGATATCGAACAAAACAGCTCTCCCAGTTGTGATGACACACAACAGCCATTTCTCAAAGTGACTATTAGTAATTATAATTTCCCAAAGCCTCCATCAATCTGAAATACAAGATTGCATTGATTTCACAGTCAGAGTGGGGTGTTGTTTTGTTCGAATGACGCCTCTGCCACCGAATCCTGACGGTCTGATCTCTGTGTCATTCTCCCCGCAGGTAATGATTCCGCATTCCATGACATAGACAGCGACACGTCTTTAACCAGCCTCAGTGACTGCTTCATGGCATCGTCGGACGTCAACTCCATGCAGGCCCGCGTGGGGAACCCCATCGACCGCCTCTACTCCATGCAGAACTCCTACTTTGCATCATGAAAGAGAAGAGTGAAAACACATCAGCACAGAATAAACTGCCCATCTCAACCTAAAGCGCGATGGCCAGGAGTTCCCACACCAACACGGACACGACAGAAGAAAACCTCGCAGTAGCTCCTGGTTATGTGCTGAAAGCTTACTCAAAGATAGTAAAAAAAAAAAAAAAAAAAAAACACTCGTTGTAGGACAGTGAAGATTCCTGGAAAAAAAAAAAATAAGACTTAAATATTGTTTAGAGATTATTCGGTAGGATTACTTATCTGTCACAGGGGATGTTCTTTGTTCACTTAAAGAAATACAAGTAGATATTGAAGCCACTGATTACACACCCTCACAACCAAATAACACAGTGAATTTATACAGTGCATGATCAATTGTAAACTAAAACTTTTTGTAAGCCCCGTCCCCCCCGCCCCCCGCCCTCCCCTCCCCCCACCCTTGGTTAAGATGTGGTGTTTGGACTGTTTCTTCTTTCCACTACATGGATTTCCATGTTCACCGTTAGCATTTTGATCACTTTCAATAGGTTTAGATATTGTGTTAATAGTAAATAGGTGCAGCATGTCTGCAAGAGTGACTGTACAGTTGTGTATGTATGAGAGTTTGTGGTGAGAAAGAATTGTTTAGAGGAGAAAAAAAGGCGGAGAATTTGTTGGACAAGTAGGATCAGTAAAGTGTAAATACTTTCCCCAGGCAAATTGGATGTGCATGTTACAAAATGGAAAGCATTCTATTTATTTAACTATAACAGGCTCTTGAAGGTGCATATTAAAATTGAAAAGCTTTATTTAAAAAGGAGAGCATTTTTTGTTGTTGAGCAATTAGCAAGTTCATGAGTGTCACAGCTCATCTGTATGCCTTTTTAATATGAAGATTAACCCTTTTGTTTCGTTTTTTATTTTTTATTTTTCTTCAGCCAAGCTGTAAATGAGCAATGTTGCTATTTATTTCGTACAGACCATAAACCTTTTGTTGTCATTGTCATATGTGCATTCTCAAAATGTTAAAGTTGCTAATTGACCAAAGTTGACTGGTTTGATGAATAAACAATGTCTTTCTCCTGATAACATTAAATAAATGCCATTCAGTGATCATTCCACATGGTAAACATGTTGAGTCCCAAAATGTCACCTGCTTCAGTGAACAGCTCATTACATTACAGGGGGATTTGTTAGCCAAGTTAGCGGTGTGGCTTAAGGGTCTAACAATGTCGGCTATTGGATGGATTGCTACCAAATTTGGTACATACATTCATTTTCCACAGAGGATTTGATTCTAATGACTTTGGTTATCTCCTGACTTTTCCTCTTGCACCGATGCTTTTAAAGACATTCCCATCGGCGGTACCATGTGTTTAGTGCTACTCTAAGTTAGCATGCTAACCCGCTGAACGAAGCAGTGTTGCCAACTCTTTTCCAATGAAAGTAGCTAGCACCAGCTCCAAAAGTCGCTAAAAGTAGCTAGATGACGTCATACGTGCATTTCAATCAGGAGAGACTTCGTTGCAGATATGCAAACATTTATTAGTAAGATATAACAAAGTAATTACATACATAACTTTGGAGATTAGACTCCATTGTATACGGGGTATATATACAATTCTAAGGTTTAGGAAAACCAAAACATATCCCCCAATGGAATCTAGACACTGGTGGTGGTGAAAAAAAAAAAAAAAAAAAAATCCGTATAGGCAAAACGAGCCGTCAGCCGGGAGAAGACCGAGAACATCGTGCCGAATATGCCTGGAGGTAGAAGGGGAGGAGGCGGGTCGCACTCTCGTCTGAAAATACAACTGACATAAGCAGGAGAGAGAGAACAGATTTAAAACATGGTAGTCATGCTGTGACGTGCCCAATTCTGATTGGTATACAGAAACGTAACACCCACCTACCAGCTGATCAGTTAAAGAGAAGAGAGACAACGTAATTGAAGTCTCCCTGACAGAATTTACGCTGAGCTACATTTGCATATTTGTGACATCATTACGCAATCATTTGCATAAAGCTTAGTGGTTGTGTCAGCAAGGTAGAAAATAGAGAAATAAAAATCTTTAGCCAAATAATCACAAATTCAATACAGAATTTATTTTACCTTATAATTGTTACTTAGGTAGCCTATCTATGAAGAAAGTCGCCAGATTTGTCGCTAATCGCATTAAGTTGGCAACACTGGAACTAAGATGGTGAACATGGTAAACATACCTACTAGACAACAGCATGTTAGCATTGCCGTTACTAGCATTTTGCCGGGCTCTGGTTTCAGGGTTGCCATGGGTGCACGTGTGTGCGCATTGACTAGCAAATCAGATTGATATTTAAAAAACTGTAAATAAAAAATGTGAGACAGCTGCTCTGAACACTAAAACGTGAATCAAAGTCATTCCAGATACTGTTGGCAGTGCGCAAAACTACAGCTGATGACAATACAATCTTTGTGTGAGTGCACTCTCCTGCATATCTGTATACCACTAAAGGAGAGAATAAGAATACAAAGTTTCTGACCTGTTTTTCTCCCTACATGCCATTCACCTACCACTCTCCGCCATCTGTGCTGTCAGACTAAGTAAGAAGAGACTACTAAGACTGATGGGAATGTGACTAAGACTACTGTCAAGTGCATAAGTCGCTTCTTTTTCTTTTCTGATGTTATTTGACTTCAACAGTTGACCTAATACTTAATCCGAAGCTTGAAACCATTCCAATGTGTGTCTCTGAGAGAATGAGTGCACCGAGGCAGAAACACATACACGTAGAGAGAGTGAGGTCGAAAAGAGAAGTTCAGGTGACATACCGAATACAGCTGCACAACTGGAGCGAGAACCCCACCTATAACCTCAGGGCTTGTCGGGCGGCTTCTTGGATGTAGCATCTGGGTGCTCCTTCCTGACAGCTCCTCAATGTGGCCAGGCAGGCTTCCACCCACTGTCTGCGAAGTCACGTGAACACGCAGATACAGATTTCGTTTATGAAATTCTGTGTTACTATGACTCAATATGTTCCTAATGTCATACTCATGACAGGGTTTAATAATCTCGGCTGCTACGCCTGAGCAGAAGGAGCGCATGAAATCGTCAAATATGTGAGTCCAGTGTGATATATACATTTCTCTACTATCAAGACTTCAATCTGACAGCCAGGTGTTGGACTTGTTGGCAAGGTTACACTGCCATTTATCTTCGCTTGTCACACCGGTAGGCGAGTAACCCCTGGAAGCGCCGAGCAGTGACATCATCTTAGTCGGGAACCTGATTGGGTGAGATTTATATGCAGACGACAGAAAAATGGATCAAACCCAACAGACATGGAAAGAATTAGAATCCGAATCAGAATTAGCTTTATTGGCCAGGTTTGCGCAAACAAACAAGAAATATGACTTAATCTTTGCTCTCAAAGTACAACACTTACTTAACGTATAAGAATAAAAACAGAAAGGACAGTGAGAAATATAAAAAAAATACTGTTAAGTATACAGTATAACAATACAATAGAATTTAGAAATTTACAAAAAATATACAATAACAACTGACGAGAGGGAAGGAATAGTGCAATATCAGTATGGTCTGAGATTTAAGGTTGAAATATAAATATAGTGCAAGGCAGTTCAGTGCAATGGTGAAATATTAATAACAATATTGTAATTGTAGGTTGAAAATATACATGAGGTAGATGAGCAGAACAGTGTTGATTGACTTTGTTCAGTGTAACGGTGGGTGCTGTCTCTGTATCGGCTGGTTTTGGCGAACAGTGCCCTGAGTTTGTTTTTGTTTTTGTTCCTCATTACCTCACCTGAGGACGCTTGCGGTGTAAAAAAAAAAGTATGTCAAGTTGAACAGGAAACACTCTATCTGTCTGTCTGCGTGTGCGTGTATGTGCATTTGTGTGTAACTAAAAGCAAGACGTATGTGGACAATGAACGGGTTTGCGCCAGGTTTCCAGTATATATGTGGATTAAAGTGTGAAAGACAGAGTAAACAGACGCGACAAAGGCTCCCATTTACAGTAAACATGGACGGGGCTGCTCGGTACACGTTGTGTTTGCACAGGATATAGACAGTACAATTGGTTTCAACCTCTCGCTTTTCAGGGCCGGCCAGGTGAGCTTACGGGAAGGTGTTTAGGGTCTAGATGAGAACAGAAGGTCCTGCCGCTGACATTGTAGTGGAAATGTGAGAATAAACCCTCAAAAACCATAAATTCTCCCACATGATATTTTTGTTTCAAAGCTTTATGATCCTGTAATTGTTAGAATTGTAGACAGATGGCTTTATTACACAATAATATAGGTACAGTAAATGCAACAGTGCAGTCACCCAGTTCCGACATACAATGAAATTGTCGACGATAAAAACACAATAAAAAGTTAAAGTAAAGCCTTCCTGGCCCTCATAGGAAAGGGGAAAGGGTAAGATGGCCGATCATGACGTCAGGCAACACATTTTACACACACACACTATTTATTAACCATTTCTTTACCAATAATTGAACCCTCCCTCAGTCTGCTGCAGAGACCTTCTGCGTTGTAAAATAATGTATCGTTGCCCATAGAACTCCTGAATCTAAAAGGAATACCATTAGTTCAACTATGTCTTGTTGGATAATTATAAACATCTGTGATAAGAGTAACACACTTAGTTAACCATACTGTTCTGTTCAATGTCTAGTTGACATTTAAAATATGCTTAGTCGTTTTTCTACCAGCACCTCTGGTAGGCAGAATGGTATCAATCGATATGTTCTGTTAATTTCATAATTCAGAGTGCATCTGCATTTTTCCAAGAATATCCAGGCTTCAACTCTGTTTCTACTCTCTAGGTTCGCAGTATTGATTAAAAAAAAATCAATTTGCCCAGGATGCATTTTATACCTCCATACTCTCGACCCTTGTGCCTTTCCTGCCTTTTTCTTACCTCCTGTCCCCACTCCCTTCAGCTCAAGCCCCCAATTTGCCAAACAGTGAAAGGCAATGAGTGAATATAACCTATGTCACTGCTTGTTCTCTGGCGCTTGGACGTGAATCGACCAAAGACGACACGTTAGAGGTTGAGGTAAGTGTGGCCTCGATATGAAAACAGTCGTGCTGAAACCCGAGATGAACACACACACACACACACACACACACACACACACACACACACACATACACAGTTAAGAGTCGGCCTTCAGTAAACTGTTCACACATTTACTCTTCTGCCATTCTGGCACCACATAGGAAATGAGTCTAGTGACAATATTTTCATTAGATAACCAAAATCCTGAAATTTTCCACCTGAGACACAATTGGAGGTTTGTGATTCATTTTCTCCCTGAACTGTTAGCTTCTCCTGTCCTGCCCATGAAAAACATACGGAGCCTGATTTGTTATTCGTGGTAATTTAAAGCAAGATTCTCGCCAGCTGCCCCATAAAAAGCACAGCATGACCTAAGACAGTAGCACAAGAGTAAGCAACAAGGCCGCATATTCCACCATCACTTCATCACACTAAATCATACAGGGAGTGACTCATTCAAGCCACGCAAACGCTTTTATTTTGAAATGCCCATTGTTTTTGAATTTACTGTTCTTGTAATTGGCATTCCGAATTGTCATTTCTCAACATCACATTTACAACAGACCAATGTTAAATTTTTTTTAACAAACCAAGCCCAATTAATTGTTGCTTGGCAGGGCCAAAGACACTCAGACGTCTGTGGGTTCAGTACAGTCTAGATTTCTTCTCATGATTTCACAGTTCACAGGAGTTCACAGCGAGTCCCCAGTGGGAGCAGGGGGGGGGAGCTTTTTGGGTGTTTTCGTTGGGCATTTTCCATGGTGTGTGGTTAATTGTTAAGGGAGACTTTAAACCAACGTCTGACACATATTCTTTGAGCCTTGAGGGCTTGTGCATAATCAAATGACAGACTAGGCTGCGGTTTCGACCATAGAGAGGGGTCACAGCCAAACATCCAAGCATGTCTTCACAGCAGCACGCTGCTTTATTGTGTCAGTCAGCAGCACAAAACACTGCTGCCACAGTATGAGGCATTGTTTGCGTGCTGCAGGTCCAACATTGAGGTTGTAACAGAGGTTTACTGTTACTTTATTGATCCCACAGTAGGAAGGTATTTTTCTAAAATACCATAAGCAATGCAGATCGAGAGGAGAGTGCATTGGCAATATACACAATCTTGTAATTAATAAAAATCCCAAAAAAAAAGCCACAATTCAAAAGAAAGCCCAAGTTCAGGTGCAATCTATTACATTCATTCCTCATGTCAAAGAATAAAGGACTATTTGAACCTCTGCTTAGACATTTCTGGGACGTGTGAACATATTGCTGCAACTGTTGTTTTTTTTCACCTCCTACCTCTGTTCCTGTGCTGAGAAAAAGATGCTGTGGGATTCACTTCTCAACGCCCAGGGGTGCAGATAGAGCCCTGGATAGGGCTCAGTAATCCCCACTACTATTGGAGCCCATCTGTTTTGGTTTTCATTTTTCTGCATTATTAGTGCTTATTGGTACATGGTCTAGGAATGTAGCCAGGGTGTTTGAAGTCAAGGAGGAAGGTGATGCCAGGGGCATTAGTTGGAGGAATGATGACCTTAAGGTCTAACACAAGCCAGCACTCCTAACCTCCAGGAGCCTCTCTCTTGATGTTGGAATCTCCAAAGTCTCGCACTCCCTTCTACCTATAAGCTGCCACGGACTTTGCAGTTTGCCATTTCATCTGGCAATGGAGTAATGTCATAGTCGTAGGATTTTTTGATATGATGATGTACTGAATAGTTTTAGTCTCATAATCAAATCAATGGTGAAAAAATACCACACGTGCCATTTGTGGTGTTTCAATATCTTTCCAGGAAAAAGGGGAAAAGCTTTATTTGTCTGCTTTAAACTGCTTCTACTTAAACTAAAACTACTTTTATGTTACTAGTTTCATTTAAAAATGTGTGTAGAAAAATGTTTGTGCTGCCACTTATATGTGACTTTGTGTAATTCTTCTAGAATAAATTTGAGATGCTAGCAGCTCTGTGAGGCTGTAATTACTGTAGGCACAGTGGTGCTTTAAGCTAAATGCTAACATCAGCATGCTAACATGCGCACAATGACCATGTTAACATGCTGGTGTTAAGTAGGTGAAATGTTCTCCCATGTTGACACCCTTAGTTTAGTGTGTTAGCATGCTAATGTGTGCAAATTAGCACAAACACAAAGCGCAGCTGAGGCTGATGGGAATGTGAGTAGTTTCTGCAGGTTTTGCAAGTGGAATTCTGACCTGAGGATGGTGTTATACGTAAACTGAAGGAATCATTCATATTGCTACAATTCAGTCTAAGGGGGGTGGAGAATGTCGGTGCCACATTTAATGACAAGACCACAAATGTGAACTTCGTGGTGTCACTGGAGGAAAAGTCAGAGGATCACCAGTCATAAGGATAAATTATCTGGGAACCATGAATGTCTGTACAAAATTTCATGGACATCCATCCAATAATTCTGGATACAGCTCAGTCTGGACCAAAGTGGTGGGCCAACAGATGAACTATGTCATCCCTGGAGCTATTTCGCTAGGTTGAACAAACATGGAAAACAAAAAAAGGTGTAAGGGTAATGTTTTTTCGATCAGTCCTCAGTTCAGAACTTTTAATAACAAAATGATATTAGGTGCTAATGCTTTGAAAGAAATTAAAGTTCAAGCAAACATTCAAATTGTCCACAAAGTGTATTTTGCTTTTATAATCAGTGTATGAGCTCCAGGCTGAGCAGTGGTGTAATATTGCAGACTAGAATCATCATTCAGTCATTTAACTAGCTCTAGCAGAGGAGAATTTATACTCCCATACACATGGCGTACAACACTGTTGCTTTTGCTGGAAGGTCGTGAGGTAGTAAGTCTAACCTAGTACTTTGTGTTTAGTGTTTTGTCATGCCAAAATGAAAAAAATGATAATACTTGAATGTTTGTTGTTTGAAATATCCTAGTCTTATAGTACAATTGTTGTATTGTCTTATTGAAGCAATACTACAGGTCAAACATATTCTTTTTTTTTATATTTTAAGACTCAAATTTGAGGTAATTGACTTACCATACATAATCAATCAGTAGAGATTGATTCCATAATGTTTGCCATTTCTATTAAAGCAACATTGCATAAAGTTGGAATTTGTTCCCCTCTTCTGTCTCTTTGCCTCGATTCTGATGCCAATAACACGATATATTTTGTTTTTACTGAAGATTGAAGCTCCAAAAACTTGGTCTAAATGTCTCTACACCCTTCAAAAGTCATGACTAAGGGCGTTTTTACACCTATAGTTCATTATACTCTGTACGATTTTTGGGGGTGAAAATGCAACAATGTTGCATTTTTCATTTGGGTAAGTTTGCGTTTGCACTGCACCTATATTTGGGTGGGAAGTGAACCTAACTCTAGTGCACTTGGAAGTGCACCAAGACCCACGTTTTCAAGCAGAGCTGAGTTTGGTTGTTTGGTCTGCACCAGAGTTTAAATGAGATTTCACACCACCCCAACCAACCCGACTATATGACGGAATGCTCCAGGTTTCAGTTAAAACAGACCAAACACCTCAGGTGTGAAAGCAATAATCAAAGTTCAATTAAAGTTCAAGAAAAAAAAAGAAAAAAAACACATTGTTAGTTGTTATTTATTAGGAGTTTAACACTAACATCTCAGCTAATCTGTGTGGGTGTGGTTGTAACCAGGCATGTAAAACTCAGTTTCCAGTTTTTTAAACCTCAACATATTTTTTTGTGGAAACAGAAAATGTTGATTTTTTTTTTAAAGCTTTTTCTCCATCCAGACCACAAAAGAAAAACATAGAAGCACCATGACACTGTAACTGGAAAACCTAGACTAAAATGTTAAAACTCAGCGTCAGACACAGAGAAAAGGTTGAATTCACTGCTTTTTCCCATCTGAACCACTACTTTACTAATTGTAATTTAAACGTTATTGAAAAAAAAATTTCAGAATTTTCAGAAAGTTGCTTTTTGCTACAACAGACAGAAGAACCAGACAGTTTTCTTGCACAAGTCTCATTTATTTTGGTTGTACACTTGGTTAACACACACACACACACACACACACACACACACACTTTGATCACAATCACTTCGAAATCAACCCGTGAACGTAATTTACAGCTTGAAATCATCATCATTCATAATGGGTTAATTAGGACTCAATGACAACATACAGAAATCAAAATTCTACTCATGCAAAGTGTGCTTGGTCATTAATACTCGTATGTTTTTCCACTGCACGTGACATGCACATCTGATTGATACCTGCTTGAATATATTTATTCCTTGACTTAAGTTACCTTCTGGCAAACGAACAACACCAGCAAGGAAACTTTTGTTTCGTAGGTGCATTTGTCGAACCGGAGCGGAGAATTAAATCTGTCACTGAGGCAGATAACGGCAGCAATCACATCGACCACAAGAGTTGGAGCAGAGTGCACAATGCAGTTCAGGTTACTCAGCAATTTAATTGTGTCAATAAAGATCCCCTTTTACGTGTGTTACGCTTCTCATCCCAAAGCATTTTTTTTTTGCATATAAAAGAGAAATGTTATCAGTGTAATCTGAAAGCTTGTTAAAGTTTGAATTCACAGTAATTCCTTTTATTTTTTGGGCTTTTCCCTTTATTATAGTGACAGTGGATAGATGTGAAAGGGGGAGAGAGAGATGGGGGATGACACACAGCAAAGGGTCGCAGGTCGGATTCGAACCTGGGCCGCTGCAGGACTCAGCCTACATGGGGCGAACGCTCTTACTGGGTGAGCTACAGGCCGCTCCAAATCCTTTCATTTTCTGATTGGATGTACTTGAAGAGGAGAGGAGGCGGTCTCTTCTGGCTCACACATGGCTTAAAAACATTCGCTGTGGATGAGGGACACAGTGCAGGACAAGGTGAGCCCTGAGCTGTACATTTAAGCCCTGGATGTTTCGACAGAACTCACCTGTGAGGCTAATAAATCACTCGCAGTGTACACTCACAGGCGAGCGTGGAAAGTAAATCTGAAAGTCAACAGCCAGTGAGGGCTTAACCAAACTGTTAGGAATTCTGTGTTTGGCACATTTCCTGTCATGTATGCCCTATTTATTATATACCCCTAATGACTCCAATGAGAGGCTTTCTGGAGGCCATCGTCGACTTATAAGACACACATTTGCTCTGAAAATAAAGTTGACCTCTGCCCTTCATGTTGCAACTTTGTTATATACAGGGGTGGGATGTACTGTACCTAGGTACATTTACTCAAGTAAATGTACCTAGGTACTTAAGTACAAATTTGAGGTACTTGTCATTGTTCATGCCACTTTCTACTTCTACTCCACTACATCTCAGAGGGAAATGATGTACTTTCTACTCCACTACATTAATCTGACAGCTTTAGTTACTAGTTACTTTACAAATTAAGATTTCTGCACACAAAACACACATAGTTTATAAAAAGCAATGTTTTATTATAAATTAAACTACTCAACAATATATAGGCCTACAGCCTAAAATGTGAGGATTTTGTCTGCATTGAGTACTTGTACTTTTAATACTTTATGTACATTTTCCTGATGATACTTACATACTTTTTTTGAAGGTATTAGTAGTTGTACTTGGTATGGCGCTATTATCAATAGTATGGTGCAGTGTTTCAAAACTCTAAGTACAACAACTCCCAACTGATCATACATTTGGCTTGTAAACATCTTTCACTACAAGACCAATGTTTCAACCTCTAAGTTTCGGGTGATATACACTACAATATGTTAAGTCACATAAACATATCCTATTGCAATTATTTCAGTTAAGTTAGTGTAACAATCACTTAGTCCAAGACCAAACAATGTAAGATACATGTTTCAAAATGACCCTTTGAAGTGCTAAAGATGATCTGTTTGCTTCACTATTTTCACATTACAGTAGGGACAAATGTAACATTGCATTGCATATTGCATGTGCATTCCCCATCAAATTCAACAACAAACTATTTCCATAATTCCTAGCCCATGATCAGAAGTGTGATCAATGAAGACACCTTCCCCAATCATCGATGCAACAAACGTTTACTGTATTGCAACATTAAGTAATGTAAGTAAAGGATCTGAATACTTCATTCACCACTAGTTATATACTTTTTGTTTGTTTATTAGATCCAAATTCGTGATTCCTATAGGACTATTTATAAAACTGTAAATCAGTATCTAGTGAGTACTACACACTATTGCACAGAGATCATCTAACGACCACTGGGCCACATTTGACCTCCTGCACGCCCCGTTCTAACTTGATAATCAGCATTTTCAGAAGACATGGGTCGCTGCTACTCTGCCCTGCTGTGACCTTTTTCATTGTAGCAGGAACCAACATGATTATCAGTTCATCACAGCAATTATAATCCATAATGTTACATATGAATATCATTTGTCAGTCGTGTCTTTCTGTCCAATCCAAACCCTCCAGAGACAGAGCTCCTCTAATACAGCTTTGATTTGGAGTGCATTGATTAACCCTCATCCTCCAGTAAGCAGCACACAATCATCCTTTGTCCACCATCCCAGCCTTTTGGTGTGTTTTTGACAGTTTTATTATGAGGACTAAAACAACCCAAATAAATCTGCAGATGAACAGCCTCCTCTTCCTAGCTTTTCAAAAGGTTAGTAAATTTCACCATATGGATTTTTCGGTGTCTCTCCCAAATGTCACGGCTTAATTATTAACTGTGGGGCCATTTTGGAGAGAGATTTGCACTTTTACAATATTGTTGTTCCTGGTGAGGTTAAGTGTTGAAAGTGCAAGGCAGGCCATTGTCCTTCCTCTGTGTTTAATGAAGATGGATTTAGAGATGAAATGTAGGGTGTAATAAAGACAGCGTGACCTTTAAGGCCTTGAAGTAGAAAAACACGTTGCAGGTTTGAACAGACAAATAATATGCTTTAAGATGTAAAAAAAAAAAGAAAGAAATGCAAACACGTTTTCACTGATTGTGAATTTGACTTTAACATATTTTATCAGTAATAGATATTTGCTGTCATCATAAAACACCTTACTGTAATTGTTCAGTGAGAGTCTCTTTTTTTCTCCTCTTCAATAGATCTATAAACTCTAACTCAAGATTATAACCAGTCACGAACACCAAAGGTCCTGACCTCCCAGTGTGGCCGTTATGAGTAAATATTGATTACACTACAGTCAGTCAGCTAAGTGGAGCCACCGGAGCAGAACACAGCCGTGTACTGTGGTGTTTTTTGAAAGGAGTAATATCTGGCCTAATCCCAGCCTGCGCACTGCCCTCGCCCCAGCCGGTGCACTTCTCTCTGCTGTGCATATCAGCATGTGCGTCTCTGCGCCGGGCTCAGGTTTCTCAGAGCTCCTGCTTGGTGCAGTCAGGTCTACCTTCGCGGCGGCGTGTCTGAATAGGCTCCTGAATCTTAAGTCCTCGTGCTCGAGTGAGGGCTTCTTTGGGGCACCAACTGGCTGACTACCAAGTTGGTACGGCAGTATTTGAGTTCACATGTTTCTCGCCCCCGCCTTCATACATGTCATCAGACTTGCTGTGCCCGCCTCAATGCAGGCTCTCTGTTGACTTCCTCTGCTGACAAGCGAGGCATGACCAGCTCCATGGCGTTGAGCGCTAACCACTGAGCAGGGCCTTGGAATAGAATAAGCACAACTCTGTTATGAAAAACTTTACGTTGCCAAATTCATGATATAGTCTATACTGTGGCTTTCTGTATTAAATAGGCTCTTTTTTAGACTGATGTTTGATTCATATGCGACAGAGTATGAATAATTGTATGGCTGTGTTTAAAGAAATAGTTCGACATTTTGGGAATTACCCTTGTTTTCTTTCTTGCTGAGAGTTAAATGAGAAGATTGATACCACTCTTGTATCTTTTTGGCAAATAAAAGGCTACCACCAACAGCCAGTTAGCGTAGCTTAGCATAAAGACTTGAAACAGATGGAAACAGCTAGCCTGGCTCTGTCATAAGGCAACAAAAACCTCCTCCCAGCAGCAGCTCACTTATTAACACATTATTTCTAGTTTGTTTAATCCGCAGTGTAAAAATGATAAGTTGTCAGACAATCAGTGGAGACTTCAGGCGCTGATAGGCAGATTTTGTTACATTCAGACATGGCTAGCTGTTTCCCCCTTTTTCGAGTAGCAAGTTCCTGCAATCAGTGTTGGGCAAGTTACTTCCAAAATGTAATACATTATAGATTACTAGTTACTGTCATTTGAGAGTAATTAGTTATATTACAATATTACTGTCTCTGAATTGTAATGCGTTACACTACTTTTGCATTACTTTTGAGATACTTTCACCAAAATAACAGGGGAAGTTTGATTTGGCAGCTAGCTTGTGAATTTCACCACCGGATCAATGAAGTCTCGTCTTTATCCACTTTAATACATCATAGATTATTCATATTTTGTATAATTAATATAAATATGCAAAGTAACTAAAGCTATACAAAATAGATAAGTAAAACATATAATAGGCAAGTAGGAGAAAATGAAAATACTCAAAAGTATGGCATTGTTGTAAAATGTTTGTTTATAGCACTTCAATAAGAAATTCATGTTGTTTAGGTTAAAACACTCTAAAGGAAATATTCAATTATAGTGTGATTAAAACTCACTATTAACATTATTTACAGTACTTGATTTACAGCTGATTTGTGAAAAGGTAGCCTACACAACCTTATTTAACAGTAATTTAGTTTTACTCATAGACTGTATATATTAATGGACAGAGCATGTGTGACGTCACCCATTGGTTTGTGGAGATTGTCGGTACACGTTCTGCCTGCACGATCCGTTCTGCACATGCGCAAAATGTTCGCGCATGAGCGGTTGTACGAGGATTTACGACACTGCACGATCTGTTCCACGCTTCCGGTCGACAGGCAAGCTAACGTTAGTTTAGCTAACGGCTCATTCGGCTAACCGCTAGCTGATTGTAGCGGTCTGCCGTTAGCCTCCACAGGCAAGCTAACGTTAGTTTGGCTAACAGATAATTCGGCTAACTGCTAGCTGAGACAGCATGTAATAACTTTAAAAGACCCTCAAAATAAAACTTGAAAATAAACGTTGACATATATAACAAACACCTAACATATAACAGCTGTTACATCAGTTCTACTTTACTTGTGCTCATTTAAAATACTCAATACTTGTCTTTATTGTTATTACTGTGAAGTCTTAATTTAGCTGTAGCTGCTTTTCCCATTAAGTTTGAGTTAACGTTATTTTAGACTGAATCTAGCTGTCAACTAGCGGTTAGCCGAATTAGCTGTTAGCTAAACTAACGTTAGCTTCCCGGTGGAGGCTAGCCATAGGCTAGCGTGGAACAGATCGTGCAGGTCGTATCCTCGGTAAAACAGTATTATCTTGCGCATGTGCAGAACGGATCGTGCAGGCAGAACGGATCGTGTACCGACAGAGATCAGTTATCCGTCGTCGAGTTTGCGTTTATGGGCGCAGCCATCCTGGTTGCGGATGTGACGTTTTTAGACGAGAGGGCGGAGAGAGGGAGGAGCCATAGACTGTTGGGCGGTGTCTGACTGTTTTTTTTTTTTGGAGTTGGCAACGCTGTTCAACACGTTCACTGGCAATCTGGATGCAACTGCTGGTGAAAGCTAGTATACATAATTCGAGGTAAGATATAGCTTCGCTAGGTTTTAAATATATCTTTGTCCAGTAGTTATATTACATATAAGATGAGTCACATTGTAAAGTAAATGTATCTGAAGTTACCATGTAACGTTAGCTAGCCACTTATGGTAAAACATGCTAGTTAATTTTCTGCAAATCGAAGTTTACGTTGTCCTAATTTAAACGTAGTATCAGCGAAATGCAAAACGGGGATTGTCAAATCTAACGCTAAGTATTAGCAGATGTATAACCAAGTTTCTTATAACGTTTGGTTAACTGTAACCGGCAATTTCCACTGGATGCGGAACGTCTCCGGAACGTCGACGGAGTCATTACGTTTCCATTAAAGTCAATGTGTGTATTTCCACTGACTGCGGAACGTCTGCGTCCCTACTCCGTCCCAGTTCCGTCAGTCCGCAGCCCTCCGGAGCAGATACGCAGAGCTTCTATTTTTGACGGACGACGGAGAGCTCCGCAGCAATTCAGCACAATTCAGATTGTGCGGGACAGGAAGTCGAGCACAGAAACAAAATAAAACATCTGGTTACTTTTCAAAATAAAATACACCGTGCTCACGGCGGGTCATATTTTCCTGCACTACACCTTGAAAACACAGCACAGAGTTGTTTCCCCTCTACTCCTCTGGATGGAAACAAATGTTGTTGGTTTTGTGGTTCTGTTTATAGAAACTACATCCTGTTATATCGCGCGAACATACGTGAACTCGCGAGATCTCGTGGTCGGCTGACCGCAGCCGTTAGCGCAACAAATCCGGACCTGGTGGGTATTGACCAAAGAATTTCTAATATGGGAAGAAGTTCCACTCTCTCGTTACTTCCGGCTTCTGAACTGGTTGCAGTTCCACCAGAGTTCCATATAGGGGGCGCTCACAGGCCAGTGCAGAATGAATGGGACTCTATGGAGCTATACCCCTCAAAATCCACTTTTCTCAGAATATAATTTTTTGTCTAGTAATTTGAATGTTGCATTTGAAAGGGGAGGCTAAGAAAATACACACTGCTGGGTGTTAGATTTTTTTAAAGTGGCTTTTTTGTTCTAAAAAGCCTTTTAAAATGTCAATGACGTCATACACATATACGGCCAGAGATTCTGCTTTACGGCAAGCTCTGAGTCGCTTCCTTTTTTCTCTCGAGGCATCGACAACACAGCTGACAGATTAGGCTCTCCCTGTCAATACACGTGCTAGAAAGAGGTTTGCTAATGTTTTAAAGACCACGCCAAAATATTCACTCTGGCATTCTGGTTCTGCTTCGGATGCCGTCAAGCGGGATCTCCGATCGTAATCAGTCCTTCACTGACCAATCAGCATTCATTAGCAGAATGCTAGCGTGTTATGGGCAACAACGACTCAACCTGTAACAAATCGAAAGGGCATAAGTACTCGTTCATTCAACTTTTGACCTATAATCCATGTTGAACTTGCAAAAACTACAATCAAATCTGAGATTTCTCAACGACAATCAGGCGAAAGAGACAAATTTAGCCGTCTAGCTCCATAAGGTCCCATTCATTTTGCACTGGACCGTGATCACCCCCAGTGGAACTCTGGTGGAACTGCAACCAAAGTAGGTACAATGGGGCTTAATAGGGAGTGGAACGGCTTTCCGTAGACGGGCTTTGGTATTGACGGACGGCGGAGCACGTAGCCGTTCCGCAGCGGAGCCGGTCCGCAGACGTTCCGCATCCTGTGGAAATCCACGGTAACAACCATAATGCACTGATAATGTCTTGCTACTGTTTGCTCCATCAGTCTATGGTTGGCGCATTTAGCCTTTACATGCTTTTAAGAGCTAACGTTAGCAGAAATAAGCTCATTTAACTAAATTAAAGTTACACTAAAGAACAATAGACTGTTGTTGATTCATCTGTATTCTCGTCCGATAATGAATGAAGTACAGTTACATGCTAGTGTGCATATATATTTAACTATGAGGGGCTCAAATGGAAATTGATGACTCTCTTTCTTTCACAAATAGGATGTGGAGAGCCACGATGGCATGTGCACCCACCCAATACCTCAAAAGTAAGTCCATCTTCTCTGGCATCACCCAGAGATGCAGGTGGAGGGCTGTTAACAATCCGGGGAAGATCGACAAGGCTCGCAGGTTTTTTTTTCTTTTTCCACTGTGCATTACAGACAACCAAAAGACTGTCACCCTGTGCTCACTGTAATTGTAAAGGCAGCTTTTATTTCTTTACCCAGGCATTTGGACTTGACTGAACAGAGTGCTGCACAAGTGCTTTAAGCTTTATATGTTAAGCTATATTTTTATATTGTGGTTTGTAATGTCAGCCATTTCTACTGTAATTAACAATGTGGCACCAGTGATTCAACTACCTCTTTTTATTATGCATACATGTCTTGTGACAGTTAAGTTTGCCTTTACCTTGACTCACAGCAGTGTTTTATGTGTGGAATTTACACTGGATTGTAAAAGGTGAACTACATTTTTTAATTCATCAATTTAACATAATCTTAAAAATATTGCCAGTGTTTGTGGTTTATGTAGTTTTTCTAGTTAATGCCCATTTCAATGTGAAATAAAGGTCTTTCTAAAGCTACATTTGTTGTTTTTCTGAAGTAACTATAGGGACATACACAATATTGTAGTCATACAAGAAGACATTGGTAATTTGATAGAATTTGTAATAGATTAAAAGTGTCTATTTTGGCTTTAATCAACATAAATATGATTTCTTAAATGTTACCATACATGAATGTTGACAAAGAAGGATCAGGGAAATGTAGTTTGTGCTTTTCTTGTGTGTCTTTATGTACTTGTCAATTTTAATCACCATGAAAACACTTCACCAAAATTCTTTTAGATTAATTTATAGACATATTTATTTTGACATACATAGTCAAGTGTTTAGTAGGTAATTGAAAATGCACTAGGTGCTGTTTAATCTGTGTAGGGTTATTGTAAATTCATTATAACAAAAGTATTATCACAAATTGTTGGTTGATTGTGGTAGATGAGAGGCAGTTGGAACACAGACTCCCACACTCTAGATTCCTCTCCTGCAATAAGAGACAGACAGAGAGAGGGAGAGAGGAGAGACAGAGAGATGGAGGGAGGACAGACAGACAGAGAGAGGGAGGGAGGAGAGACAGACAGAGGGAGGGAGGGAGGAGAGACAGAGAAGCTACCTAGGAGCAGCTGGCCTAACAGTAACACAAGAGGACACATCTATTACAGGATTCACATTTTGAACCTCTAAATACCAATGACTGCTAAAGTGCTAAAAGTTGGTCTGTCCTTTCAGCAGAAGAAGCTGAACCAAAAATGATTTTCTGGCATCGTTATAATCTGAACACATTTGAGAACTTCGGAACAAGATGACTGGCACCAAATACGCTGCTTTATACACCAGGTCTTCCTTCTGTAGGCTCTGGTCATTCAGTTTTCAGGGTGGATACCTTTGTAAAAGACAAACATGTAGTTAAGGCATGGTAGATCACAATGAATTATATTAATATATGAGCTTGTACATAAAGGTATGCTTCAGTTGAGGACATGCAGTATTAAGTAAACATACTCCTACATGTTAAATTTATCTTAGACAATGTGTATTGTACGCAACACTTTTTTAGTGATATGTACATTTTAGTAATAAACAGAATTTGTAAATATAGATTGCAACATGTATGTGACTCATCTTAAAACAGATTAATGTGCTGACAGAAGGTCTTCAAATAGATTAGCAGACACAACTACAGTAAGTGGAAGAAAGACATCAGTGTAACAGCATCAACAACAGTGGTTAATAACTCCTGCAACAGCATGCTTGTTAGGTACATTAACAGTCTGAAATAATGTATTTAGAATTTTGAGAAAAGATTTTTGGAGTATATTGAACCTGGTGCTTTATACAATACATTTGGCTGCAGAACTGAAGATTTTTCAAGATAGAACACTTATGTAACTTTACAGTAATATATATATTTTTTTTTTTTCATGTGGGACATTTTATCGCAAAAACGGATATTCTGGCCCACTGCCCCGTCCGTCGGCGCGCTCCAGCGCGGCTTTGTCCAAGGTGAGGGTGACGGTGATGCTGTGTGGGTGTCTGTGCATGTCCTTCGGGCGCCTCCGGGTAACGTTGCCCAACTCTCGGGCGGGGTACATATATTTCAGTATATTCAAGTTAAAGCAGTCTCTGCTTGTCCCGTGCGAATGCGCCACACGAAACTAACTAAACGAAACTTTCTAAATCACACGCGGTCCCAAAATGATTATACTCCCGTACGAATAGGATTTATATGAATTTGCACTATAACGTTAGCTATATCAGGCTTTGACTTTAAGCTAACATTACCATTATATGCGGATCGATTAGCAATAATATCACATATGGTTAAAAACAGATCACCGGCGAGACCGTTGTGCATACCTACTGTATACGACTGTAACGTTAAATATATATATTTTAATCCGTTTATACGGTCTGGTCTGCATAACGTTATTAGTTAGCCCGCTAGCTTGGTTAGCAAGGTGCAATCTAGCTAGCTAACTGATATTAATTGGGATGCTAACGTTGGCTAACGAAAAACAGTATTAAAACAAAATGTAACGTTACTTACCAGAAAAACTGAACTGCCGACTCCTTTGAGTGTCTTGTCGTACAACCGAACGTTGAACAAGACATTATTAGGCGACCAACTGTCACAGTCATGAAGACGAAAGCTGGTCAACCCCCAAAATAAAGTTTACGTGTCATGGATAAACTTTGCTAAACCTCTGTCATGATTGACAGGCCGCGAACTGTCAATCACATCATAGCCACGCCCTAAAACACCCCTTGCTTTATCACCGATTTTAAAATCAACGAGACCATAATTCAAAAAATGAACATCATTCTGTGTTGCAGAAGACTTAAAACTAGCGATTGAGACCATAAACTCTTAATTGAAATGTTTACTGAGGTAATAAATCATGTGAGAAGTGGGTCATTTCGCCATAGACTTCTATAGAAACCGACCTCCTTTTTGCAACCGCACGTGTCGCCTCCTGCTGGAATTCAGATAGAATGCAGGTTTAAGGCACTTCCGCATTTGCCGCATTTTGCTGAACCGGATGCGCTGTCCACTAATATATACAGTCTATGGTTTTACTGCGAACCGTCACAGGAAGTGCTTTTATTTTGAAGTAGGCTACACGGAAGTTGTCTGTTGTGTAGCCAAAGCCCGTCTACGGAAAGCCGTTCCACTCCCTATTAAGCCCCATTGTACCTACTTTGGTTGCAGTTCCACCAGAGTTCCACTGGGGGTGATCACGGTCCAGTGCTAAATGAATGGGAGTCTATGGAGCTAGACGGCTAAATTTGTCTCTTTCGCCCGATTGTCGATGAGAAATCTCAGATTTGATTGTAGTTTTTGCAAGTTCAACATGGATTATAGGTCGAAAGTTGAATGAACGAGTACTTATGCCCTTTTGATTTGTTACAGGTTGAGTCATTGTTGCCCATAACACGCTAGCATTCTGCTAATGAATGCTGATTGGTCAGTGAAGGACTGATTACGATCGGAGCTCCCGCTTGACGGCATCCGAAGCAGAACCAGAATGTCAGAGTGAATATTTCGGCGTGGTCTTTAAAACATTAGCAAACCTCTTTCTAGCACGTGTATTGACAGGGAGAGCCTAACCTGTCAGCTGTGTTGTCGATGCCTCGAGAGAAAAAAGGAAGCGACTCAGAGCTTGCCGTAAAGCAGTATCTCTGGCCGTATATGTGTATGACGTCATTGACATATTAAAAGGCTTTTTAGAACAAAAAAGCCACTTTAAAAAAATCGAACTCCCAGCAGTGTGTATTTTCTTAGCCTCCCCTTTCGAATGCAACATTCAAATTACTAGACAAAAAATTATATCCTGAGAAAAGTGGATTTTGAGGGGTATAGCTCCATAGAGTCCCATTCATTCTGCACTGGCCTGTGAGCACCCCCTATATGGAACTCTGGTGGAACTGCAACCAGTTCAGAAGCCAGAAGTAACGAGAGAGTGGAACTTCTTCCCATATTAGAAATTCTTTGAGCCTACTCTTGCTAGCTTACTGAGATGCAACATGTCCACTTTCTTGTTTGTAAAACTGCAACATATTGAACAGTAAATGGTCCCAGTAAAAGACAAGCGTTTTTGGTCGTCATTCGAAGCCATTCCACTACAAGCAGAGTTACTCTCCACGGCTGATAAAAATGCAATGATATTTAGCCTCAACATTAATTCCCGACATGTTTATATCTGTCAGCCGCTACATGCTGTCCGTACCGTCTCTGGTTCTGACCACGGGAACAGAAACAGGACAGCTCACTTCAACGCAGCGTAATAACTCCTGAAAATAATATCCATCTCGCAAACGTATTTGTCTCTGCAGTCATCTCAACCATCGAATACAGCGACAGGAAATAATACGGCTTTTATTTTTTCGGTGTTGGTGAATTCTTAAAAAAAACAATGCACCACTAAATGTTGCGTTAAAATGCGTTGTAACTCGCGTTACTAAGATTGTAACGAGTATAATATTACCGAAATTTAATTAGTAATGAGTTATATTACTGCATTACAGCAAAAAGGAATACATTACTGTAATTGCGTTACTTTTGTAACGCGTTACTCCCAACACTGCCTGCAATAGAGGAAGCTGCAGTTGCAGGACAGCATTTTTAGAATAGTTTTACGTGTAGATGCTAGAATGTACTAACCCTAACCCAAACCCTTTCTTTTAACCTAACCTTAACTCTTCATTGCTAGCTAGCTTCTAACTTAAGTGTTACTAGCTAGCTGCTACCTTAAGTGTTTAAGCTTGCGCAGTACGCCAGTTTTGTTCGGTAACTATGGTTCTATTGAGCGTAGAAATGCCGTCTTGAAACCGCAGCTTCTTAATAGCTTTTTCAGTCTTTATGCTAAGCTGCTGGTAGTGGCATTATATTTAACGGACAGATATGAGAGTGGTATCACTCTTCTCATCTAACTCTCGGCAAGCAAGTGAATAAGCATATTTCCCAAAATGTCAAACTAATGCTGTAAGTTGTTGATCTGAGTGTCCTATACCACCATACACAATGATAAAATGGTTTCATTATTTCATAATTCCCAATACAAAGAGAGGATTTTGAGCCATGCAGCAGTGCTGTCAACCGTCAGATTGACAGAAGGGCCTGATTTTCTTCTTCGGGTGTTTTGGAACTGGAGGCTCAGGAGGAGGAAGCAAGCCCTGACAGAGAGCTGCCATTGTACACAGCAGAAACCTACCCACAAACCCTTGCCTGTGGCTTGCCCTTTGAAGGTGCATGTCTCTTCTTGACATTTCTTGTCAACTTGCCTTGGGAACATTGGATTCCATCCTCTTGGTCCACAGTTTGTGTTCAAACTGTCTGGGATGATGCAGGAGATATAAACCACTTCAAGGGAGGTACAAAGTAATTAATCCTCATTAACCATTCAAAACAAAAAAATGTATGAGTCTGGCTGCCCCACATTCTGGTCTGATGTCTTGAGGTGAGGCTCCAAGTGTTAGAATTTACAATTCAAACTGAAAATATGTATAATGCACTGCTAAGCACTGGTAGGGTTTTTTTATTCATAACTATTTGCAGAATAGCACACCAACCCTTCTACATTTCCTCACAGTAACACTAATGTGTTACTGTGACGAAAGGTTCTCATTGTGAGAGCCGAACAGGGCAGATAGGATCAATTGCAAATTAAGCTAGTAGCTGTGTGAATGTAGTGTGTGTGTGTGTGTGTGTGTGTGTGTGTGTGTGTGTGTGTGTGTGTGTGTGTGTGTAGCTCTCACATTTAGAAACATTCATTAAAAAATACAAGTTGGTTTTTAGGTGTCTTCCAATTGGCTCACTAGCACATTAATTCCTTCGATATGCTGCAGTAGTTCTCCTATATTGTGTCGACAGCTGTATTTGTTCACATTTGTTACAAACATCTGAATGCTGCATGCCTGAGCAAACCGATACACGCAAGAGCTGACGGGGAACATGGCATATTTGTGTCACTCCAGCAATTGGAACAGAACAACATTAATAGACCATGCGGGTTGTAATACAATTAAAACATTAATATGCAAAGTACACAGGGGTGCCGCTGCGGTGCTGCATCTGCAGAGACAGGTGCCAGCCATCTTTAGTGTTCACGGCAAAGATCCTCCAGCAAATGGCATCACGGTGATCAGACTGGATTAATATGTGATGCCTGGGAGCTTGAATTTCAGCACGACTTCGAAACAATCTAAAACAGTAAATGATCTCAGCAGGAGGAGCCCCGGTCTATAACAATAAAGTAATCTGAGGCAGATATGTAGGAGAGCTTACATGTCTAGATCAGCAACAATGTTGTAAACTGTCAGTATTGAACAATGTTGTAATGAGAAGAGAGTTCCGATTCTTTATACTGGATGGCAAAATTGGACACACACACACCAGAGACTTTCTCAGTCAATGATCACTGTCTGTCCTCTGTATTTCTTTGATATGAAAGGAGGTGCAAAAAACATTCTGCATGTCTGAACAGAAAGCTTTTGTTTGCTCCGAGGCAACTGCAACTGAAAGCCAGCATGTTCCAGATAGTGAACGCTGACAGAGTCCTGTCTGTTGAACTGATTCTGGCCTTCTGACATGTCTTCTACTCTCTCTTTCATCGGTTTTATTCTTGGCAGTCCTGTGTGTTCAATTTGGCTGATTGAGCGGACGGTTCCAGTTGCCGCCTGGCAATTTCTACACAAGTACACAAATTGTCAGTCAAGAAGTGACTGTTCAATAATATAGCCTTTAGAGCCTATGCCCAAGGACCTGTAGGCCATTACAGGGCCATTACCAGTGAAATCCTTGCCTGGACAAGTGGAGAGAAACTAATGTGTTACTGTGACGAAAGGTTCTCATTGTGAGAGCCGAACAGGGCAGATAGGATCAATTGCAAATTAAGCTAGTAGCTGTGTGAATGTAGTGTGTGTGTGTGTGTGTGTGTGTGTGTGTGTGTGTGTGTGTGTGTGTGTGTGTGTAGCTCTCACATTTAGAAACATTCATTAAAAAATACAAGTTGGTTTTTAGGTGTCTTCCAATTGGTTCACTAGCACATTAATTCCTTCGATATGCTGCAGTAGTTCTCCTATATTGTGTCGACAGCTGTATTTGTTCACATTTGTTACAAACATCTGAATCTGCAGAAAGATTTACAATGCTAATGAACATCTCATGACACATAGATCTAAAAACCTTAAGTGTTCATACTACTATGAAAACATGTATCTCTATTTGTAGAGTGAAATTGTGGAACAGTCTGCATGTTAAACTAAAGCAATGTCCAAACATTAAGATATGGTTCTCACTAAATACAGGGACGAAGACAGTCACTAGGTGTTAGTAGGTGTGTGCACATGTATGTATACTGTATACTGTATGTGTGTGTGTATGGTATGTATATATGCACATGTACATGTTTATTTATTGCTCTGTCTTCAAGACAATTAAGATTCTATGTATACAGCTGTGTAATCATTTACTGGATTTAACTGTAATTAGGTAACTATGGGTGTGATAAGTGGCATGTATGTCAAACTCTATAATTATATTACGTTTTGGTAAATAATGATTTAATTATTAAGAGGTAGGATTACATAAGTTTATACTTCTTCCTACTCCTTTTCGCACATTTGTAAATCAAGGAACTTCGCTAATTAAATGAATTGTTATTAATTAATAAATGCTTTAGATTTCATGATGAATGTGTTTGAGAATGAAGATCTACACAGTAGCTCTCACATTTAGAAACATTCAGCCTTGTGTTGACAGCTGCTGGCAGATAAAGCTAACATAAAACACTAAAATGAAAATAAAAGTACTGTATGATTCTTGCAGCAATAGATTTGACCAATTAGGTTAAACTTGCATTAATGTACAGTAGACAGCTTTTCATCATGAAAAATTGGCCGTCTAGACAACTTCATTGCAGCCACGGTTTCTGAAAAACTTAATTCTTGACTTCCACATCTGTCTTTATTTTCCTACTGGTTTTAAACTGTCTATCACAATGTGGTGGGTATTTCTCAGTGTACCCACACAAATCTCTCCAACTCCAATAATACATTTACTTTCACATATTTTTCTGTGGTTAACCATTTATACTTTCTTCCAGATATTATTTCAGTGAATATCTAAATACAGAACTATCTTTCAGTTATGTGTGTGTGTGTGTGTGTGTGTGTGTGTGTGTGTGTGTGTGTGTGTGTGTGTGTGTGTGTGTGTTTATAGAAACCACAAAGTACACTGACAAGAAAACCAGTGATGATCAACAAATAATGGAATTACTTTAAAGCTTTAAAACACAGCCTGTTTCCAATCTGGCACAATCAAAGTTGATAAAAATGGACACCATTGCCTAAAAAATGTCTACAAGCTAAGTGACCATGACATTAAAATGTGTTCTCCTGTGTGGAGTGAAGCAAACATTCTCGTTCGGGTAGGGTGGTGGAGGGAAGGGGGGGGGGTTGTGTCTTGGATTAATTAAGATGAGGAACTCCCAGTTTGGGGAGCTTAGCATGTGCAGGGTGATGTTTTCTTCGGAGTCTTTTCCACAGGGATAGGTTTGCACTCATCTTTGATAGTTAACCCCATGCGACCCTTCCCTAGAGCCAGTCCCACTCCCACCTCACTGCTCCTGCTTCTCATTAGAGCCTGTCCACTAGTCTGCCTGGGTCTAAGTAGGCCGCCACCCAGGCCACTGACGCACCGGCCCCTCCAAAAAAAAAAACACAAAATACTGTGTACGTGGAATCGCTGCATGACTGTGTGACTTTCCAAGCAAGATTATCAGCGAAGAAGATGTCAGTGTTTAATTCAGATACGAAAGAAATCTCAATCTACTGTCAGATTAATATGCACGCGTTCATATTTTACTAAAATTACAATTCCACTAATAAAACAGTTTACTTTGGCATGTGGCAGTATTACAGTCAGTTCATATTTTCCTGAATTCCTACTTTAAAAAAAAAAGTCAATTCAATGGACAAAGTAGCGCTGTAGAGCAGCATTGAATATATTCAATTGTGCGTTACCACATACCATCTTTATAATATAGTATATTGGTTTAATAATATTTCTGTTACGTATAATTCAAGAGATAAAATACGATGCTTGCATTTTCAAAGCCCAATATATATTAAAAACAGGCAAATAAGTTTATCTGAAATGTCTTTCACCTATAAAAGAAATCTATTAGCCGATCGCACCACATGATAAGCTGTTATGATGAACATTTTCTACAGCAGAGGCGACAGGGCTGAAATTGCAGCTGAGTCATTACCCTGTATCATTGCTATCTCAGTGTATGATGAGACGTGAATTTGTCTGACCTCCCCAGGGCAGCACAAAGGCCTGAATTCAAAGCGGGGCACCCAGGGGCCAAGCTGGCGGCGGGCCCAGCTGAGGAGCACCAGCCAGCCACCACCTGCATACTGCTGCTGGCCCAGTCTCCCTGGATATGAAGCCCCCACCCTCCCTCCCTCCCCTACTTCAACTACCACCCCCTCTCAGCCCGCTCTGACAAGCCTCATCTGCATCCCAGTCATATCCTACTCCCACTCCTAATATCTGCCCAGTCCATCTGATCTGTCCATCACGCAGCCTAAATTCTATGTGACGGCAACACTGTGGCCTCAGCTGTGAACGCTCCTTTCATCCTGTCACCGAGCTGTTGCCGAGCGGATTTTCAGATCTAGCAGTGACAATGATTTGTGCAATCTTTTATCTCCCCTCAGATTGTGATTTCAACTTTTTTTTTCTCCCCACATGTCAATTTTTAGATGGATAGAAATTAGGATTTGCTGGATAATGTTGTTGTTTTGTTTTATTTTTGTTCATATGATATAATTATAGTTTTTGTTTGCAGGTGAAAACTCCAACAATCCCCCCCCCTGCCCGTTTCTTTTAACACAATACAAATTCAAAGAGTAGGTGTCAAAGCACTTAGAACTGTTCCAAAAATTCATCTTTGAGATTTGTCATGCTTGTCAAAACAGCAATTATTGCATTAAGCTAAGTGCAATTTTGCGTCACATAATTGCGGCTAGTGAACGCGGTTTACCTGATCAGCCCTGCCAGAAACGTACAGTCACACCCAAGCATTTTACTTAATTTTACTTGAAGGTGCTGTATGAAAGAAAGCCAGGTTTCGATTTCACCAACGTTATTTCAGTCAAATGATGGCGGCTATCCTGTGACCAAGTGAACTTTGACACTTATTTCAGCTGCTGAAACTGCATACATGTTTTAAAAATATATCCAAGCTGAGAATTATCAATGAGGGTTTGATTATTTGCCTTTCACCTTCCATGTGTTCAGCCTCCACACACAGCTGAAGTGTATCTCTCTGGCTCAACAGTCACAGCATGTCTCTCTCTCTTTCTCTTAGCTCAATAGTGCCCCCTGGAAAATAGTGTGTGTACTGCAGTCAAGAAAGCTGGATCAGGGTGTAAAAAGATGGCAGCCCCCTGGACTGATCATTTAGCCTTCCCATCTGCCTCCAGTGAAGTTCTGGACAGGCAAAGTTAGCACTTTAATTTTGGACAATGGTGTCGAGATGGCTGTTGAACCACACATTATAAAGACTAATAATGTGTTCATTGTAAGGATTATTTTCAATAACAGTGAGGGTGATGCCTTTTATTGGCATGCCTGCTAATAACAAAGGCTCCCTTCATCCCCTCTGTTTTTTCTGTCAGAGTCAACTGCAGTTTTCAATTTGCACCTTTATTATGACCACTGTTTGCGATTCATTTCCCGTCAAACTCAGATGTCACAGCCCCACATGACCGTTGCCCTTGAGCAAAAAAAAACAATATCAAAACACTGAGCTGGGAGGACAACAGAGCCAGACAGGGAACACTGGGATGCCAGTGCCAGACAATAAGAGGGTGAAACGGAGGATGGTAGAAATTCTCCTCCCAGCTGTAGACCTTGTCGGATCCCTATCCTGAATTCCTGAGCTGTCTGGAGGAGCCCTCAGGGCTGGCAGAATGGCAGGGTGCGTAGTGGGAGTCTGTCCTGTTTCTGTAAGCCCAGGCAGGGGGTCAGAGGCGGGGGGATTGTTTGATAACGCTGCATTTTTGACCCCCTAACGCTCCCGCTGTCTCTGCCACAGAGTCTGATTCACGTGGAGGCATCGGCAGCCCTTTAGACCTGTCTCTTAGATTCATGCCAGGACTAATTCATCGTCTTGTTGTGGGCGACAGTGTTTGACATCAGCTTCCAAGGTGGACTAATGGGGGAGTTCACGGAAGGTTAAAGGGTTAGTGCGCTTTACTACTGCTCTAACCTTGATCACCAAAGTAATTATGAGGGAGGGAGGGACTAAGAACATGCCTGAGGCTATGGACGTGGCAGAGTAGAAGAGCACAGTGTGTGTGTGTGTGTGTGTGTGTGTGTGTGTGTGTGTGTGTGTGTGTGTGTGTATGTGTGTGTGTGTGTGTGTGTGTGTGCGTGCGTGCGTGTGTGTGTGTGTGTGTGTGTGTGAATGTTTATACGTGTGGATGGTATAAGTGTGTGCATATTTCTGCAGTCAGAACACAAGCAACGCACAGTGGGACTAGGTAGGAAACAATATAATGACACACAGTGACAGAGAGCACATTTGGCTTTGGAATCATCTGTGGCTCTGCTGAGTTACTAAATGAAATAAAGCAGATTTTTTAAAAGCACTGAGCGGTCACAGATGTGTGGAGCTTTTCCTTGCAAGTGAAAGAAATAGCTCGTATGGAAACCAAATCCTGTGCATTGCTGCTTCAGCAGAAATATCAAACAACTGCAAGGAACTCGCCAAAACTTGGCAATTGTTCTTGGTCTTTGAAGTGCTACATACTCTTGTGTTAAAATAAATACAAAGTTGTAGCAAAAAGAGTGATCAGAATGAATCATGATGGGAAGACTGTAATTCACACACGTGGAGATCTAACACAGTCACATTCGTAAAGGGGAGACACCGAAGTGAAAAGAAAAACTTTGCTTCGGGTCTGTTTGAGGCTGTCATACTTGAATGACAGTTGACATGTCATATCATGTGTGTTCATCAACGTGCCGCAGCTCTCCTCGGAGCGCAGCCTGAAGCTTAGTGTGCAGGACCAGTTCGGCCTCCGAGGGGGCGGTTCTGGAGGCGATCCATTATCAGTAATGGGTCAGGGTCACACAATGGGGGCACTTTGTCAGATCTGTTGGGGATGCACTGCGGTAGGCAAAGGGGTCGCTTTGATCTCAGTGCGTATGTTCACCGGAGTGTGCCGTGTCTGTAAACTGAGCCGGTCTCTGACATTTCCCTCCCATAACCATCTCAGGATCTCTTCTCTAAAAAAAAAAAAAAAAAATCACATAGAAAAAGATACGATGAATATTGCCCAGAATTGACTTCGACTTTCAGGGGCGAAATTACAAACCCGTGCTTCTAACAACCGATGCAGATAATAGCTTTGTCTTTGCTATTGTCTCTCCATTGTATCAAAGATAAATGGGCTGTTAACCGTTGGTGTGTGTGTGTGTGTGTGTGTGTGTGTGTGTGTGTGTGTGTGTGTGTGTGTGTGTGTGTGCATGTGTGCATGCAAGTGTGCATCTGTGTGTCTCAGATAGGAGCCCGGACAGCCCAGTGTTTGTAGTTTTTGTGGTCCTGAGGGCCCCTGGTGGGTGTGCTCACTTTAAAGGGCCCAGTGAACTGTGAGGACTTGAGACATGAGACTGTGCCGCCCAACTGGCCCCAGGACACGGGTTCACCCGGAGAATGTGAGCTGAGCAGGGGAACTGGGCCGAGACGGGCTCCCACAACCCTCCACTCCATTCCTCAAGACAACAATCCCATCTGAAAGACTCTGCCCTCGCTTGTCAGAGGGGAACTCTACCTTGCCGTGGTTACGTGTTGGGATCTGATTTACATCTAAATCTCCAATCTTGATCACACCAGTGTTTTTAAGCTGGTTTTTTTTCTCACTTTTAGGGTGCACATTTAAAATCAGCAGAAACTGTCATGATGCTATTGTATATTGTATGTAAACCATATTTAGTCCAAAAAAAGTAACGTCAAATTTGTATGTCGGCGAAGATTCACAGTCAACCAGTTAATTAACTATCTACGGGTCCTAAGTCAAAGCTAGCCAGACTTGTTGTTTGGTATTTGAAGTATAAGTAGGCTATGGTGATATAGCACATACATTTGTGCCATATCACTCCATTGTTGTCCAAAAACTATTATAAACATATCAATCAGTCACACCGCTGCACTGTGTGACATGTTTCTCTATTACGATTAACATGGCCACTGTAGTTCATCTTTAGTTTGGAGGTCTCAGATAGTGTGTATTAATCCACAGCGGAAAATAGTTCCCAACAAATGCACTATTTCCTACTGTTTGAATTACAGTTGCTAAAAAACTACAGTGGCCAGCTGTTTTATGAGATTACCAAGCATTCTGTGGAAATGAAACTATATATTTGTGAATTGTTTTTAACGATTATTTTTTGGGGCTTTTCCGCCTTTAATTGATAGGACAGCTAGGTGAGAAAGGGGGAAGACATGCAGGAAATCGTCTCAGGTCGGACTCGAACCCTGGCCCTCTGCGTCGAGGCATAAGCCTCTCAGTCTATGTGTGCCTGCTCTACCCACTGAACCAACCCTTTTTAAAATATTTAAAAAGGAACCAATGGAATTGGACAGGGTTGCGAATTCAGAAACTAATGAGAGACAGAGTAATGTATTGTTGGTTGTGGTCTTTTTATGGGATTTGTTGACAATAACAAAAATAGCCAGATTTATCCTTTCAGACTGATGGGCCCTGTCTGTGGCTCTCAGTCCCAATTCCACTGGTTCCTATTAAAGCAAATATATAAAAAAAAAAAAAAGATTCAGAAATAAACTCAGCAAAAAAAGAAACGTCCTCTCACTTTCAACTGCTTTTATTTTCAGCCAACTTAACATGTGTAAAACTTTGTATGAACATAAAAAAATGCAACTACTAAGAACTAAACTAAACAACGTTTCACAGACATGTGACTGACAGAAATGGAAAAATGTGTCCCTGAACAAAGGAGGGTCAAAATCAAAAGTCACAGTCAGTATCTGGTGTAGCCACCAGCTGCATTAAGTACTGCAGTGCATCTCCTCCTCATGGACTGCACCAGGTTTGCCAGTTCTTTACCCCACTCTTCCATCAAGGCACTTGCAAGTTCCCGGACATTTCTGGGGGGCATGGTTCTCGCCCTTACCCTTCGATCCAACAGGTCCCAGACGTGGCAGAACGCTAACATTCCTGTCTTGCAGGAAATCGCGCACAGAACGAGCGGCATGGCTGGTGGCGTTATCATGCTGGAGGGTCATGTCAGGATGGGCCTGCAGGAAGGGGACCACATGAGGGAGGAGGATGTCTTCCCTGTAACGTTCTGCAACTTTTGATTTTGACCATCCTTCGTTCAGGGACACATTTTTCCATTTCTGTTAGTCACGTTGTTCAGTTTAGTTCTTAGTATTTGAATTTTGTTATGTTCATACAGTTTGACGCATGTTAAGTTGGCTGAAAATAAAAGCAGTTGAAAGTGAGAGGACGTTTCTTTTTTGCTGAGTATATGTGGTTTTATTTTTACAAAATGCTAAGAAATTAGTTGCACACTTTAAGACCAAACAGAAATACGAATAATGTCTATATTTTCACCAGATCACTCTTTGAACTTCTGACACCAGCTGTACTGTATGTTGGATTTATTTTTAGCCATGGAGATAGTTTGAGGAAGCCCTTATAGATTGCACCCTCCCAGGAGAGATAAACAGAGACTGCAGAAGTAAAGCGAACCCCAGCTGAGTGTCGATATCGGGTTATGATGTTTGCTGTTTTAACATGAGCCTCTTTTCTCTTTTCTCCTGTTGTTTTCTTCTTCTCTCCGAGGGTAGACAGGCAGACAGAGCCCGGAGGCTCTATCTCCCCAGCTGAGACCTTAGGTTAAGCTCCAAAGAGAAAAATACCACCGTTGTTGTCTTTTTGTTGGTGCATTTCCTTCGGTGCAACTCTATTTCACATTCTCCACTGCACAATTTTCATCACATGGTTTTGTTGTTGTAATTTGCACTGAGGATCCTTTAATTGAAACTATTTTTTGACGTCAGTTCATTCTAAGGGCAGAGGTTATACAAACACAGTCAATGCAAGCTGCTTAGCTGCGGTTGGCGTCACTTAAAGGTATAAATCTACCTGTTTCGAAAGAAAAGAAGCACTTTTGTTTCTGTTACGATTTTAAAACTATTGCCTCAAAAGAAGAAAGAAGCCCAGCAACAAAGCAGACACCGATCAATTTGCAGTGATGAATTGTGGCTTTGGATATTCGATCTGTGATCTTGGAAGAAAAAAATTTAGTACTCTATAATCTCTGCAGTGCTGGGAGACAATGACTTGAAGAAAAAAAAAACAGCACCAGCATTTTTATCTTTTATGTTCACAGAGCAGCATTCAGGTCGGAGCTCTGGGTGAGGTCTGACGGATGTCAATTAAAGGGCTTTTAAATATTTAAGCAACAAAGTTTGCAAGTCGTCCCCCGGGTGCAGTTATTGGGGAATGCAGCCTCAGCTCTCCAAGGAGCCGCTGAATGCCAGGCAGGCAGCGTGGATAGTTGGGAGGCATCACGGCTAGGGTTACAGTGTGAATTAAAGCTGACACTAAGAAGCGCTCCTCACAATGACCTGCAGAAAACAGCAGACAAAAGAGCCTATTTTAAAGCAGGACAAAGGGGAGGTTAGTGGAGATACCTGAGCCCAGGCTGGCCGAGTCAGCGTGTCTGTGGAAGGACGGATGGCTGGTGCCGCGGGACCACCACAGTCAGACCCAGCAGCAGAAGAAACACACTGAGAAGCACATTCCTGTACAGCCATAACATTAGAAAAGACATATGAGACACACACACACACACACACATGCTTACTACACACAAGAATATCCTGAGCACAAGCTATAATTTGTAAGACATCATTTTTGGTATTAATATCAGCGTTGTCAGTGGTAGTGATTGGTGGTGTTCCTAGTTTCTGGTCTCACACATACACACACACACGCACACACACAGGTACACACGGTACATTTCATAAGAGTTCAAAACAGAGAGAGATTGTCAACAATCTGTTATGCTCCCTGGAGGACGTTGTCATCTGAAAAGCATATTTAACCTTTCAGATCTTTTCAGAAATGTAATTTTCTCTGCAGCAAAACTTACTCAATCATTGCTATCGACATTATGTGATGAAATTTGCATTATCAAAATGCTCCGGCTCTCTCGTAGTAACCCTGAACCCCCCCCCCTCCAAATCTGCCTATGAATGCTTGTGAATTCCACAAGAGTTTGCGCTATCTCCCTTCATCTGCTGTCACCATGGTCCTCAGCATGCTTTCACCTCCATCCTAATCCCCCACTTCATCTGAAAGTCAGGATGACAGCTCTGGCTCTTGTCCTCTGTGTTTGTGTGTGTGTGTGTGTGTGTGTGTGTGTGTGTTTGTGTTCGCTCTTTTTCAATTTTTCGACAGCATCCACCTGTTCTTGGAGCGGGGAGGCTGCAGATAGACAGGTAGAACTAATTGTTGGAGTAACTGAGATCTTCACGTTCAGTTACTTCTATCAATTATTGTGTTAATGCACACATCAAACTACCAATATTCCTGTCCATTTCCAAACTAAGTTGCCTTAGTAATTGATACATAGTTCTTTATTTTTTCAGACAATAGACCATTTGCTTTCAGGCATGCTGAGAGCATCCTGGTTGAAGTAATTACTCTCTGCAGAATTCTCCCAGCGTGCATAGTGTCCAGACACATTCTTAAACTGGCACTCTGAGGGTTACAGTTTACCCTGGTACCAAACTGGACTGTTCAGAATGCCATTTGGAACACTAGCTCTGCATTCACTGTGTCACTTTCTCTCTTGAAGTATTCAGATAATACACTTGGCACTTTCTGAGACACAGAGGAGGAGCGGCAGTCTTTAAGATTGCGTACAATGAATGTGAAATGCTATCAAGCCACCCACTTAGGCTTGGTAGGAAAGTTTGCTTTCACACTGTGAAAATGTGGCATTAAATTGGATGCAAACAACGCAAACAACAATGTTAGGTGTGAATGAGGTATAACAGAAGTGTTGCATAGGAGACCCAACGGACTGATGATAGTTGTCAACTGTCAATGTTGCTCACTGCTTTTATCAAAGAAATTCTATCAGTACAAGCTGAGATTGTCACAAGAAGAAAAGGGGACTTTTAATTTCAGGAGAAAATAATACAGTTACAATGAGTAATTGATTGTCGAAAGTGGGGAAATCTGATGGCTATTAATCTGTTCATCTATCAATTAATTACATAACATATGCCGTGACACTGACTTTCTCCCCACATTCAAATCCCGTCTAAAAAACTTTCATATCTCTTCAAACTGGCATACTCGGTGTAATTTGATAGTATTTGTCTGTTGTTGTTTATTGCTTGTATTGCTGCTTATTCTTTGCTGTCATCTGTTTTCATCTTTTATTATTTGTACATGTAAGGTGTCCTTGAGTGTCGAGAAAGGTGCCCATAAATTTATACTACATACTACATAAATATATATTACTTAGTAGTAGTAGTAGTAGTATTATTATTATAACACAAATATATTCATATAATATAAAACCAGTTTACTTAAAGCGTAGGTTCATATTTTTTCAATCTTAAAACAATTTTCACATATCCAGGAATGGGCGATTTCAGACCCCCTAAATTTCATCTCAGCCCCCCTAAAAATGGGGGGCTGACACTTTTGCAAGGCACTGTATCCGTGTCACATTCTCATTAGGGGGCTGAGCCCCCCTAAAGGTCGCATCCTAGAATCGCTCCTGTATCCAGGTGTGCATTTTAAAAGTTTTTGGTTGCTGTAATGGTTCCTTTCCATACTAGCTGTGAAAAGATCTCTTCCTTATGTGATTCCAGTATAAGCGATGAAATCCAGTCCTTGTTTTGTGTTTGAAAACACAGTTCGGGGTTTTGTCCCCCATCACTTACATTGGAATTGCGTAGGAAGAATTTTTTCAAAGCCAGTGTAGGCAGGATGGATGATTACAGCAACCAATAACTGTTTCAATGTCCATAAGGGCATGTGAATATTGTTTTAAGACAGACTTGAAAAAAACTTGTTTTTTATTGATTATCAACAGATATAATCAGTTAATTACAAGCGAACGTCCATGTTCTTCCATGTAATCCACATTTTTTTATATAGACAATAATCAAATAAAATTAAGAAAAATGTCCTGCATTTAAGCATTTAAGTCAAGGTCTTTTTTTTCGCAATACCATGACCCTCATTAATTTTCACATGCCAAAATGTCTTCCGTGAAAAGAGCCTTTAGTTAATGATTCGACATGAACTCAATTGTTCCTTTTTTCATTCAGTCCCTAACAATAGCGTTATTTTAGCCAAGTAACTTCAATATTATTTGATACGTTATAGGTTCAACAAAAAAATCTCCCAATGACACGCATCTTTAATAATGAGATTGTATTGACACAAGTTTGAATATTAAATGCATAGCCTGTTCACAGTGCACAGTCAGACAGAGGAGCCCCAGCAGGAAACCAGCAGCTTATATGTCTCCGGTCTCTACTGATTAACATGGATAACTTTGACCCACAGAACGGGTGAGGATTCCTGTCTAATTGAATTACTGTCAATGAGCCTCCAAATATTGTCTTGAACTTATACCCCTCTCTGTTGCCAGAAACTATTTACTTCTAATTCTATATGTTGGAGAGGTTTTTTTTTTTTTTAACTTTTGACTTAACTGCAGTTCAGTTTTAGGCTCTGGTACAGAGAAAGGTTGTTTTATTCCATCAACAACTAGACAATTGGGCTGTATGTTCTTGCACCATACGTCTGAACCATATAGGATCAAGTTACTTTGTACGGTTGTCATGAAATAAAGCCCACATGATAGAGTCCTTCATATGTTGTGGACGATAAAAGCACATGCTGGTTTGGGGGAAAGAAATCAAAGCAGGTTTGTCTGAAGACAAAGTCAGTAGGCTTTTTATTTGTTTATAAAGAACTAAACACTTGCTGTGATTTGGCCCCAATATATTCCTTAAAAATGGCTTTTATATGTATTCAATAAAGCTTAAAGGACAATTCCGGTGCAAAACGAACCTAGGGGTTAATAACGGATGTGTACCCACTCTGTCGTTCTCTGGGACATGTTTTCATGCTAATTGATTGTGTTTGTAGCTTGAAAGAAGCTAGCACGGACCGCTGATTAGCTTACAACGCTAATATTCGGGGCACATGGAAAGTAAAAATAAATCACTATTTTGTACCACTAAAAAGGCTCAAAATATCACCAAACTTCAACGGTAGCATAATGAGGGTCCCTACATGTTAACCGAAGCATTGAGAACTTTGTAAGTGTACAGACAGTTTATTGAACGAAGAGCTGCGGGAGCTCCGTGAAAGGGCTACGAGAGAGAGAGAGAGCTATGCCGCAACAGAGTCTCGTACTGTTGCGGCAGTCACGTGAAGAGGTAATTATCTTCACATGATTTTCTGCGCACAAAGATCGCTGGACGACAGAATTTTCTGAACATAGCCATACTGAGAAATACAGAGAGAGTTGTGTGGAGCTGATAGTCTTAATTAGCTTTGTATCAACTCATTTGGCAAAGGCTTGAATGTAACGGACGTTCATTAATATCAAAAAGTTATGCACTAAAGCTTTAAACCTATGTGCTGTGATCTAGTAGAGGGTGATAGAGGTTGAAGGGAGAAAGCTCGTCTCTGAGTGCAAAACTCATTCTTACGTTAAAGCTAAAGTTATGTCACTTATTGCATTGCTCTGGAATGAGGTGCAAAAACATGGCTGCCAGCACTCTTCCCCCCCAGGCCCTTCGGAACCCAAAGGCAGGACTGATGTGGCGCTTCATGCATGTTATTCATTCTGCATCATAAACATAAGATAAAGACTCCTCAGCACTACGGGTCCCCAGCGAAAAAACAGCCTTGTTCTCACTTCTTAGCATCTAGTTGTTTTTATAAAAGACATTTAACTTGGACATTCAAGTCACACACACATGAACATTCTATTAAATATGCATATCTCAAGTGTCCACGTCTGATTCCAAAGTGGACGGCGTAAGATTTATGGCACCATTGACCCTCATCGCTTTGCTGCCTCCTCAAGAGAACCTGCCACAGGCTGTGTGCCAAATGCTTTAAAAATTTAAAGAGGTGATGAAGAAACTATCCAGAGGAGACAAAAACACATCAGTTCCGCCACAATAAGACTTTTCTCATCCTTCTTTCCTTCCAGCCTCTTCTTTCCAGTTGATCTGTTTGACCATAACCATGCATTGCCAACCAATGCATTGGTTATGTATTTATGGAAATCCTGGGGAAATCAGATAAAGCTTTCTTTGTAAAATCTCTATAGAAAATCCTTGGCTTAGCTTCCAATGATGTGCAAATTACCAATTAGCCTTACATGCCAAAATTGCAATGCAAACCAGAGATAATGGAAACTTCATCATTGCGATTGCCATGTGCCTTTTCACAGGATTGGAAAAGTGAAGGGAGATGTTTTTTTTTTTTCTTCAGGCTGTTTGCTGCAAGCAGAACACCTGCATTCTTTTCAGGCTCTCTGGAGGACTCTGAATTTGACCTCGGCGTACGAGTAAAAAGGGTATCCAACTTCTTCAAAATGTCAGAATGCCACATAACTCTATTGTACCTGACATGTTCCCTCCACAGAGGCTCAGATAAAGAAACACCTTTCGAAAAGCGGCGAGGCTCACATAGCAACGGAAGAAACAAGTACTCCCATATTCTCACAGCAGCTCTCTGATTTGTCCACACTTACTGGTAAACTGATAAAGTACTGTGACAATACCTCTGGAGTGTCTCATAAATGCTTTGTATTGACCTTAACGCATTTGCTGACCACAAACAGAACTACAAACGGCGGTGAGGGGATTTCTCCTGTGGGTAGGAGATGATTTTCTCTGGCAGGCACACAGGATCACTGTCTTGCTACTCTAAACTGACCTTCCACAGACAGCAGCACCTTCCTTTGCTCCAGGCCTTCAGTCTGAAAATCTCTCCTCTGCAGGATGGATTGGGTTCCAGGACCCTGTCCTCTCCTGGGACTGACCCAACCCGGGGAACAGGGGGCTTTCATGGGAGATCACAGGTGCTTATATACAAAATGGCAATTTTCTTCTTCCATAATTCCATGTTACTGCATTACCAGATCTTATCGTGAGGCCAGTATCTCATTCCTGAGGTTTTAGACGTTAATGAAAGATGCTTTGCCTCCGGCCACTGGGGGCTAAATCAACAAGCCTAGGATTCCCGTTGGCCTTTGTAGGGGCATACCAACGGCAGAGAGCGGACTGGGCTGAGGTCAGAGACAAATCATGGAGCTGAAGATGGAAATGCTGTGCCCAAAAAAACAAGCTTGTATGCAATTTAGTGCAGTGGTTCCCAACCTTTACCCCAGTGACACCAGCTGTTATGTTCCAAACGTGTTCATTTGAATTGGTTTTTAAACGGTATGTTAATACTATTAATTATATAAATAAAATAAAAAGGCTTCAGTATTGTATTTATATAATTGAACTGCATTTTGTTCTACTACCAATTGGAGATGCAGAAGCTGGTTGTTTCAACATTAGATTTTAGCTAATAATTTCAACCATTTATACATTATGTTTAGTTATTTCAACTATTTACCTATTAGCAATCTCTTTTAACCAATAGCTAACAGTTTTAACCACTTATCCATAAGCCTCCTTTAGGCTATGTAGGCCTATTTATTTTAGCTAATTAACCACTTATTTGCTAGCCTGGGAAAACCCTGACGAACTTCCAGCAAATTTGAGATTGAGTCAGTCTGGCCAAGAGCCCATTCAAGCCCATTTCCAATTTTCCAAATCTATTTAAACATCTTATCCACTGGGCTACTTTTAGCTAACCGTTTTAACCACATACTTATCATTAACCTACTTTAGGCTATCTATTTAGACCATTTAGCCATTACTTTCAGCTAACTGTTTTAACCACTTAGCCTAGCTACTTATCCCTTAGCCTGCTTAGGATATGTTTGAAATAGTATTAAAAGGTTGAAACAGATTCAGGCTATCTACAGTATTTCAAGTGATCAGGTGTTACAGCCAACAACGGGTATATTTTTTAATCAAATCGTAATTTTTGTTTTTCAAATTAGTTATGCTTATCCACAATCTTCAAATGTACTCCCCTGCACCTGCAGAAGTACAAGTAGGTCAGCCCTGGTTAGGAATTACTGATCTAGTGCTCACTATTAAGCAGTTATACTGTACATTTAAATGAACAGCTAAGCCTAAATATTAAAATGAATGTACTGGGGGGGCGACCTCTAGCTCACCCTCGATGGTGTTTTAAGCCCTTACGTCGACTTCAAGGCAGCACTGCGACCATCGACTTCAAGGCACCTAACCCTAACCTTAACCCTAACCCTAACCCTAACCATTGCCTAATCCTAGTGCCTTCCAGGCAGCGCTGCCTGACGTTGGGGGCTTAAAACACCAAACACCCTAGCTCACCCAGTAAGAGCGTGCGCCCCATGTAGGCTGAGTCCTTTGCAGCGGCCAGGGTTTGAATCCGACCTGCATCCCCCATCTCTTTCCCTACTTTCCTGTCTATCCACTGTCACTATCAAATACATGGAAAAGCCCCAAAAAATGATCTTAAAAAAAATAATGTACTGGACCTAGACACTATACGTTATCAGAGCCTAATACAAAATGATAGCCATATTATTCTTTTCGTTTGGAATGAAAACATTTTGAGGCGTACCTTTTATACCCTTTGTGTGCCCTGGAATCAGACTAAAACAACCTCAACAATATGTGTTGAGGATATGTAATTTCAGCCACTTAGGATCATTAAAAAGAGATCATATTGAATATCACTTCTAGAGAGGGAAAGAGAAAGCGAGAAAGAAATAAAGAAGAGATTTGTTTGTCAGTCAATTCCGACCCACTCAATCTACTTAGCCTTGTGAAAGAGGGGGAGAGAAAGGGTCGGGGTCAGCTTTCTGTAAATCTTCTGATGAAATGTTGACAAAACAGCCAATTTTCTGTAATTTTGCTGGAGCCGTCTTTCACCAGCTTACTCACTCAGAACCCCTTCATTTCAAACAGCGGCACACTGCGACCTCTGACATGTATCTCGTCCCTGACTTCTTTGGCCTGGCAGAAAGACAGTAACAGTTGTGCCTTTTAGGTCAGGTGGATGCCGTTTAAGGAGCCAGCTTCATAAAGGAAGCCTTTGTCTTTCAAACAGGCTCTCTTGGGCCCCAGTAAAAGGATAAGAAATGTAGTTAATAGCTCAGGAGTGGCCTAATCAGCAGCTGCCATTACTGCTCCAATATCAGCAGAGATGACAGACTTATCAATAACAAAGGCCCAGCTGAAGCCTCCACCGCTCTGTCATTTTGATCTTTGCTCCACTAATCAGAGCTTTCATTTGAGCTAAGCACCGGGCAGCACACCTCTCATTCTCTTCATGCTGTGCCAGATATCACTCATCTTTACAAGCCACTCTGTATTCCCTCAACCCCAGGCCACCATTTCCACAAATTGGCTTAATTTTTCCAGCAAATATATGACACATCTGAGAGCTCATTATCCTTGCAATGCAAGTGATTATTGTACTTACTGGTAAAACTCTCTTAGCTGTTGAGGTTTTGGTCTTGAATGGAGTCCTGCTGATTTTCTAAATGAAATGAAGATATGTCAAACTGACTATCATTGGGATGTATAAATATTTCATAAGCTTATGCTGGGTTTGCTTTAATAGTGCACTTCCGAAAACACAAAAGGATTTTGAGGCATGTTGATTGTTCTGTTTGTCCGATACAAAGCATGGACTGAAGAGTAAAACCGTCATGTACCTTATGTGTTGTAAAACAAGAACAAGACTTACTATAAGCCTGCAATCATGTATGTATGTGAATGTGTGACATGCACCAACAACACCATGACAAATTCCTCGTATGTGCAAAAACGTACTTGGCAATAAAGCCCTTTCTGATTCTGAGTCTGATTCTGATCATCTATAACGGTCTGTGTCATTAGTCTCAGAGAGCAAAATGTTTTATGTAGAATATCATATATGCTAAAGGGGATGATGTATTGTTTAATAGTAATATACATACTTTATGTTCAATATTTCTCTTGTTCATTCTTCCACAAAAAGCTCCTCCATCAAGGAGAAACCTGAGAGGGCCAAAGAGGTGCTCCCGCACCTGGACGAGCTGGCCCTTTCATTTACAGTCATGGTGAGGATCAGGCACTGACTGACTCAGACACCTGCTATTGGGAAATATGTTCTCCATCAGTGAGCTATAGACTATTTCTGGACAGGAGCACTGGGAGACCATTGTTCCCCCCCAGCACTGACAGCCAAGGTATTCTGGGACTCTTGGCACACATAGCAAACAATGTGTTATTCATGTTAAGCTTAAAAATTGGGATACTTATTCAACATTACCAAACAAACTGTGGTTAGAGTGGTGTTTGTTGACTGCAGCAGAATTGTTTGATGGCTTTTAATATTGCAAATATTAAGAGGCTCAAATATAATGTTTGTTTTCATAATAACTGCAATTGATGGAACATAATCAGAGAAACTGCAAGATCAGAATTATAAAAAATAAAAATAAAAAGAGTATTGTTAGACTTATGAGAGAATGTTACCAGAATCACACATTTTCTTTTCAGATAAAGAATAAATACCTATCTTTCATATTAAGCATAACCTATGGTTTCAGGCTTAACGTAAAACAGTGGAGCTCCTTATTCCCTCAGTTTGATACACGATATGTGCTCTTTAGACAAATCATCTGGTCTCTGCTCCTATGCAGTCTTATACAGGGGCAGGGGGTTTTGGGATTTTGCAATGTCATCTGGGATTAAAAAGGAGCAGCACATCAGAGCCCCAGGCCACACCACCTGGAGCCCCTATACGATCCCTGGCGCTGCACCACTCAGAACCAGCCCCATTAGCTTACTGCCGAATAATTCCTGGTCAACTAAATGACACTGAGCTAACAAAGCCCCATTTCAGAAAAGATTACAACTTCAACAGGAAACCCTTTGATTATGAGTTTGTTTGAAATGTTATCAATACCACGATCATTCCTGCGGATCAACAAAACCATCTCTAATCACCATACTTTGGCCGCAGCTTCAGTTGTGCATCAATCTCCAGAAAAGGAAGAAAAAAAAGAAGCAAAAAAGCAAATCACGGTCGAGAATAGAGGAGTGACTTGTTTAACAAGAAGCACGTGCAATGACAAAGCGATTCCTTTCTCTACGTTGATCACCCACCTGCACACAGATTAGGTCAGATATTCACCTGAGCTGCCAACCTGTCACTCACACCCAATAAAGAAAAAAAGAAACACACACACAGCACACATTCATGTCATGTTAGTGCTCCAAACAGTAGACAGCAGACAAGACTTTTACCGGCAGGATCAGACCTAGTATACACAGTGTTTGCAAGCAGCTATTATAATAAAATTAAGTGAAACGTGAACTTCAACTTCTGGTTAGGTTCACAATGTACACAATTCAATAATAATCCGCCATTTATAGACATGAAAAAGATAAACAAAAGATTTTGAAGTTATGACATACAGTTTATGGTGAGACCAGCTTTTGTGTAAGTGCAAAGTGCTTATAAATAATAATACTTGCAGTGCTCGATTATTGCTGAATATTCAAAGCTCTACAGTATACACAAAAGTGATTACCATAGTAAACAAATCTCTTTGTCTACACAGGGCGATGGCCAAACGTTAAAAAGCTACAATGATTTCTGTTTTCTTAAGATCTTGCATGAAGGTTACACTTACATTGAGTTGTTTTTGTAGTTTGATTGGATTAATGGAGAAAACTGTATGCAGATGATTAGAAATATTTTTGTTTAGTTATTTACTTTTATGTTTCTCATAAAGTTCCTCATTAAATCCTGCAGTGTTTCCAACATGTTCCTCATTTGCCAATTTTTAATCAATCGTGAGGAACAAAGTTAGTTAACATACATTATTAAGACCGGACAGCAAAGACCTGCTCAAAAAAATAAACATAAACAAGTTAATATTTTTCTTCACTGCATCATTTATAATCTAATTTATTGTATAATGCGATCTGATTGGTTGGATTACATATTTTCCATGTTAATCTTTTGAGAGTTGTGTATTATAATGAAAGTGAGGAATATGGGATGCAAAGTTGATGTTAAATCATCAATTTAGTCTCTGGCGCCCCTTTGTGGTATTTATGCAGAACTGAATGAATTCATTTTCAGTTTAAAAAAAAAAAATCTGATTATGCAACTCATTCCAAAAAAAATGTATGAAACACTGCAAATGGCTGAAAAACTAAACTAAAATGTAACTAATTTTAGTTTAATGAGTTGAGTGTTAACCAATGGTCTGCAGTAGTAACAGTGACACAACTTCGCTCAACTCAAACGCAGTTTTTAAAGGGTGCAATACCACAGTTCTGATTGTCAATTGGTGATAACCTAATCAGTTTGTGGGCTAAATAGGCTAAACAAAGTAAAAAAATAAAATCAGTTTCTATCATTAAGATCATGTAAATGTTGCCAATGTTTAACATTTTTAGAAAATAATAAAGCTAATCTCTCTCTTTCTCTCTTTTCCTCTCCCTCTCCGTGTGTGTGTGTGTGTGTGTGTGTGTGTGTGTGTGTGTGTGTGTGTGTGTGTGTGGTTGGTTGGAGGGACAGCTGCACAGGTGCACAGCTGGAAAGGAAGATTAAAATGAAGAAAAGTGATCAAATAAATACAACATTTAAATGTACAGTCCCCTCCCTCAGTCGGTGTTGTAAAGTGGAAGCAGATGAAAATGACCTATGTATACTATCATGGCATGGGTGTAGTCACTAGATAAGAGTATGAGTATACGTCAGCCACGTTATCTTTTACAAACTATTTGAAGACCGACTGTAGGCTACTTTACATTTATTTCTGCGCGTGTCCACGTTGTATATTAAGAACATGATGTCTTAGTACATAACACTGACATAAGCAAGGGAGGGGCTGCTGCTGCTGCTGCTGCTGCTGCTGCAAAACACACAGATAGAATGAATGCAAAGAGCCAAAAGAACACTTCCTGTTGATGCAAAAATTGCAGCAGCAACTGTCTGACACATCTGGACTGGAGAGGGGGGGAGGCCTGGCTGTAGTGTTAGCGAACTACTGAGTGGAATGGACAACGTTTAATGCTAATCTGCAAGACGGTGAGTGTTATGGACTTCAACTTTGGCTCGGACTGGTGACCATAATGTAATTGCAATGTCGGTGCGTCTTTGCTCTGACAGTAAAAGTAATGGCGAAATAATTGCCTGCGAACGTACGCTAGCAACCAAATGCTAGTTAGCGTTAGCTGCTACTTAGCACTGGCAGACATGGGACGGTTGCCAGCTTATTGGTAGCATAAGCTAACTAGCATAGCAGCTAGCTATCTAGTTCATGACAGCCACCGACAGAGTTTGTACCCGCGTTCGACGTTGTAACTTAGCTAACGTTACTAAACCATACACTGTCAAGCTTTTTTATAATCAGTAAAAGCGAGACCAACCCGTAAAACAATCCACCATGAGTGAAAATGTGAAGTCTGTGTGAGAGTTAGGCTTTCTTTTCTGAAATAATTGCTCGAGTTTAGGCTAGCTAATATAGCTAACGCGATGTAAGTTAGCTTGTGTGCTGCTTTGTAGTTGGGTGGTTCGGCCCTGTTAGCCGATGCTATTTTTTTTTTTACTAACGTTAATCTAACGTTAACTACAAGTTAATGTATAAATGAGAAATGGTGGAGACACAAACAAAAGCAGTAGGATGTGACGGCCAAGCTAACGCCAACATTTAGCTACTCCGCTAGGTAGTATAGACACCCCCACACCAATAGCTATCTTACTAAGTTAGTTAACTACTAACTGAATGCTTTGCAACAAAGTTTGAGACACCGCACATCTGCTCCCCAATGTATCAGCACAGTATGCATGTTAGATGGGATCAACAGTAACGTTACATGCTAATGTCCCTCAGTGTCCATGCACGATGAAGCTAACACAGGTAAATGCGATCTTAATGATTAAGTTAACGTACAGAATGTGTAGCAAAGTCTTGCAATTAAAAAAAGCCTTATTCTAAATACAATACGCTAATGGGGTGGCATCAGGCCCGTAACTGTTTAGTATTCAGCGTGTCATAAACTAACCTGTAACATTAACGTTAACGTTACCTACAATCCCAGGTCACAATGAATGTAGCTAATTTACCGGTAAATAATTGTACGTGATGTTATGGCAGGAAAGAACAAAGTGCAGGGACATGGCAGGTTATTCTGTACACATAGGTTCACCTATGTCACCAAGGACTATATATATTACTATTTCTGTGACATCCATTTGTTCTGAAATTCAACAATCCAGTTTGAAACCAACATCTTGCAATATTCCAGGACAGTTGCATATGAAACTAGTCTAAATATTTTTTACCATAAGGCATGTCAGAACACAGTGGAGCCAAACCAGTTACGACTTTTGCGTGAGCAACCATTATGGCTTAGCACCCAGTCAACCCTTTTTTTTTTTTTTATAGTTTCGTTTCTGTTAGGAATAAGCCGAAAAACTTGATTGGTTTGAAACGCCAGCTGAAATGAATGCTTGTGCAACACAAGGCATACAGTAGTGTCTGGTGAAAACATCACTCTGTGGTCTATCCTGGTGATCTGGAAATTCAGAATTGTCTCATGATGTGAGCCAAAGTATTCACAAGTATTGACTCTAGCAGTGTCATTTACAGTATTTTTCATGATATAGGCTACATTTTGGAAATGTAGGAAACTTACCTGAAGTAGACAGTGAAACCGACCGCATTTAGACATTTGCAGACGGACATATGCAGGGTTTTTTCCTGCATGTCAGCAGCAAACGGTGGCTCCCTTGCCTGAATTATTTTCTACCATTAGCAAAACCTGACCATTTGGCGGTAATAAAACCTGTTTTGGGCATTGCGTCAAAAGTATCACTGCCATCTGTAATTGCAACAGAGAAATCACTGCAGAGTGGCTCTAGGTGAAAAGGCAGTGTAGCATGATGTTATCCCAGCTAATAAGTGCTGGTCATTAAAAGCTCTGTTCACACTGCAAATAAGATGTTGTAAATTTGTCAAGGTTGATGGTAGACAAAATGCAGAATAACTGCGGCACAGGGAGAATGGGAAAGGGCGAGTTAGAGTACTGTTGTGGATCAACTAGGTTTCAACTAGTTCCTCTCATCTGGATGCATCAGTTGCTGCATGTAGTGAATGCAGAATATAAAGTTTGTTCTTGTGGATGCCTTGCTGTTATCTTTTTTTTCTTCAGTCAAATTCCAAAACATACCTACTCGATTTCCTTTTTGCCGTCTAAAGGCCTTGAGCAACACCGTGCCACCAAGAGGAACTTGATTGTGTGATCATGGCAAACTTACTTCACTGCACTGTACAGTACTGTGTTATTCTGTCAGTTTGTCTTCAGTGTTTGAGAATGACTATGTTAAAAAGTGTAGAGATGAGGTGGAGAGGCTCAGGTCTTTTTAATGTCTTCCACTTGTATTGATAAGCAGATTGGCTAAGGTGAGTAGGCTCAAATGAAAAGGAGCATTTTCCAGTTATTTAGTCTACTCAAATGAAATAAGAGAACACACCCAAAGGCTAAACATACATTATTTAGCTCTGCACACTGAGCTTCCACTATGACTTAGAATTACCACAATGCATATTATTCGCACACCAGCCACACTTTACCTTCCCTTTTAATGTATCATAATATAGTATATTTTTATCTTGTTTTTTTTACTAGTTCTATCTGTTTGAAATTGCTCTCCCAACCTTTGCTTGTTAAGCAAATTCTGTTCTGGCTCTGGTCTGCCCCACAAACTGTTTTTCACAGTAGGTGAAATGCTGCTGATGTTGAAGAAAGCATACAGTGCTTGCTTGCTGACTTTGATTTTTCTTCTAATGTCTAATTTTTTCTTCTTTTTTTTGAGTGACATGCCAAAGTTAAAGGATTTAGGCGATGTCTTACCCACCAGAGCTATAATGACCTTTATGGTTAGCCAAACTATCACAATGTACTCAGCATCCTTTATACCTACCTACATGAAGCAGCTGTGTCAAAGGTTTATTACCACGCATTCAACTTGAGGCGCAGATGGACTTTTTGAGCTGAGTTTAAACATTTTCAGTTTCTCCCACGTGAGCCGAGCATGTGACCCTCACCCAGCATATGCATCTCAACTACTGAGCATACATTCTTTGGCTGCCCTTCAACTTGGCTCCATTCAGTACGCATGCTGTTGGCAGCCATCACTGGTATGTTTTAGTGTACGGACATGCTGTAATTGAAGGCTGGTGGAATGGGGGAGTGAAAGTAATATACAGTACACCTTCTTATGGTTGTCTGTTTTGCTACATCTTCCCCTCTGCTGTGCCAGGATGAGAGCATATGGTTTGTTGGACAGGTGTCTTGATGAGCTTTGGCAACTGGAGAAAGTGTTTACGTTCCCAAAGTGCTGATGGGAACTCAGTGCGGAGAAGATCATGCTGAATTGCCAGCAAGGGGCAGGGAGGGAGGAGGAGGTGCAGAGGGAGAGATGGGAGAGGGGCAGATGGAGCGGGGGGGGGGGGGGGGGGGGGGGGGTTAAGCTGGAGAACTGACACATTAAGGTTTTGCAACACGGAAGTATTTGCTCATACAAACATAGAATTACACAGTAGGTAAGGTAGAATTTGATTACACAGTCGCTGCTTTCCATAGTGTGGTTTAACTCATTCTGCTGAGAAGGCAGGGCCTATATCTATTAATATTCATGAACCTGCTCCAGTCAGTATATTATTCTGTAAGGGTAGTGTGCTACTACTTGCGCCGTGCGGCAATGCCTTTCATAGGGGGGGGGGGGGGGGGGTCTCATCTATCATTTAGCCAAAATGCGTTTTAGACAAAGCTTTAATGCTATGGCTAGTGCGCTTTGAAGGATCTTAATGCAGAGAGGCAGTTGTCAGTTGTGCTGTTGGAATGAGAAGCTCAAAAAGCATTGTCCACACAGCACTCACAAAAGTGATCATTACTGACACACATACACAGCCTTGAAGAAAGGCTTTGTAAGATACTTTTTAAGAGAGCTTAGTGTATGCTCACCTTTCAAGCAGAACCAGGTTTTCTTCCTTCTCTGACAAATGCACGCCATACACTGTACCTTTTATGGCTTGCCTCCATATAGCCTATGAAAAAACAGCCTAGAAAACAGCCCTCCTGTTACACTTTCTATATGTTGCTCGGGAAAACAAAATTGGCTGCCAAATGGTTTTAAATGTATATTGGGGCCATTACACACAACAAAATGACTTTGGGTTTACCAGTGTGGCTTTGCAATTTTTTTGTCTTTTGTCTTTTTGTTTTTCTTCAATCTCTGGGATGGAGACACAGTGAAATGGTCATGTTTAGTATGTTCCATCTCAGTACTTTGATGAGGCCACTGTTGATAGTCATTCCACTGGCAAACTACTGTGAAATTGCTCTGCTGCTGGATCTTATTTCAGATCCACATTCCATTCAGTAGACTCTCTTTTCTCGTGTATTGTAGGCCCATGTATAATCTGTAGTAGAGATGTTGCCTCCGATACTGCCTAAAATGCTGGTATCGGTATCGGGAAGTACTTTTTATGCACCATATCGGGAAGTACTTTTTATGCACCAATCCGATACCACATAATAAAGCCCTAAAGAAAATCTACATTAAAGTAGTTTATTTATGTTCTTTTTCCGTTATAACTGACTGTCAAACTGGATAAAAAAAAGAAAGTTCTGTGGCATTCATTGTTTGTTTGTTCATGTTTCACAAAGAGTTTAACCTGAGCCAGACTGACAACAAAGATAAATAATATCACATCCATACAGGGATAGTAGTACACAGTTGTTAAAACATAATAAAATATATGACACACTGGTATCGGATCAATACTCGGTATCGGCCGATACACAAGTTCAGGTATCGGAATCAGTATCGGGAAGCAAAAAATGGTATCGGCCATCTCTACTTTATATGCCATTGCCTACATTTTAAATGGATGTCTGCCAATAGGCCTAAAACGTCACATATACATATGATTATTGTGACAGACTGGGACTCTAGGTTAATAAGATTCTGACTGAGTAGCAAGATATGAATTCAACTATTCATCTCTAATCTGTAGACTACATCACTATGACTAGGGTGCCTGTGGATTAAAAAAAACAATCATTTTGTATTGTTTTCCCTGTCCTCCTGAACAATAGAGGCTGTACAGTACGGGATTATTGAGGCTGAGGCCAGTATATAGGAAAATCTGACACAGTTGTCAATATTCTTTTTTTTTTTTTTTTTACACACACGCATTAACAAACATTTATGTTTATAAGGACAATAACAGAATATTATAAGAATTTTTCAAATTTGGTTATGAAATCTTTTTTAAATTCTGTGGCAAGATTTCTTAGATGATTTTGAAGGTTGAAAAATGTATATTGACTTACAGCATATATCATCATATCACCTAGCCCTGTATCAAAAGATTATAAAAAAACAAAACAAATACAACAAAATATATTAAACCTGAGTTAACCATATAAAACGCTGTGTTTGCTGCAATGCATTTAGTGTTGTTTCTTTGACATAGAATTTGTCAAGAAGTTAGGCTGTATCAAATGCTTATCTTAACGCTGGACTTTTAAGTTTACGTATAAATGAACGTTCGTTACAATCAATCCCTTGCCAAACGAGTTCACACAATGCTGATTAAGCCTATCGCCGCCAGGGAAAGCTCTCTGTATTTCTCAGTATACCAGAGTTTTGGTGTCTGTGGCGACATTCCCACGCTGGCGCACCGGAAGAATGCCGATACAGCTTTTTATTTGTACTCAGAAAGAGTAGTTTATTAACTATAGAACAGCTTCTTTACATTAGCAGTACACAAAGTGCCCTCAGCCAACCTTGCTCACTCACTTACAGTTCTACACAGCGTAGCTGCTTATTCTGGCTCTCTGATTGGTTACACGCCATGTCAGTCTACCTGTATTACCCAATACCTTGACAGGCAGGAACTCTCCACACTCCAGCTTTCAACAGCCTCCCGTCTCATTTGTCTTACGTATATGGTACAAAAGTTTTTCTTTATCTGTGAAAATGTAAAATTGCTGCATTGCAAATGCAATGTTTCCAAACCTAATGGTTCCCTCTTTTTTTTTTTCTTCTTCTCCTTTTCCCATCAGGCAGCCGGCAAACTGGAGAAACGTATCCAAGAAATGGACGACGGCAGCTACATCGAGTTCGATGTGCCGGAGTTCAGTAACACTGTTCTGACCCAGCTCAATGAGCTGCGGCTGCAAGGGAAGTTGTGTGACATAATTGTTCACATTCAGGGCCAGCCATTTCGAGCCCACAAGGCCGTGCTGGCAGCTAGTTCACCCTACTTTCGTGACCACTCAGCTCTCAGCACCATGAGTGGCCTTTCCATCTCGGTCATCAAAAGCCCTGAGGTGTTTGAGCAGCTTCTTGCATTCTGCTACACAGGTCACATGTCCCTGCAGCTCAAGGATATTATCAGTTTCCTCACTGCTGCCAGCTTTCTGCAGATGCAGGCCATCATTGACAAGTGTACCCAAATCCTGGAGAGCATCCACTCCAAGATCAGCCTCCCAGTTAGTGTCTGCAGCCCGGAGAAGGACGACTCGCAGACCGGCGGCAATGGGGTCAATGACAGCAACCTCTTTGTAAACCCTACCCAGATCTCCCCCCCTTACTACTCCCGGCAGAGTCAGGCAGGACACGAAGCGCGCTTTGAGCTGGCAGGAAAAGGCTTGGGCCGGGGGCGACCGCAGCAAGAGGAAGGCCAGTCGGACCGAGGCAGCAGTGATAGTGTGTCGGAGCTTGACGCTCCCATGGATGGAGAAACGGAGCAAGTGGAACTGATCGGCAAAGACGGGCAAGTAACAGACGTGCATGTGAAGATAGAGAAGACCGACAGGCCCACGTACTCCGATAGCTCCTCAGCCGGTGACGACGGCTACCACACAGAGTTGGTGGATGGAGAACAGGTATTGGCTGTTAGTGTGGGCTCTTATGGGCCTGTCATCCAGTCTGCTGCCTATTCTTACTCAGGGCTGTCCTCGCCGTGCTTTGTCAACCTTACCAACTCCAGTCCGTCCCGCTCCATGCTCAGTGGCTACAGAGGTGGGCGAGCCAGGGCAAAGCGACCCCTGGCCATCCCAGCGGGAGCGCTGAGTCATATCAAACCCGGCTCAGATGACGGCGAATCAGCAGTGGGACCCGCCGGTTTGGAGAACGACGTGCGCGAGCGTAGCCTGCGGAGCCAGTGGTACCCCTACAATGAGAGACTCATCTGCATCTACTGTGGAAAGACCTTCAATCAGAAAGGGAGCCTGGATCGCCACATGCGCCTGCACATGGGAATCACCCCATTTGTTTGTAAATTCTGTGGCAAGAAGTACACAAGGAAAGACCAGCTGGAGTACCACATCCGTGGCCACACGGACAACAAGCCCTTCCACTGTCAGATCTGTGGCAAATGCTTCCCATTTCAGGGCACCCTTAACCAGCACCTGAGGAAGAAGCACATGGGAGCGTCGGAGGGCAGTAATCATATAGACTCTCCAGAGACGACGGAGGGGAACTCAGGTCTGAAGGACCAAGAGGATACGTCCGAGGGGATGGCCTTTGAGGCACAATATGCAGAAGAGGCACCAGCCAATGATATGGAGGAGAGTTCAAAATGCAGTCCAGAGGAGGCCCAAGCATCAAGATGTGATTTGTAGGTCCTGCTTCAGGTTAAAGAAGCTTTAAGAAATGTTTATCTTAACTCAACTTATAGGACTTTTTTTCTTTTCTTTTTGAATCGGCTCCCTCTACTATAGACATTTCTTGCGTCAAGGGATTCTGTCAATTTTGTGAAAGTTAGATGTTGAATGCGGAAAGCAAATGGGTGCTTTATAGAAATTTGATTATTTCAAGCAAAGGGAGTAACAACTTACTATTTTTCAGGAGGTCCCAATAATCAAGACCCCCTCATTGATTTCTCTTTATATCTTTCCATGTTTTTTAAAACATATTTACAGAGTTATATAGGCATGTTGCAATAATTGATAATGTGAAAGCTCTGGTAAGATGCTTGTCATATCACCTTTTTACCTGACCTGTTTTTGCACATGTGGCCACAGGAGGTCACTTACTCACAAGGAATTATTTTTCTGCCAGTGCAAAGCTTCGTGTGACATATCCGTTCAATACCTCATGAATGAAACTACATACTCATAACAGACAGTATTTTAACTTAAATGAAACTCACCAGGTTCTACCTCATAGCCAAGAACCTACCAGGCACAGGCGCGTTCACCGTTTGAAATCCGTTTTAGGTTGTATGTACAGTATCTTATTGCCAAACCCTGTAAAGAATATTCTCTCAACATTAAGCCTTGATACTTAGGGGAACTATTCCTTGCTGATTGTATGGATTAAGGACATAGTCCTTGTCAAATGTTTCTCGGGCAGCCAGGTTAAAGTGATTTTAAGAAGGTGCTATGTGAGGAGTACATTCAATTTGCTAGCTTTCTTGTGCGTTTGTTTTTGGCAAATGCGGACAATAGAGACAGAAAATGGCCCTGCGTATTTTTCAAGATATTTTGCCGTCTTAATAACGTTTGTTCTACAAAACACTTAAGAATTGTATCTCTCATCACTACTGGAGATCTCACTCTGTTGGCGTGGGTTAAGATGCTGTCATCCATGTAATGGGTGAATTACGTCCATACAGTGAAGTCATTCGTAATTCCTTTATACTCTGGTGGAGACTTATACTGAATTATTGTTGTATGTGTAAATTGTTTTGTCCTGAGGTAGGCTTCTAGGTTAATACTCCGCGTCTGACAGGGACAGGAGTGCTCATTGTCAACTCAGCACAGGAGGAACAGCTGTTCACACAAATCAATATAGTATACTAGTCTGAATAATATGCAAAACAGAAAGAACACAGGAATCTCAGCCATTTTGACATGGTTTTTCTTCCATTATTTGAAAGAGCTATTGACTTGTTTCCTTTTCTTTCCTTCCCTCTGTCCTTCCTTTGAGGACGGGACGGTTGATCTGTGATCTTTGTTCTCTGCAGTGGTTGGGATCTTAATTCTGATGCAGCAGCGGTGTCAGGGTAGTACTAGCTTCACAGCAGTGAGTAAAAATGTCGCGAACTTTTGATGAGACTCTGCAATCACATGAATACTATTGGCTACAAGTCATGTATATGACAACATATTGTATCTATACTGTTTAAACCATGGGGATCAGGGATGGGGGGTGTTGTTACTATATAGAGACTTGGGCTATTTTCCATAGAGATTTAAAGGAATCTGCATACACAGTAAATACGTAAAAGGCACTTAGAAGGCCCCTCTTGCGCTCTCCTGCTTTCTTATTTGCCAGCCAGCTGTTTAATTAAGCTGTTAAAGATTTTTGAAGAGCACCTGCTATATGCTTTTATTTTGTCCCATTTGGTCCACGCTGAATTTGTGTCAATGAATTGGGTTTGATTATTTCACAGTTTCCATATAATCTTTCTACTTTGTGTTCGTTTTGGTAGGAGAATATTGTGTTTTGTTGCTTATGTCTAATGCCGAGAGTGCAGTCCTTTTATTTTTAATTTTTTTTATTCCACTGAATGTGCGGCCATTGTCTTCACTCATTGACAGTTAAGACAGCAAACCAAAATGTAGGGAACTTTGCAACAACTCGGTATAGCTAGCGTTTGGTTATCTTAGTGTGTATGGATGTATCGCAGACACTTCTGGTCATCACACCTGCACTCTGCCAACCTGTACAGTACTTTTTAGATGATTGTTTGCTACGTCAAGTTCCTTTCTGTCGGCCGCAGATGTGATGTGCAGGTTTTACAGCTGATCTGACCTCACCATAAATCAGTCGCTGACTAATTTCAATCTGCCTACGATTCTTGCCCTTCACCTCGGGAAAAAAGGAGGAGATGCATACCTTCTTGTCCGTATTGTTTTGTGAGTAATGGGTACAAACTGCTAAAACAATTTTGTGCCAAGAGTTCACGCCAAAGACTAATAGGTGATTTTCAACCGTCAGTTGTGACAGTATTGCATAATTGAATGCTCATGAAGAATAGGTTCTTAATTTAATGTAGGACTAGTCTTTTTTTTTTTTTTTGATTTGCAAAGAATGTATGTTTCCCAGCTTATAACAATCACTTGTGTAAAATTTAAACAATTTGCTAAGACGACGTTACGCAGCGAAAGTCATAAATAACAATATATTAAGCCATACAAAAGCTGAAAATATGAACGTTGTGCAATAGGTATTGTAATTGTTTGAAGCCAATGTAAACAAAAGAGAGAATACTTCACAAAAAGTGGCATCTTTAACTTAGTGCCTTGCCACAAGCTTTACATTTTAGATTCTGGCACTTAGATTCCTGTGCCTCTTTCATTTTGTAAAGGATTGAATTGAGAGATTATAATAGAATATGGCCACACCATTTATTGGCAAGTGGTACCAAGAATGAAAAGAAATGAATACATGTCATTCTTGTCCATTTTGAAGGTTTTTTTTTTTTTTTTTTTTTCAGTCTAAGTCCTGCACCCTGTTTTCGCTTTTAATTGTTTGGTCTATTTTTTTGTTTTGTCTTGTCATGGAATGGGCAACTGATTTTAAGTTATAACTGATGTTGTAGCAAATTGATTACAATCAAATGAGGCAGACTTCTTCCCTGCAAGCCGTTGCCCAATGTTCAGAGACCATACTGTATCCCCTCCTCTCTAACCACCGAGGACAATCTTAACAATGTACTGTAGTGTTAGGCATTTCAGTGAAGGACGGGGATGCATGAGAAACACAAATCTACTTCCTCTCTGTTCTCTCTGAGCATCTGGCAAGGGAACAGCTGCTTGGGTATTTAGCAGATAATAAACTGAATATTTATGGAGGGAAAAATAAGCTAACCTTCATTTACTGTAGCTGAATTGCACGTTGCTCAACCTCAAAATTGTATGAAATTGCCAATGGATTTTTTTTTAATTTTTTTTTTTTACTTGAGTTTTCTTGTATGTGTCATCGATTGTGCACTTACAGTTTTATGTTGATAGTAAATACCAATTCCATCCGGGAAGTCCAGTCTGTCTCTGTAGTTACCCTTAATGGACTCCGCTAAAATGGCCTGAGTCACTTTGGTAGGGACCTTTCCCCCTTAAATGGTGCTTTTAGACTAGTCAGATTCTTTCTTCTTTTTTTTTTTTATTTATCAATCGAGTCCATGTAATCATCATAGGTGAATGGAGGGGAAATTGTTTAAATGCTTTTCCATAACTATAGTTACTTACGTGATACACACTTAACAGAACCAACTATACTTTGACACACACACACACACAAACACACTCGAATCGACTCTTTGTCAACTCTTAGTTCCACACACACCTCTGAGAGGAACAGGAGATTATGGGCCACAAGTAATCAAAAGGAAGTGTTTACAGGGAAGGCTGTCAGACTACTTTTTGAAATTGCAGCTCGTCCTATTCTTTTTATAATAAACTCACTTCAGGTAGTTTACAAACACTGATACAGGCTTAGAAAAAAAAAAAAAAATCTTAAGTCTTCCATAGCTTTTCTGTCAGTTTCTGTCCACTGTGTAATATAAGAAAAAAGCAATAACCTTTTTAAAAGTGTATTGGGATCATCAAGCCTATTGAAATATTGGCCTGTCATATCAAACAAACTGAATGTCAGGGAGCTGTTGAATTGAAGTAGGACCAGGACAATTTGATATTGATTTATTTTTTATATATATTCTGAAACTTTGGACAGATTGACTCTCCTCTTCAGAAAGAATATATATATATAAAAAGTGGCAAAAAGTAGTGTTGCTTGCTGGTGTTCTAAATGCTCATCAAACTCCAGTGGTAGTCAGTAAACTGCAACACAAGAACTGATTGCGTGGTCCAGTCATCAAACTCAGTGGCACTGTTCAGAGTTGCACCTCCAGCTGTGTCAAATAGTGAAAGGGATTTTGGGCTGTATAGCCACTTGTTTGGGAGCGGGCTGTCTGTTGTCATGCTGAGGTTCAGTGGTCTCCTCTTGGCTCCTCACGCACTGAGACTGTAGTTGCATTTGTTCAGGACGGAGGGGGAAGTTTTCAGTCAAGCTAACTGTTCCTTCTCCTTTTTACAAATCCCCTAACTCTGCACTACAATGTCTCTGGCTCATATGTAGTTGGTGACAAGACAAAAAAAAAAAAAAATTCTTAGAACTCAGGGTATATACGTAGTGTTTAAGGTGGTCTCATTGGACATACTACTTATGTCCATAGTATAATTGTGCACTTCTTTTCAGGTGGGGAAACAAGTCCTCAGTCAGTGGTTCCCAAAACATTCTGTCTCAATGAGCCCATATTTTCCACAGAGCTGAAGCTTGAGGAGAACTGGAGACCACAAACTAAAGCATGACAGCAGAAATGCCCCCAACTCCTGTTTTGTCCACTCTACACACAACCTCACAACCCAACTGTGAACCTCAGAACTCTACTGTTTTGTACAACTATGAAGTAAATGAAGCTAGCTAGAGCTGATGTATCTATTGCCATTTATGAATTTATTTTATAGCATGAAATTTAAAAAAAATATATTTATTCAAATTATATATTTTACCCATAATCATTCTGTGCTGCTTCGTTTTGGTTCTTAAGCTTGTAAATTGCTTTTTTATTATATGAAAAATGCCAATAGAATAATGCGTTTGTAAAATAAAGACGCTCATTTGGCTCTGATTTGTCTTTTGTGTCTCGAATGAATTCATGTTTTTATATGTGCATGCCAACTCAAATGACCCAGATCACACACACACAAAAAAAACATATTAAACTTACCGTATAATAGACCTTTTTCACGTCAGACATGTTGACATGTCTGACGTGAAGTAGTCAGACATAGTAGGAAAAGCACAGGTGTATTCAACCATTAATGATGGCTGCATTCCACTCAGGAGAGGTCCTGGTATTGTTCATGCTGACTCACTGAAATAGCTCACTGGGACACTTGATGGAATTGAGCCATCTTTAAGGTTATCAATTTCTGCTGTGCTTTTCCTACTATGACAAGTCAAAAATGTCTGCTTGTGAAAAAGGTCCATATTCATATTCAGACATCCTTACCATCCAGCTGTCCACCGTAGTCCTGTTTACGGGTGTGTCGAACAACACAACATCTAATATATATGGTCAAAATGTGTTGCTGGCATGAACGTTCGGAGCCCCGGAAGGGTCACGGCGAGATTTTCTTTTCGGGGGACTACTATATTGCGTTCTCTCGCAAAATACAATTATCCCTAGAACCCTAGATGCCATGCTACCAAATTGTAGACACCACTTTTACCAACCTGGGCATGTAGGCCGTTATAAGAATGTAATGCCATTTCGGGCATTAGTCAGACAAAACCCCGAGAGCTCAGAAGACAATACATTTATTTGGCCTTTATCTAAGTTTCACTTTATGATGTCATTTGCCCCCTTACAGCCCATAATGCAGCACCAGACCGTGATGTAAATCTGATGTGATTAAACGGATTTGTCCCACACAGTAGCCTACATGAATATAGACTATTAACAGGTAGAAAATGAACATATAGGCGACTGAAGGGTTGTAGCCATAGTTGATTGTAACCACGTACAGTGCAGGCTGTATTTTCACGTTTTTGTCCCTGGACTAACGTTCTCTCTACGGAGCTGCAGATTCTCTGATAATTTTTTTTATACATTTAAGAAATAGGCTATTGATTATACCCTATATGAGATATAATGTGCCCATTGAGCAGTAGCCTATATCAGCATAATTCCCAGCTCAAAGTAAAATGCAACAAACTAATTCAGTGCCCTGGGCAGCTGAGTAGAAAATAGGCACATGTATGGCTCAGAAGGAATGGAAGAAGAAAGGTTTTGCAGGTAATTCGCAAAACCTATTGCGTGGGAATGCAAAAAAAATCTTGCCGTGACCCTTCCGGGGCTCCATAGGAACGGAATCCACATGCTGCAGCAATACTGAATATGAAAGTCATAAAACAAATAAAAAAAAAAAGAATATGAAAGTCATCTGGGGGAATATCTGATGTATGTGCAGCTGTGATCCTCCAGAGGGAGCTACAGCACAACAAATACACCTCAATAGCCTACATCGCTCATCTTTAGTGCCAGAAACTCTACAGTTCAACGTAAACGAGAATATATCTTAGAATAAATTAGCCATTAGTGACTCAAAACACAAGGCTGTTAAATGTCACTATTAAAATGTTACACATACAAAAAGCCCACCAGTGATAGGCCACTGGTTTGAAAATGAAGCGTGTACACGTTTTGTTATGATAATTAGCAAACCAGATGTCTGAAAAGACCTTTTCCTCTTGTAAGTTCTCTTTTTTTTTTGGCTTGTGGTAAAAAAAACATTCACAAAAGTCACAGAAGCCAAGTAGTAGAATAAAAACAAATTGCTTTAATCTCAGATGGCTGGTAATAAAATGAATTTATCACCCAACAGGCTCCTTTTCCTGTTGGATCTCCAGTCAGATTCTCTGCCCAATCCGCAGCACTATTATTGCTCCTGTCCTTACTGTGTTAAAAAAATGCCCCCGAAGGGAGAAATATATTCATAAAGTGGCACAGCTGTGCTACAGCCTCCCATTGTGTTACCACTGTCTGTGGCTTTTACATAAAATAAGAGCATTAGGGAGCCAAATGACTAATAAACCACCAAATTGGCCAGCTATGTGCTTCACTGACATTTTCTTGAAAGAGTTTACAACTGTTCTTTCAGGCTGCATGTTGCAGTTCGTCACTGACTTAATTGAGAAAAAAAAAAAAAATCCAGTATTTTATACCTAAATATTTTATCAAATATATGTCACTTACTGATCAGTAACACAATACTTGGCTACACGTCATGTGAAATTAGCATCACTCATCGCTGAAAAAAAAAAAAAAAAAAAAAAATCTAATAAACTGGATGAATTGTTTGAATGGCAGCATTATAGGGCTGCACAGACATCTGATCCTAAAATAATAGACTACATTGCCATGTTCAGTGGAATATAAGAATAAAAAGAACCACAGAATACAAGGCCAGGAAACACGATGTAGTCGTATTTCCACAAGCAGTCTTTAACTGCATTCTATGGTTATGATGTATTGCGGCTCTCTTGTAACACTAACTCTACCAGTTGGACTGGAGTGAATAATTGATAGGTATAGCTGTTTCACACATTTGTTAATATGTACTTTCAGGATGATCAATAGTTTTGTTATGGCAGTTTTGCAACTAACACATGACCGATGGGTCTTGATTTTTATTGCACTTTGGCTCGGTCTGTGTCATGCAGCAATGCACCCACAAAGTCCTGAAGCTGCTGCCTTCTCACACACCTCACTGTTCAGAAAGGGTCATGTATGCCCTATAGCAGGCAGGTACTCCTGCCTTATTTAAGTGCTGCTGGAGCTCAATCGTTTATGTGCCTTGGAGTTTGATCATGTTACCCCAAAACAATTTAAATCCAAAAGGTAGCTAGATACATTTGTCCTCATCTTACTGTCCCTATGAGGTCACTTTGAGTGCGGCTCTAGTGAAATAGTTTTTACATTTTTCTCTATGCTGCTATGTTATTTGGCTAGGGCTGCAACTAACGATTATTTTCATAGTCGATTAATCTGTCGATTATTTTCTCGATTAATCGATTAGTTGTTTGATCTATAAAAATGTCAAAACATGGTGAAAAATGTGGATCAGTGTTTCCCAAAGCCTAAGAGGACGTCCTCAAATGTCTTGTTTTGTCCAAAACTCAAATATATTCAGTTTACTGTCACAAAGGAGAGAAGAAACTAGAATATATTCACATTTAACAAGCTGGAATCAGAGAAATCTTATTTCTTTTTATAAAAAAATGACTCAAACGATTAATCGATTATCAAAATAGTTGGCGATTAGTTGACAACTAATCGATTAATCGATTCATCGTTGCACCTCTATATTTGGCATTATTGTTATAGGGCTGATGTGGAAGTGACGAGCTATTTATTTATCAACATGGGTCTGAGTCTGACTATAGGTCTAAGGACTTAAAATTGACCTTATCGATCAAATGAAAATAGAGAATATAATGGGCCATGTGGCCTGGCAGGCACTCAGCAAATGCTTTTACTTTGTAATGTTTTTACCTCTCTGCTCTCTGAATGAGATAATGCTGCCACGTTACAAGGGATTTGGGAGTCAGGAGAGGAGTGCAGCTTGTGGGGAAGAAGAGGAAAACAGGTGAAGGGTTCCCACCTACACACGATGACAATAGGCCTACAGTCATGTGGTTAGGTTCGTTGACTCCTGAAGGAATTCGTTCCAGGTGAAAAGCCACTGGAAACAGTCGGTCTACCTCAACCACGAGAGTGTAAAATTACTATAGGAAATAGTAAAGTGACAATTTAGGAAGGGTTACTTCTGACCTGTTGGCCTGAGCCCCCCCCCCGCGTGCGATGGCTGCAAGACGCAGGTGTCCTCCACATGTGAATGCTAACAACGCTGTGACAGAATGGAAAAAAAACCCCAATGAAAATCAAGCCAACGATGCACGACAGCTAGCTAGTAGGTAAGTACATTGCCAATGCTTTGTTCGTTTTAAACAACGAGTTAGGCGAGACATAACGCAAAGTGTGCTGTCTGTGAATGTTGCTGCTTGTTAGCTAGCTGCTGTGGCTTGACACAAAATTGGGTTTGTTTGAATTTCAACTGTGCAAATATGATACTGACCAACAGTAACGAAGCGTTAAGTCACTAACTAACGTTAGTTATGTTTAATGTTGTAACTTGAAACAGACATTGTCATTTCGCCGCTTGCAGTTTGACGAGTTTACTTGTTGGTAGCTGTTTATGTGAAAAATATCACGCTAGTAATTGTGTTGCACAGGTGCATGATATTGTGTCCAGATACCTCTGTATGTTTCCTAAACATGCCAGGCTCCGCTTACTTACAATAAGGCCTTTGACATTTTCTTACACGCAGTAGTAAAAAAAAACAGGTGTCAATTATAAAATGAATGAGTTAGTTTTAGGTCCTGTGCATTCTGGCACTGTCATGGCTTACTTGAATACAACAGAGCCATTGTTAATGTGAGTAACACCTGTGCTTTTCCTACTATGACAAGTCAAAACGTCTGCAGTAAAGTAGAATTTACCGTGTTGTGGTTGTATGCCTCAGCCAACCAGTCAGGTTGCAGTTTACATCCACATCTGTCCAGACTCATATATGTTGTGAAGACTTTGAAGGAATTTATTAAAAGGCATTAAGTGTGTTTTTTTGGCGAAACGTGGATGCTTCACACACATCTTTGACCCAGCAGTACAGAAGGTTTATTCATTCACTACAGTTTCAAGTTGGGCACCGAAGAATAATGTCACAAAATCAGTATCTGACCAAATGAGAAATATGCTCACAATCTTCCCTTCTGTTCCTGAGTTATGGCGTTGAATAATGGCCAGAAAAAGCATTTTTGCAAAACATTATGATGTCACAGTGAAGTTGACCTTTGACCTTCTGGATATAAATTGTCATCATTTTACCTAAGTAGACATTTGTGTCAAATGTGAAGACATTCCCTCAAGGCGTTTCTGAGATGTCGCTTTCATGTAAATGGGACGGACGTGAGACCGCAAATATCTAATCAGTTCATCCTCGTGTCCAAGTGGACGTTTGTGCCAAATTTGAAGAGATTCCCTCCATGTGTTCCTGACATATCACGTTCACAAGAATGAGACAGACCGATTGACGTACGGACAACCCGAAAACATAACGCCTCCGGCCACGGCTGTCGAAGGCGCGGCTGCATAAAAAAAAAAAAAATCAGAATCAAAATCGCAAAAGGATTTATTGCCAAGTAAGTAACACTTACAAGTAATTTGCCTTGGTTGTTGGTACATACATAGACATAATAAACATTAATATAAAATACCTATTACCTCCAAAAAATTGCTGGAAAACTGTATGTTTGCCTGATAGCCATATTGTTGCCCCAGCTGTGACGTGGAAAAGTTAGGTGCTCAGCTTTCATAATGAATGAATTACCTGTATGAATGCTTATGACAGTGTTATGGGACATTTTTGGTAGATGGAGAGAGGGGCTGAAGGTAGCTTCTTAATTTAGTTTTTAATGTAGCATAATCAATGTTTTGGCACAGTATTTTTTTTACCTTTTTATTGCCCTTTTCTAGGGCTGTCCTCGACTAAAGAAATTCTTAGTCGACTAACACTTATATGATTTTGTCGATTAATCGATTAGTTGATGTAATCGACAGAGCTGTGCTCTTTGAGAGGTGATTAAGACTAGAAAAGCACAATATAAATGTAGTTAATGAACCATCTGTAAAACTGAGTTTCTCCACAATTAATCCTGCAAAAGCATCTTGTGCTTACCAGAAATGTGCTCATAAGTTTCTTGGAAATGAGTAATTAAACATGAATAAGCATAAAAAATGACTCATCAACTAAAGAAGTCTTAGTCGACTAAGACCAAAACGACCGATTAGTCGACTAATCGACTAAGAGGTGGCAGCCCTACCCTTTTCTAAATGTACCTTTTTTATACTATATGACAAATTAAGTAACCAGAACACATACAGAAACAATCTCTTGATCTTGGAATAATTTGTTTCTCAACTAAAGTCAATCTTAAATGAGTAACATTTGTTGTTCAGGAGGTTTGTACAATTTACTTAACACGTAGAATAACACAAGTCTGTAAGTCACCTGGATCATTTGTCTCCTCAAGAAGGAAAACGCTGTGCAGTAATGAATGAATGAATGAATGAATGAATGAATGAATAAGGTGGGGCTTACCTGAAATGATTCCAAAAACAGACCTATCTTCGTCAGTTTAAGTTAGTTTATGTTTTTATTTAGAACTATAGTAGCAGTTCTGAGCATTGAGTGTGGTGATGAATTCAATCTGTATTTTTAAAAGCTTTTGTTAGGTTGGGTTAAGTGTGCCTTGCTGAGTTGGCATGGCATATTAACCACAACCCAGAGAAAAGAGGAACATCTGTCATATTCTGAGAAACCACTCCTTTTCCCCAATATAAGCCTTTTCATGTTGTTCATATTTTCCTTTATTAAAACTGAGTCAATCTGTTGTACTGGAGTTGATCCATGATCCAATCATTTTTGACTCACAGTCGAGTAATGGTAGGCTCTTGGTGCACGGCTGTTTCGGTGTTGAGCTCTTAGACCACAGCTTGTTTCTTGTAGAGCATGCATTAACTATAAGTAGAAACGATTAATTCACAGCAAGAAGTCATCGGTTTTTGAGAATTTGATAGATTCGACAGGAACATTTTTGTCTTATTCATTACAGTTGTCACCTTTCTACTTATAGTAAGTGTAATTTTTATCTTTTAAAGTACAAATCCAGGATATGTTTTCATGCTAATCGAATGTGACGAACGCCGTGTAACCAGTAACCAGTAACATAGCTCAAGCACGCCGTTGGTCGTGCGACTGCTCGTGACTGTTTTCCCAAGATGGCGCCCGCCTGTATACGTGAACGGTACAGTCTTTATAAACTACCTTTTTAATAAACTGTCTGTACACTTACAAAGTTCTCAATGCTTCGGTTTACATGTAGGGACCCTCATGCTACCGTTGAAGTGTGGTGCTATTTTGAGCCTTGTTAGTGGTATAGATATAGCGATTTCTTTTTTACTTTACCCTCAGCCCCGAAGACTAGCGTTATAAGCCAATTAGCGGTTTGCGCTAAAACTGGTCACATTCGATTAGCATGAAAACATATCCCAGAGAACGGTCAACTCAGTACACGTGTTATTAACCCCTAGGTTCATTTTGCGCCGGATTTGTCCTTTAAGACAGACATGCATTAGCGAATGTTTTCAGTGTTGATCTATCCTTTCCGTGTTTTCTAGGAGCTGATCTGGTCTTGTGTAGTGGTTGAATATGTTGGCACACTCTTGTGATCATTTTTGGTCAAAATAGTTGTGATGAATTTGTCAAACAAATGTCAGATGACAATGAAGTTTGTATGTGACTCTTTGTGTCCTGTGTCTGTGTGCAACTATTGATAAAGACAGCTGTGGGATGAAAATACAGAGAGAACAGAGTTTGGCTCTTAAAGGTCACGGGCAGTGAGATTTTTGTCTATTTATCTAACAGTAAGGATACCTCGCTAACAATGTTTTGTTAAAGAAGTGAACTACTGCAGCACTGGAATAGCCACAGTAATACCTTTTTTACAGAATACAATTTTCCATTGTGCTAAGGAAAATTCCTCTCGTCCATCCCTTAGAGATTTCCTGCAAGTTCCCTGCAGAGGACTCACAGACGTTTTGGAAGAACATGAAACAATGGTCATGGCGTGTGGCCTTAAAGCTATAAGCAAATCTGCACATCTCCACAGTTGGAAATCAGTTCAAATGCTGAGCTTTTGGAAAATGGAAAAATCCTGAACTCAATAGTTTCACTATGTAAGTAATAAACAGTGAAGTGACTATTCTCCCAAAGAGAAGCCTCACCACATTATTATGCTTTTCTATTTTTAAGCTTCTCTTAATAACTCCCATATGCATCACAATAATTGTACAGCAGTAATGGAGAGTAGTTTGAATAAATGGCTTGGAAAAAGATGTTGATTACCTTTTATTGCGCAGCATTTAGTTGGATCTCACTATTTAGTATTCCATAGTGTTCAGAGTTGTGTTTTTGCTGACTTGCAGTGTGACAATGGCAGTGCTAGGTTGTGCTCCAGTCTGAGTTGTGTCACCTCAGTGGAATGCTCCATTACATAGATGTGCCAGAGTAGGGAAGGTCAGGACACTGAAATAACATAGCTGTAGTACCTCAGTATGTCTTCAGACTGTGGTAAGTTGGGAGTGACAGAAAGATGGAGTGATCACATTGAGAGGATCAAGAGGATGGGGAGAGGATGTGGAGTCACTTTGCAGACACTACATGGTTACTGTCGGTGTAAAATGAAGGGATTCTATTTAAAGGTTAGTGATAGTGCATTATAATTGTCCCGCTTTGTTGATAACTATATCGTTTGATTCAATTTTACAGTTGCATTGGCTTCTTGTATTAAAAGATTGACCCTGGTTCACAACCATTGGAAAATGGGAAAATAATACAGTGGAAAAGCCACCCTCCCACACGCAGTTCTTTCATAGTGCTAGACAGAGATGGCAAAAGTACTCACTTCCCGTACTCAAGTAGAAGTACAGATACTTGTGTTAAAAAATACTCTGGTAAAAGTGGAAGTACTGATTTAACTTCTCTACTCAAGTAAAAGTAACAAAGTACAGGCTTGGAAATTTACTTAAAGTATAAAAGTAAAAGTAGCCTTGCGAATGACATTTTTTATGCAAAGCTACCTGGACCGCACAAATGTTACTAGAGTGCAAGCTGAGAAACGGCAGTGGACATGGAAACAAGGCTCTTTATATTAGAGATGTTCCGATGCCATTACTGCCTAAAACGCTGGTATCGGGAAGTACTGGAGTTTATGCACCGATCGGATACCACGTAATAAAGCCCTAAAGAAAATTTACGTTAAAGTAGTTGATTTATGTTCTTTTTCCGTTATAACTGACCGTTTAAACTGGATAAAAAAAGAAAGTTCTGTGGCGTGAACTCATGTTCACAAAGAGTTTAACCTGAGCCAGACCGACAACAAAGATAAATAATATCACATCCATACAGGGATAGTAGTATACAGTTGTTAAAACATAATAAAATATATGACACACTGGTATCGGATCGGTACTCGGTATCGGCCGATACACAAGTTCAGGTATCGGAATCGGTATCGGGAAGCAAAAAATGGTATCGGGCCATCTCTACTTTATATGCCATTGCCTACATTTTAAATGGATGTCTGCCAATAGGCCTAAAACGTCACATATACATATGATTATTGTGACAGAGACTGGGACTCTATGTTAATAAGATTCTGACTGAGTAGCAAGATATGAATTCAACTGTGATTCTGTGAGAATTCAAACATGAGTCCTCTAACTTACATCTGAGAGGTTTGAGACATTAAAGGAGAATTCCTGTCAATTTCAACACGTAGCTCTGTTGTTTGGAAATTTGGAGTGCTGTCAGTAGCAAGAAAAACGAAAAAATCGGCGCTGTCTACACCAAGTTATCCCCCTGCTAGCGTTAGCACCCAACAGGCTTAAACAATCAAGTTTTAAACGTGTTTTTAGCCTCTAAACATGTTTGAAATGTCATTACAAGTGCCTACCCATGTGCAGTGATTCCTTCCGAGGGAACACAGCAAATTTGACTGGAATATTGGATTGTATGAGTTTTACAATCGACTAGTGTGGACTTGACTGGAAAACAGGAAATAAACAGAGGTATGTGCACTGGCTGGATTAACACAACTTTTATACCTTTCTGTCACATCTACTGCAGTCAGATTCGCTGTGTTCCCTCGGAAGGAATCACTGCACATGGGTAGGCACTTGTAATGACATTTCGAGCATGTTTAGAGGCTTAAAACACGTTTAAAACTTGCCCTGTTTAAGCCTGTTGGGTGCTAACGCTAGCAGGAAGATAACACGGTGTAGGCAGCACCAATTGTTTTCGTTTTTTTTGCTACTGACAGCACTCCAAATTTCCAAACAACAGAGCTACATGTTGAAATTGACCGGAATTCTCCTTTAACGTTAACATTAGCCCAAAATAAAGTCGATTTGAGACAAGACCAAATAATGTTAACGTTAACTTAAGTGGTCTCGAAAACAGGAACAGGCTTAAGTAACGTTAACGTTACTACAGCACTGTTACACTAAATCAAGTTACTGAATTTGTTTTTAATATAAAGCTATACATGTAGATATTGTATCAACTAGTATTAGATTTTATTTAAAAAAAACGGAACGCTCGCTAACCTTAACATTACTTGGGTTACTTAACTAAATGCTAGCGAAGCAAGGCATCGTCATTGGTAGCAGGAGAACAAACGTAACTGAACATTAACGTGAACTTAATAAAGTTACTGAAACAAATGACAAATAGCTTTTGATAACAACAAAAAGATGCATTTACCTCTGTTTTTCAAATTCAATGGTGAATTCTTGAAAGCCATGCAGTTCGTGGTGTTTCGGTTTGCACAATTTGCAGCACATTATAACAACGTATATTCCCATCCAATTAGATTGAATTCGGTATTGATGACGCAAAAAATAACGGTAATTCCCCTGAAATTATTTAAAACTAAAGTAACGAGCCAATTTTGTAAAATGTAAGGAGTAGAAAGTACCGATATTCGTGTTAAAAATGTAAGGAGTAAAAGTAAAAAGACGGCACAAAAATAAATAGTGAAGTAAAACTATCTGAAAAAGCTACTTGAGTACAGTAACGAATAGGGTTGCACAATTCAGAAAATGTCACGATATTTATTCAATATCGATTTTCAGGCTCAAGATTCGATTCAAAAACTATTCTCGATTTAAAAAAAGATTCACAGTATGTAAATGTAGTTACTTTTCCCATGTGATTGCAGTAGACATACAATAAAAAAAAATATGAATTGATTTTTGGAATTCTATGAATCGATTTTGAATCGGTAGAGCTTGAATCGCGATTCGAATGTGAATCGATTTTTTTTTTTTTTGCACACCCCTAGTAAAGACGTATTTGTACTTCGTTACTTCCCATCTCTGGTGCTAGATATGTAAAACATCCTGAACACAAGCGCTGACCTCTTCAATTCAAGGACGGTATCTGGCTCTGAGTGATTTTCAAATATAAAGATTTTCAAAATGTTATCCAGGGGTCACACATTGTTTTTAAATGACATTGAATTGTTTTTAATGTAGTGTCTACCCCGATTCATTTATCATATTTGGTAGGGCTTTAAATTGACAATAAAGTTATGTGGCATGCCGATTCTCTTTGGGATGCCTGCATTTGGTCCTAGTAAAAGCATGAAATGTGAGTGGTTAAAGTCCCTGGTGAATAATTTGTGCAGTGGTTTCTGTTTGTATGACTACATTTACTCAAAAGGTGGGGTGAAAGGAATTTTTGGGAGCACAGTAAAGTTAAAAATGGTTCCATTAAGAGTACAAGGACATGGACTTTTACAGATGTGAAACAACAATACAGACCAGTTTGAAGGTTCAGGTTTGAAGGCCCAGGAAATGCGGTTCTTTTTGCGCTGAGTGAGCACTGTGTCAGCTCATGGTTTTCCATGTTGGTTGAGGAGTGGGGGCTGCACAGGCCACCCTCACTGAAGGTTTTCCATCGTGGTGAGTCCTCAGACGTAAACGGCATCCAAAGAGTCTGTCGTCTCTGTTTATGGAGACGATGAAACACCGTCCTCTGTTTTACCACAAGGTTAATTGACAAAACAGACTTTAAACTGGTTTAAGATGTAATTGCTATAAAAAAAAAACCCATCTGGGAAGACAGAAGGATTTGGTACAAAGTACTTTTTACTGTCCCATCCCTCTATAGTAAAAACACAGCTGACAGAGTGACAGTCGCAGTGATGAATGCCTTCCTTTGTCCCATCCAAAGCCTCTTTGTCACGGGGAAGAAAGCTTCTCCGCTTTTGACTTGGGCCAGTTTTAGCAGCCAGTGTTTGTCAGTTGAATGTAGGACAAGTGTTTTGGCTACTATCACGTAAGCATCCATCTTTGCTTTGGCAGCACATAACGCTAACATGGTAAGTTAGGATTTATTCGGAGCGAGGGAGTTTAAATACACACGTCACGCTTTGCTCTGTTGATATTTGGTCTCTTTAGACAATTGTTGTCTTTAAAGTTGCCAGACACAGGAATTCATACTAAATTGATTTCAAATGCTCTCTGAACTGTCTAAACCTTCCTCAAATCAAATGTGGTCACAAAATATGACATTAATGAAGCTTGGTTCATTGCAGTGTAAAATCGGTGTTTCTTCATTTTCCAGCTGACTTTGGAAATTTCATTGACACGTAGTAAAATAAAGGTGGTTTCTGCTGTCAGTGGAGGGGACTGCTGGATGCATTAGTCTTACAAGCCTGTCACACTTCATTTGTCATTCCCCGGTGTGCTGTCTCCGTACACTAACACTGTGTTTAATAGTGTTTGAGACAACATGCTTTTATGCAACCAGTTCTCATAACTTAGTCTTTGTGATAAGATAAGCACTTAATGTAGTTTTTCACAGTGGTATGTTAATTGTTGCTCTACTACAAGAATTCCATTATGTTTATTGAACCAAACTGTTGTGGTTGCTGCGTGGTGGAGGCATGCACTGTAAGCTGTATGCTTTCAGTATGAACATAGCAGTAATCTTTGCAACTAGTGTTTACAATACTCCGAGAGCAGAAAAATCTAAATCAATAGTCTTAAAAATTGAAGTACTCCATTTACAGTTCATACTATTAGTTTATTTATGATTCATATTTAAATGTTTTTCTTAAATTCCTTTTTTTATTCACTATACAAACACTATGTTTTCCAGTTTGCTTCTTAAAATTTAAAATATATCTTTCTTTTACTCCCAATATTATCCAAAATGGCATATCTGATATGGTCAACATAAATATTATCATGGGTTTACATTCTATAAGCTTTTTTCTTGCATACTTTGCATATTTAAAAAAAAAGCTCAACATCACCACAGGGTTCTAAATTCACCAAAATACAAATCTAAAGGATTAACGTTCACAATCTTAGTTTTAAACTTTCCTGTTTAGTTTATAGTTTTCTGTGTGTGTACGTTTATGACTGTTGTCATTAAGTCTCATTGGATAAACAATGTCACTTAAGTTAGATGGTAGATTTGAGAATCTTAAGGATACAATTGATACGCAATAAACTGGTATTACACCGATAGCACTATCATGACAGATCAGTGACATTATTAGCCTAATTACACTAAATGAACTACACATTCAATTCCTGTTCATGACAGTTGACAGGTGCTAAAGTTATAAGCGTGTAATATGTCAGACAAATGCACACCGATTCAAATAATTTGTTTTGACTTTCACTTTTGGAAAATGGATAAATGTTACATTAGTGGCAGCAGTTATGACTGCTTGTTAACTATACTGACTATGTTATACCAAGAGGCGTCAAAAAAGAGAAACACAAGCTGTACATATTTTATTGCAATGTAATGGTGACATAACAGGGTTTAATACATTATATTACAAATATCTTATGTACAAACGCAATGTGTTGGATCTATTGACATCAACAAACCACTAAATTTATACAGTAAATACAGTGCTTGATTCATTCAAGCAAATTGGTGGATACCTGTTCAAGCAATTCAAGATTTCAAAACAAGTATTTTTATGAAAAAAAGCAGGACTTTGAAGAGTGTACCTCTTCAAAGTTTGGTAGTAAGTTGATTTTTGTTGTTAGATCTGTTAAATGTTTCATAAGCATACTGTTAATAACTTCAGGTATTGCTATTAACAGTTTTGGGTTCATGGTAAAAAATAAAATGGCACCTTTTTATAGTATTTTGTTGTAATTAACAAAACTGGCCAGAATATCAAAACTGTATAAATGTTACTGTTCCTTTAAATTAATTATTTTTTTTTTAATTTTTATTTTCTTTTTTAAATGTATTTAGAATGAAATTAAAAGTCACTGGATAGGTTTCCTGTGTCAACCTCATTTGCTTGTTACTGCAAAAAATGTTTTTTTTTTCATACATACTAAATATATATTGTAGGGTTCCTATCTCACTGCTACTTAACTGAATTATTGTAATCTGTGCTTTTAATGTCAAATTAGATTAATACAAACAATATATTCAATTGAGAGCACTGTCAACTAAGCAGGTTTTGGGTTTATCAAAGACAGTGTATTTAAAACAACTCCTGAGCAATGAGCACACGTCTGTACTGAGTCATATGTAAAAAGGGAAATGGTACAGACAACAGAATAACAGTGCACAAAGTGCACACATTCTTTGAATTATCAGGAGGTACCACTATATCGGCCTGATGTTTTGATATTGCACTTCATCTGTCTCTTTGTCATCGGTCTTGCTGTGGTGCCGCTCCATTTAAAGGTGCTGTAGGTAGGATTTGGAAGATCCAGGACTTAGCCAAAACATTTGAACATCGACAACTTCTCAGTCCCTCCCCCCTTTCAGGTAAAGCTCAAAACGGTCTCCTAAGCCCCTCCCCCCACAAGGGAGAATGAATGCGTGTGCATGAGCAGTGATTGACACGCAGTTAGACGCCCCCCCCCCCGGCCCCCCCGGCCCCGATTGGTGCATCTGAACGGGGAGCTGTGGATTTTTGCAAATGTCACTACAGGCTGTAGGTGGTGCCAGAGGAGCCAGATTTTTTTTTTAATGACCTGCTTCATGTAGTTCTACTGGAACACAGGGTCAGTTTCAGCAAATATGACAGAAAGTTAGTTTTATAAGTCTTACCTACTGCACCTTTTTAAGAAAAAAGATAAAGATTGCATGGATTTTAGGAGACGCAAAGGCTTTTGTTTAGTGAGAGATACAGTACAGTACAGTACAGTATGTGTTCCTTGGATGTTTAGTGGAAGGTGTTTGGGTTTGGACGGATCATCATGACCACTTTCTTTAGTGAATAGGCTCCTCCTCTGAACTCAGCCCAGTAGACTCCATCTTGGTATCGGCTGCGGTAGTGTCCTCCTCTGTACCAAACGCCATTCAAATTTGAATGGGCACACGAGTTGTACCACCAGCCTCCCTTTTGGTAATGGGCACAGTTGCCTAGAAACATAGAAAAAAATAAACATAACTGTCAGGCTGCGTGCATAAACATACATTTTCATTGAACACATATTTTCCATCCGGGGGTTTTAAAGCTATAGTGCGTAGTTTCTGCCGCCCCTATGAGGAATTCTAAGTAATGACAACAAGACTGTCAGCGCGTCCACATGATACAAGCCTTCCATGACCGCCACAATCTTCTGAACATAGTCATATTGAGAAATAAAGGGAGCGTTTTGTGGAGCTGATAGTAGAGATGGCCCGATACCATTTTTTGCTTCCCGATACCGATTCTGATACCTGAACTTGCGTATCGGCCGATACCGAGTACCGATCCGATACCAGTTTGTCATATATTTCATTATGTTTTAACAACTGTATACTACTATCCCTGTATGGATGTGATATTATTTCTATCTTTGTTGTCGGTCTGGCTCAGGTTAAACTCTTTGTGAAACATGAATGCCACAGAACTTAAATAAAGAAAAAGAACATAAATAAACTACTTTAACGTAGATTTTCTTTAGGGCTGTATTACGTGGTATCGGATCGGTGCATGAACTCCAGTACTTCCCGATACCAGCGTTTTAGGCAGTATCAGAGCCGATACCAGTATCGGTATCGGAACATCTCTAGCTGATAGTCTTAATTAGCTTTGTAGCAACTCATTTGGCAATGGCTTGAATGTAACAGACGTTCATTAATATCAAAAAGATACGCACTAAAGCTTTAAGCTGCCATTGTTTGTAATACTTTCTTTTTTTTTTTTTACCTGTATATGCATCATGGTCTCTGTCCAGTGTTGTGAACTGTTTGCCATTATGCCAGGTGAGGGAGTCTCCAGCGTTACCATGGTAACGGCCCACCCTTAGCTTGTAGAAGTCGGCCTCAGGCTCCACCCTGAAGCTGGCGTACTCTGCAAACACCTTCCTACCAGACCAGTCCTCCAGCGTGACCAGCAGTTTGTAGTTTGCCTGGTTAGTCAGCCAGTAGATGTTCTCCAGACCCAGCCAGTACTCGCCATCAATATTGCCAAAACCTTGCTGTGAAGGGCAGTGATAAGAAAAACACTATTAGTAAGATTAGGAAATCCTTTCTTTTTTCTTTTTTTTTTAAAGATTATTTTTTGGGCTTTTCCGCCTTTAATTGCTAGGTGAGAAAGGGGAGAGAGAGGGGGAAGACATGCAGGAAATTGTCACAGGTCGGACTCGAACCCTGCACCTCTGCATCGAGGCATAAGTAGAGATGCACCGATAGACCAGCCGGTGACCGGAATTGGCCGGTTCTCACGTGCTCGGCCATGAGCGGCGACCGGCAGGTCAGTCTGACATATGCCGATTTCATGCCGGTCAACGCTACAATTAACTGACAACATAAGTTATACGAGTTACAGTTCTCAAGGATGCACGCACACAGACGCGACAGCACAGTCTCTTTTTCCTTTCTCTCAACTTTTCCGCCGTGTGTCGCGCGTACCCCCTCGCAGTGTGAAGCGCGTGTCTGTGCTATTCTTGAACATGTAGGGAACGTCGTGAATTACAAGTTTGCAATATGCAACACCTGCAAGGAAAAAGTAGGACGTGGAGGGACGACACCAAAAACCTAAATCACATTTTTTTAGTTGGATTGGATGTGAAAAGAAGGAAATGGTTCTAACATTGCACTTTAGATGTGTGTGAATTTCCCACACCAGGAGTAATTTATATAGTTCTATTTTATAGTGATCCATTATCTGTTCAAAATATGTTCGATGTTCTGTGCAAAATCTTCTATAAAGAAAAGATAGAAAATAAATATTTGTGTGTGCTGTAAAGTGGTTAGAAAAAATGATATCGGAATCGGCTAAAATCGGTATCGGCTGGCCTAACTCAATGAAAATCGGAATTGGCCTAGAAAGTTGTAATCGGTGCATCTCTAGGCATAAGCCTCGAAGTATATGTGCGCCTGCTCTACCCACTGATCCAACCCGGCCACTAGGAAATCCTTTCTGAATGCGGTTTGAAAAGCTTTGAACAGTTAGTTTGGATGTCTGGGGAATGATTCAGTGTCATTGCAGATGTTCTGGAGGTAATTATGAGTTTACCTCTTCTATGGGGTTGTTTATCGTCAAGGAACATTATTATAAATGGACCCTCTGAGTCAAGTTTATAGCTAGCATCGGGTGTCCAGATTTCCACTATTATTTTGTTATTGAAAGCACAGCAGGAACAAGTGTATATAGTATGAAATCCAACATACTGGATGCTGTGTCACTGCTTTGTTCTGGCTCTGGTCATACTGTAAGATGGTTTGTGGTATGCCCGACTCTGCACATGATATGAATCATGGAAACACCCCTTCTGATGAGTGTAAATGCAATTTCAGATCTCATGCGGTTTAAATGTTTTCGTAAAAGTCTTGGAAAGATCTCCATTGTTGCCTTTAGCTGAGATTTAATCAGGACCCTTGTGAATCTCTGGTCAACAAACAAACATTAACCAGTGAACTGTTCCTCCCTGCGTGAGGGGTTTCCCTTTCAAAAGAAAAAAGAAAATGAGTTCCCCTGAACAAAAAATAACTCCACAGACCTGTTTATCAGGTAACTTTTGATGCAGTATTCAGAAAATATGGTTATTTTTTTCGGAACATCGGGGATGCTGACGCAACTAAGTAATGTGACATTCAAGTCCATTATTCCCACATTTTAATTTTACTGTGAACTCATTCACTAAGACCAACTGATGTTGCTGGAATTAATGAGTCATGGCTGTGGCAGTGGCTGAGGCTGTTACTTCATCAGACACTTTGAGAGCTCAACAATTACCTATTCATTACTGGTTCACATCTGGTTAGTGGCAAAACAACCTACATATGCCACCAGCTTCAGTCCAAACTATGAGGTCCTTGATTTGGTGTGAGGTTGCCGCACCTTGTATGTCTCCCAGTTCCTGAAAAAGTTGACGGAGCCGTCCACCCTCCTCTGGATCACGGTCCAGCCACCTGGGTCGTGTCTCTGGTCACACCACACCTGCATAAGCCGGTTGGCATTCTCCGGCTTCACCAGGTACATGCCGCTGGCAGTGTGGCCATCTTCCAGAGCCTGCAGACAATCCTTAAATGGCCCTAAACAAAACGGCGACAACAAGACATATATATATATATATAAATAGCAAGTAAAATCCAGTCAGGTACCACAGTAGCTCAGACGTTAAGAAAGGGAAATGGAGAACAAAGCCGTAGTGACACACAGAGTTTTTATACTCTGCCATAGGGAATCCCATCTTTCAGCAGAGGCTCTCATTTTAACAGCAGAATTGATTTTGGCTGCTCCTCTCACAAGGGAAATGGCTGCTGGCTGTGCAGCCAAAAGAAACACTGGCACGAGGGCAAAGGGAATTCTGACTACTGAATGATGAAATGCTAGCAAACACTTTGGATCATCTGGGATACTATACTGTGCAGGATTATTATTGCTATTTGACTTACTTTCACTTTGGTATTTCTACTTTATAATATACAGACACATCATTTCCGCTGAAGACATGACATATTAAAGCCTCATGTCATGTTTTGAAGTGAGGATTTCCGGGACTAAATTAATTTATGGACAGCTTGTAAATCCTTCTCATAGCTGCACTTCTCTGCCAGCAAGTCTGCTGAAGCTTTTTTTTCCAGTATTACAAAAGTCGTGTAAAGTAACAGGACAGCTTCTACAACATGTTATGAAGATGCATTTCATGTTTACAGCTGGGTGGGAAAAAAAAACCCTCTGAATTAAAGAAAAGTAATGTTGGCAATCATGAGGCCTATGCAGCATCAGCCCTGTGCTCTTTTGCAGAAATAGAATGCATGCTACAAATGTTTTGTAGATTTTGTGCAAGTTCAATATTGTTTTATTTAATTTTATGGTGCAAATCTGTGAAACCTAATTAGCCTTTGTGATTTTACCTCAAAATTCCTAACCCAGTAGATAATGGAAAAACACTAATGGGGCAACTGGCTCCCCGGCTTCAATTGCTTGTGAAAGTGTTTAAGTTCTCAAGATTTCACACTTGTGTGGTTTGCCAACTGGCCCGGATTACACCGAGTTTAAATGCAACGGAAACAAATGAAAAGAGAATACGGGGTCACACAAAGGGGTAGAGGTGAGGGAAGGGGCGAAGAGATATAAAGAAAGAGGAGGTGTATGAAAGAAGGAACAAAGCACTTCATTTATAATATGTCATAAGGTCCCGCTCAGTTGAGACGCCAAGCATAGGAACCGTAAAAGTGTTCACATAATCGGAATAGCCATAAGTTTGTCTCTCAGTAACAAGGTTGTTTTTGGTTTTATAAAATCTCTGTGGATGATATCTGTATCTCGGCTCACTCTGCCATCCATTTACTCTCAGGAATGTCTGTTGAGCAGATAGAAGCCAGAGAGCTGCCCTGCCCTGCCCTGCTCTGTTCTGTTCTGCCTGATAAAGTCTGCTGCTTTGGTGGAACATATGAGTGATTCTTGCCTGGTGCAAGTGGAACAAATGACATCACTGACTCTCGGTATCTCATTCTGTTTGTACTTTACCCCTTTAAATTCAGACTCCATCCCTCCAACTCTCTGTTGCTCTTTCATGTCTCTCTCTTCCTTCCTCTTTCTTGCATTGTGTGAAGCTCTCTGTTTGTGTTAAGGGTTTATGTAACTTTTTGGGGTGTTAGTTGCATGGCTATGGGCAGGAAAATACTTGCCTCCTTTTAAACATTCCATACAAAGGCTACTGTTCACACGCAGCCTAGTGAAAATGGCAAGCAGTAGCACAAAATGTCAATGGAAAAAAGCTTTGGTTTGTTCTTTTTTCCCACCATTTTCAAACTGAAGTCTCCTAATGAAAGGGAATGGCAACAGAATTTTCACTGCAATTGATACCACAAAACACCCTTCACATTAATTTTAAAGCGTTATTATCCACTAATATGTGTTCAAGAGTCTAATGGGCTTGGATCCAGCTATCCATTTAGGCACATGTATTTATCCTGCTAATATGTTTTCTGTTTTTGTGTGGGTTGAATCACGGCAATTAGATATGCATCTCAAAAGGCTGTAGACAACAGCATTCTGTTCTCACTGAGAGCCCTTTGCCCTGGGAAAGTGTGGGACGTATTTAAATTGGCTTTGACTGGAAGAATGGGTACTTGGTGTTGTCTTGTTATTAAGAGGTTCACAGGGTAGTTAGCTCAGAAACAATCCTTTGTTTGTGATGGCAGCTGGTGTGTTTGGTAGGAATGCATCAAAAATAGACCGTAGAAATGAAGTGTATCTATGTTTAAATGTTCATATTGGACTGTTAGACTCACCAGAGGGCTTGTCGGTGGTCGAGGGGCTGTGGGTGCCAGTGGGCATCGTTGGAAGAAGAGGCGGTAGAGATTTTTGGTCACTCTGGATCTCGTTGCTGATCGGCTTGGTAATTCGTGGAAGGACGGGTGGCTGGTAAGGCTTGTTGAGAGGTGGTGATGGTGGAGGTGGCTGAGGCCGTGGCTGGGGGATGGGCACGTGACGAGGGGGAGGGCGACTCTGGCAATGCTCCTCCAACAGGGCAATAAGAGTTGATTGGTTAGTGGCCAAAGAAGCCAAGTGCTGGTACTTGTGCTCAAGATCTTTGTATCGACTGGTGAGCTGTTGCATCTCAGAGGTTTGGTTCAGGATCTTGTTCTCCATCTGAGCCAATTCGAGGGCATTGTCTCTCTTCCTGATGATCTCATGGAGCAGCTGCATGTACAACTGAGTGACTCTGGAGTTCATGTTTCGGCTCTCCTTCCTCAGAAGCTTTACCTCATTGACAATACCCCCGTCCACCTCTACCAATTGCTGCAGGGTCTCGATCTGCCTCTTCTGTTTCTGTAGCTCCACGTTCAGCAGTTCTAACTCCTGTTTGTTGACCCGATTCTCCAGCATGGCCTCCGGCTCCTTGGAGTTGACACAGATGGCTCCGGTTACTTTTTGTTGAGGCACAATGAAAGTGTAGGAGCACTTGTCCTGCTGCTGGTCAGCTGGAGCACGCTTGCTTCTTCCAGCATAGAGAAACTCTCTCTCTAAATCATCCTCACTACTCTGAAATTCTTGGGTCCTGTCCCTGCCATGGCTGCTGTCCGACAGACTCTGCTGACTCTGCTGGGCCCCACAGGCTAGTCCATAAACAAGAAGGAGCCCCAGCAGGACCATTGAAGGGGGCTCCATGTGTCCAACTCACCAAAACCTGAGGAAAATGGGGAAGAAAATGGAGAACATGATTGTATTGTAGTTAAAAAAAAAAAAACAGCCCTAACTGACTCACTTTTGTAGTTGATAAGCAGCAGACCGTATGAGCATACCTATTCTGAAACTGTTTCCCTTATTATTAGAACTGAAACCCCTCAGAATTTGACATCAATGGAGTCCCTCACAGCTGTCTGATTAAGACCATAAGAAGGCTGCCCATCAAGTTACACTGGTCCTATCCTCCATTACTTGCCAGGAGCAGACAGGCACAGAAGCGCTGTGCATTCAGATCTCACCCTAGACAGGGCTGGAGGTCATTACAGCTCCCAAAAATATGGGCTACCAAAAAAGATTAGATCTGAAAGAAAATTGCTCACTTGCCCCGCTGAGCGCCCCAGTGGCTGCCGTGACTTTCCATGACAGGAAACGCATTATATTCATGTGTAATATATAAATCAGAAATGGCATGGTTGCTACACTGTAGGTATCGCGACTGGCATGAGCACACGCTGCCGTTTTCCCTATGGCTTTTTAAAGTGTAATTCATTGAATAGGCCTAGATCGGGCCTTGATCCTGGTTTGTTAAAATCAGCTTTCAGCTAACAAAAGTATGCAGTACAATGCTGTTTGAAATGTACAAATCCCCTCGCTGCCCCTAAGAAAAATATTTATTTTTTCTAATGATGTGCTTCTAATGATGATTTCTTTAGGCAGTTACATTGCTGTTAGGCGAGTGTGTTTAGCTTAGTTTGCTGTGCTGGCGCAAGTTCTCTCTGGGCGACTGCCACTGCTTGTCCTTGACACACGCAAACACTCCTATCTGCTCCCCTCTGCAGGCCTGGACATCTTTGCTTATGGAAAACTTGAGACACTAGCAGATGATGCTATTCATGGAACTGTTTTTAAATATTGATTGTGTTGCATCAGTCCTGTCCATAGCCTTTACCAAAAGAGGGAAAAAAGCTGCGCTCAGACACTGAAAGGCAATTAATCCTAATTTATGCATCTACTTACACACTACAGCATGTGTTTCTCTTTTAACTGTAACTCTAAATAGGAACATTACATAATGTTATCCTTACCTGTCTCAGTATTCATTTCTGATTCATTTATGAGATACTACATCCCTGTCTAGATTACCGTCTCTTAAATGTTGTCTTTCATAACCGGACCTTGTGGCAAAAACCATTCCTCAAGACTATGGGAATGGGATACTTAGGCTTAACTGTTAACCCCAGAATTCAAAGTGAAGACATTTTTATTAGAAAAATAAGTGCAGGCAGGTTTTGGAGATGATGTGGCGTTATTAGGGGATGCCAATGAGCGCTGAGGAGAATGTAGCTCCTGTGTAAGGATAACAAGGCCTTGAACTCCTGGGGCACCTTAATTGAAAGCTGCTGCATATTGGATTACAGAGGGGTCCAGTGTAACACCTCCCCAGAGTCAGAAGGGGCCTGTCTAATCAGGAAGCATTATAGAGAGGGCTACATTGGCTTGGCTTTGAAGATCTGCGTCAGGATTGCCAGTCTTACCAGTAAGTCCTCACCCATTTGTCATAGCCTATCTCGGTGTGAAAGATAATCTAGCTTACAATAGTCAGCACAAACATGGGAAGAGAGCAGAACTGTTTTTGTCTTGTTAATCCGGGCGTGCTGCCAGCACATTAGGTTGGAGACATGGAGAAGAGAAATGCAGCGCTCTCCACGAACATGACCCTTGGCACATTCGACCCTTCTGGCTTTATCTGTCTAGAGGAGAGTGTGTAAACACTTTTCCCTGCCGTGAAAACCATTTTTTTTTTGCACACTGTACTCTTATTTAGCTTCTCGGTCTTTCCGATATCATAGTTTACCTGCCTAGAAAAGAATCCCTTTCAGTAAAGCGGAACGTACGCTTTGATTCTCCCATGAATTTTATAAAAAAAAAAAAGGTACCTAAAAGTAGCAAGTCCTCAGCTGAAACATGACTGTGATGAATAAAAAAAACTTCAAAGAAGAGTGGAGTCTTTTTTTTTTTTTTTTTGCCATGAAACTGTCTTGTGTCAGCACAGTAGGAGGTCTTTCATTACTAATTCTGGCTGTCTGATGTCAACTCAGCAAATGCTGATTGATTCCGTGTCATAAATCATTTTTCGCAATATGCAAATGATCCATTCGCATTGATAGATGAAGCCCTAAAGAAATCACTAAAAATAGCTTACAACTAAGCACATAACCAAGATAAAAGAGCACCCCAGAGCCTGTCCCTTGTAATGTGCTGATGACTGTATTTGGCCAGTGGCCTGTGGTTTCTTCTTCTGGAACATGAGCTCTGTCTCTGAGAAATGGCGTGTGATTTGCCCCCGCTGCGGAGGAGTCCCAGGTTGGGACGTCGTTAGCCCAGAATCTCCTTCTCTAGGCTTCACTACACTTCAAAGCTGAGGGGAAAATGTTTGCAGCCTGTGATGAAAAGTGTGTTTGTGTGTGACCGAGTGAATGCGGTATGTGTGTGCGTGTCTGCCAGTGTTTTGTTTTTTTTTCCGATAATGTGCATTTTCAAATAACAACACTTGCTGGGCTCAGTATCCCAGGGACCTGAGAGAGTCCCATCTGCCCCGACAGAGACAGCCTGTTATTAACCCATCCCCAGTCTGCCAGAGGGAACAACAGAAAGCCGCCTCCTCCTTCTTCGCTTTTAACAGCCCCCACAGCTAATCATTGTCCTGACATCAGTTCACTTTAACAGGCTGCTATTGACTGGCAAATAGCTGCAATTATTAACTGGTGTTGAAAAGTGTCATGTACGTCTACTCTGGGCCGAATGAGCGAATAATGCAGCGAATAGCCACTCTCTTCATAATTTGATTGGCAGCTCCTCTTGGGGGGGGGGGGGGACTTCTTTAGGTCTGCTTCACACCAAAATGTTTTGGTTTTACTGTCGTCAGGTGGTAAGTCTGTGTTTACACGACTCCTCCTCCTGGATTTTACTCAATGTTAAATCAAGTGTGATAGGCGAGTGCAGCGGGTAGGTCACTGCGTCTCTGACCAGCGCTGCGCTCCAGCCTTTTTGGTCATGCTCAGCACATATTAATTAGAAGGTGGACAGCCTTGCTCAGACTGGCTGATGTCTCTCATTTCAGCGTGAGCATGGCATTCCTCACATTCTTCGTCACCTCATTAGAGTGAGCTGCCATACACCCATGGAGAGTCAATGGTGGTGGCAGACAGAGAGCTCTAGACCCTCGAGGCGCAGGACCAGTACGCCCCTTATCCCCACCGTACCTTTAAGACATACCGTATCTACTGACCCAATTCATTCCCAGTGTCCTACTTTCGGTGTGAATGCCTCGTAGTCACATCATCATCATCATCCACAGCAGGAGGTCACAACACAACTACACGGCACCTAATTTGTCAGTAGCAGCAAAGAAGCAGACACTTTGCAGGACGGCTTTGTCCTGCAAGCTCAAACTAGCGCCAACTCCGCTGAGAACTGGCAGTTTCCTGCATGACACCCAATATGTGTTGGATCAGAGTCAAATTCAATTTGCTCATGGTAATCTGCACTATTACATTACCTTGAGGGTGACCTCATTCTTTCCTCAAGCATGTAATCCTTGTAAGCGTGTAACATGACATTTTGGACATGATTAACCCCAACTACCTGCTCAGTTTGATGGTATAGGACAGTATTTGTTTTGACTCCATGGAGCAGGAGAGTTTAGGTTTTGGTTCAAATTTAGGTTTCGTCCTTTGTCTCATGTGGCATGGTGCGTTCCTGCCTCCCTCACTTGTGATCTGAGTCAGGCAGGGGGTCTCAGGAATTGTTCCGATAAGTTCCAGCATTCTACCTCAAAGCCCCCTTATCCAAACACTACCCTGGCAACAGAAACAAAGACGGGATTCAACCGCCTGCTTCCCTCTCCTCTTGAGCCCAGGGGAACATCCTGAAGCTGCAGAGTGCTTGACATAGGTTATCTTTTTTTCTTTCCTTTTCTTTTTTTTTTTTTTAGAAGTGAATGGTACTATTTAGATTTTGTAAAATAAATCCCTATGTCAGCATGTATCCTTCAGCTCCTGCTGCCCATCATCTTCTACACACTCTTCATTGCCCATGTCTTTATCTTACCCCTTCAGGGTCCTGGGTTTTGACAAGCTGAGTGTTTTTTATCAGTAGTGAAGAAGCACTTAGCCCAGAGAGCCCGCTCTCCAGCATCCCCCTGCGCTGAATTAACCCCCCTCCACCAAGTCCATCAGAGTCATCAGTCCGGTTAGTCATCAGAAAGAAATTACCCTTTGGCACCAAACGGGGAGTCCAATAACTAATGCTGCACGACATCTGTTGAATTTAAGATCAAACCAAATCATGATGTGAAGTGCAACAGAAAAAGTCTGAATTCAATCAATTTAACGGAATTATAAAAAAGAATTGCTTCACCATAGTGTTGGAAATGTCACTGGGCTGATAGATTCTGAGCTCGCTAACGTCTGTCACATCAAGAGAGGTCATTACGTGCTCTGTGAGTGACAATGTATCCATGCAGTGAATTAAAGTAACGTCTGACATAAAGTAATGTAAATGTGCACTGTCCCTGTTACAAAAATAAACCGATAAATATACAAACACGTGAAAGGTTACACAATGCTTACGAGATAACTGCACAGTATTGATGAGGCTCCCTCAGTTGCCTTGCCCTCCTGGCAGAGCTGATTGAAGTTTCTCCCGGTAGAAAGTCATCCCGAGTGTGAAAGCTGTTCCCCTGCGTCCTCCTCTTCCCCCCTTTCTGCGCTCTGCCTTTATGGTATGGTTCACTCCTTGTCACCTCAGTCCATTCCAGCCGCGGAGGGTAGTGGTGTTTTTAAAGCCTATTATTAAAACACCGTCATTAGCCCAACAGAAGCTTAACTTGCCAGTCAACTCTTCAGCAAATGTTAAGTAGATTGTTCCAAAAAAAATCCACTTGAAAAAGTTACAGCTCTTTTCAAGAAACAACTGGTAACTTCAGTTGAATGGTGGAGGTAGTTTCCTGATAAATGGTGAGAGTCCAGGGCAGGTTGTGTACTGCCTGTGGCCCGTTAGGAGAAGACTGTCACTTTTCTGTGGGCTGAATCCATCACTTCTGCCTCACAGCTCTAAGAGGCTGTCTCTCTCAACTGCACCCCTCTCTCTCTCTCTCTCTCTCTCTCTCTCCCCCCCCCTCCTTGGTGCTTTTAAATGATAAAAAAAAAAAAATCCTCTTGCAGTGTTTCAGTAGGCAGACAAATTGAGCTCAGATCCTCCCCCTCTCCCTTTTAAAAATGAACACATTCTTGTTGAAAGCAACAGCTTTCTTTCACCACCCCTCCTCCCCATGGCACAAAAGAGATCCACAAGCATGCACAACACAAGACACACACACACACACACACACACACACACACACACACACTACTCAAATTTCCATCCCCCTGCCCTCTGGCCGGCTGGTTCAACACCATCACTATTTCTGGCTAGGACTGCGTGGTTCTTTTGGTGGTGGGCGGACAGCCGCGTTGTTACAATGATCAGATCCTAATTGGCCGTGAGTGATAGCTTGCCCCGAGAGAGATGGGAAGAGGCTGACAGATAGGAAGCAGATCCAGGTGTCTGACCTAGACCAGGTCTGGGTGAGCGACTGCTGTCCCTGGTTTATAGCCTGGGGGGGCAGGGGGGGGAGATGTCTGAAACGGGCTAGATCTGCGTACAAGGCAGCACACTTGAACTACAGCTTGCTGGCGGACAACTACGTAAAGACTTCAAAAGCAGAGCTGTGCTTACTTGTCCGTGTATGTTGGTAGACAAAAGGATATGAAACACGTTGTCATGTCAGAGTGTGGACAGTCCTGCCAATTTCTCAAGCAAAGACTTGGCTTTGGATACTGTTGCCTTGGCTGTCGTCTGTTGTTTTTGTGTTGTCTTCCTGTTTTCAATAACATTTGCAAGTTTTTGTCCAGCCAATAATGTTGTCATTGGGTTTCCTGTTTCAACTAAGATTAATAGTATTTAACAGTTTTCTATTCAGTGCACATAGAAACTTCACAGTAGTGTTTTCCTAAGAGCATAATTACATAGTGCCTGAGACTTTTCTAGCAGCTACTGAACTTATTTCTTAATCTGGTATTAACTGCTTTGCCAGCTATTGAAATGAAATTGTCTGAACCCAACTTGTAGTAACACCAGATGGGCAACTATGTTGATCAGTGAAGTTTTTCTCAGCCTTGAGCTACTTCAGTGTTTTATTGTAGCTTTGTGTTCAATACAAATTCTCAGTTTGGCTGTGAAGTTTGTTTTACAATGCACAACATGGGTGATTCTCCCCTTTTGGAGTATAGACATTTAATATTTTACAGATGGTGACTAACTTTTATGTGTCAACTTTAAACTCTGAAAGTGTTGGGATGTGTATAAAATGGGAACGGGAAGGGTAAAAAAATACCAATGAATGAGGGGAAAAAGTTGCATGTCACTCATGTGCCAAAGCTTCAGCTACATTACTTTAATTTAGGTGTTAAATACCAAGCAATTACATGAGTAGTAGTACCCTTTTTTAAAGGGCAATTCAAAAAGGATAAATGAAGTTTAGAGCACGGTGCACGATAGCGTCAATAGCTGAAGCCTTGCAGTTATCGTATGAATGTATTATTCAAACTTGTTTCCACTATGTGTGCAACTATTTTGGTGCTCCTACTGATTGTATACCATACAATCAGCGTTTTCCATTGTATTGTTTTTAAATTTCCATTTACCATTCCCTTTAAGCCGATAGATTTAAATATTGGCCTCAGTGCATCTCTGAAATCAGGCTCGTGTACAGTTTGGATTCATGTGTTTTCTATCAAGCAATGTCATAAAACAGTCATTCTTCAGCTATGGGGAAATGTTCCCATGCACTATTGACCAAATGTAGTAAGACTGGAAAAGCTATTTGCAACAGGTAGCATTCAACCTTTCTGAGGTCCGTTGCGGTAACATCCTCGGGGCATAATTTAGTAGCAAGTGGAAGAAAATTTTGTAAACTAGCTTAAGTGAAAGCAACAGCTTACTGTGGTTTAAAGATTTCATTTTCTGTAATGAATAACCTCATCAGTGAAATGAGCATAGTCCTTTTGTATATTACACGAAGGGTTATGTAATAGTTTCACATTCATATATAATTTCCTTATTCAGATCCTGTGCGGCTCAGTATTTAAAGTCAGGCGGCCGTTGATTTATTCCACAGTCGATTCAGTCTCTTCCTTAAATGAATATAAATGTTTCCCCCGATGACACAGTGAGAATGTGCAACTGGCTTTATGAGACAAAGTTCCTGGCAAAAGATATTGGACCAGAAGTGGACAAAATGATTTCGTAACATCCAAGATTAAGCCAGACGGAAGGACCGGTCACACGTATGACAAGCTAATCCCTTCAAGAGACTTTTGATCAAAGACAATGTGATTCATCTTTAGCTCTCATGCGTCACATGTTATACTGGCATTATTAAAATAGTTTATACCCATCTTCTCCTCTTTCCTCTCCTAAATGACAACTGCCGCTGACTTTGCGGTAAACTGGTGAATGGCACTTTTACTCAGCGGCTGGGAAGCTGAGCTGCTTTTCAACGTTGAGTGCTTCGAGTGACTCATTGGATCTCATCCAAAACCACGGTGTTGGTGCAGTGATTAGTTCTCTTTCCATCTCTAATCCTCAGCAGGTGGAGGAACAACGGCTCATAAAACATGTCGGGGGAAAATGTTAGTCCCATATTGAAATAGTAACCAATCAATGCATTTTAAAGCTGCAAGCACCACATGGGAGAGGATCATGGAAAGTGGCTTCACGTTGGAAATGTTTCACAGATGGGCTTCTATGTTGGTGAATGAATGAGCATGTCGAGGGAGTTCTCTGGTTGCTTACCAGTTCATCTGGGATGAGCAGTAGGAAAGCTTCTGTTATGAGTACAATTTGTGACCAGTTAAATAGAAATGTAGAGTTTAAGCCGGGATAATAGCTTATTATTGGTATAAATTGTCAAGTAAATGTCAGGGTCAATAAAAATATATATTCGACTGAAGTATAATAATAATAATAATAATAATAGTCACATAGAGACAAAAGCTGCTAAATCAGGGAATTGTATGATCTATCTTCCTACAGCGATTTGCATGGGAGTTTAAACAGAATAAGCTCACACAGATATGAGGAAGTGAAGAAAGAGCAGTGAGCCCGCAGCGTGTTTGAATGGCAAACAGCTTCTTTAGATCAGTACAGCTTTTATTATTTGATGTTTCAAATATAAAAAAAAAAAATATGAAAAAGGCAGTGTAACCTGCAACTTATGATCTGTCCAGATGTTCATGTTGTTCACTATGACAGCCGTGGTCGAGAAAGTACTCCATTGCCCTACTCAAGTTGAAATACTATTGGGTAGAAAACAAATGTAATAGCTTGCAAAGAAAGTAGGAGCACTTCCGAATGACGGATACACATCATATAGGCTTTACCCATGAGCTGATGTTTTGGTAACAACGCTTTGGAGGCAACTGGATGGATGAAATCTTCATAAAACAAACAAAAACATTGTTGAATTAAAAACTATATTTATATAGTTATGCAAAAAATTTAGTAAGGCCGTTTCTTAAAACCTTCAAATCTGCAATAGGATTCATTACCTTTTTTAAGGCTAGAAACCAAAATCAAGGGTCAATAAAGTAGCACAAGCAGAGTAATTATGGACAATCTACTAAAAGTAAAATGCCACTACCTCTGTAAAACTTTAAGCTGAGGTTAAAGGGTAGGGAAGACATACAATTACTTATATCTCATCTCGTTAATAAAGACACTAATCACTGTAAGTGAGTAACTCACTTCCTCCATCCAGCCTGTTATCCATCCCCCATGCGCATAATCTTCACCTGCGTGAACCACACTTATATTAACTTCCATAGTCAGTCCTTCCAGAAAAATGCTGAGTTTTTTTGTGATTGTTGCAGGCAAAAATCCTTATTTATGCAATTTTATGCGATGAAATTGCGGGAACTTGCAAAAACTGCGGTTTCATCATGGCTTCATCGCGGGGTTTGCAGCTTTTCGATGATGTTCACGTCGCGTAATTACGTCACTTCATAACGTTCCCATGGCAACTTGTGTGAAGTAAACGCAACATTTTTCAACTTTCTGCTAAGATATGTGACTTTTTTGCAACGAAAATGCAGGGATTATGAAATCATGCAAGCCCTGCATATTTTGCACAGAAATCGGCAATTTATACGGCGAAAGTACGGCGGCCCCTGCATAAATATGCAGACTTTGGCTGATTATGCATTGAATTATGCGATCGCATAATCGCGTTTTTCTGGACGCTGGCTTTAAGATACTTCTTCCGTTTCTACCCTTCACGATAAAAGCCCAACTCAGAGCATTTCACTAAGAGGAAATTCAAAAACGAATAGCTTACACGATGCCGACACTAGATATCAAACTAATGCCAGAGACCAAATTATATTCAGTTGCTGTGAGCTGTAAATTCACCACTTCTAAGCAGAAGGCAGAAGATAACGTGATCTCAGAGCCTGACCGGGCGAAGCCTTTCTTCCTCCGGGCAGCTGCCTCCGTCTCACTCAGACTCACCCTGGCTCCAGTTCCGCAGCTGTCTGTACCATGGATGTATAATAAGAATGGCCTGTACCCCGTCGCTGACATTTTCACCAAGCAGACAGGACGACTTATTGTACTCTGGAGAGCAGTGTGAACCATAGACACTGTATGTATGTATGTATGTATGTATGTATGTATGTATGTATGTATGTGAATGCAAGGAGTGCTTACTCTGACAAAAAAAACATGACTGCTCGACTTGGGTCCCAGGCAAACACCGTCTTCCTTTACTTTTCACCCTTTCTCTAACTGGGAATGTTGGTATCGGCAGTCCTAGAGGAAGCAGGTCTTATTAAAAATATATTTTCTGAAGTCATATTTTAATATCGCACAGTAAACATCACAGTAAATCAATAGCTGTTCGGGGCCCATATGATATATTTTTCACGAGTGGGAGCACATGTAATGAGGTTGTGTTTTGCTCAGTATATTTACCCACTATGAGTGGCTTGCTGTGTGAGGCCACCATGGTGAACTTTGTTTAAACATGGGTATGTACAAGGCCAGCATGTGTCCCTGTCTGCCAGCCATGATGGATGGTTCTCTGGTGACCTGTATCGACCCTGTCACCCCCGGTCTACTGTTGCTCGCTGTTTGTTGCGTATTTTTGATTGACAAGCCTATTACAACTGTGAATTCACTTTAGTAAATTCTTGTTGTATTCGTGGTAGGCCTTTTTTTGCCATTTTGATTCTCTGTGGCTATGAATCGGATGGTAATGTAATACATTTATCAAAATAGAAATGATATTTTCCTCTGTGATGTGGCATGGAAAGAGTATGCTTAATTATTCCATGGCCTTGCTGTGTAGGACTCACTGTGCTCAGCTAGAACTACAAGGATCGTTCTGTTGGGAGGAAAATTTCAAGTTTTATGATCTGAGTGGAAAGAATGGGACTGGCTCAGGATTTTGTCAAGCTCACCCCAACTGTTGCAGAAAACACCAAATGAGACCAGTAAATATGGAACGTGTGAGAATTCAGAGGAACAGGATTTCATTCAGACGTCATTAGTCTGATGTTGAAAGCATGGGCAGCCTGTGTGGCCTTCACTCGACATAACTCATGCAAGGATTTAACCATATATGGCTCACAATTTGGGGTGGGACGAGACACCCAGCTCACGAGACAAGACACGAGATTGGGTTCACGAGATCGAGACAAGACAAAGATTTTAACACTATTTTGCAGAAAACTTCACTGATGAAATAAGACCTTTTATTCAATCGAAAGTCATAAAATGAAAAACGAGCACTGGATGGTTTTGCCACAAACTCAAATGACTGGCTTCTCTCCTGTATAACTAACAGTTACACTGTTACTTATTCCATATGTATGGCGGAGAGAGTGTCTCTTCACTCAGAGAACCAAGGTTACAACATAACTAAGCGTTTTCTGGCAGTAGTTGAGACCGTTGAGACCAAATGTTTTGTACATTAATTTGTCATTGCACACACAGTTAGTCTATTTCCTTTTGTGTTCCACTTCCGGGATTGCTCCGGTGCTGCAGGAAATTCCGCCAGACGCATGTATTTTCCATTTCTTTCTGCTTCTTTGTGTTAGAATTTTATTTTAGAGATCTCGTCACACCTCTACTAACAATGCTGAAGCTGAAAATAGCATTACTAGGTCTGGCCACATATGGAGCAAGTGAACAATTTTATTATTTGTGTTAGATTCAATTCAGAATCAGAATTTTCCTGTTCATCCCTTTGCGGCATGCTTCTTAACACACATTACTGTAAAGCCCCGAAGCAGCTCGGTAGCCTACATATATCAAGTCTGACATCATGCCTTTTAGCATGGAATTTAAAGATCAAGGTTACAATACCTATTTGTCACGAGGGCTAAAGCTTTAGCGAATGGTTTCCTGATATGTTTTACAAATGGGCCGTCTTTACATCATTTGGAAAGAATCCAAAGGAACACACTCAGTAGGTAAAGGCTTTTTTTTTTTTTTTTTTTTTTTTTAAAACAGGTGTGATTTGGGATCCATGGAAACAGGACAAAACAACAAATAAAGCCCTATGCCATAAAAGAGCAACTTGAAAATATAATGTGTGACCTTATGTGCTGGTGAAAGGCAATGGCAGTTGGTCTGTATGGGTAGTACATGTGAGTAAGTTTCAAGGGAGCAGTCTAAGGGCCTGACTCATGAGGACAGAGTTGAAATATACTGTAGGAGAGTGCTGAAGTTTTCATGGTAAACATAGTATATAGTTCTGTCATCAGGGGAGGCTCTCAGTAGTAGAGTTTAGGTTTTAAAAAGCATGGCTCTCAGTTAAGTTTATGACTGTGTGGATTATGTCAGTAGAATATTCGACCTACTTTCTCAGCCCAATGACCATTGCTTTTGCAAATACAAAGACTTCCTAACAAAACTGTCTCACTGTAGAAAATGCAGTATATTACACATTCAATATAATGTGTATGCACTATCTACTAAGAGTCTACTGTTTTAAACACACTATGTTTTGCAATTGTGACAGGCATGTAGTACATTTATAACAGTGAAAGTTAGCATCATCAGGTCACACTGTGAGCAAATCATGAATCTTGGATACCTGCTACTTTAATATGGCCATTCCACATCTTTATGTGACAGGTTTGTTTTATAGCAGCAGTGATTACTCTACAAATGACATCTTCTTGGCTCTGTCAGTTGTATTGGACATTTGTTTGGCAGCAGTATCATTTTTTTTGAACAAGCCAGCCTCCCAGCCAGGTGAGACATGGAGTAAAGCCATGTTAACATAGGAATCCTAGTTTGTGTGTCTCCGGTTTAAGCCGCTAAACTGTGGAGAACACAAAGTTTTCTGTAGCTGTGTGTTTAGGTTCAGGTCTACTAGCTTTAATGACTGATGTCCTGGGGAAAGGAAAGCCTGGGGAATGATTGGAACGGCACCCTGGCTTAAGGTAGACCATAGCTCATTCCCCTGCTGTTTATGGAATTACTGAGGGCAGCAGTGACACTCCAAACCCCCAGCTCAGCCCGACTTTAAACAGTGTTACATACTGCCTGACACTAACCTAAGTAGCATTAGAGAAGCGTTAAGTGGAATAAAGAATGAATAGCCTGTAAACCTGGAATAGTGTTTATGGGGGTGTTCCAAATTGAGACATGTTGGTGTAAATAATCTCATCATACTGTAGAGTGTATCTTTGTTCTTTTATATAGAGTGTTGGGCCTGTCAGAGAATCTCTGTTTGATAATTTCCTGTGTGAGAAAACCACTAACATTTTTAAAAGACTCGTGTTGGACAAGAGTTAGCTACTCGTTAGAACATTTTGTACTTGCTTTTGTGCAGTGATTGTATTTTCCTATTTGACTACTGTCTTTTGTGAGGGTACACCGGATACGTGTGCATTGACACATGTTTACCCACCACATAAGAGCAGTATATCCAGACTTTGCTATCAGGAATCAAAGAAACTGAACTCTAAACCATGACAAATCCTCAGTTTGTCCAAATTTAAAAAAAAAAAAAGGGTACTAAACAACAGTTGGTGACATTAAAGAATGGCTTGTTTATTGCTAAGGCCATATGGTCAAAATGAAATGATTTAATAATAACGTATAACAATAACATGAACTTATTTCACTAGTAAATTGCTGTTGAACGACAATAACAACCACCAGATGGGAAAGGGACATTTACAATAACTTCAAATGCACCACGAAGCTGTAGTTTACCAGTTTCATTGAACGCACCGTCTGTGTTGTTTTTCCGACGGCAGCTGCAGATTATTGCACCCCGGTGTTGAATCCTCTACGGTAAAACACAGTCAAACTTTACACCGTTTAGTGTTAGCTGTCAGCATTTTAACCGTGTTTAATCCAGCTACTAGCTAGCGGTAGGCTAACATTAGCTGCTGTTGAGTATAGTGTTAACTAGCTAGCGGTAGGCTAACATTAGCTGCTGTTGAGTATAGTTTTAACTAGCTAGCAGTAGGCTAACGTTAGCTGCTGTCATGTTAATTAGCGTCACGTGCAGCGGTGTTTGTGTTGCCGTCTGTTTCAGAGCAGCAGAGAGAAGCGCAGACATATCAGTGGCACCAGATTTCGGTAGCCAGGGTTGGCAGGAAGAAGATTTTTGCAAGTAAATGTTCCAATTAATGATCCAGGCAGCACATTCTCGTCTCCCTCCTTCATTTTACAGTCGAATGGTGGCCAGAACGGCTCCGGGTCAAACGTCAATATGGAATGGATTAATCATTATCACAATTATTTTTTCTCAGATTAATTAATCCAAATGAACGTGTTATTTTGACAGCCCTTATATATATATATATATATATATATATATATATATATATATATATATATATATATATATATATATATATATATATTAGTTAAACAACTCCACAGTGGCAAAGCCCCAGGGATTGATGAGATCCGTCCAGAAATGCTTAAAGCTCTGGGTGTGGAGGGGTTGTCTTGGTTGACACGCCTCTTTAACATTGCGTGGAAGTCTGGGTCGGTGCCTAAGGAGTGGCAGACCGGGGTGGTGGTTCCCGTTTTTAAAAAGGGGGACCAGAGAGTGTGTGCCAATTATAGGGGTATCACACTTCTCAGCCTCCCTGGTAAAGTCTACTCCAAGGTGCTGGAAAGGAGGGTTCGGTCGATAGTCGAACCTCAGGTTGAAGAGGAACAATGCGGATTCCGTCCTGGTCGTGGAATAACGGACCAGATCTTTACTCTCGCAAGGATCCTGGAGGGAGCCTGGGAGTATGCCCAACCGGTCTACATGTGCTTTGTGGATCTGGAGAAGGCGTATGACTGGGTCCCCCGGGAGATACTGTGGGAGGTGCTACGGGAGTACGGGGTGAGGGGGTCCCTTCTCAGGGCCATCCAATCTCTGTACGACCAAAGCGAGAGCTGTGTCCGGGTTCTCGGCAGTAAGTCGGACTCGTTTCAGGTGAGAGTTGGCCTCCGCCAGGGCTGCGCTTTGTCACCAATCCTGTTTGTAGTATTTATGGACAGGATATCGAGGTGTAGTCGTGGTGGAGAGGGGTTGCAGTTCGGTGGGCTGGGGATCTCATCGCTGCTTTTTGCAGATGATGTGGTCCTGATGGCATCATCGGCCTGTGACCTTTAGCACTCACTGGATCGGTTCGCAGCCGAGTGTGAAGCGGCTGGGATGAGGATCAGCACCTCTAAATCGGAGGCCATGGTTCTCAGCAGGAAACCGATGGAGTGCCTTCTCTAGGTAGGGAATGAGTCCTTACCCCAAGTAAAGGAGTTCAAGTACCTTGGAGTCTTGTTCGCGAGTGAGGGGACAATGTAGCGGGAGATTGGTCGGAGAATCGGCGCAGCGGGTGCGGTATTACATTCAATTTATCGCACCGTTGTGACGAAAAGAGAGCTGAGCCAGAAGGCAAAGCTCTCGATCTACCGGTCAGTTTTCGTTCCTACCCTCACCTATGGTCATGAAGGCTGGGTCATGACCGAAAGAACGAGATCCAGGGTACAAGCGGCCGAAATGGATTTCCTCAGGAGGGTGGCTGGTGTCTCCCTTAGAGATAAGGTGAGAAGCTCAGTCATCCGTGAGGAGCTCGGAGTAGAGCCGCTGCTCCTTCGCGTCGAAAGGAGCCAGTTGAGGTGGTTCGGGCATCTGGTAAGGATGCCCCCTGGGCGCCTCCCTAGGGAGGTGTTCCAGGCACGTCCAGCTGGGAGGAGGCTTCGGGGAAGACCCAGGACTAGGTGGAGGGATTATATCTCCAACCTGGCCTGGGAACGCCTCGGGATCCCCCAGTCGGAGCTGGTTAATGTGGCTCGGGAAAGGGAAGTTTGGGGTCCCCTGCTGGAGCTGCTTCCCCCGAGACCGGATAAGCGGACGAAGATGGATGGATGGATAATTAACGGTGCCTGAACCGATACTTTTTAAGAAAGTAAGAAAAGAAAGCAAAGGGTACTAAACAACAGTTGGTGACATTAAAGAACGGCTTGTTTATTGCTAAGGCCATATGGTCAAAATTAAATGATTTAATAATAATGTATAACAATAACTTATTTCACTAGTAAATTGCTGTTGAACGACAAAAACAACCACCAAGGACATTTACAATAACTTCAAATGCACCACGAAGCTCTAGTTTACCAGTTTCATTGAACGCACCGTCTGTGTTGTTTTTCAGACGGCAGCTCGGCAGCTGCAGATTGTTACATCCCGCTGTTGAGTCACAGTCCTCTACAGTAAAACACAGTCAAACTTTACACCGTTTAGCGTTAGCTGTCAGCATTTTAACCGTGTTTAATCCAGCTACTAGCTAGCGGTAGGCTAACGTTAGCTGCTGTCGAGTATAGTGTTAACTAGCTAGCGGTAGGCTAACGTTAGCTGCTGTCGAGTATAGTGTTAACTAGCTAGCGGTAGGCTAACGTTAGCTGCTGTCGAGTATAGTGTTAACTAGCTCACATGCAACGGTGTTTGTGTTGCCTGTATCGTATTCAGAGCACCAGAGAGAAGTGCAGACATATCAGTGGCACCAGATTTCGGTAGCCAGGGTTGGCAGGAAGAAGATTTTTACAAGTAAATGTTCTAGTTAATGATCCAGGCAGCACATTCTCGTCTCCCTCCTTCATTTTACAGTCCAATGGTGGCTAGAACGGCTCCGGGTCAAACGTCAATGTGGAATGGATTAATCTGCGTTATTTTTTTTAACGCGTTATTTTTTCTCAGATTAATTAATCGAAATTAACGCGTTATTTTGACAGCCCTAAAATATATATATATATAAATACAAATGACTGTGGTGTTCCCATTGCTTACACCTCCATTACTTTGTGAACAACAGTAAGTGTGCAGTTTTACTATAGTAAAGGAAGTGTTTTTCACATTTTCACAACTGTGTATGTAACCTTAGACATCTTACCTGGACATATTGGTGTCTTTGCTCTTTTACCTGTTCACTGTTTTCTCAAACGGCACAATGTGTAACTTTTTCAGTCTCATTTGGTGTTTCTTTATTTCCAAAAAAAAGGCTTTATCCCTATATACTGTATATACAGTATGTGTTCACTAACAAGTCTAAAACAAGAAACCATTGCAGTAAGCAGTGTTTGAAATTAGAGCCCGACCGATAAAGGATTTTTAAGGCCGATATCGATACAAACATTTGGTGATTTAAAAATATGATATTCCAATATATCGGCCGATATATATTTAAAAAAAATTAATAATCCAGAAACGCGTAACAAAACATAAACAGAGTTCCCTAACATTAGTTATTTGTAGTTACTTATGAGTCCTCACTAAAATAATATGATAATGCAGTTTGTTTTATTGTCACAACAGAACAGAGGAACATCAAAATATATTAAAGTTCTGATAAATAAAAATACAAACTTAAGATATGAAACTTAAAGGGTTAAATACGAGTGTTGCCAACAGGGACGCTGTAGAGCGCCCTCTGGTGGACAAACTATGCAACGCCAAAACTCATAACATGGTTGAAGGGGGTTTCGTCCGTTTTTATTTAATTTTTTTAAATGTTCATTTATCGGCCATTATAAATGCTGATACCGATAGTTTTTGAAAATGCCTAATATCGTCCGATAATATCGGCCCACCGATATATCGGTCGGGCTCTATTTGAAATACACCAGGCTGAAATCTGTACCGTTTTGAATGCGTGGTCAACAGTTTTGACAGCAGTGTGTTAGCATTTGAACAAAGTGCTGTAAATCCACAGTGTTGTGCAGGTTGTGGTTAAAGCCACGGGATACGTGTGTAGACTTTTGAAAACTGTGTTCAAGCGATGAAAAACAAACTACAGTTTGGTCAGTTCAGACTGTAGTCAGAGTTTTGCACGTTACTCCAGTTGTGCCCACTGTCGTCTAGCAATCGAAAAAAAACTGTAAAACAATTAAGCGTGCTATCATAGACCTGGATATACCGATTTTCAAAACAGAGTTTACAGGTACAGTACACACCTACATGTAGCCCATGCTTATTAAAATAAATAAATAACTATAACTATCCCATAAATCAACAGCAGTTGTAAGCATCCCATACGAGTAATTGAATCAGTCTCTGCACCAGTTGGCACCATATTGTAGAGGCCACCCTGTTTTGACTTGACATTTTAGCACCCCAATAATCAGAATTATCTGTATGAACAGCATGGTGGGATGCATCTTTACCAGCCATGACAGCAAAGCTGGATATTTTTCACTGTGTGTGTGCGTGCGTGCGTGTGTGCGTGCGTGCGTGCGTGTGTGTGTGTCAGTCATGGCAGAATGTGGTTTTGGACCCACCTACTGTAGCGGAAACTATCAGAGGCGGTTTAAGTACTTTGCCAGGTGTTTATATGTCCGTCTGTCTGTAGACAGATTTTGTCACTGTAATAGCGTTGACAACCGTGCATGATGCAGTCACGGAACTTTACAGGTGTGTGTTTGAGATCAAAATGAAGGCTGAGTTCGAAGATGGGTGTGGTCTGAGCAAGGGCCCCAAATGTACTGAGGTACAAAGTTGGGAAAGGGCCATTGCCATCGCAAGATGGTCTCTAGTTTCTGAGAGTATTTTATGAAATGAACAAGCAAAACAGCCATTTCAAAACTGATCCATGAACTGTGTCTTTTGTTTTCGGTGTTATCCATCTTTGCATTTTATTACAAAATTCTCACTTAATGAGCAGGTTTCCAAGTGAACGCCATTAACCTGAAACTCCCAGGGAGTACTCGCTCCAGCTTATGTGACCTAATTCAGTCAAGTGTGGCCTTTTCCATCCCTATTTCAACAAAGCATGTGTTTGCTTGACCCTACCATGAATATTAAACCAATTTTGCCAAGAATTAAAATATATTAGGCTAACGAGTTACTCTGCTAATGGGCTCTAAAAAAACTTGGCAATTAAAGTTACAACACACTTTTATATTGATTTTATTCCTAGGCTTATACGTGCATTGACATCAGGTTACAAATAAAAGGAAATATCAGCATTCAGTATCTTAATAAGGTATTGAGCCTCCAGTGCCTTGTCCCCAAATAATACGGCCTACAGAGAATTCACCATCATTGTGAGTTCCCGCCTCCACACAACCAGTGCTGCGTTTCATTTATAGTTCCACTTCCACTTGTTCACTCGCCCTCAGCCCTTGTTATTACTTAACAGCATTTTTCGCTCAGTGGCCACTTGGGCAGCAGAGCACAGTGGGTCGGGTAGGAGTGGAGATTTTAAGTGGAACACACCTCCCCTTGTACACTTTCAGCCCAAAATATCGACCATCAGTTGTACGCTTAGCGCTATACTGCGTTTTAAGTTTCAAGTTCACTTCAGTTTTTTTAGGCAAATGGAACAACACTTTTGATGGTGGCAGGGATTCCCCCGAGGGAAAGTGCCGAGGGGGATTCGTGGGCATGTTGAATGACTATTGAAACGCAGCCCAGCACTAATGTTGCATTTAGTGGTTAACAACTCGTCAAAGGAGAAATTTCCAAGTTTCCACAACTGTGGATAGTTGACCTCGAACAGCTGGGAAAAGGCTAAACACCGGTGGTAAATGTGGGCAAATTCCATGATACCCAACCTAATATGATACTGTGATAATATTGATTTGATTTTGATTTATTTCTTTATTTGAAAGGGGACAGTGAACATTAATCAACATTAAAACAATGTAAATGTGCCCGAGTTAGCTCAAAAGTGCTAATTTTCATCGTTAGTCCCCCAGCCAGATGTAAAACAGGCAGCCTTTAAAGATAATGACAAGTATAAATTTGCATTTGCAATAAAAATTGCATTAGGAATTGTATAAGGAAAATAATACATTACACATTTAAATAAAAATATTGTAAATTAGTATTTGCATGTGTGTTAAATAACACATGCCCAGGCTGCAAACAATGTATTTGTATTTTATGCCTGGCCTCCATCATTTACACCTTGCTGTGTTTTGATTGGTCTATTTCATCTCATCTATTTGCTAGTGATTGCTGACCACCTGAATGCAAGCACCTGGCAAATATAACATGGTCACATGATATTTCCAGATTTAACAGGTTGATGGGGATCACATAAACACACCATTAAAAAAAAGTGACTGGCAAGCTGTGGATTTTGCATTAGTAAGTGCTGCACAGGATACACTGGTCATGTCTGCACAGTTTAAGCAACAGAAGGCCCCATTTGTTTCTATTGTAATCTGACTTCTTGGTTGAACTAAGTACAGAAGTCATGCTTGAGCGATAATGAATTGCCTGCAAAATTTGAATGGTGTTCATGGGGACATCCCAAACTGAGTAATTGGTGCAAATAATCTCTTCATAGAGTGTCTTTGTTCCTCTAGAGCCTTGAGCCTGTCAGAGAAGTTTTGATGACAATTTTCCGTGTGAGGAAACCGAAAGGAAGTACAGTACAGCAGTGCTAAAATAATAGTAATAATAGTGTTTCTGATTATTAATCGATTAGTCAGCTTGAGTGTGATTTGTATAGGCTAGTTGTACCAGTAATATCTAGACTTGTTGGCCTTTGCGTTCAGTGTACATTAGAAAGTTGTATGTGAGAGTTAGGGTTGGGTACTGTTCACTTTTTTCCGATACCGGTACCTGGGATTCAGTTGTGGTACCCAGTGGTACCTTTTTTTTGGTACTTTCCCTCTGTAATAACAAAAAAATAATTTCAGTTAATTATTCCAAACCTACATTATGGGTCAAAGGTTTGGGGTCACTTATAAATTTCCATTCCAGACAGAATACCAGCTGAGATCAGTAGCATTGTTTTTTTAATCAGGGCAGCAGTTTTCAGATTACATTTTGTGCTTACATAATTGCAAAAGGGTTCTCGACTGTTGTAGACAGAAGTGGCTGAAGAAACGCTTGAAATTCATGCTTTTTGGTCTAAATTCTCCAAATTAAAAGTGGTACAGCTCCCATATACTCTGACACTCAGGGGTGTGCCTGATATCATTGGAAATGTGATTGATGTGGGTGTGTTTGTGTATTTGAGAAGTGTTGTATTTTGTAGTTTTTTGGCTTTTTTCTTTGCACTTTTCAAATGGAAATAAAAAAACGCACAGACATATCTGTAGAAAAAAAATCATATAAAAACCAGAGTCTTTTGGCTTCATTTTGTCTGTAGTAAGCTGAGACATGTGGCTAATGCCCTGTGTTTGTCACCTGTCAGATGTGTTTACAGCAGTGTATTCTAATCATTTTACAGATGTATGACTTGGACGGAAATAAAAAACCTCCATTCTAGCCTCTGTAACTCTGTGTCAGTAAGGCCTAAAATGACCGTGACACTTGTAACAAAAACTTGAGTGTTTCCTTTCCAATGATATCAGGCACACCCCTGAGTGTCAAAGTATATGGGAGCTGTACCACTTTTAATTTGGGCATGACGTTTAGACCAAAAAGCATGGATTTCAAGCGTTTCTTCAGCCACTTCTGTCTACAACAGTCAAGAACCCTTTTGCAATTATGTAAGCACATAATGTAATCTAACAACTGCTGCCCTGGTTAAAAAAACAATGCTACTGATCTCAGCTGGTATTCCGTCTGGAATGGAGTGTAATGGACATTTCTAAGTGACCCCAAACTTTTGACCGGTAGTGTATGTATGCTATTTACTTAGAACATTTTGTTATTTATTTAGAACATTTTACACTCCAATCAAAAATAAAACACCTCCCTCTCCCCTCCCAAACCCGTCCCTACAAATTATCAAATAATTATTCATTTCTTACACTGCGCTGGATCTTTTATTCTTGTATTTGTATCTTATTCTATTTTAGCCGGTTTGCATTTTCTATCTCTTTTTAAACTGCTCTTTAATGTTTTATGTAAAGCGTTTTGAGTTGCCTTGTTGCCAAAATGTGCTTTGGAAATAAAGTTGCCTTGCCCTACAACCCCAGCCTGTCAGTCGGTCAACAGGGCATAGTGAACACAGCGGTGCCTGCCTGTCACAGAGGAAGTCTAACGTTAACCACACCGCGACCGCTTTCGCCTCGCCGTTATATACGCTGTCTGCGGGGAGTTTAGAAAAGTGTAACCACACTTGCAACCGCTTTACCGGCATTGCCGTGACTCACTGTGACCGTACCACAGCTCTGCGTGTGTGTCGGAGCTCCGCTCCCTGTCAACATGCAGGGAGGACAGATATGCTCGTGCTTATGCGCTCTCTGGTACCGAAACTTGGACCGTTTGATTTAACGTGAATCTGTCCTCGGTGGTACCGACGTAATTCGGTCGGTACCCAAAAAAGTACAGCTTTCGGTACCCAACCCTAGGGAGAGTCTTTATGAGTACAATGTGGTCCCATATGGAAACGGACCACACAGGCAGCATAACTATACTTTGAAGCTGCAGATTGTTTGTCTTGGATCCTTCCAGGTCAAATAAGCAGTCGCAGTTGTGTTTGAGGACTTTTCTGCCACCTTTCAGTATACAGTGGCTTCTCAAAACAGGCCAGCCAAAACCAGACCGTCATGATTATTATCACTTCCCTTACATGCAGTTTGGCAGCAAAAATCATCTCCATTAATTCCTGCATCGACCTTAAAGAGTGCACCACATCTACAATCCCCAGCAATAAATAAACAGTCAAAAGTGTACCTGTGTTTGTATTTGTTTTGGTTTTTATCTGCTTTGTGTTACATATTTCTTCTCTCAGTAGCCTTAACTTTTTATGAGGTATTTTCCACAACTCATCCCAGCAGGATGCAAATGTAGATTGGATTTTCCGTTTACTGTCCCTATGGTGATTTTTGTTAGACAACAGCTTACAAATCATTAGTTATGGTATCCTCTGTGAAAACAGTAGTTAATCAGTTGCCGGAAGGCTTTGACTGTCTTGATGTCAAAAACAGAAGTGAGTCATTCTGCTTTGAAGGAAGACCTACTTGCTCCATTTGCCTCCATGTTTTGATTACTTCTCCATGTGTGAAGAGGAAGTCTTTGACCGAACACGGGAAGGCTTCCACGCAGGGCAGCAAGACCTCATTATACACTAGTGTCATCTATTACGACTCTACTGGCAGGAGGATGGTAGAGTCACCTGAAAGCTACGTACAACATACGTCTTTTAAATGATGGATCGAGGCCAACTTATTGTAGTGCAGGCTTACTACCCAAACTGTCACCTGAGGGATTTGTTCTCTTCCTGAGCTGCTCTCCAGCCATTCTACTTTATGGGCAGGCCAAGAAAAAAGTCCACTTTAAAGGAAGGTGGAAAAAGAGTAGCAAAGGATTGGGGCCAAGCGGGTTGTTGTGGTTTGCTAAAATTGCAGACTAAAGCATATCTTCAAATCACAGAGCCCAGAGGGTGGAAGAGGAATCCTCCTAGTGTTATTGTTTCCCATGTTCTTCCACCCCCAGTAATATTTTCCAGTTTAAAGCATGCTCCTTGCCCTTACTCCAAAGACCCCAATTTCACAGGAGAAAACCAAAGGAACCACAGAACGGGAATTGCTTTTTCCACTGCACATGAGATAATGTGTTGCGAATCGTGTTGTGCCTGGGTTCAGCTGCCAAACTAGGCCATTATTTTCCTTTTTTTTTTTTTAGGTCTGTTGTTAAGAGAACCAATGTCTGTTTGAGACTTAAATAATAGTTTCACATCACGAAGCTGTCAGAAATGAGCTATTGAGGGAGGGACATCCTCCTTTAGTTTATTAGATTCAACAGCTTCTAGTGACGTAATGTGAGAGTGTTATAGCTAGTAGTGATTGCATGCCCTGGACCCTTTTTAAAGATCTTATACCTTGAGTCTTATAGCGTGGAGAAATCTGGCTACAAAATGTTTACTGCTATAACCTAAACATGGCTTAATTGGAGCAGTGAGCCATTTCCTGAACCACATCAGAAAACGAGACAAGCTTAATAACCCCACACTTCTCAACAAACATATGTATACACTTAGTATCCTCTGAGTGCAGGCTGCTTTCAGAGGCCAGTGTTGAGCTCATGCTTTGGCCGGGTGTCTGTTAGCTCTTTGTACTGTATGGTCAGACTACAACAGACAACCAGTCCTGCGTTCCTTCTTTGGACACCAGCAATCTTTGTGTGTTTAGTTTGGAAACTTACCTTGGAAACGTTTCTGAACGTGTAAGCTCAGTCTTTTAGTTCTTCCGCTTCTTCGGTTGTAGCTATGAAAGACATGACCCTCAGATTTTGTTTTGGTTAGAGCAATTGAACTGCACAGACGTGACACATGGACAAAGCTTTGTGTCATTTCTGTAATTTTCTACACTAGTAATTTATCATTGGGCCCCACTTGAACTTAAGGCCTGGGAAACCTATCCTGATTGTCCCCCGCCCTCCCTGTGGCAGCCCCAGGCCAATGCACGTTCATCAGAGTGAGACATAATGTGAAACTAGGGTCACTGTTCACTATTGAAATGCTACCCCTGTGCCACTGGCTCCCTGCTGATGAATATGTACAATGCACACTTTATAGTGCCAAGTGTTTAATTTCCTCCAAGTGGCAGAGCACACAGTCATAATTATTGTCCATTTGACAGATTGTTGTAAATGTCACATGTCATTGCAGTGGACTTGATGTGGGTACATAAAATGTGAAACTATTGAAAAGTTACATTCATCCGGGAACAGCAAACAAATTAAATGTTTTATTAGATTCCCCTTCCCAAAACTGTAAGCCAGTTTATCTTTGGAACAATTGGGTGCCTGTCAATTGAATTGTCTCATGAGTAAAACTTTATAACATTAGCTGTTTCTCCAGAGCAATGTGGCAGGTTTCTGTTCCAAGAGCCCTGTTCTTGTACCCCTGCCTGGATAATCTTAAGGTAGCAGTTTGCTTAGTATTCACTCAAAAGCTTTATTGTTCTGCACAGGTATAGTGCACTGCTGTAGTCAGACAGTTAATCAAACCTAAGCTCTCATTTTCACCGCTGTTTATGGTAGATGGCGTACTTGATTACAGCCCTATTTGTAGATAAGAAGATCACCGTATATTATTATTGGGTTACTCCATTACAGAAAAATAAGCTGGTGAACTGTTGTCTTTAAGATTATTTTAAATGCTTGTATTATGTTACCTTTCCGTCTAAGTCTATCTATAAATTGCAGGAACGTCTGTCTGTCTGTGTGTTATGCGCATATCTCTCAAACTGTCAGTCCGATGGATTTCAAACTTGACAGTAGGCCTGCACGATTAATCATTATAAAATCGCGATCTCGATTCACACTGTTCACGATTTTAAATTTTTAAATAACTTCGATTTTATTTTTGATTTAAAAAAAATATATATCATTTTTTTTTTTTTATTTATGACTTTGATTCTCATTTAATTTTACGAGCCGACTGCATCACAAACGCTACTACTTTCTTCTGTGAGTTTTAAACATAGACTGTATAAAAAAGTTTTAAAGCACTCCCAAGCGCTGCAATGCTCTCCCTTCTCTTCATTGAAGCCTCTATGTTTACAGGCTTGTGGTGATGCACAATGTGCTGTAGGTGCCAAAAAAAATCTATGTTTGGTACTGCCAATTTGTTTTGTTTTGTCATGTCAATGTCATCAATCGTGGCAGAGAATCGTGATATCAATTCTAAGCTAAAAAATCGTGATTCATATTTTTCCCCGAATCGTGCAGGCCTACTTGACAGGTGTCATGCTACGGGCACAAGTAAGTGCAGTGCCAAGTTTGACGTTGTTTGGATTGGAAATGCAAAACATATCGTTAAATATATAGGTAAAAGAAGCACACATTGGCTTTTGCCGCTCTAGCCGCTGGCCACTCCCCCTCTCACCCTGAGGACCAGAGACAGAGAGCAGCGGAGCTTTGGCAGCTAAAATGTGACCTACACCTCAGACCCACAAAAATGTGCAAAGTTGCACTACTTTGGACTGTCTTTGACTTTGAATAAACAAACGACAATTCCCGAATTTAAGGACGTTTCAGAATTCCACACATGCAAAGCACAACCAGCTACAGACAACAAGTGCAGACACTTATAGGCAGGCTATCTATCTTATAAAGCGAGACGTATCTGTATATATGTGTGTCTGTGTTTGGGGGTGTGTTTGCGGGGGAAGGTAACCTGCACATCACACGCAGACGCCACATGCAGAACGCTTCAGAAAAGCGGGGGGGACTCTTTTCCTGCTATTGTATTAAATTGCTGTGAGCAGGTGGAACATAACGTAATCTCTGAGATTATTTCTTCAGAGCGCTGTGCAATGCGAGAAAATCTCAGAGTTGAACCGGGCAGACACATCAGTTTTCACTTTAATGAAGTCGTTAATTAAGTCTACTGCTAACTTACAACCCTAATAACATTACCGTCGCCAAAATACCCCCGCAAATCAAATCCTTACTTCTCTGTTTACCGTCAAGCCACTAAACCTGTATGGAAATGAACACCTCTGCTCAAATGTTAAATTCGTTAACGATCATACGACACAAGACAACATCTCTCTCTCTCTCTCTCTCTCTCTCTCTCTCTCTCTCTCTCTCTCTCTCTCCCTCTCCCTCCCTCCCTCTCCACGCGCGCACACACACGGCCCGGTTCTGGTGGTTGATGAATGCAGATAGGTGCTGATTAGCTGTCATAACGGGCCAGTTGGGTAGCGCACTGCCATGCGTCCATGAGGCTAATGTCTGATTACTCCACATTTTCATTGTGATATTTTGTGATTACATTCTGAATCTGCAGCGTTCTCTGTCAGGTAAATATAGTAGTACTATGGCTTCCTCTGATGTAGAAGTAGCCTACACTGTAAGTCAGTAGTAGGCTATACAGTGGAGTTGCACATTAAGTGGTTCGGGGTCCTTCTCTAAGTAATTTTGGGGTACAATTTGGTTTTGAAGAATTCTACAAGCAGCAATACCACAGGCTAAGTAATCGCCCATTCCATTTTCAACGGGCACTGCACTAGTACCTTAAATTGAAAAAGAAGAACCCCAGTTACTTAATAGTTTGTCAGTCATAGCTTCCATGTACTTTAAGCCAATATTTAGTCTTGACAATTTTGCCAATATTTAAAGTCAGCTATTTCCACTGGCCCGGCGGAGCATTGCCATTAAAAGACCAGAGCCCCAGACAGACATTATTACCCTAGTCTGTCCAGTCAGCGTTCCCAGATAATGTAAACTCTGTGTGTTACAGTGTGAGTGTTGTGTCAACATATAACCTCGAATGTTTATCATCAGTGCGATTAGACTTAGGGCTAGTTTTGATAATTTACTGACTCTGGATGAATTCCAAAGTCTGCATCCTCTCTGCTTATGTCTATATATCACACAGGTAATGTTGGACATGTGTCATGAAGCTTTACAGCAAGGTCCTGACTGAATATCCCCATTGTGACAAATGAATTATTATCCACTGTATGTATTATAGCTGCCTTACAAACCGCCGTCGGTGTATTTACAAGCACTTAAATAACTTGTTATTGCCAGCCTTCTGCAGTAACCTGATTTACTAAACATTCTTAAACATAATTTTCTGTTTTTTTTCCTTTACGGTAAGGACCCAGGCACGTCAGGCCTGGGTATGCTAACCATCACTTGTAGTTTTTCCAGTGTGTACAGCACCGTTGGCTTTAGATGGCCAGTGTCAGTGGCTGTTTAACCAGTTCAGCATGTTGAGTTGGAGTCTGTAGCTGAGGGAGAACTGTTTGAACTGCTGTTCATCCAAATTATTCTGTAATTCCATCCCCGTAGTTGAATGTTTCCTTCATTTTTGCATGCACCTCTTCTTCCTCCACAAGCAAACCACCATGTGCTGACACCACCAGTGCAAAGCAAAGCAAACCTGAGTAAGGAAGCTTTGTAGACCCACTCGGGGCAGAAGAAAAACACTGCTCGTGGTGGAAAAGAAACTACTGTTCCCTACCACTACATGTTTTGTTAAAAAAATATAGTTAAATCTCTCTTTTGACTTACGAGTGACAGTGTCTAAATTGAATTTATTCATAAAAAGATTGACCGTCCATTTAAGTCAGTAAAGGTAAGTGAAGGACAGTGTTCTCTAAACAAGAAGGGTTCCACAAGTTGTGCTCCATGCTTTGTGGCTACCCTTGCAGTAGGTTGCAAAGATATACAGACATTTATTTGTCAAAGAAAGTAAAATGCTTAAAAATGCTCAAAGAAGTGTTAAGTTAATAGCAATTATTACAGTAAAGGCTGATCCCAGAAATGTTGTTCTGTGCCATGGTGATTTTAGTTCTCGCTTTATTGCTTTTTTTCTGACAAAAGTGAACCAAAAAACATAATGCATTTTGTAGGAGTCGTCGTCATTCAGAGTGCATTCCTATTCTCCCTATTCTTTTGACTCTATTTAAGAGCCTCAGTGTTTTCAGACCAGCTCACTTTCCTGTGCACCAAAATTGTTGAGTCTGCAGTTGCTAACCTTTTAGCTACTGATGGCTATAAAGCTAGCCCGTAGGGATTATAATGGAGAGTTTAGGTTTAAGATGTGAGAGTTTATACCTGAGTAGTGTAAGTTGTTACAACCTATTCCCCCTATCCTTGAAGCTGCCACAGGGAATCCCAGATGGCAGGTTTGAACCACAGCACTGAACGATGAAAGCCGGAGAGCTGATGGAAAAGCCATCTCCACTGAGACAGATTTTATTGCTTTCCAAGCCTGCTGTCCCCTATGAGGTCATTTTGGAGGAATGTCCCAGAGAGTAAAGTAAAAGTCAGGTCAGAGTACTTGACCTGTTTGTTTTGAGTCTTACACCGACCTAAAACTTTCCATTTCTATAAACGTAGAGAAAAGCAGCTTGGATTTCTTCCGTTTCAGCCTTACTGGAGCTGATGCTCAGTACTAACTAGCATGGAGCTTGTAAAAGAACAGAGGGTTGTGTCAGCACCCACGGTGAATATTAAATGACGGTAAAAGACCTAGCTTCAGGGAAGCCTTCATTGCAAAAGTGAATAGCAATTAGTGTAGTAAAATTGAGTCATAGACTCGTAGGGGATAGTACAGTCAGCCTTGGCTAAACAGTTCTGTGTCAGGTTTTACTGACTGAGCTTTGTCAGCCAGTTTTCATGATTCTTTGTGAAATATAAGTTTGGCTTTGGGCTAATTTGGCTCTTAGTTTTGTTCTCAGTAACGAGTAAAACGGTAAACTTTGTGGCTCTGGGGCTCTTCAAGTGTCCTCATTAGAAGAGTGGGCCGCTTTTACTGAACCGGCCGAACGTAGGTGAGGTTTGCAGTGGAGTGCACTAGCGCTGAAATGATTAGTCAATTCATTGATTATTCAATCCACCAAAAAATAATCAGCTATGACTTTTTATTTATTTTTTTTCACTTAGATTTTTATTATAAAACTCACACAGACAATCCACAATCAAAATAATACAGTAAACAAAAAAACAAACAAGCTATGATTTTGATAATCAATTCATTGTTTAAGTGACTTTCCAAGCAAAAATGCCAAAATTCAATGGTTCCCGCTTCTCAAATGTGAATTCTTGCTGGTTTATTTACAGTTTTCCTGAATTGCTAAAACACTAAACCCCATTCTCTGAACCAAATGCTCAGTGGCCTAAACCCATTTGTCGAATCAATCAATCATTCTTTCAAAACTCTAAACACATTCTCGCTCGCTAAAACACATTTCACACTCTAATGCACTTGTGTTGCAAAATGGTTAACACAGGCAGCAAAAGTTAAACACAACAACAACAACACAGTTGTCATCGTTTACACACAATGACTCAAAATTGTTCACGCATTGTAGAGAATATAAACCAGTTCAGAGTGGCAGTTGGACTACTGTATTGTTCTACAAGTGCCTACAGCAGGGGCGTCAAACTCAATTTAGCTAAGGGCCACACTGGAAAAAGAGAATCACACCCAGGGCCAGACATGTAGAGTTTATTGACATGCTTTTATTCCATCGAAAAAGTAAAATATCTTTGACTCAATTTTGCATGTCTCATAGTCATCTCACTTACAGTTTGGTCCACATAAAGCCCTGAAAAAGTGAGCAAAAAAGTTCCAAGGCCATCCTAGAATTTAGCAAATCAAGAAAAACAATGATTACATTTTCTAAGTAGGCTACCACACAGCTGACTCACATCAAGCTCTTTCACAGCTGGAATATGCAAACTCTCTGGTTCTCTGGAAATGTCTGAGTCTCAAAGTTGGCAAATTTGCCAAATTCTGCTTTGAGTGTCACGTAATCGCAAGTTGAAAAACAGTTTCCCATGTTTTTTGTTTGGCGCACAACTAGGTGGGCCAAAAATTAATTGTGAACCTAAATTGAATTAGAATTTGCGAGGGGCCGAATTTGCGAGGGGCTAGATTTGGCCCGCGGGCCTAGAGTTTGACACATGTGGCCTACAGTAATATACAGACCTTCAATAATGTAGTCCTTGCACTATTTGCAGTGCACAATGTATTCACTGTACAAGTTGTGAAATACTTTTTGTTTTCATTGCAAAATGGGTTCACTGTATGAAATAAACATTTTGATTCTGTAACTACATGCCATGGACACGGTGTTCTCGAGTTTTTGAGGTAATGTGTCTAATGAATGCTCTGTAGTGTTGTGTGTATGATCTAAAAGCGTTGTTCGATTTTGCCAGCAGAGTCAGGTGTTTTGTGAATATAGTTTAAGAATTTGGTTTTGTGTTTACAGTTTTGAGAAAATGGGTGAGGGTTTCAAGAAATGTGTCTTGGCAATCGAGAACAACTGTAATCTTGTGTGATTGTAAACTAAATATCTTTGGGTTTTGGACTGTTGCTCAGACAAAACAAGACATTTGAAGATGTCACTTGGGCTTTAGGAAATCGTAACAGGCATTGTTTTTTATGCTTTTTGTACCTAAATTTGTCAAGATTTCCTAATCCAGTCATTTAGCTAAACCACTTGCAAATTGTTTGCATAAATGTTTTCAGGTTTGGATGTATTTTCAGATTTTTTTTTTTCTTCTGTCCCCACAAGGCATCAGTAGCTGGATTGTATAACCAATCTAGGAGTTATTATGTTATTAGTTAAATATAACTCTGATCAGGCCAGTTGTTATTCTTCACAGTTTTTCTGACACAATATATTCACCAATAGTAAATACAAGTTAAAAAGGAAAAGCATGTTCATGAATCAGCATTCTGTTATAGTGCTCTGTAAAGTAGCAATACTTCTTAGTGCTGTTGGAGTGGTGAGATGTGATCACAGAAATATCTTAAAGGTGAATAGTACAGTATACCCAGCAAGGAGGAGAAGAGGATGCCTGATCGATAATCATTTTCTTATAGCAGTGTTTATACCCAACCTGGCTGAGAGTTTATAATATAGATCTATTGTTCATAAAAAGTAGTAAAGTGTTGTTAATGATAATTAGCTGTCTGTATTAATCAAAGATGTTGGCCACTGTTGATAGAATTGTATTTATCAATGTGGTTTGTATTATTACAAAGGAGGAGGTGGTTTGCAGTTTAGGGCGTTACATTTTCCTGCCAGCCTGTGTCTGCCAGGTGGCTGAACGAAGCTTACAGAGTCTCAATGTGTTAATGCTTAGCTAGTGCTAGTGCTTCATGTTTCCCTAAACCAGAGGTACCCAAGTTCTTTAATATGAAGGGTCAAAATGTATCTGGATGGAAGGCCCCGGCCAAAAGAAAAAAATACCGTAATTCTTGAAATTCGTTGTAGATGTAATTTAATAGGGAAGTTTAAAGCCCCAGACACACAGAGCCAACAGCCAAACGTCGGCAGAAAAGGCAGTTGGGCTGATCAGTCTCCCCAAATTGGTCAAAAAAGTGCCTCGGAACACACCAAAGCGACGAGACGTAATACGTCTCCAAAACAGCAGGCGGCGCTAATCTGTATTGTCGCCCCAAAATGAAAACGGGCAGCTGATTAGACGAACGCGTCACGTGGGTCTGGTTTCTCCAGAAATTCAAAGACAGACTGTCATGGCGGCTTGTTCAGAATACGATCTCATATTGTACTAAAATAGTTTACTGAAACGTGTTTCTGAAAACATTTTAAGCGAGAAATAGGCCATACAGTTGCTGAATCTGTCTTCATTTCAGATCAACAAAGGTCAGTTTAAAAGATACTCGTCAGATTTTGAGAGACTCTAGTCGCGCTCATTCCGTTCCCCGTTTCTGGGTTTTAAAACTATTGGATCTGCCCAGAGCCACTCTGGATCTGCCATAACCAATCGCTAACGTTTGGTCGTGACGTCGGCTTAGCATTGCTAGCGTTAGCCTTAGCCAACTCCTTCACCACTAACGGAGCAAGCTGGAAAATCAAACTTTTCCTGAACCCTGTGGGGAGGAGGGCCACAACATCATAGCCACCAACAAAACTCAGCAAAGATTGTTCTTGCTCGGGCTTTAACTTCTGGATATTCGGCAGCGTTGCCACAACGGACCGAATAGCTACGCTCGCATCTTCCTCCACCGCCATTACGGAACTTCAACTCAAACTAGCGCACGACCTCAACGTCATCGTTCTCAGCCACTCCCTCTGTTTGCTGATTGGACCGGTAAAGATTTCGCCGGAGAAAACCTGCAAATATACCGCAAAACCCAGACGATGTACTGAAGGAAAATGAAAATTGAGGGGAAGTACGTAGGAGGGCGGAGCCAGGCTACGTTTCGTAGTCATTACGGTTAGGATTTTACAGCACTTTCAAAATAAGAGGAGAATAAGCATAAGCATGTCAAATGCAATGGCGGGCCAAAACAAAGGGAGCACGCGGGCCAAGTTTGGCCGGTAGCCTCGCCCTAAACCTAACACTGTATTGCCCTCAATAATTGACTGTATGCCCTAAACATACACTGCAGCTCGTTTGTGTTGCTGTTTTGGAGGAATGCTGCTGAGCCAAATATTAGATTTTATCAGTAGACATGAACAGTCTGGTAGATCAAACACTAATCATGCCAAATGTTCCATTACTGTTGGTGTGAGTCATTTCAGTGTTTGATCAATGAGCAAAGAGCAAAGTCTTGATATGCGTAAGAGGATAAATGCTTTGTGTTTGGCTGTAAAAAAGCATGCATACACTACATTGTCCAACAGAAAGGCTTCTCTGTTTTCGATAGATGTTCTGGTGCTTACAACTGGTGAGCTGACCTTGATATATGATAGTTGATGAAAGGTTCTAGGCACGAGCTATATAACTGGTTCTTTAAAGTATAAAATTCCAACATCATTACCCACTTATCGTGATTTATTAGCGACAGCTGACTTTCATCTATCATTCTTTTATCTATTCTTGTTTTAGTTGGTTCATCTCTGTGGTCACTACGTGTGCCAGTACGTGATATTAGCAAGAACAAAGAAATGGCAAGGCAGTTACAGTGTGCTGCTGTGGACTGTAGTATTTCACAAACGCACTTTAATGTCTCATACTAAAGTCGGGGGCATTTTGTTGGCCCTGTCCGTGTTGTAAAATGTGGAGAGGACAAGCTAAATATAAGTGTGGATTGGATTTCAAGATGCATGAAATGGTCAGTACTGTTAGTCGTGCTCCACCGTGTGTCCTGGGGCTCTGGCTGTGATGGATGGCTGTCGGCCCCCTCCAGTACCACCCCATTTCCTGGGGGTCACACCGCTGGAGGTCACGTCTCTCTGGAAGTCAGCCACCAGCGCGCTCAGTTCCAGGAAGAAAAACTCTGATCCAATACATCCTAGACACTCATAAACTGTCAAATGGAGCCAAAGCAGAAAACGTTGGACTGGCGATAAAATGAAGGTTCTGCCAAGACAAACAGTGCTCATAGCGTGGGATGGTGTCTTTTAGGAAACCAAATGTCTTCTGCTAAAAACTATACTGCACTGACTGACTCTTAGAAGTGGCAGAACATGCCTTTATTGGAGTATTTTAGTTTCATTGTAAAGACCCATTCTTTTCTTGTGAGGTAATCCTGTGTTTGCAATTATAAAGGGGGGGGGGTGTTCAGTGATGTCACCCTGCAATTAACTCTATGTTAACTTCTCAGATTTGTTTGATGATCTGTGTAGTGTCTGACTTCTTATCAGAGGCAGGAAATCCATTACAGCTACAACTGTTGCTGCTTAAGAAGAGTTCTTGGATCAGCTACAATTACTGCAAGATGTTTTATCAGTTGTTTCTTTTAGAAATAAGAAAACCTGCCATAAATGATTTAAAATTGTTGTTGAAATTGTCTAAAACGTAGCATTCCAATGGTGAGAGTTTATTTTATTTATTTTTTTTTTTCCTCTACAGAGTCAAATCATTACGCGGCAGGTCATTCAATGTCCTGACCTCACAGTTACTCCATAGCCGCTGTGTGGGAGGATCAACACACTTGCAGGGCTGTTTTTGGCTTTCCCTTTACCTCTGCGTTGCAAAACTATTTATGACCATGATATTTCCATCTCATCCCATTCCAGGCATGTGAAGCGCCATGAGTGTTGCACTCAGCCAGTTGCGACTTGCTGGTTTTGATGTACTAAAGGTATTTGTGTATTAAAGCGTATCTTGAAGTTGAGGAACACAAGTCCTGTAAACGTCTGCAGATTGGAGAACAGCTGTAGAAGAACACTCAAAACGAACAACTTGAACTTTAAAAAGTCATTTTACAACCGTGTGATTACAGACGGGGACTAGCGGGGCATCTGGTTGAAAACAGGAAACACAAGTGTGGTTTGGTGTCCCTGTTTTTAAGTTTCGAGCATGGCTTCCACCATCGTGTCCCTGTTTTACAGACATGGTCTATGTTCATTTTTATATATGAGAATCCTAAATATATTTGTATAGTATTTACAAAACGTTAGTAATCCTTGATTTGTATTCTTAATTCTTCGATATTACATTTCTGCAACACAGAACCCACCAAATAGTTTTGATAGGGGGGAAATGATATACAGAGGCAACCTAAGATGAAACCTTATTTTAAATTGCGGTGTAGTAATGTCACTATTTGCCACATTGGTATTTTTGTAGATAGCCTAAGGCCCTCTAGCTTTGGCGTGAGAAAGTACTTCTTTACCACCAATCCTACACAGCATGGGTTGTGTCTGAGAGTAATCACTGGAGCAGGATTGACAATTACCTGTCCAACAGGGCAGTAAATCTCAGCAGAGTTATTAGTGAACAACTGTGGGTCTGAAAAATGGGAGGCTTTGGCCTCACTAATGGAGCAGACATAAAATATCCCGAGGGGGCAGCAAACGTGCATGCTCAGTCAAATGTTCAGCATGGTCGTGGAGGGGCAAGTTGCAGATTTGCTGATGCATTAGTATTTGGGTCAGTGTTTCTGGCCAGATCGAATATTCACTTTCTATTTAGCTCTTTGTTGTTCTCTACCACCTCCTATGGGATACATCTGGCTCTTTAGCTGCTAAATGCTCCGCTGTGTGTGCAGTTTGGTAATGAGCAGGTAGCATACAGTAGGTTTTTTAAGACCCTTTTTGCTGAAAACAGCTGCCTGCTACTGTTGAATGAACCAATTATTGATTATAGAAGCTTTAACTGCTTTAGCTCTATTTAGCATCATGTCTTAATGTATTTCTCAGTTTGCAGTTTAATAATGAATTATGCATGCTTTGTTCATAGTTCAGTATTTGCATTTACCTACTGCTTCCAGTATGCTATGATTGACTTTTGTAAAAGATGATATCATAGTTTTTATTCATTTGAGCCTGGAAAGTAATTTTTCTTGGGAGTATTGTGTGTGAGGAACAAGCAAATCTGGCGTCTGTAGTTGTGCCTGGGCTGATGTAAATGATATTAACTGCCGAATCGAGCCTAAAACAGTAGCTTTGAGACTTTGTATGGAATACAACCAAAGAACTGTGCGGGTCCTTTTACCTCTTTCCATCCGTAGCTACAAAATGGTAGGATTTGATACAAGTCCCTTTTCCCCCCATATGCAGCACCAGGGAGTAATGGCAGGAAGCAGGGCTTGGCTGGATGATTGGGAAGCAGGATGGATGGAACTACTGTGGTAAGCGTTGTGGCGATGAAGTCAGCGTCTGGCCCACATTAGAAGTGTAGCAGACGCATGCACTCACACAACAGCTACGTTGCAGCCAACATGTTTAGAACACATGCAAGTGTTATCCCAGATATCAACAGGCTGGTGTCTTCCTGCATTTCCTGAAGGCATTTATTAGAACGAGGAAACATTGTGGGTGGTTGGCAGAGCTTGATTGTCCCGGCAACAGTTAGTGATGATATCATTGGCTGCATATTCTACAGACGTGCCATATGAAGTCCTCTACAGGGCTGTAAAAGGTAAACACTGGTCCAAAAACTCATTGATGTTCTTGGCAAGCTGTTCCCTTACGTGTGCAGGAAATATCGTCAAGCTGGCTGAAAAAATGATGTCAAGAAGTATACCACACAGTGTGCTTTTTTATTGCCCCACTGCGAGAGGTGATCGCTTTGAGGGCAGTGCTTCATTGAAGCAGTATTTCATGTTGGTAATGCATATCTCCATGAGCTCATGCACACTCTGAAACATCTATCAGCCTCTATCAAAACAAAGATCAACATTTCTCCTTTGGGAAAAAAAGGCGTATCAACACAGATGCAATATTGCAACACACTCACAAAGCAAAGGTGAAAATCAGTGCACGTGCATCATCAATAACCTCCCAGGTTTATAACCGACATATCACCTCAAATGATCATTTATGTGCCATGTCTGCATTATTCCTATACAGTCTATGGTTATTCCACACTTACGTTTTTTTTTGTTTTTTTTTTCTTCACTGGCCTACTTTTTAAAAGATTTTTATTGTATAGTTCACTGCTGCCATAGCAACAAGTAAATATTACCATCGCATCCTTTTCATCTGTGCACACGTTATTTCCAGCAAGGCATAGGGGTAACGCTCTGGGTAAGAACGCGCTGCATATCTATGCTGATTATCACGTTTATTGGCACTGCAACCACATGAAGCGAGAAACTTAATATGTCATCTGGAAAATATACTTCAGTTTCATAAATTTGTTTCCACACTCAAGTGCTATGTTGACAAAGTGTGTGCTAGCGCTATTCTATTAATAATGGTTTTAAAACATGTTGCCAACATCGTTTACATTCAAACACAAGTTGCTGCTGTGTGCAGGCTGATTACATTAGCATTTTTGGCAATAATATTTGGTTAATAAGGAGGCAGGGCTCAGGCCTGCACAAGCACACACGGAAGGGACAAAGGACTGTTGAAGGACTTAGACCTGTGATTGTTCCTTAATAGGACAGTCAGTCTCACAAGTACTTAAAGCTCACTTTAACTTTCAAAGAACCACTTCTAAACTGGACACAGTTTTTTTTTTTTACATCTGGCAGCAATGAAGTAAAACCTCCTGACAAACTCAATGATGCAAACACAGGTGGACTCACTATTTTGTCCGGAGCTATACTTTTGAACTTGCTGATGGAGTCTTGACAGACTCTCCACATCCTATACTACACTTTTAGCATTAGTTCTCAGTCACCACATCATAGTATTACTCAATCGCCCCACACTTATTTACAGACAGTCTGAAGCTGGGGCATTACTCATGCTCATTACTAGTTTGGATTCCAGATGAACAAAAAAAAAAAAACTTGTCGGGCTTTTTAAGTGACAGCCATGTGTGCAGTGTCAAAGAAATGCGTCTAAGAAATTGAATCAAACTTCTTGGGTGAACAAAAACTGACCATGTACAAAACATTTTTAACTTGGCATATCTTGGAATCTGCAATTTGTCAGCAGTTAAAAGGACAATTCCGGTGCAAAACGAACCTAGGGGTTAATAACAGATGTGTACCCACTCGATCGTTCTCTGGGACATGTTTTCATGCTAATCGAATGTGTTTGTAGCTTGAAAGAAGCTAGCGCGGACCGCTGATTAGGTTACAACGCTAGTATTTGTACACTTACAAAGTTCTCAATGCTTCAGTTAACATGTAGGGACTCTCATTATGCTACTGTTGAAGTGTGGTGATATTTTGACCCTTTTTAGTGGTATAAATAGCGATTTGTTTTTACTTTCCCTGTGCCCCGAATACTAGCTTTGTAAGCTAATCAGCGGTCCGCGCTAGCTTCTTCAAGATGTTGGGTCTGGGAACTCCCCATTGGCAGGGCTCAATCCGAGGGGCGGGATAAACGGTTGTCTTTCAAATTCCCTCTGCACACAATAGAATAGCGCTACAACCAGGCAGAGCAATGAAGAAGGTAGCGGAGCTAGTTGATTCAACTTTTGCCGTATGCGGTCGGCAAAACTCTGAACACATCTTTCTTTTTTAAGAATGACTTCAGTGCCGTTCTTTGTTCTTTTCTCAAAGAAAAGCTTAACTCCAAGTCTTCCAGAGTCGCGGCCAAAGCCGATTCGAAAGACCGCTGTTCGCCAGCAGCAGCAGCCATAAGCCCGCCCACCAACTCTCCACACGATGTGATTGGCCCGGCCAGAGTTTAGTTTTTCCAGCTCGCAAGCCAACGGAGAGTTGCTTGGTTTTCACTTATTCCAGAAGGAAATTCATGGCTCCTTAATAGCTAAATGCTTTATGTTCACCAGCTAGTCACTTACTTTGTCTCTGTGCTGTTCGGTGCTGGACACACAGTGTACAGTATGTTTCGTATCAGAGCTTTTTTTGCTGAAAACGGCTCCCTGCATCTGGATACAATGCTAATGAGAGCAGAGACTGAACCAAAACAGTAAATTGCCGCAAAGCCAAAACAATGCGCTGAAAGGCGCTAACACTAGGCCTGCCGCGGTTACCGCATTACTGCGGTGACACGATCGCGCCAAGGCGACCACAGATCACCACTTCTCACATAAAGCATTTGATAAAAACGTGAGTGATGCATGTCAAAGATGCTTATTTTGTTATGGCTGTTACAGCGACAATACTGCGCCAACTCTAGCTAATATGCCCCATAGAGTTCAACTTCAGATTTGAGTGATAATTCTCTGTGGGTTTGTCACCACCACTTTTCATATTACATATAGGCATTTGACTGATTATGTAAAAAAAATATCAGTAAGTGCAGCTTTAAGGTTTGTGATACTGTGAATAAATACTATGGGGTCAAACAATGCCTGATTTGGCAAATAAACTTAGCACAAAAAGTAAGGAAATTTGTGTTTGGTAGATTATTTCTCTGTGGTAACAATGCTTTTTGGCAATAAATCTTATACCGTTGGAAAGCCTGTTTAGTTCCTTTTCAAATGGTGCCCCATTTGTAAGGAACATGCATTTATGGGATGAGCAGCAGCGCTGGGTATGTGGGTTGCGGCCATTAAAAATTGGCCAAATCTTCTCTGCCAATGCCAAACAGCTTATTCTGCCATTGACTCGTTTGGTGTTTGGTGGATTGGATGATTGAAGTTTGAAGAAACAAGACATATTGGCAATTTAACAATTTATTCATTTCACAAGCAGGAGCCTCAGTAGCGTGTGAAAGAACCATACACAGCCACAACAGCCTGGCACCTCCTCCTCATGCTGGTCACCAGCCTGGTCACACTCTGCTGTGGGATGGCATCCCATTCTTCAACCAGCACTTGTCGCAAGTCAGCCAACGTGGTTGTGTTGGTCACTCTGGCACGAACAGCATGCCCAAGCTGATCCCACAAGTGTTCAATGGGGTTGAGGTCAGGACTGCTGGCAGGCCGTTCCATCCTCTCCACAGGAGGTGCCAGGCTGTTGTGGCTGTGTATGGTTCTTTCACACACTACTGAGGCTCCTGCTTGTGAAATGAATAAATTGTTAAATTGCCAATATGTCTTGTTTCTTCAAACTTCAATCATCCAATCCACCAAACGAGTCAATGGCAGAATAAGCTGTTTGGCAATGGCAGAGAAGATTTGGCCAATTTTTAATGGGCGCAACCCACATACCCAGCGCTGCTGCTCATCCCCTAAATGCATGTTCCTTACAAATGGGGCACCATGTGAAAAGGAACTAAACAGGCTTTCCAATGGTATAAGATTTATTGCCAAAAAGCATTGTTACCACAGAGAAATAATCTACCAAACACAAATTTCCTTACTTTTTGTGCTAAGTTTAAGATGGGGGGCATTAGATCTCAGACATAATATAGAACACAGTGAAATGTTTCACAGGACTTTAACTTTAACAGTTCTTCTGTGAAAAGGTTTAATTTGGTAATACTGTAATGGTCATGCTCTGAGCTCCATTGCTTATACCTACTAATAAGCAGCAGTGTTGTGCTCATTAGTGAGTGGAGCACAGTAAGTCCCCATTTCTCCTGACATCCTGACTGTGTAAAGCAGTAGGGGAGATGGTACTTGTAGCCATCTCTCAGCCCTAAGCATTCATTTCCACTAATACTTTGTGTTTAATAGAAAAGTGGAAAAGGCCTCCGGTCTGCCTCTCGGTGTATTTACATGTGTTACAGGGGATTTGTGAAGCTTTATGAAACCTTAATGAATGACTAGCTTCCAGTTTGTGGTGCAGGCCTGCTGTTTTTCTAAGAAAGTAATGCTCTCTTTTTTTCTTTTCTTTTTAATGCTATTTCTAATTATTTGCAACGTCTGCTTGTTCTATTTACACGTACCTGTTAAAGTTATATTGGTGCTGCTGCTTTAGTTATTGCCCATGGTTCAGAGATATTAAATGTGTAGCACAGATTGTTTTAATTAGCGTCACGTATACCATAGTCAAAAAGAATTACATTTAATGGCTCTTTGTTTAGAAACACAGTTATGAGGAAGTAGCTTAGAAATCCTTACTGTGTTTGTTACTTGCATGGAAAATATGGAACACGTATTGAATTTAAGGGCCCAGGCTGGACAGCAACAATTATTTGATCTGCTTTAAACAGATCTGATTTATATTCTGAATATGTTTTTCTTGCTAATAATTTTGTTGTGATATTTTTGTATGATGGACATTTTTTAACTTTTGGAAAGTGATTGAAAACTTAAGTTCTACTTGTAACTTAATAGGAGCAAGTATAAAAGCTCCACACAGCAGTATTTCAACAGTTCTTTCACAATCACTTGTTATTCCTAACATCCAGGCTAAGCTAATGACCACATCATAGAAACAGGAAAAATCTAAACAACTTGAGGCTAACGCGCGCGCGCGCACGCGCGCACACACACACACACACACACACACACACACACACACACACACACACACACACACACACACACACACACACACACACACACACACACACACACACACACACACACACACACACACACACACACACAGAAACATCAACAAACACACCCCCTTCAGCTCAGCTCAGGTCAGCTTTCCATGACCTGCTCTAATAGTCATTTCAGGGAAATGAACAGCAAAACATGTGTTCTGTTTTAAAGATGCCAAACTGTACTCTTCAAGCTTGTCAGTTACATGACACTGGTGTCAAAAATAACCTCATCCCATATAACAGTGTTTCCCTAGGTGAACAAGTTTGTCCGTTAACTCCGAGTGTTTCCATTAGTGGGGTACTGTTGAAATTCCCTCCTGTTAGAGATGAATGTGCTCTGTGTTATTACAACCAGTAGCCTCACATACGACAGTGATGACAGCTAAGAGAGCAACAATGCACCCAGAGCGCTGAGGGCCCGACCCTTCTTATTGACATTTTGAGAACAAACCTGCTCCATCTACTGAGCAGCTGAGGTATTGAGGCATTGATCATTTACTGCAAATGTTTGAACAACAGTCAATGAGTAATCACTTTCTGACTGAGTATGAATGTAAAGGATTCTTGATTTAAAACCCATTATGAGATCAGAAGTTAGTCCTCTATGAACATTGATGCAACCTGTGTTGGTCAGGCTATGTTATATCATTCGTGAGATAATAGAAAATTGATGCTAAACACTTCAGCAAGCAAAACTTTTTTTAAAACACTGAACGTTTTGTATATTTTTCTTCAAAGACTACCGATTGACAGGACTCACGTCAGAGATAAATCCCCGTGGTCCCCTTTACTGCATTTTCAGAGGAGTCATAACAGAGTAGGAAAGATATTATTTTAGGTTTTCTGAAGGCGTTGTTCAGAAAATTCCAGGGTAGAAATGATCTAAAAGCCAGATTGTCTGTTCTCAGGGTTAATACGTCATTCTTACTGTTGTGGCCAAATGGCTTTTCCTGAGTAGGCTGTGTGTAAGCTCTCCCACTGGTTAATAGTACATGTTTGTCAGCTGCAAAATGCTGTTTGTAAAATGCTAGTCTAGGATTTACAATGGGATATAACCAAGACTGACATGTTTTTTTTAGGCCAAGATCCCGTAGCTGAAAGAGAGCCAGAGCAGGGACCCCCTACTCCATACTGTATATTGTATAAAATTGAATTGCATATTAAACTGGGCCGATGTTTCAATGTTAAACATACAGGAAGGCACAGTGAATCCTTAAGCTTACAGTATCTGTATCTGTGGATACGGATTAATGTTAATGTATAGTTTCAGACTAGGGCTGCAACTATCGATTATTTTAGTAATCGAGTATTCTACCGATTATTCCATCGATTAATCGAGTAATCGGATAAGAAATACTTAGTAAACAGCAATAGTAAATATTTATTATTGCTGTGTACTAAAAACAAGGAAACCTGTTTCCTTTTTTAGAAAACGCAACATTTTTTATTGCCAAAAAAAGACCCTTAAAGTGCTCTTTGCACTGGATATGCAAAAGAGCTGTTCACTAACCAGAGGGTAAATGTGACGGTACAAAGCTTACAGCAGGGCTATTCAACTACACTGTTCTGGGGGACACATTTTAAGAAGGCTAATACTGAGTGAGGAGAAAGAATAAAGAATGCAGACATCACCGGCATGATGACGTCATTCACGTGCATATTAAGTGGCCATGCTGGGGGGAGGAGCCAGTTTGTCTCCGGCAGCAGCTAAGTTTCCAAAGATTAGTAGCAAACTAATAAACAGTTAGAATACAAACCGACAGCTCTCGTTTTAGCTTGTTGTAAAAACATCGCTATTTGCAGAGTAGCATGCTGTAGGCTAGTTGTGTAAAACAGCGCGGTGGACGAGAGCAGCAGACGTTAGTTAGCTACCTTGTGTCGGGTTCGCTCCGTGGAATGGATGAGTAGACTGGATGTTTTCTACAGAGATGATGTAGCAGCATGTTTGCAGATTAAAATGATCCCAAACTTTCTGTCGTTTTCTCTCGCCTGTCTCTTCTCTTAGACCCTCGTTATTTTCGTCTTCCTTCATTTGTAATCTGGGCCGTCAGTCTTGTGTCCACAGAAGCGTCAACCTGTTGTGCGCTAGTAATAATCCTCCGTGCGGAAACACAACCTTAATTACATTAATTTAACGAAGCTTCGAGGCAAAGAATTTTGCTTCGAGGATTTTTTGTAATCAAATTATTCGAGGAATCGTTTCAGCCCTATTTCAGACATATTTTGGTCGAAATGTTGGGGAAAGAAAATTAAAAAGAAAGTGTATCAACAATTAGGCCGCCCCCCCAGCTGTAACCGTTGAAGATCTCTGACATACACAATAACAAAAGTGTTGTCCATTTTATTTCTACAAATATTTGACACTCATTTACAGCAACAGGGAAATATTTCTTTAATCTGCAGGAGTAGAGCACACACTTTTACTGCAACTGTTAGCATTTTATGGTTTTTCAGATAACCTCCCTTCTCCGATTTGTACATTGATGGCACACGTTTGATTACTGAACACCAACTACTTCTAATGTTGAATTGAGTATTAAAATGTGTATAGCGTCATGAATGCAGCAAAGCCATGTCATTTTGTAGCTAATGCCACCACTGCGGAAAGTAAGTGCAGTCCAACTCTGTGGTATTTAAAACACTCAAGTACATTCAGATTAGCACCTTTTAAACCTAATCCACGTGATACATTTTTTTTGTATAAAAGAGTATAAAAAAAACCACCAGATGAAACAATGTCGCTCAGCTAGATAGCTACAAGCCAATGTTACAGTGTGCCATTAAAGGTTTGTCATCACGATGCTAGTGGATCCTGATTAATTCAGACCTTCAGGGACTAGGGGTTGTTTAAACCAGTGATGCGTTCAAATGACTTCAATAAATTAAAGTAGTAGGGGAAAAAGTGTACAATTTCTTAACAGTTGAAGGGCTTGTATTTTCAAGTGTGGGCTGCAAAACATATTTTCGTGTGTAAGAATAAATCTGTCCCAGAATTAGATAACATTGTAAAGTAAGCGAACAAAATGATAGATGGCAGAATGTAAAAAAAAAAAAGTGGTAGTTCCTGATGGATACTAAATAACTTCAGTGCTTGACATAAAAAAAAAGTTAGCATTTTCAGATATTGGTTAGAAAGATATTTCCCCAAATAGGGCGTATCGTGAATATGAACAAAAATACAAAATATTTTGTTCATCCTGCATGTTTATCAGTTCAGATTTCTACTACAGCGTAGGTTCTGCTCTATAATTAATTCAACAGAGCCTAATGAACATTTACTGTAAAGGACTTTTTCCACCATGGGTGAACACATCTTCATGAGCTCCACTAACTAACCACGTCCACCTTCTCTTGTATGTTAGAGCTTCTTTGCGTGGCCTAATGTGTCCGAGGCACAGGGTCTTGGGGGGGGGGGGGGGAGAATGGCCTTGTGGGTAAGAGGCCTCCAGAGGCCACTGGGAGGCAGAGTCATCTGTAAAGCAGCACAGAGGCTCAGTAGGGGTACGTTGAGATGGAGATGTAGATGATGAAGATGCTCTGGTAGGTGATGCGGCCCTGCAGCGAGACGGTGGTGGCCTGCACCTTGAGGCGCACTAGTCCCGGACTTTTCAGAGCCCGCAGGGTGAAGATGATCCCCCGGCCCGCCTCGTCTCTGATGCCAAACACCCGGCCCATCCCACCTGACACAGATTCCTGCTCGAGTACGGTAAAAGACGTACGCTCTTGCAGGACGCCTGACTCTGAGAAAGCCGACAGTCGTACCACATTGTGATTGGCCGGAATGCCGGAGGGGAGAGTGAGCATCTTGTACTGCAGGAGCAGAGGAGAGCCTCCTGTGGCACAGTCCAGAGAACAGGGCCTGTAGCACGTCCTTTAAAGGCCGACACGAAAGAGGAAAGTGTCAGTATCTGCAGCCTAATTATTGTAATTACACTTTTGAAAACTTTTTAGTCATGCGATTTACCCGGGGCTTCGTCCACTCTGATAGGATGCAGGGCAGGGTGTGTCCATGCACTGGTATCCCCCTCGGGTATTAAAACACATCTGATTGTGTCCACATTGGATTCCTTGTTCTACACATTCATCGATGTCTAGAGGTGGAGAAAGCGGATTAGCTGTGATCATTTTAAAAGGGAGGAGGGAGGAAGAAGGTTACAGTTTAATGAAACTCTTACCTTTACAGCTCCTGCCATTGGGTAAGAGCTGGTAGCCAGGGGGACACAGGCACTGGAAACTGCCAATGTTGTTTCGGCACTCGTGTTGACACGGCTTCCTGAGCAGACACTCATCTACATCTGTACCGAGAGTAACGTGAAGAGTGTTAGAATGTAGAGTTGACAAGACGGTATGATGCATGTATATTTTCTAAAGTGAGTTTTGAATGCTGTATTTGATGGTTTCGATGCGCACTCACCAACACATGTGCCGTCTCTGTTGGTGTAGCCTACAGGACAGCTCTGCCTGGTGATGCGAGTCACTCCAGAAGAACGGGAGAGGATTGGCCGGCCGAGAGACGACACCAGCTGCGGGCGGAGCCTTGCCCTGACTCTGGTGCCATTGGTGAAGGTCTGCCCTCTCTCCAGCCCCGCGCAGGAGCGCCCGTCTCCGAGCAGCACAGTACCAGGAGGGCACAGGCACCTAAAGCTGCCAGGCACATTGCGGCACTGGTAGGCACAAGGGTTTGGTGTCTGCTGGCACTCGTCAGTGTCTGAAAAGATAGAACAAGGCTCAAGTAAATTCTCATGCGTGAGTATCATTGGTGAGTTGTAGTGTAAAACAGATACAGCAGATGTCGTACCCAGACATGGCAGGCCTACTCCCTGGGATCGGTAACCTCTGGGACACACACAACCGTAACCTCCGATTGTGTTCTGACAGATCTGAGTGTAGCGACACATGTGACTTCCATCCTGGCATTCGTCAACATCTGGAAAATATGCAGTTAACAATATATCAGCACAAACACCAGCATTACATTTCCATCTCCTGTAACTCTTCTGATCATCTTTATCCACATTTTAAAATGCTACATATAACTGTGATACCTTTTTAGTAAAATTCTAATAATTTAGACCATAGTGGAAAAAAACTGGAAGCCTCTATCTCACCGTTGGTGCTATTAGGACTATAATGTTTCTTGAAATGAAGACTACACTATCATAAACTTTGTTGCATCCTGTTATAAAGAGGATCTTTGTTTCTTCGGTCAAAGGTTTTCTTTGAGTATCAATTAATAGATTTCTTTAAACGCTTTAGCTTTTAAAGAGCAGCGACCTCTTGCTGTTTTGTTCCCTAAAGCAATCCTGTGAAATCTGACCTGGTGTTACGCAACGTAAAATGCAGTGTAGAGGTCAGTACAGTCCTGTTGGCTTCCACTGGTTATACTAACGCAGACACAACCAGATTATTTGACCAACCGTCACATCGACGTCCATAGATAAATGAATGGGTGAAATGGCAGGTGTTCTAGTCATCACTATGAGCCCTTCAAGGCATAGGGTTGGGTACCGAACCCTGTACTTTTACCGGTACCGACCGAATCACGTCGGTATTACAGAGTATTGGTTCACCTAAAATCAAACAGTGCCAAATTTCGGGACCTGAGAGCACTTAAGCGCAAGTTTATCTGTCCTCCGACACACACACACGCACACAGAGGTGCGGACGGAGCAAACTACGTCGGTTCTGCAGTTTTGTTGAAGTCCCGGCGATGCCGATTAAGTGATGTCAAGTGTGGTTACAGTTTTTCAAAACTTCGCACAGACACCTTTCCCTGTGATATGGTATTAATGGCGAGCTGAAAGCAGTCGCGGTGCATTACACTTCCTGTGAGACAAGCAGGCACAACGGTGGCAATTAAAAACGGTCATGATGAAAATAAAACGGGCTAAAAAAGAATAATATACAAATACAAGAATAAAAGTTGAATAATTATTCAATTTAATAGGTTGTAGGGACGGGTTCGGGAGAAGAGAGGGAGGGGTTTTATTTTTATTTAATTTCTGTCAGTGTAAGATATTCTAAATAAATAACATAATATTCTAAGTAAATAGGATGAATAGGTGGATTGGAATTATTTTTACAACCGAAATATTTTTTTTGTAATTACAGAGGGAAAGTACCGAAAAAAGTACCGTTGGTTTTTGGAATTTCAGGTACCGGTATCGGTACTGATATTGGTTCAGATTCGAAAGGTACCCAACCCTATCAAGGCACAGATGAGTTGATGCTGTGTTTCTAAATGAATGAAGTCAAGATTTAATGCTACATTTAAGTATGATAGGCACTCACCCATGCAGGCTCCGTTTTCTGATTTGGTCATCCCAGCTGGGCAGCTGTCGAAACACTGGTATCCTCCATCTGTGTTACGGCACTCCTTGTGAGCCGGGCAAACGTTCCTCATGCACTCATTGATGTCTGTGAAAGTGCAACCATGACAACAGAGCTGTTAGTTATCCTTACACGTTATCCTATTTTAACTTGCCTCGTTTGGAAAGTTACAATTATTTAATTCCCAAGACTGGGGGAGGGGGTGGGAGTCCCACATAGTTTAGGTGACTGACCGATGCACCGGTGTCCTGACAGCTGGTATCCAGGGTGACAGATGCAGCGGTAGGAGCCCAGAGTGTTGAGACACTGATGCTGGCATGGGGAGACCGCAGACTCTTGGCACTCATCCACATCTGAAAACACACAATTGACACATCTGGCTTCATCAATCTACCGCGGGCATCCAGTATACTGTACGAGAGTAGGAAATTGGATTCAGATTGATTATTGCAGGAACAAAAGCATAATTGGATTCAACAAAGAAAAGGGAACGTGCACAACGACAGTAGAAGATAAGTTGTTGTGGCTCTGTGTGAAATGTTGTGTAGACGGTTTAACAGCAACTTGCCTTCACAGCTGGTTCCCGCGATGCTGGGCTTAAATCCTGGTCCGCACTTGGCCAGGCAGCGATACGTGCCAACTGTGTTGACACACTGCTGGTTGTAGTGGCACATGTGTGAGCCCTGGGAACACTCATCGATATCTGGTATTAAGTGAAACACAAGTAATGAGGCCAAATGCTGAGGCAGAGGATTAAATGACAAAGATGATTTTTTTTTTTCTCCTTTTCTTAACTAGGACATTTCTTAACTGGGACATTACCGTTGTGTATCTGGTAATTAATCACAAAACCTTGGTTTTTTTTTTTTGGTCTCACCTTGGCATGTGTTGGTCTCTGTAGAGACGGTGAAGCCGGAGGGACAGGCACAGGAAAAGCCTCCCATGATGTTGTTACACGAGTGAGAGCAGGGAGACTGGAGCGCACACTCGTCTTCATCTAATAAGGACACATTGGATAATAATGATAAAACTGGTTCGGTGACGAAGATAAATGAGGCATTACAACAACAAAAAAAAGCAAAGCAGCATACCAGCACAGTAGGACGCCGTGTCAAGAACGAAACCCTTGGGGCACGTGTCTCCATAACCATCTGCAAACACAACAGTTCAGTTCATGGCTTGTTTCAACATTCAGATCCAGTTATTTCATGTGACGTAGTGATGGTGAAGTTTTGAAATATATATTTTTTTCCATTTCCCCCGCCAGACCTGGTGTGAGAAGGCTGGCAGTGATGTGGAAGTCCAAAGTGAGAGTTAACATGTTGTAGACGCTGTTCATCCCGGAAACCTTGAGCAGCTGGAGCGCGGGGCCCTGGCGTTCCTCCTGGCCCTCATAAATAACGGTGTGATTACAGCGCAGCACCATGGGGTTTCCTCCTCCCTGGTGGGTCTGCGATGACCACGCGTACAGCTGCCCTTGGCCCGTCTGCACGTATGACTCATCAAACTCCTGCGGGACACAAAAGAAATCAGGTCAGAGAAAGGGAAGAGGAGCTTGCACATGTCGTCAAACTCTCTACTGAGGTATAGTTTGAGATCTTTAAATACACGTTGTAATGGCAGCAGTAAACGCACGTGTAGGCTCAGATGAGATGATGATAATGAAGGAGGCACAAATCCGTTAATTACGATGTCAATCAGTAAAACTCCCTCAGAATCCAGACCTCTGGCAACATGGGTCAAACGAAGGATCTCCCCTGTTTAAAGAGATTAAAACAGTAAAATGACCACTCATTTACAAGCACAAGGGAGCGTGCTCTGCCGAAACTGTTCAAGAATTACAGTTTTGCTGAGACGATTGCTTACACGCTGAAATCAAAAGTATTACACAATTATCAACACCTTACACTCAAGGAGCAAACCATTGGCCCAGATGTGCACCACTGTGTAAGCACAATGTCAGCGTCACACTTTTTGCAAGAAAATGTCACTTCCTTGCAATTCCAAAGCACTGACTGTCAAATGACCACACCTGTGAGCCAGTGAAACACAGCCATCAGGTGCGTAAACACATGATGGCTTAATTGTAGACACACCATTCAGATTTAAACACTATAAAAATGCAGCAGGTAAGTTCACCTGCCTTCAACCAAAATGAAAGGAGTCAAGAGAAGAGGGAGGGTGAAAGGGGGAATCCACGGAGGAGGACAAGGAGGTAGAGGAAGAGGTACCCCTCATTCAGGCCACGGAGGACGCCTGTGAACAGGTTGACTCGCAGCTGTGCAAGGATGGAGTCGACATTCAAGACGGTTCTTCCCACGTTGTCTTGCCAATGAGGATATCGCCTGTGATGTTGATGAAATTCTCTGGCTAGATCCAGCTAGACGAAGAGATAATGTCTAGTATTTTCTGAGCTAACAGCGCTGGGACATGTTTTGTTGGGATTCTCCATGTTGACATGTTGACTGACTTGGGTATGTGGAGAGAAATAAATTATTACTATAATTATTATCAATCATTATTTCCTCAGTCTGTAGCATTGGTCTTGTGTAGTGTTTGGTGACCTTATTGTATATTTGCACTGTCTCTGTGTACTTCATTTACAGTACTCTAATCACTGAGAAGTCTGAGGTCTGCTGATTGGGTGTGTGGTTGTGCTAATAGTGTGTAGTGTTTTGAAAAACCGGTCCCTGCTTTCAAAATAGTGCTTAAGCGATCGAAAAAAAACTGTAATAGCATTCATGTGTAAACTCATGATTATCAGAAGGGAGTAGTGCCATCTGCTGGTCGTTTTGTAAACTACAAAAGAACAAAGAATCGGTGCTAAATGACTATTTATCCGACTATTTATATTATGACTAGAAGCTCTTTTTAGTTTGTGTCTGCAAACACTCACCACAAGTTATACAGAAGTTGGCATGAACACATGAATGATATATCTACAAAGCAATATTTTCATCATGTAACAGATGAGTTGAGCAACTGGCCAAGCTCCCAAAACTTTTCTTGGAATCAACGTTACCCTAAATAAATCAAGGTCTTTTAAAAATATCCATTGGCTAACACTTGTTATTGACATGCATACATGTGAAAGTGATCTGGGGCAGAGCTTACCGGTCTCAAACTCCAGCTGAGACTCCTGTCTGAACTGGCCCTCAGTGAGGGAGTAGCCGTTTCTGGCTGCTCCGCTCTGCAGCACAGTAGTCCAGTAGATGGGAGCAAACGCAGACACCAGCACCCGCAGCAAGGGACCTACGATCAAACAGCATCAGCTCGTGGCCTCTCACAGAACTACAGAGATACAGTGCATACAGTCTACACAGGATTAGGACCACATCCAAAAATGAGCTCTCCTCTTTTCACTTCTTAATCAAATAACATTATAATAACAAAGACAACAGAACACACTCCAGCTTTTCCCAAAAGGTACATCCTTACCTATTTAGTGAAGTGGTAAATGAAGTAAACGGTGGGTCATCACGGAGTTGATCACCCTTTCTTTGTCTCGAAAAAGAATGAATATTCCTTTTTTTTTCCATTTAAAAGAAGCCTTTATTGTAAACGCCAAGATGCAAAGATTGGTTGCATTACTATGAATTTAAATCTTAAACGTTTGTCTTTAAAAGCTTGCTAAACCCATGCTGTGCCAATGTGAAGGTGAGTAACAAAGATGAACTTTCTGAGTCCACTACATCTTGGATATTTTGGACAATTTATATATGCACACTTGTGTTCGACCCATACACTGTTAATATTAATGGACAACGCATCCGGTTCGGCGAAGTGCTGCAAATGCGGAAGTGCCTTAAACCTGCATTCTATCTGAATTCCAGCAGGGGCCGACACGCGCGGTTGCAAAAGGAGTTCGGTTTCTGTAGAAGTCTATGAGAAAGTGACCCACTTCTCACTTGATTTATTACTTCAGTAATCATTTTCATGAGTTTATGGTCTCTATCGCTAGTTTTAAGTCTTCTGCAACACAGAATGATGTTCATTTTTTGAATTATGGTCTCGTTGATTTTAAAATCGGCGATAAAGCAGGGGGGGTTTTAGGGCGTGTCTATGATGTGATTGCCAGTGAAAGTGTGTAACGTAACGTAGAGTGTAAACAGCTACTCCCTCACTCCTCCGTCTCGTCTGAAATCGTCACATCCGCAACCAGGATGGCTGTGCCCGTAACGGCAAACTCAACGACTCATACCAGATCTCCACAAACAACGGGTGACGTCACACATGCGCTGTCTGTTAATATACAGTCTATGGTTCGACCAAAGACTTTTGTGTGTACAACCGCAAGCACTAAAATGACTCAGAGACCTTTCTTTCTAGCCATGTGACATCAACCCAGGGGACATAGTGTGCGATCACTTACCCACACTGGGAGGGATGTTGTCCAGGCGTGCCTGCAGAGTGCTGCTCCCCTCTTCCACATTGTCTGTAATGTTGGTCTCCAGGAAGGACACACCAAACTCTCTGTCGTTCACCATGCCTATCAGGCTGCCTCTGGTCTTGCGTGGAGTCTCTCCTGTCATCACCAGACAGACATGCATTCGAATAATTTGTAATCATTCATAACATTAATTTAAGACTCTGAGTTGTAACATGTACATTAAACGCCCCATTTATCTCTTTACAAATACTGTAACAATACCCATAGCTCACATTCGGAAATGCCCTTTTGGTGTGTGTACACTGTCTGTAAGGTAACCTTAATATTAATAATTTGTTCATTCATGCACACAAAAAGTTGTAATACGTTATGAGATTTGGACCTGGACAGAGACCAGCTTGACATTTCCTAGAGTCGATACTGGGACCGCTGCATGATCGGCCGCCGTTGGCTGGTTCTGGGTTGGTGCACGATCTGATTCGTTCTTGGAAGCCTTGACCACAGGTGCTACTACATGGACCCCATTCCTCCCAGTTAGAGTAGCCTCCATTGACTGGTTGGAGAGATCAAAGGAAGGAGACACACTATGAAATATGCAATACATCAAATGAAATCAACATTTGACAAATAGAAGACAAAATGCCTGAATAAGTGGAAATAGTTCTTAGAAGGGGAAGCCAGATTTTGAGAGGTAAAAAAAAAAAAAGTGCATGCATACCACTTGCATGTTCGGTTGTGTGTATCTTTTTAAATTAATTTTATATCCTGTGACAACGTGTGAAATTATAAGCAGAACTCACTCTGAACCTGGAGAGTAATGGTCCTCTCGGCTGTTCCAGCTTCACTCTCAGCCACACACTGGTACTCCCCTTCATCTGCAGCCTGTAGAGAAAACGGGTAGAGGAGGAGAGTTTGGCTTAATTGGCACGCTGAGGAACAATTTTCCTCTAATGGGGCCACAAAACCTCCAGGACAAAACTGTCTTAGATCACATCTAGTTGTATGGTAAGAGAAAACTGACATAGCAAAAAATAAAAGCTGGCATTTTCTACTGGTCAGAGGAGACTTTATTCCATTAAATTCTTTTTCGTAATAGATATTATCGGGCCATCGAGGAGAATTTTCACATTAGAGTGCTCTGTGGGATCCGTCATCTGTCTGTGAGAAAGTCTCAACTGCAACCTGTGCAATTACAGCAGCAGTTAGAGACCTAACAAGGTTATGGGCAGGAGAGGGGCAGAGTCTGGGAACATCCAGCTCTCTGTTCATCTCCTCCCTCTGTTGCTAATGCTGTTAGCCTCTCTGACTGAACTGAATCTGATTTAGGTGGGAACAGGACGCTGCAGGACAGTCACACACTGGCGCGCCACCCAAGGGGACTGCAGATGAAGCTTGGATAGGATGACTACTGCTCCATTGTTCTCCAAGACATTTGGAAAAGCATTTATGGATGTAAGTAGTTTGGGCTTAATCATTCAAACTTGAGTGACTTAGTTTAACAAAAAATGCCTAGAGAGAGGCTCAGTGCTCTAAAATGAACCAAACATAATGGGAACTCTGTATTTACACTGATGCTGTAAATGACCAAGGATCCGTTGTGAAGTGCTTGCATTCGAATGGTGCGGAGCAGTGGTTTTCCATCCCGGAGCCAGCGGAGGACCGGGCTGGGGTCTCCGTGGACGGGACAGTCGAGTACAGCAGAGCCACCCTGGATGACCGTCTGAGACATGTGGGCTTCACCCTTCAACACCGGAGGCTCTGGAGACGCACAGCACGTATTTACATCATCAGATATCACACAGATCACCAAGGTGATATCAGTATCTATAGATCGTTAAATGGATAGCCCCGGCTAAACCTTGACAGGAAGCTCACCTCTGATACGGACGAATGAGAGCGCTCGGATGGAGCCCACGCTGTTTTCTGCTATGCACACGTAGGTCCCAGCGTCACTCGCGGTCACATTCTCGATGATCACGGAGCTCCTGCCCGCCTCATCTACAGCGGCGCCTGGAACATGTTACATCAGTCAGCGCATAACATGGTTATATTTGAACTCGCACTGCAATAGATTAAACAAGATTGATTTTGTCACAGTGGCACTGTAATACTGTGGTACTATTGCAGTGCTGTGCAGCTCACAGTGTGAAGAAGGAGAATACCTGTGTAAGGACTGTTGTTGACAGTCCAAGAGATGACAGGTGATGGTGTTCCCTGAGCGTGGCAGGACAAGGCCAGACTCTGCCCTTTGTTCAGAGTTGCATCCCCTGGCAGCTCCTTGAAGGCAGGCCTCATGTTGACGGACAGACGGATGTCCTGTCTCGCAGAGCCTGCTGTATTGGTGGCGACGCATGTGAACACGCCAGCATCCCCTGGCTGTGTTCAGAAAGCAATCAGAACTGATTTATATACCCAGAACTAGACAGTTGTAGTTAAAAATGCAGCGAAGAGAATTGGGTCGTACTTACCTCTGCCCTCTCGATAATTAGCTCTCCTGATCGCAGGGCAGTGAATTTGCCTGGATGGTTGGGCACAATGGCACCATCCTTCTCCCACGTCACTCTGGGCTCTGGTGAACCCTGAGCAGCACAGGGCAGCAGCGCCTGAAATCCTTGAATGACTGACAGGTCTGTCTGCGCAGGAGGAATCATGGGCGGGACTGAAATGCAACAACATACGTTTTTATTGATATAACTATTAATAAACCTGCTATATCTAGTCTTTACATGACCTGAAATGGCAGTCTGAACTCACCTTGAATGACCAGCCTCATGTCATGGCTGGCTCTGCCGGCGAGGTTTTTGGCAGTGCATGTGTACAGGCCTGCGTCACTGCGCTGGGTAGAAGTAATTGCCAAGGTTCCATTGGCAAAGCTATGTATGCGAGCGCCGTCCACCACAGGCCTCCTCTCCTTATGCCAAGTAACTTCGGGTTGTGGCTGCCCATCAGCCACACACTCCAGACTGACTGGCTGGCCTAGCACTGCAGTGTACTCCACACGAGGCACACTCAGCACGGGTGGGACTGGACAAACGAGATGAACGAATGAGTGTTAGTTCATTTAAAAATGCCCAGAATACTTTTTTTTTTTTTTTCTTCAGGAATTAGGAGAAACCGGTTTGACTATGAGGAATAAACCACCATTTTCTTCCCGTCAAAAAATCCAAGTTACCTTGAAGGACTAGTTTGGTCCTGCCCACAGCTACGCCAGCTTCACTCTTTGCCAAGCACTGGTAGGTCCCCGCGTCACCAAGCGTGACACGAGAAAACTTTAGTGCTCCATTTGAGAGAACAGCCAGCCTGTGACCTGTAATCAAACAATGCCATCAAATCACAAGAGCAGGAAAATCAGACCATGTCCCATTAATTCCATTGAGGTTTGATAGAGCTGACTGATTGGTAACATTTCTGTCCGTTCTGTGAAAAATGTAAATAAAGTATTAAAAATGAGCTGGAGAGAGCATTGCTGGAAGAATATTATTAGATATTTCAAGACATCGTATCAGGAGAGGTATAAAGGTGCACATATGCCATGCTGGAGACAATGTGGCTCGACTGTCGCTAACCATTATTGTATATTCTGGGATTGTCCCAAGTTAAATGTTTTCTGGAAGGGTATACAGGGTTCCTTAAACACGGTCTTCAACACTCAAATACCTCTGAGTTTTGATGTTATGTACCTGGGTCGCGTCTCTTTTTTGGAACGTAGGAGCGAGATAAAGTTGCTGCAATTACTCTTGGTGGCAAGTAAGAAAACAATTACAAGGAGATGGTTAAGCCCGATCCAGCCTACCCTGGATGATTGGATTGGAACTACTCTAGAGATATTTAGGATGAAAAAATTGACCTACCAATTAAGAATCCAAAAGGACAAATTTGACCAAATTTGGAACAACTGGATTTCATTCATAGCCCCCACGAGAACAGACTTTATTTTATCTCACTGGTAATATTGTTTTGTAATTTACTTATTTAAATTTCTGACTGGTTTTTGATGATTATTTCTATGACAGCAGCAGCAGGCGGCCACCCTGGTTCCTGTACATAGTTTCATGTAACCTGTTCTATCTATACTTAAGTTATATCAGAGTTCTCTCTAAGTGAACATGTGGACCTCATCTGGCTCTGTTTATCTCAGGCTAACTGTCAGTACTGTCCTTAAGAGGATAATGAGTACCTACTGATGTTATTCTATCACGATTGCCGTGAAATTTAAGTTAATAGAGGAGAGTGGGCAATACAAAGGATGAACGTAATCTGATCCACGATCCATGACTAGACTTCCTTTGGCCCCGTATGCCTGGATGACTGGTGATGCACTTTTTCTGGACTCAAAACAAACAAAACTGGAAGGACGTGTTTTTATTTCTACTAATGTTGCTATGCTGGTGTATGTACTTGCCCATCCCAAATAAAGATACAATTTAAAAAATATATATATATATATATATATATATATATATATATATATATATATATATATATATATATATATATATATATATAAAATGTTCTCACAGTCATGGAGCTCATTGAAAAACTGCAATATAGATAACTTTGATGTGTATTTTTCCATGAACGTGACAGATACCAAATGCCCATGTGAGCACCACTGCCAACATCTCTACCGTGAACTAACAATATGTTTATAAGATCAAAGTTGTGCTTATGTATTTTATCCATCATTACCTGCTGCTATGGGAACGCCCTCTCTTTGCCAGGTGATGGACGGTCTGGGGAAGCCTTGAACCTCACAGTGAAGAACGGCCCCATGATGCAACACCACCTGTACTTCCTCTGCCATTGGCATGATCTCTGGGGGCTCTTAAGAACACGTGAGAACAAATTGTTTCGTGTTTACATGTTTTACTATATGTGTTCCAACAGGTGATAATCACACAGCAGCATGCAGCCAATCTATGACAGTCTACCTTGCACAGAGAGAGAGATGTGTTTGTGAGCCACTCCAGCTGGGTTGCGAGCTGAGCATGTGTACCTGCCAGCATGGCTTGGCACAGCACCAGTGATCTCCAACACTCCTGCATTGAATGGAGTACAAAGCCACATATTTTAATGTCACATTTAATGGGGAAAATATATATTCCTTGCCCTGTGGCTTTACTGTTCAAGTACACCATGATGTATAAAATAGTCTTTAGACATGATGTCTTACCAGTCGGAAGGACACGGTAAGTTCCTCCTCTGGCGCCCAGTTTGGCTCCACCCTTGGTCCAGGTGACAGTGGGCTGAGGGCGTCCTTGTACGTGACAAGGCAACACCACAGGAGACATTTTCACAGCTGTGACTGTCGTGACATCGTCTTCAATGGATGGTGGGACTGAAAGAGCAAAATAACGTATTCATTCATCCAAACGCAAAACTCTCCCGCATAATATATCACTGCAGTAAGATAATCGGTTCACCTCAACCCCCCCTGTCTCAACTGTACAACCGCTCTGTGATCAGGGAAGCCATCCTGATCACAGAGGACCCCTCGCACCCCCTCTACCACTCTTTCCAGTTACTACCATCAGGCAGACGGTACAAAGTTCCACTGGCTCGGAAAAACATTTACAAGAAATCTTTAATTCCCCTTGCAATAACCAACATACTGTAAAGCTGCTGTTTTGTATGTTTTAAATGTGTGTGTTTTTAATGAGCCTTATCGAAGGAGAATTGCTGTCACTGCTTTGGGACAGACAATTAAGTAATCTATCTATCTATTGATGGAACGTCCAAAATAACACTCAACTGTTTGCCTATTGTACAAAGCTGAAAAGTCAATACCTTGCAGGAGGACCTCAATGACCCTGCGCTCCTCCCCGACATCATTGACAGCAGTGCACTCAAAGTAACCTTCATCCTCATTGGACGGTGTCAAAAGAACCAGGGACCCAGAGGACAGTAACCTGGACAGAGCAGCTGTGTCAGCTTTTCAGTTTGATGCCTGTGTGATTCGTAACGTACAGTATGCATATTGTGGATTCAAAGGGAGTCCGTCCATAGCTTCGTCTTTACCTGTATGCGCCGGGCTGCTGGCTGATATCGAGTGGAGTGCCATTCCTCTTCCAGGTTACTGTAGGTGGGGGTATACCTGTCGTCTCACAGCTCAGCACAGCTCTAATCCCTGTGGTTACTGTCACATTGAATGGACCCGGACTGATGGTAGGACCCACTGATAGGAGACAGAACAGATTCACACGTTAACCACAGTACTGTATTTCAGTGGGTTTTTAACACTATGAGATATCCTGAAAAAGGATTTATAGCATTTAGTATTGTTTTTTAAAAACGCTCAATCCACAGAGAAATGCACACAGCCTGCATTCAGAAACAGTGAGTGCCTTTAAACGAGTCGTCAGGACTTCCGTGCGGATGTGATGTCACAACTAGACTATTTATAGGTGGAAAGTGCTGCTACAGTGCTGTTACAGTCATTCCCCGGCTGCAATGGTGGTGCAGAGACTCGGAATCAATCAACCAATCAGAGCAGACTGGGCTTTTTTCGGGAGGGGGGGCTTAAAGAGACCGGTGCTAAAACGCAGCGTTTCAGACAGAAGGTGAAAACAGGCAAATTCAGACAGAATGTATGAGCAAAATGTGTTTTTTTGAATATTAAAGCATGTAAACATGTTCTAGTAGAAACCCAAAATACAAGTATGAACCTGAAGATGAGCATGATATGGGACCTTAAACATGACAATTGCACTACTGTATAATCATAACCAAAACTAACACAGGGACCTGTGTTACGGGAACATTATGGAAAAAGCCCCACCACAGTTATAGTTATAGTTTTTATTTTATTTTTTTTATTTGCTATATTTACCAAACACACGTAGATCCACTCCCCGGTGATCTGAGCCAGCCTGGTTGGACACGGTGCAGTAGTAGCGGCCAGCATCACTCAACTTAACCCCATTGACACGCAAGGAACCCTCTGATAACATAGTGTACCTGAAACAAATTACAAACACAATTAAAAGCTGAATGAATGCATAGACACCAGAGTGTGTAGCTGTGTCTGTGTTTTTGTTATCACTTGGCGTAACGTGGACAGATTGCACAGGAGTTTTGTTAAGGCCTACTTATTGTGATCTTGAGTTATGGGGAAGCCATCTTTCCTCCACAGGACCGTAGTTGAAGAGTCACCTTCAACCTCACAAGGTAAAACTGCATCCTGGCCGACATGTGCGGTCACAACTGAGCTGCTCTCCTTTATCACTGGGGGTACTAGAGAAATATAAAGTGACATATCCATGCAGTGGCTTGGGTTAAGTACGTAGCTATTACATTTTTTATTTATTTATATCAGCTCTTTATTGACGGGCCGACTTACAGAGAATCTCCACTGTAAAAAACAGACTGGTGCTTCCAGCTATGTTGGTGACCACACAGCTGTACTGGCCGCTGTCTTCGGGCCTGACTTCCTGTATCTCCAGGTACTGACCCCCTGCCAACCGCTGGATACGACTACCCAGCTGATATAACGGGAGGAAGATTGGGAAAAAAAAGACAGTGTACGAGTCAGAGGAGATGGCTTCTAGTTCAGTACCTGTTGTGTTTTGTTCTGACTTTGTACCTGCAGTTTGGCCTCATCCTTGTACCACTCTATATCAGGAGGGGGGTCACTGTCAGCCAGGCACTCCAACGTCAGATGTCCATTAACGGGCACTGTCAATGTCCTCACATCACCAGAGCCAATGAGGGTTGGTGGGACTGAAACACAATCACTGATTATTAAGCAGTGGATCTCACCGAGGCAAATTACAAAATGTTTCCAGGGCGCCTGGACAGCTCAGTTGGTATAGCGGGCACCCATATATAAAGGTTCACTCCTCGATGCAGCGGGCCCAGGTTCGACTCCGACCTGCGGCCCTTTGCTGCATGTCATTCCCCCTCTATCTCACCTTTCATTTCTTTAGCTGTCCTGTCAAAAATAAAGGCCGAAAATGCCCCAAAAATAAAATTAAAAAAACGTTTCCAGCGGTGACACACACACTTAATCAGATTGAATGACACAACAAACAATTCCTATATGCCTAAAGTGCTCCTTTTAAGCAAAGAAGAGCTAGGTCAAGACGATATGGAACAGATACAGTGAGAAAGTAAATCAGAGGCCAGATGTAAAAATGTAAAAAAATACATGCTTAGCTTTCTACACAGAGCACAACAATGGTGCTGTAAGAAGGATTTACAGTCTGCTGAGCTGTGTATGTCATAACAATCCAAAAAGGTTGACATGATTTTGGAAGTTTTACTTATTGATCTCAGCAGCTTTATATGTCTTCACATTGTTGCGTGGACTGTATTTATAGAAACATTTCATTCTAGCATGAACAAAAAGGAAGAACAAATGACGACATGGGACAATGGGATGCTGCACAATGTATCATAAATTAAAGCTGTCTGTCATCAATCAACACACGCATGGAAATGTCCTTGTACTGTATACGTCATTGCGTGCCTAACTGCAGTGCGTGACTGTAGCCGGAAAAATGCTAATGCCAGACCAAGTCTGTTTTAACTTTCGTGCAAACACAGATTTTTCAGTTTTTCTTCAGCTTCATCCATCACATCCCAGGTGCAAGTAAGAGAGGAAGGTAAGAAAGAAAGAGGTACATGCTATATTTCTTCCAAATTGAACAACACTAAAGAACAGCTTGTATTACCTTGGACTCGAACCCAGTGGTTTTTTGCATCCTCTCCAGCTAGGCTGCTGGCCAAGCAGGTGTACAGACCTGCATCATCGACCTTTTGAAGAGACGACATTAATCAACTTGAGTGGTTCTTGCATAAAAATGCTGTGTTAGCCTGGATTGATCCTGTTAAAACAACTTCCAGATGGTTGGCCATTTAATGTTTCTAAAAATACTATTATCACTTATCTAAACAGTGCATGTGCTCACAGCTACTGTACTACTTGGCCACTGAAGCTTCAACTTTGCAATATTATCAGATATTGTCCGTTTGTAAATTACCTGAACTTTGCTAATCCTGACAAAATGTCCATCCTGCTGAACAATGTCAGTTCCTTCCAAGGGACGGCCATCTTTGAGCCAGCTGAGGGTGGGAGGTGGCACTCCCACAGCGGAGCACTCCAGCTCCAGTGGACTGTTTACCGCTATGGTCAGCTCCTCTGAAGAGCTGGAGCTGGATATCTTCGGAGGCTCTGGATTAGAAAGCAGAATGTTTTTGGCTCAGTTGTTCCAGGAGTTTACACGTTGACTTTAACTTCATACATGAAATATACAGATTGTGTTGTGATTACCGAGCACAGTGAGGTTAAAGCTCTTTGTGCTGCTTCCAGCCTGGTTACTAGCCACGCAGCTGTAGAGGCCCGCATCTGAAGGCGCTACATCAGGCAGCTGCAGCCGCGTCTCCTGTCCATCCAGCAGCAGGTTTCGGTGGAGAGAAAGTGGCTGTCCGTCCTTCAACCAAGTCAGTGTCGGAGGGGGAACGCCACGCGCTTCACAGGTTAACGTCACCAAGGACCCTCGGACTACTGTCACTGGCTCAACTGGTTCGACGTGATCCACGCCAGGGGGCACTGCGGACCACACACATACATCTGTATGAAAGCCTCAGATCCAAAAACTCAAAAACAAATCAGTAGGTGGTTTGTAATGACTGTACCTTGGACCTGGACATCATAGCTGAGCTCGGCAAGACCCGCTCGACTGCGTGCCACGCACGTGTAGAGTCCAGTGTCAGACAGCTGCACGGGAGAAATCCTTTTTCAGAAAGAAAGGAAACACTTAGCATTACCCCGTCTATTAACGTGTAATCTCTTACCGTTTGTATTCGGCTTTCTCTGTCCAGCGGTGGAGGAAGTATTCAGATCCTTTACTTAAGTAAAAGTACTAATACCACACTGTAAACATACTGTTAGATTCAAGTAAAAGTCCTGCACTGAAAATGAGTATGTAGGTAAGTACCATCAGGAAAATGTACCTAAAGTATTAAAAGTAAAAGTACTCAATGCAGAAAAATCCTCACATTTTGTGAAACTGGTAGTGATCAAAACAGTTCATAAAAAAAAAATAAAAAAACAGTTCCGTCAATCAACTGTGTTTAATCAGCTAATCAATTCAGCTGGACTTCTAGGCGTATATATTGTTGGGTTGTTTCATTTATAATAAAAACAAATTTTAAAAACTGTGTTTTGTGTGCAAAAATCTTAATTTGTAAAGTAACTAGTAACTAAATCTGTCAGATGATTGTAGTGGAGTATTTCTCTCTGAAATGTAGGGGAGTAGAAGTAGAAAGTTGCATGAAAAGAAAATACTCAAGTGCAGTAAACGTACCTCAAATGTGTACTTAAGTACAGTACTTGAGTAAATGTACTTAGTTACATTCCACCACTGTCTCTGTCTAAACTGACCTGAGCACAGAGTCACCAGATAGGAGGCGTGTACGAGGAGAGAGAAGCAGAGGACGCCCGTTCTTCAGCCAGCTGATCCGAGGTGGAGGGTTTCCGGCCGTCTGACACTCCAGAGTCACAGCACTGTCCTGTGTGACCTGCACCTCTCGGGGACCACTGGTCTCACCAGAGATGGACGGTGGGACTGTGACAAGCCAAATCAAATGAAACCAAATTTCTCAGAAACTTGGAACACAGAAACACATATGAAATGTTGGTGTTCAAACCGACCTAGTACAAAGAGGGTGTAGATTTTGCTCTCCTGTCCAGCCGGGCTGACAGCCAAACAGGTGTACGTCCCAGAATCCTCGGGACTGAGCCTCAGTAATGTTAGCGTGCTGCCATCAGGGGTCACACTGCCGGGTTACAAATACACGTTATGTTTTCACATTAACAACAAGCATTACTTTATCCATTGTTCCTGTCTAAACCATTTGTCCAGCCCACCTCTTAACCTCAGTATTACTTTCCCATCATCATTATCATCATCCCACGATTTTCTCACTGACGCACACACACAGACATTTGCTTTCTCTGGCTGATGCAGTTGCAATGATTATGGAAGCTGCTGAACAGCTGTAAAACAGCTGTTCTTACCGTTCCCCATGATGAAATTAGGCAAGGGACTATAAACGACTCCATTTGTCTGTCCACACATCCCTCTGTCATGCACATTATCTCTGACGATGATGATTAGTATTTCATTTACCAAGCCTTTAGGGAATGGTGTTGATTGATTCTTGTGCTGCTTGTAAAACTAATTCAGCAGCTTTGAACGAGCAAGATGTGCTACATGACATTATTATTATAATTATTACTGTTCCTTTATACCATTCTGTGTGCACGTAAAGCACTGGCAGTAAATGGGGAATGTGAATGACTTACGCGATGTGACGGGCGTCTGATCCCTCTAAAGTCACTCCGTCTTTCAGCCAGCTGAGACGTGGTGTGGGGATTCCAGTTGCTCTGCACTCCAGGGTCAACTCCTCGCCCATGGGTGCACTCACATCAGATGAGTGTTCAGAGTCCAGAATGGTAGGCGATACTGAGAAGGACAAAGATTATGGCTAAATGCCACTGAAAATCCTTCCTTTTAGGAGTAATATGTACAATTTTCTAGGGTGATTGGATGTTATTTTGCTCAAATTTCTAGTTTACCCTGCACTGTGAGCATGTAGTCTTTCTGTGTGTGTCCCTCGCTGTTCTTGACAACACAGGTGTATGTTCCAGCGTGAGACAGAGTGAGGGGCCCCAGCTCCAGTCTGTTCCCTCGAACGGACCACTGCCACTGCAGACTGCTCTCTGAACGGGAAACACATTCGCTTACAGTAGCTTTCACACACGACACATACTATTCCAATTCACGCATCATTGCTTCCCTCGTACCAATAGGAGTTCCATCCTTGAGCCAGGTGATGCTGGGCACTGGGACCCCTGAGGCCTCACACAGCAGGGCCACATGGGAGCCATGGGTGTAGTTTAGGGACTCCTGCAGAGGCCCGTCCAGGACAGGTGGAACTGTGGACATACAGTATATTTGTAGAATGAAACCACTCCCTTCTGAAGATAGTTGTTACTTTTATATAGTGCTGTCAAAATAACGCGTTCATTTTGATTAATTAATCTGAGAAAAAATAACGCGTTAAAAAAAATAACGCAGATGAATCCATTCCATATTGAACTTTGACCCGGAGCCGTTCTACCCACCATTGGACTGTAAAATGAAGGAGGGAGACGAGAATGTGCTGCCTGGATCATTAATTGGAACATTTACTTGTAAAAATCTTCTTCCTGCCAACCCTGGCTACCGAAATCTGGTGCCACTGATATGTCTGCACTTCTCTCTGCTGCTCTGAAACAGACGATACAGGAAACAGAAACACCGCTGCACTTGACGCTAGTTAACACTATACTCGACAGCAGCTAACGTTAGCCTACCGCTAGCTAGTTAACACTATACTCGACAGCAGCTAACGTTAGCCTACCGCTAGCTAGTTAACACTATACTCGACAGCAGCTAACGTTAGCCTACCGCTAGCTAGTTAACACTATACTCCACAGCAGCTAACGTTAGCCTACCGCTAGCTAGTTAACACTATACTCCACAGCAGCTAACGTTAGCCTACCGCTAGCTAGTTAACACTATACTCCACAGCAGCTAACGTTAGCCTACCGCTAGCTAGTTAACACTATACTCCACAGCAGCTAACGTTAGCCTACCGCTAGCTAGTTAACACTATACTCAACAGCAGCTAACGTTAGCCTACCGCTAGCTAGTAGCTGGATTAAACATGGTTAAAATGCTGACAGCTAACGCTAAACGGTGTAAAGTGTGACTGCGTTTTACTGTAGAGGATTCAACACCGGTATGTAACAATCTGCAGCTGCTGTTGGAGAAACAACACAGACGAATGAAACTGGTAAACTACAGCCTCGTGGTGCATTTGAAGTTATTGTAAATGTCCTTCCCATCTGGTGGTTGTTTTTGTCGTTCAACAGCAATTCACTAGTGAAATAAGTTATTGTTATACATTATTATTAAATCATTTCATTTTGACCATATGGCCTTAGCAATAAACAAGCCGTTCTTTAATGTCACCAACTGTTGTTTAGTACCCTTTATTTTCTTTTCTTTTTTTACTTTCTTAAAAAGTATCGGTTCAGGCACCGTTAATTATGTATGCGATTAATTTCGATTAATTAATCACAATGTATGTAATTAATTAGATTAAAGTTTTTAATCGATTGACAGCCCTACTTTTATAACAAAGCAGAGGTATTCTCACCATGAACGGTCAGTCTGAATGTCCTCTCCACTTGCCCAGCCACATTGGATACTTTGCAGGTGTAGGTGCCACCATCTGCCATCTAGGAACCAAAAAAGAAGGTCATTGTGGTAAAGGAAGGATGCATTTTGAACACAAGCTATATGAAAATGAGGGACTTGGCTCTATCCTGCTATGTTAGCTGGTGCATGTATTCTGAGTCAGGCAAATTAACTTGAACACACCCATTTAAAGAAAGGGCAAGTGCTGCATCTTGTCACATACAGTATGCAGCTACTGCATGTGTCCAGTTTACCTAGGCTTTTCCAATCAGTGTATTTTATGGAATGAATGTGTGAAAGTTAAGTATGTATGCCTTATACATTTAATATATTTGCGTGTAAAGTCTGTTTATTTTTAAGCTCTGTCAAAAGCCGCTTTGAGTCCTTAAAATACTTTTTGTCTGCAGCCTCAAACGTATGACGTAAAGCCATTTCTTCCTGACCTGAACTCCAATGATCTCCAGCTGGTGAGGATCCATCTTCAGTCCGTTGCCTGCGGCCAGTTGCAGCCCATTCTTGTACCAAGTGACCTCAGGCTCAGGAACACCATGTGCTTCGCATCTCAGGGTGACCGAGGAGCCAACTTGCGGGGTGAACAAGTCTGACTCAGCATCTAATCGGGGCTTCAGGGTCGGCAGGACTGATGGTTTGCACATAAAGACAGGGCATGATCTCAGTTTGATTCATTCAGAATCGCTATGATTCACTCCTGAACTATCCTCGGTCACAGCTGGCTTGCGGTAAACAGATTTTTAAGCCTAGACAATGTTTTTAGATTTGATCATCTGTATATGTAGCTGAATTGTGCAGAGAGGTCACCATGTGTTTGCTCACCGTAAACACTGAGGAGAATGCTCTTCTGGTCCTGGCCTGCTGAGTTGGTGGCTGTGCATACGTATTGCCCAGCATCCTCCAGTCTTGCCCGGGGCAACTGTAGCATCTGGCCACCTATTACATATATATATATATATATATATATATATACAGTTATATGAAATGTAATATCTGGGCCAATATTAGATTGAAAAAAAGGAAATGCTCCAGACATAAGAACGATTTGGGTATTATGGGTGGCCGAGGTCTGACCTGGCAGAATGTGGATGCCGCTGCTGAAGTGGAGGACCTGCCCGTCTCTGGTCCAGGTGATCTCGGGAGGAGGGTATGCTTGGACGTCACACAACATTGACACCATGTGGCCCTCAATCACACTAATGTCCTCTTCTTTAAGGCCAATTATTCTAGGAGGCACTGAAAAGGATACAACAGTAGTGTTGTACACAAGAACATTCGATAACATTCATTATAAAAACACAAAATACATATATTGGTCCTTCTGATCACATGGGAAATTGAATATACAGAGGTAGTGGCAAAGCCCTTTGAGTTATAGATTTTTCTTACCTTGCACTGTCAGACTGAAGAGCTTCTCAACTGTTCCAACCTTGTTCTCAGCGACACACAAATACCCAGCCATGTCTGAAACCTGGACACTGAGGAGCTGGAAAATAGGATTGGGAAGTGTTTATCCTCAATACAACATGTCACAGTTGGATCTGTTTACAAGCTAGTGTGTGTCTAAGAGTCGACAATGACTAACCTGGAGTTGAGTCCCATCCTCACTGATGTGGTGCTGTGAGTCTGTGTGCACCGGCTGCCCATCTCTCAGCCAGGAGACAGATGGAGCGGGGTGTCCAGTCACATCGCAGTGGAGGACCACAGAGCTGTTGACCACCGCTCCCATTTCCTCCATAAACTCCTCTGATGCTCCCCTGATCACAGGAGGAACTGGGGAGGTAAACACATTAGACACCCACTTTTAGAAATTATTTTGTATCTTTTCTGAATACACATTAGGGCTGCAATTTGTTTTTAATTATAAACTGGCCAAATAAACACTTTGCGAAAGGCTGCGACATATCGCGATAGCTACTTTTTTTGTGTTAGTTGGAAGAAAATAGTAGAAAACTGCACTTTATAATGTAACTTATGAATTGTTTTAGTGGTGCCTTTTATATTCAATTCAATGTTCAATAAAAGAATGTTGGAAATTATTTCCTTTCATTTGTTTTAAATTCAACAAGCAATTTGTTGTATTTTAGCAGAATACTGAAAGGAGCATAATTGCAGAACTGACTTTAATGCAGAACAACACTAATATATTTTATATTTATTGCAAGTAATATCGTTATCACGATGTTCAACAACGTTGTGGCATTGCGCATATTTTCCTCATGTCGTGCAGCCCTAATACATATTTTATTGCATACGTTTTTTTGTTTTGTTTTTTTTTAAAGAATTTTTGGGCATTACAGCCTTTAATGGAAAGGACAGCTAGATATGAAAGGGGAGAGAGAGGGGGAAGACATGCAGGAAAACCGTCCAGGTCGGACTCGAACCCTGGACCTTCTGCATCGAGGCATACACCTCTATATATATATGCGCCTGCTCTACCAACTGAGCTAACCCGGCCACTATTGCATTCATTTTAATTCCAGCTAAATGATGAATCATGCGCTTGCTTACCTAGGATCTCCAGCTCAAAGTGCATGCGGTCCTCCCCGGCTTCATTAACAGCCTGACATGTATACTTTCCAGCGTCTTCTTTCTGCACTCGGGCAATTTGTAGCATCTGTCCACCTGAAAGGACAAACCCACACATACAGCATCAGTATTTATCCATGAATATGAAGCCCCCAAGTCATGCACAACAACCACACTACTGCTTTTAACTGAGATCACACAGGAAAGAGTTCCCTCTGACCTGGAAGCAGTACCACGCCATCGGCAGAGGTGAGTTTTCGTCCATCTTTGTACCAGCTGAGCTTAGGAGGGGGGATGGCATTACTCTCACAGGACAGGGTGATTGGATGGCCCAGGACCACCTCCCGCTTCTCTACCATGTCCTGGTTATCGTCCCCCTCGTGTCCCAGACCCCAGGCTGCTTCTCTGTTAGTCACCCGCTGAAAGACCGGAGGAACTGGCAAGACAAGGCCATGTTTGTGTCAGGTCACTTTTTCAGTTAATTGAAGATTTTCTGTTATTCAAAAACATCTTAATTATACTACATCAAATCTACAAGTTACCAAACTAAATTTTACTTGGCCAATAGTATGTGAAAAGATCATCTGACATTTCAATTTGACCTGAATACCAAATCATGATACATTTATTATACACAGATTTAGCCCAACACACCCTGGATGGTGACATGAAAGTCTCTCTTGTCCTCTCCTGCAGAGTTGGTGACCACACAGGTGTACTGCCCCTCATGGGACAGCATGGCGTTCTCTATGAGGAGGGTGTGGCCCCTCATCTGAATGCCGGCATGGAAGTTTCCAGTCAGCGACTTAAGACAAAAGAAAAATACATCAGATGATAGAAATATTCTCTAAGAGGGGAACGCCAACGATTTCTCACATCAAAGTCCGTTTACTACTGCAGAGTTGCCTCTAGCATAACACACCTGAATCTCTAAACTAGACTGTTGGCGGTCAAATGTATTGTGGGTAAAGTAGGAGCCAGGTTTTGACAAGAAAGAAGAATGCAGGGAATGGAAAAGATGCTATATCTAGTTATGCTGCATTTATATAATATATTTAGTTATAGGAGTGCAATCCTAAACCGGTGAAGTTCTCGTTAAGATTTCCTTGCCTCACTTCAAAAATGTGTATAGGTATCAGTATCAGTGGTGGGTTTTAAAAGGTTAGATAATTAGTATTACTAATGTTTTATTATTATTATTAGTCAATATAACATTTGGCAGGTGTTTAAATGTCTGGCTTTTGTAACACATAACACAGCCTATTTACAAAAAATTAAAAAAAACTAAACAATACCTCCACCCCCATTTAAGAAAAGAAAATAATCCATCCACCCAATCCTCATGCATTTTCTACTGCTCCCCATTGGTCATGATATTTAATCCCTGGATTCTTCTTCTATGTCTTTGCTATAATTAACTAGCTTACTCATACAGTAGCACAACATATGTGGAGGTGGCTTGTGCAAGAGGATATACATTCTGTTGAGGCTGTTGCAATTCATACTGGTTGCCAGTAGAGGCTGATAGTGGTTGCAAAGCTTGTAAGGATGGCACACCAACCTGTCCGTCTTTGAACCAATTAACCTTGGGCTCCGGGAAACCTTTGGTCCGGCAGGAGAGAGTTAAACTCCCATTGATCCGTACTTTCTCCTCCCGACTACCAAACATTAAGGATGTAGAGTCGCCTTCTATCTGTGGCGGGACTGATGAGAGGGGGAAAAAACAGGTGTTTCTATTTAAAGTTCTGTCTCAGCCGCTTTAATGTGTAAGTGGCGTAGATGTGTCTTACCCAGAACACTCAGGGAATAATGCTTAATGGCGGTGCCAGCTGGATTGGTGGCCCTGCAGGTGTAGAGGCCAGTGCTGTCTCCCCGGGCGGACCCCAGTCGCAGCGACTGCCCGCCGCGGGTGTATGTCAGCTGGGGACTGGACACGATGGGCTGGTTGTCCTTTAACCAGGTGATGCTGGGTGTGGGTGAGCCCTCAACATCACAGGGCAGCACTGTGGGGAAACCCAGCACCACCGACACCTCTGAAGTCTCACTGGGGCCCTTGATGGTGGGGGGAGCTGGAGAGAAAGACCGACAATACGTTCATGTTTTACAGGCAGTAAGATTTTTTTACTAGCCCATAGCACAGGATGAATAGATCCTCAGGGGATTGGCCTGTTTTGTTCAGGAGACTGTCTAAAACAGAAATGCAGTGTGCAAAACGTTGGGTAATTAAAGCACACGGTCTTAAAGTGACCCAGAAATCCCCGTAGCCTTGCATAAAAAGAATTCAGTGTGTGCTCATAGACCCGGCAGTGTGGTGAAAGTTAAATAGTACAACTGTAGAGACGCTTTCTACACATTAATTAAATATCATGTTCAATAATTTTCTTTCTCAAAACAATACTGCTACCACAGCACTTTTTTGGAAAATAACCATTCAATATCCTGATAACTTTTAAACAATTTTTTTTTTTTTTTTTTTGTCTTTTTAATATCTTTCTGTAGAGAAAACAAAAACAACTGAGGGCCCTATTTTAACGATCTGAAACGCAAGTATCAAACGCCAAACGCAAGTAGCTTTGTGGGCGGATCTCGACGCAAATCTAAAACGGGTTGGTCTGAAGTAGCTACATTACTCATAGGTGTGATTTGGGCGTAACATGCAATAAACCAATCAGAGCGTTATCTCACGTTCTCTTTAAAAGCAGGCGCGCTTGTTTCATGGCGGATTGCTATTATAATGGCGGATTTGCTAGGCGCACGCTCTTAATACATCCATGGGCGGACACCAGGAGCGGTTCACAGCCGAGGAGACCGACGTTTGCTATTGATTTTTCTTTTTGTCAAAATGTAAATAAAGAAATGTCACAAAAACATACTTTCCGATGTTTTTGGGCTCGCTCGAATCACGAGGTTATGAATGCATGGTGATATTTTTTCAATGTAGTCTAACGTTAGACCGAGATTACCTCACTATAGACGATGCAGCTCTTCTGTCTCTCCTCTCCCGTGCTGCTGCTGGGGCATTTGGGTTAAGTGGCATCGGCACATGCAGTTCAACATCACATCTCCTTAAGTCCTCTAATATTTCCTCATTTATGTCATCAACACATCCATGATTCATGGAAATGTTGTGTAAAACAAGGTCATATTTTTCCTTGTATTTATGTATGGTTTGCAAAAAATGGGACCTGCTGGGTCCGTGAGATGAGAGAAGCAAAGTGTATGCACGGTGTGCACACGCTACATTACGGCCAAGCATACACCCTTAAAATAGCATCTGAATAACGCGCCACTGACTTTAGATTAGGTTTTTCCTGGTCTGTGGCGGAACTGTTTTCAGCACTAGGGAACGTTTGCGCCAGAACACACCTCCTCTTTTTGCTGAACCGCCCCCGGGAGCGCAAGTTCATTCCCTAATTTACCGATATGAGTCTGTTGAGGGAAAAGTCCACTGTGCGTCGGGTGCAAAATAGGAATGATACATGCATCGGTGTACAAAGTCAATTGCGCTGGGTGCAAGATAGGGCCCTGAGAGTATAAACTGAATTTAGGCCAGTGTGGTTGTGAGTGTATGCATCTTAAATAAAGTAGAGACCTTGCACTGTGAGTCTGAACTGGCGCATCTGAGTTCCTGCGTTGTTACTGGCCAGACACTGGTAAAGCCCCTGGTCCCTCAGTCTTACTGACTTCACCTTCAACACCTGACCATCTTCCAGAAACTCCACATGGGGGTCTCCATCGCGGGACAGAACCCTGGAGAGAGGAAGGGTTGGTGGATCAAATCAATACTATGGGTGCGTGGCGCTGAATGTCACATCAATAAACATTTAGAGTGACGCTTACTCTCCATCGCGGCTCCATTCCACTCTGGGTGCTGGTCGTCCGCTGACGCGACACTGGAAGTCCACCTCCTGGCCCAGTACCACAGTTAACTCCTGCAGCCGGGATGTTCCGGAGATCACCGGCGGAGCTGTAAAAGTTTACGCATACACCAGAAATACAGTACACTGGTTAGTTCACATGGTTTTAATCAGAACAAGATCATGATTACTTCAAATTTCAAATCACAGTTGTGAGGGAAAAATGATGAGATGTTAAAATCACCCAGATTACAGAGGGACATCAGTAAATTAGGTCATTAGCATTGTAGGATGTATGTAACTTTCAGGATCTATGCTACATTAAGTGGAGTATTAAAGTGTAATTGAACTGTTCTTTGGGGGCTTTAGATGGCTGCCAAGAAAAATCTCCCTTTTAACTCTCTACTTAATGTAGAAGTTATCCTTACATCTGTCTTTCCCCACTCTATTATTTAATATACTAAATACCAGTAAGACAGCTGGTTTATGAGCTCACCTTGCACCACTATGTCATATTCTCTCCGGGCCTCCCCAGCTGAGTTTTGAGCAGTGCAGGCAAATCTCCCTGCATGCTCTGGCTGAACTCTGTAGATTCTCAGCAGCCTGTTCCCATTCTGCAGATACACCCCAGGACTGTCCACCTGGAGGTACAGAAATCTGTTTATCAATCAATCAATCAACATGTATTTATATAGCACTTTACAGCAACCAGTTTAGTGCCTCTTTAGTGTCTTGTGTAATTGTAATTAGAACAATGGCCACTTGGTGGCATTGTACAGCTAGATATCAACAAGGCATATTGCATGCAGCCCACGTTTTACATGAACTGTAAACAGGAATTCAGGGTGAAAGAACTCACAGGATGACCATCTTTAGTCCAGGTGATTGTGGGGGAGGGGATCCCAAAGGCATCGCAGCCCAGAGTGAGAGGCTGCTTCAAGGTGACTGTAAGGTTCAGCGGCTGCCCATCATCTTGGATCTCTGGGGGAACTGCAGAAGCACAAGAGTAAAAAGGGAAGATTTGTGTTCACCGTATGTTTCCATTCAGTTTAAGGTATTTTGTTAGAAAGGGAGAAAAATAGCGGTAGCAAAATTCTCACCATTTACTTTCAGCCTAGTCTTTCTCTCTACAGAGCCTGCATCATTGGTCGCCACACACTTGAAGTCCCCACTGTGGCTGGCAGACGCTGTGCTAATTACGAGCGCTCCATCCCTTGCCACAGAAAGCTCTGATTGTCCGGGGTGTATCTCCAGGCCATTCTTGAACCAGCGTACCTTGGGATGAGGTGAACCTGCAGGTGCGGAGACAAAAAAAGGATTGTCAGTGAGTATAAACTGAGCTATATTGATCACGTCTGACAGAAAGAAAAGTTACTTCCATCTTTCTGCTTCTCTACAGGGAAACTTAATGGGCAAGCGGCCCAGACTAGAAAAAGCCAGCTCTACATGTATCTGTTGGACAGCGGGACAGCAGGGAAGACATTGCCAAAATGGGTCCTTTCAGCCCGCGAGCCTAAGATTTCAAGGTTACATTAAAAAAACAAGTCCCAGTATGCTGCAGAGATGTAAAATGTAAGGTTTAAAACACTAGCATCAAGATTTATTACCAAAGACTGAGGTGGGAGTCTTGAGCAGTAAGAATAGGAGTGGTTGAACAAGCAGTTCAAAGGCACTGGTGCGTACACTCAGGAGCCTGAAACAGATGTGTGCTGTGGATTACTGGGTGGAAAAGAGAAATGGTCAAGAGGAGGAAGGTGGAATGGGGAAAAGGTGGAAGATCTTTTATACCCAACACAACAGACTCCCCAGAACAAGGACGGACCAGCGAGTCGCAATAAAAGAGCAGTGCAGTGATCCAAATACCACGGCTATGTCTATTTACAGAAGTGTCAGATATACAAACACCATGGACGAGGAAGGGAAATCAAACACTTCACCCTTCCTCAATCCAAAAAATACCAACCACAGGAGACGCAGCACCAGCAAAGGTGATGTTATCGTCTGTTGCCTCTCCAAACACATGTTTACAGTTAAGGAGCTCTAAACAAATTCATTATCTCATTGCTGTGAGGAAATTCATACAGGTGTTCTGTTTTAGATGTTAACAGATCTCATTAGAAGACTTTGAATTTGCTTGCTGGGGCTGACGAAGCCGGAGATTATCTCTTCCATGTGTTTCTCAAATAATTACCTCTATCAAATGCAATGCTCTTGTTGGTGAATTAATAACATCCTTCTGGCAGAGACTGCACTTTATCTCCCTCATACAGATACATCTCAGGAGAACAATAAGGGGATCCTTGTTTCCTGCTGCCGGCTGTCTCTCTAGGATGTCGAGAGCATCAAGCATTTCTGTGTGAGGCCTGGTACAGTCTGCCTGCCTGCCAGCAAGTATGACTTGGAATGGAAGGTGGGCTAGTGTGGCTTCATCTTCCTCTTCCTGTGCTTCACGGTGCACCTCGGACATCCCCGTCCTTCATCTGCCGGCAGCAGCCTGTAATTAGGATTCCTCTCCCAGCAGGCCCCAACGCGGAGGAAAGCAGATGTGGCTCACTGAGGCAGAAGGCAGACTGAGGTTCCAGCTGTTGCTCTACATTGGACACAGTCCTCACCTTCTCTCACAGTGCTGGTAACCATGACACAGCTCTACACAAACAATACCTGTTTGCACTGGCTGTCAGAGGGTTAAGTATCCATCAGTGCATCTGCAGACATACACAGACGCTCACTGTGATCCGATAAGTAGCGAGCTGTGCACATCCCTCCAGGATGCTACCTTGTTTGCACAGACATGTTAAAATATAGACAACAGCATGCCTCTATGTGCTGCGATAAAAGGAGGATGCGCCTTTTAAAATGGCAAGGATCGTTTTTCTGTTTTTTGATCGTTTGTCTATGTTGACAGCCAAACATTCCTTTGATGAATACACATATCTGTCCGTGGAATTTTTTCTTGTGTTATAAAAACAAACTGAAAAAAGACGCATCCATTTAGGGCTCTAAAAGCCTGAGTCCCATGCTGCAAATTTTATCTCTAAAAACGCCAGACCTTTGATTGCCCTATTCGTTTCAGTCTAAGGGTGACTCAACTGTAAAACATTTCTTACCTTCAGCAGGGCAAGGGATAATGACCTTGCTGTTCGCTACTTTCTCCATTATGGCATCTCCGGGTTCTGCAAAGGACGGGGCCTCTGTGAGGACAGAAAAACATATTAAGTGCTGGTTGAAAGACGGTCTCTAGTTAATAGAGGTTCCAGTGTAGGTAACTAAGTGAGAATAAGCCTTCAGGGTATCTGAGGGACTGTTGTGGGTGTATAATTTGAGACATCTTACAGTACTCCTTGTCAAATCAAATGGCAAACAGAATTAATAAAAGTAATTACAAGAGTCATAAAAACATCAGATGATAAAGCTTTTAAAATCTAAAAGTGGAATGAAACAATCTTGAGCGCAGTTGATTCCATTTAAAAGGTGCATACTAGCTCTGCCAAGGTTAGTACGTACACATGTACTTGGTCTTATCTGCGTTTAGGGGTAGGGGTATCAGGAAAGCACGAAAGGTAGAGTGAAGATGACTAGGAGCCTGGGTTGGAGTGGAACCAGGGGAATATAAATCTATCATTTGCTTAAATGTGGGTATTGAAGTACTGATTAGTAAGAATTATGTTATTTATTTATGTATAATGTAAAAGTAGTGGACCAAGAATAGAACCCTGCAGTACCCCATTACTGATGGCAAGAAGGCTTGATTCAGCACAGTTTGCAGTCTAAAAGGACTGCTTGAAGGGTCAGTATATTCCATCAGAAGTGCTTGTCAGATGGTCGAATAGCTTTGGACTCCCCCTCCCCACACACCTTATCAAAGTTGGATGAAACTCCACAATTTGGCATTCACACCCACTCCACACTGAATTGAATGGCCTGTGCGAAGGTGAGAACAGAGCCAGGTTCTGAAATTCTCTCACTACCTCACTTTTTCTATTCTACTACTTCATTCTACTACTACAACTGTTTGTGAACAACTGACTGCAACACTAACGATGTCTTCCAGGAGAGACAATATTACATATCCCCCCCCTATCTCTATGACAATCGGCTTTTCACTCCTCCTTCAAGTGTGATCATTTGGAACAACTACAAACACTTTCGATTTCTGACGTGGTTGGACAAAACGGCGTACAGATGTTTATTTTTCAAGTACAACTGGGCCCTTATCCTCTTGCAGCATGGCGCTACTGTGCCTCGAGAGAATGCACCTCTAAAGACTGGGAGAGCCTTAATCTGGGACATTGTCAGTGTATATAAATCTTCATTTCACCAGTGCTAGGATATGGTTATTTAATAGGTTTTACATGATTCACAATATGCTGTATATACTGCAGAGTTGTGTACATTTCTGCTTTTTCTTAAAATGAACAAACAGGGTTTGAAGAACTGAACTGCAGATATTCACCAAGAATTTCCAGCTTGATCTCCAGGGTCTCCTGTCCAGCGCTGTTCCTGGCCACACACTGGTAAATGCCCTGGTCAGCCAGGCTGACCTGCTGGATCCTGAGAGGCGTTGTGTTCTTGACCCCAACAGGAAGTCCATTGTGAAACCAACTGACCTCAGGGCTTGGCTCTCCCTGGACCACACATGGCAGAGTCACTCTCTGGCCAATCAGGGCTTTCAGGAGGGAAGGGGCTGGCTGAATTCTGGGCTTAGCTGAGGACAAAAACAAATAGTGTAAAGGCATGTCTCGCCACATCTGCTACACAACGATTTATTAACATATATCTCACATATGTTAGAAGTGATGTGTTCAATATAACAAGTGATATATCAACTTGACAGAATTTTGAAAGTTTTAAGGTTTCTAAGAAGTTCAGCTTTCTAATGAAGCCGTGCAGAGTTACCTTGAATGTGTAAATTGTAGCTTAGGGACACATTGCCTGCTGGGTTTTCTGCAGTGCAGGTGTAAAGTTTACTATCAATCAGGCGCACATCAGTGATCCTCAGAGAGCCTGAAGGTAAAACACTGAACCTGGGGGTGGTTAGGGATCAGGGTCAAAGAGATGGAGAAAACACAACACTTTATGAGTAATTGAAGATCTACAGCCGCTGTGCTTTGGGAGATGAAGTGTTCCTGTTTTGAAGTGTTATTTTCCTCTAGTGTCCCATTTACACAGTGGAGCATGAATACATCTATATGAGCACAGAAACATATTTACAAAGGCTGCTTGTGTTTATAGTATTGGTAAAACCTTGATAGTGTGTGAGGACAAATTTCAAGATGCAGTTTCATTTCTGTTACTATTTTTAGTTGATGAAAACACTTCCTGTAAACAGATTCAGACAGTGAGTTCCCAGTACAGTTACTGCCAGAAGCACATTGATAAAGTGGTTCATTAGTATGTTAATTAATTAGATAATATGTACAAATTTAAGCAATTTGTGAAAAGAATGGAGCCTAGTGCTACGTCGTCCATTGCATTGTATATACTTGACTTTAATAGTGATTTGCTGAGCTCTACATACAAAACAAAAAGAAAGTGATAGCAATACAGAGTTGAAATACATTGTAAAGCTGTCGATTGCATCTTTTCATTTGTGTTGTTTGTCAGAAATAAAACTGGATCAAGTGATGAATGAAAGTTCTGAACAATAAAGCACTAAGTGAAGTCTGGACCTTACCCAGGGCCTAGTAATCTCCCTAGTGAGTTATTTTCTCAATTACCATTGTCCAGAGTAATTACAGTATACAACGGTAACCAAAGTTTGACCTGGTGACGTTGCCATGGGAGAGGTCATATGCTCTTAAAAAGCAATGCATTTCTTCTAGTTGGGAACTAGGGCTGCTCGATTATGGAAAAAAAATCATATTTACAATTATTTTGGCCAATATTGAAATCACGATTATTTAACACGATTACTCATTGTCTTTTGGAAAGATGTTGCAATTACTGAACTTAAAAAAACAGTGAAAAAAGTTAAACAAATCAACAGTGAAAACACCTAGAACTGTGAAATTCCCCTTAATACTTTTCCCATTTGAAATGTTTTGTTCCATTAAGAAGACAAGACAAAATAAGAGTTTACTTGCAAAACATAATGTGCAATATAATCTTTTTTCTCGCATTAGTCTGTTTTTGTGATTATTAGGAGCCAAAATCATTATCACGATTAACATTTTGATTAATTGCACAGCCCTATTGGGAACAGTAATGTGCACAGCAGATATTGTGTGTTTATCACTACACGGATGTCAGGAAATACAGATACTTTGAAAAATCAAAAGGTTGGCCTGATGGAGGCGCTACATGGAAGGTCACACAGATCTCTGTTATCAATATGTTTTGTCCTCCTGAGAACAACCATGTGGAAACTCAGCAGCAAAATTTATGCCAAACCATCCATTCGTCACAAACAGACGAATGATCACATGCACTGTGCTCCACTCCAAAAACGTGTTTTGCAGCAAAAACAAAAGCAGTAAAATGTAGGTTAAAAGTAGATTAGACGTAGGTCAGCGACTTTAAAGGGCTGTGAGGTAACCTGAATAACACCAGAAGCTATCCAGCTGTATAAATGCCTAATATCCACAAATGTAAACACACCTCTTTGATTTATCTTAGATAAGTGTTTCTGCTAAGCAACTGAATTATAACAATAACATGTACATGTAAGTGGAAATGAGCTTCAAGCACAAAGAGCCTTCTATTTCAGCTGCACATGTGGTGTAACGTCGATTCCCCACCTCCTCAAAACGTCCTAGGAGAGGCAGCAACATCTAGCATGGGAACCGAACGACTGCTTCTCAGACTGTGGCGCTGCAGCTTGGCTGTGCCACAGTGGAGGCTGGTGGAGACACAAGCTCGCACGCACAAGCCATGAACCACCACTCGCACATCCATCACTCCCCATATTGGTGTCAAGTCATCTGTGTACACAGTCTGACACAAAGACTAACTGGGACAAATTAGCCTAATCAGGATCAGGCTCTAAAGTGACCCCCCCCCCTCTTTTTGCCTATTACACAGCTATGGAAGAAATCTTATCGCCCACTGATTTAAGTTATTTCAACAGTCAGCACCCCTTGGCCATTTGCTCTGACCCCACAGAGAGTGGCTGGAGAGAATGAATCTCCCTCTTTCACAGCGTGCTTGTTTCCGCAGGTCCTGCATATGCAAAGCACGGGCTGCTGTGGGGGTTGTTCACAGAGATGTGTTATTCTCATCAGACAGGACTAGTAAAGAGTCAGCATGTTGTTTTACTGCTGAAGCACCCCAGGGAATCCGAACATCAGGCAGACAGGGCTTGTATCTCTTCCTCTGTCAGGTCGTTTTCCTCCCCTCTTCCACCCCCACCTTTTTTCTTCTTCCTGGCCCCACACAAGTCATACTGTATCTGTGAGTCACCGCAGCTTTCAACCCACTCCCGTCATTTTTCTATCTACCCCAAAACCGTTCTCGGTCTGGTGTCTGGCCCGGGGAGTCTGTCTGTCATCTATCCAGTCTGTGTCCCCAGTCGGCCAGCCTGTCTGCACTCAGGGTGACCACACATGAAAGCTGGGAAGCAGCGAACCATGTGGGACCAGATGTTCCTCCTCAGTTTAGCCAACGAGGGAAGCCTGCACACAGCTCTCCGGCAGACTGTTGCAGCCTCAGCCTAGCTGCCCTTCAAAAGGCATCGCTAAATGAACTCCAAACATTAGCAGCAGCTTTGAATGGCAGCCAGCTTCAGTCAGAGTCCCCTTGTAAAAGCTGAGTCAGATGTTAGCTAAGTCAGAGGTAAGGTATGGTGAGAACGTTTTTTACATGATGTTTAGCTAATTTTACGGCATCACTGTCGGAGTGAGGTAAGCGTTCCTCTTACCCAGCTGTGATGGGGGGGATGGGATGCCCATTTCTGCTCCATGTGACTAGTGGAGAGGGACTCCCCTGGGCCTCACATGGGAGAACAACCTCTGTCCCCACCTCTGCAGCCATCTTCACTGTGTTGTCAGGGCCACTCACACCCATTATCTTAGGCATGGCTGTAAAAAAGGGAAAGAAGTGGTATAAGCACCATGTTCGAACCTGCTTTGTATCTAAATGTTCAAACAGTGAAACATCATACAGTCTAGACAGACCGTTAAATCAAACACTGCTCTGTTTGGGTGACTGTGGTCGAACATTTATGTGCCTTACTGTTGACACTGAGCTGGATCTCTCGGCTAGCGTAGCCCACAGAACTGGTGGCAGTGCAGATGTAGATGCCTGCATCGTCAGTAGTCGGGTGGGGGATGTGGAGGTATCCATCAGGGTCAGACTGAAGAGAGGAGTGGTCCCTGGGCAGAGGCTGCCTCCCCTGGAGGAAGAGCAGGCATAAGACAAGACAGAATATACTGTAGATAAAAGCTGTCTGCACAACAGCGCAGGGACCCTCAACTCGGTTTAAGGTTTGCAGCCCAACCTTTGATGTCTAATATAATTACAGAGCACCCCTTTAACTCACTCTCTATCCCCGATACACGCATATGAGAATGCAGCCTGCTGCACACGCACTTGCTTTGAACATCAAATTGCTTTTACAGATTCACTTTTATCTGACAGGAAAAGAAATGTACTTGACTCTAGAGTACTACTCTGAACATGTTTGGGATAAGGCTCAGTTGTTTGGCTCAGTTCAACAATATGTTTGTTGAGCTCCCTCAGTAATAATGGCTCGATGGTGTTTTAAGCCTCCAACGTTGCCTTCCAGGCAGCTAACCCTAACCTTAACCCTAAACATAACCATTGCTGCGCTGCCTGGAAGGCGACGTTGGGGGCTTAAAACACCAAACGCCGTAGTAATGCTGACTATGTCATGGTGTGGAGTGTTTGCTCTTGCGTTGCGGGGGCTAAATCCATTCCATACTCGTATATAATTGATAATTTGGCAGAAAAGTAATTTGACTGTGCCTTTAATGATCATATTGTAGTAGTGTCCCACTAGGCAACCAGACAGAGGTGTAGCACTGTATGACATACGGCGGTATGTCGTGAAAACATCTGATGACAAGGTTCATTCTCTGTGCACCGGTTCAGCCTGGTTGCATCCAACCTTTCAGGCTTCCTCCGTGTGATACCATTCTTTTTCTACTCAAGTGTTGTATTGGAAGGGGGAAGGTTTTTAAATAGATTCCTAATGTACAATACAATCCTGAGTGATGTCTCACAGTCAAGCAGCAATATGATGAAGTTGCCATGGTTACATCTTTCCTGGTCAGGTTAATCAAATCTTAAATGCAATGCAAACCGTTATTGTTGGTGGTATTTTTAGAGCGTTCAGACAAATGAGAGGAAAATAAGGCCAGAGGGAGAAACTGTGTTGCTAGATTTGTACGCAAATAGGGAAATGAAAATAAAATGTAATAACTTAGAGCCTTAACATGACTTGAGTTCAAGTAGTGAATCTTTAGAGAATACATTCATAGATGAAGATGACTACTATTACTATCACTATCTGCTGATTACATCAATAGCCTACTAATGATTGGTTTGGCTAAAGACTTTACTAAACACTTATAAAAGAAATATAGATCCAATCACCATTGCAGAACTGGATATTAATGTAACACGCTTGGTATAGCTATTACTTCATCAATTTACAAAGTCTTAATGATGATTCATTTTAAGACAAATGAATGCCAAGTGTGATCCTCACTAGATAATTTTGTGGGAATAAGGACTAGCCAATTAGTCATGCATGGGTTTATGGGATGCAGCCAAAGCAATCATTAAGAAATGTAGATTTTGAGAGCGAGTGTGACATCCTACCTTGGACCAGACAACATTTGGCTTGGGAACTCCGCTGGCCTCGCATGATAGTGTGATGGCAACACCCTCATTGGCTATGTAGTGGTACGGACCAGCGTTGATCTCAGGGGGCACTGTGGAAGAAGTAGGTCAACAAAACACAGCTGTCTGACTGCCTGGTCCACAGTATTATCACTGACCTTAGCCAGGCAGCAGTGTCAGTGCCCGAGGCATTTCTTCATTACAAACCGATGATGAACCGTAATCTGGCCTGTCTGTCATTACGCGCCTATGAACAAAATCAGCCTTTCATCACAGCACGCAATAAATGAAGCCTCTCACTATGATGACAGCAGGCGGTCAAGTCATTGACATATTGTTGTTTTCCATGCTGAGTCAGCACATTGTTGACATGGCTGTCCAAAACCGTAATCTTTGGTCCAAACCTGCCAGTGTCTCTAGCATTAAGAAACTGTATTCAGGGATGTGAACTTAAAGGAATAGTTTGACATTTTGGGAAAGGCTAATTTGCTTTCTTGCTGACAGTTGAGATGAGACGATTGATACCCCTCTATTGATGGAGAGAGGTATTGATCTTTTTTATCTAAAGCTTGGCAAGAAATGTAGGACAATTTCTTTAACCTGCGCCCTTACCGTGGACCTCCAGGCTGACTGTGACGTTCATGGAGCCTGCTACATTCACCGCAGTGCAGACATATGTCCCAGCATCCTCTGGGATGGCTCTTTCAATATACAAACTGCCATCACTCCTCAGGAACATCCTCCGATTCAGCTGAACCTGCGCAGAAGAGAAACGACTGCTGTCACACAGGAACATGGAGAGGATCTGCGTGACGTACAGTAGGTATTTGAAAGTTGAATACTAGTCAGTCTTACAGGTTTTCCATTTTGGGACCAGTGTCTTTCTGGAAGAGGTATTCCATCCAACAGCATGCAAGGAATACTCAGGGACTGGCCGATGCCAGTGGTGATGATTGGGGAACCCTGCACCAAGAGAGGGGGCTCTGCAGGAAATGTTAAGATATAAATACTAAACAAGAGCAGGAAAATGCGAAAGTATTTTAAGGCCACAGTCAGCTTTGGAGTTGCTGCCATTGTCTCTAAAATAAACGGTGCAGATAGATAAGAAAGCTTAGACAAGCCTACCCAGTCCAGTGACACCAACTCTGGCCTCTGATTTAATGGTTCCAAAATGGTTCTTGGCCTCGCAGATGTACAGCCCTTCATCATCCAACCAGACACCTGTAGTCAAACACATAGTAAACCAGCATGTCTACATTTACTGAGAAAGAACTATTTATCTAGGAAAAACAAGTCCATGTTAATAGCAGTTAAATCCCCTACACAATACTAGTGGTATTATTGGTTTGACTGTGCTGTAATTAAGAGTTAAAAATAGAAAGTAACGGGATTAATGGGTTTGCCTCAGCTGCCAGCCTGCTGACACACGTGTCCTACTCGGTAAGTTCTCTGGAGATCACATGTTGGAACATCAACATGTGTACGGTATGAGTTTGCGTGTGACACAATATAGATAGAGACATTTTCTAAAACAATGGCAGGTAAAGAAAATATGCAACAGATTGAGCTAATTAGGTCAGACGGCAACCACAAATGGAAACAATGACAGAGGCAGCCCATGCAAATTTGTCCGTTCCTCTCCGATACAACATTACGCATGCTATAAACATTTAGTCTCAGGAGCACAAAAGATCACCTTCAGTGGCCAAGATTAGTCATATTGCAGGCTGAAAGGCCTCCAGAGTTCACCATTTAAATTCCCCTATGACCTGAAGGAAATAAAATCTCACAACGAGGAGAAACACTTACAAAGGGACACCTAATCTTTCAGAATGATTAACAGAATTAAAGTGACTTTTTTTTTAGGTAAGTCTTTCACAGACCAGAAGAACTGCTTTTAGCAGGATGGATCCTGCTTATATATACATGGTAAATTACCGATGGCATACCGATTCCCTCCCTCTCTTAAGAAAAGCTGAATTTAATATGAAAGGCTGCACCTCTTCTATATATAATCACTCTAAAAATTGCAGTCATGCCAGTCAGTGCAAAGCAACCATGAAGCTGCATTAGCCTGCACTGCAGACCAAAGCTCTTTTCTGTGATAGTGTTTCACGGATAACTCACTCTGGATTAGAAGATGTCCGCTCTGCAGCTGCATTGTTCTACTGTGGCTGTCTGTCCTCGTAAGAATCTGTCTGCCGTCCTGTCTGCGCCAGGTGACCGTCGGCTGCGGGGAACCTCGGGCAAGGCAAGGGAGGGTGATGTTCTCTCCTACGTTTGCTGTCACGTCAACCGGTGCCTCCGAGAACAATGGGCCCGCTGTGGAGGGAAGAGTGAATTTTTCCTTTGTGTATATTTTGTGAGAAAAAAACAAAACAAGCTTTATGTGGAACACTGAAGTGCGGTCTCACCTCCAACCTCCAGACTGACAGTGCCAGCTGAGGTTCCAGCAGAGCTGCTGGCCACACAGCTGTACTGACCAGCGTCGACCTCCTGCACCCCTTGAATGTGCAGCGTCCCGCGGTGGACATCCTGCTCGATGAAAGGAGCAGAGCCCACCTCAAGCTCACCTGGAAACACACGGAAAACAAGCCCATTGGTCTCTTATATGAACCTTCCTCAGTTGCTTTTATGTTCGCTTTTATGTTTTTAATCTTTATTTTACCTTTGAACCAGTGAACCAGAGGAGGGGGAACGCCTGTGGCTTGACACTCCAGAGTTGCAACACCACCAACAGATGCAAGCACGACCTGCTGCGCCACTGTTATTCTAGGCACCTCTGGAGGATAGAAAATAAAAGTAGTATAAAAAAATTTTTTACATTACATTTACATTTTACATTTTTACATAATCCAGCATCCCTAAAAGAAAGCAATTTGATTGTGCATTCTTAACCCTTGTGTTGCCTTGTGTCTTCCCTTCAACCTTGAAACCCTTTTTCGACGTTTTTGACACCTTTTTTTCACAGTTTGTTTTTGCTTTTTCCAACGTTTTAAATTTAAAAGATTTTCTTCTACACATTTTCAGCACTTATTTCTACGTCCCATATTTTCTGATATACAACAAAAATTTAAAACAGGTCAATGTGACCCGAAGTCAACACAAGGGTTAAATCATTTTTAATTTATAGCAATTTACCAGATTTGGAAATAATCATAATGTTTGATAAAATCAGTAAAGGCTGCAGAAGAGACCTGGGGGTAAATATAAAAACCACACACACACGCACGCACGCACGCATGCACGCACGCACGCACGCACACACTCTGTGCCAACGGGTTAGATGCTTTAAGAACAGGCAGACAGCTGAGCTGAAGGAATGACACAATCCATCTCACAAGACTCGCGCTGCCTTCACAGATCAATGTTGTTAAAGATGTCATTCAGAGACAAAAGCGTGTATAACAGCACGCCCCAGGAAGAGGCTGCCACAGTCCATCAGTTTTGAGGTTTCTGTAAACCACTAACTGACATGCCATGACTGAAACTTCGGGCCTACAACTGTCAGCGCTCACAAAACAAGAAGAGAAATATCCTATTTCGTGAGACAGCAGCAGCATGTGTCCACACTCGCTCTACTCAGAGCTGGATATCATTCCCAGATTGATTCAAAACAAATGTTCCTGAACAATAGTCAATAACACAGATTCATTTCTTATTTGAAGTCTTAAAAAATGCATACAGAAACGATTATTCACAAAATTAATACAGAAATAAAAAAAAAAAAAGAGAGACTAAATGGTAAAAAGGCTCATTCAGCAACATCTTATTTTCACGTTGGCCCCCTCAACATCTGTAAGGATATCTTGACTTACCTGCAAACGTAAGTGACACAGACTGCGAGGCCATCCCAGCCTCATTGGTTGCCAAACATGTGTAGTTCCCAGCATCCTCTGGGAGAGCCCCTCTGATGGTCAGAACTCCATGTTGGTTTAGACTCAACCTGTATGATGCAATCGACAGAATTCATGTTGACTCTTCGTGATTACATGTGCAGATGTAAACCGCCAATTCATCTCTAAACCTGCTATTCTTGGGTATCATGAGAGAAATGTTTCTTTGAATAGGTATTTTACACAGGCATATAAAGTACTTGTGGTTTGGAAAGTAGATGTAAATCTCCAAAGTGAAGCTGTGGCAAACGCGCATGTAGTTAAAGTGGAATGCAATGACTCTCTGAGTCCTCTGTGCCGGAGGTGTTGAGTGGGCTAAGAGTTCCCTTACCTCGGCCGATTAGTGAGGAACATGTTTCCATGGCTCCAGAAGAGCTGGGGAGAGGGGGAGCCGGACGCCGAGCAGACAAGGCGGATCTCGTCCCCTCGGGAGAAAGCCTGGCCTAGGGGGTGAACTACCACAGAAGGAGCCTCTGCAATTGAAGTCAAACAGAGGCAAAATGCTGACTATGACTATGGCCTTGTCACCGCTGGCTGCATGATGTAACTTATAACTTCCCTATCGCAAGTTTAACATCAGTACACTCCTGATGATGTGGGCTACAATGCAATTACCGGCACTTACCGTGTCTGACATCATTGCTACAGAGGTTTCACGTTTATTTGGCTATTTCTTTTAAATGCATTACAAACATCTGAGTGTGTGTCCTTGGTAGAAGCCACACTTTTTAACATACATCAAGAATGGCTGATGAGGAACTTTTTCTGACAAGGAAATGGCTCAATCTAACTCTGAGGAGGTTAAGCCAATAATGGAAAACAGATGACGGGGGCCTGAGAGGAGCCGCGAGGCCCCCGATGTGTTAAGTGTTTAAGCAGATGATCAGCAGGGTATCGTGCTGCCATACCTGGAACCAGAAGCCACGCGGTGATTCTGCTGTCTCCGTGGGCATTGGTGGCCACACAGTGGTACTCCCCAGCATCCTGAGTCTGCACCCCGCTGATCTGCAAGGATGAGTCGGACAGCAGCTTCACCCTCCCCGAGTGGGCCCGGATGGTACGCCCCGCCCGGTACCAGGTCAAGTTGTGGCGCATGGAGCCTTCCACCTGGCAGGACAGCACAGCCACGCCTCCCACAGAGGAAGTCACATTCACTGCCGGCTTCAGGACTGGAGGAGGCTCTGTTTTGGTGGAAACACAACCAAAACATCAAACCGGTGTTGTCAGCGGTGAACAAACAGTGCAGAAATAGTTTACTCTTTCATACAAATGTTTGTGCTGGCATGCTTTGTATCATGTCGATGTTTTAGCCATGAATCTAAGATAAAAGGAAATGGCTGGAACTTACGCATTTCAAAGCCTTGCTGTGACTGTGATGCATGCAGGCAAGACGACTGAGGAGGTGTGTGTGCTTGGATCGTTGTATGAATGTGTGTGAGACATACCTTTAACGGTCAACTGTGTTAAGGCCCGTCCCTGTCCTGCGCTGCTCTGCACTACGCACTCATACAGGCCTTCATCCTCAGCTGACACATGGGCAATCTCCCATGATGCTATAGCAGAATTCCTGATACAAAGACACGCTTGGTTCGTTGGAATATGACAATAGCAACAAGATCCCATTTTACATCACATTCAATAAGTATCTCTCACACACACACACACACACACACACACACACACACACACACACACACAGCTTCACTTCATGAATGTAATTTAAAGCAGAGCGTCAACACCGAGAAAGAATAGGCGCTTTGTTTATTTCTCAAGATGACACAATCGAATATGTAATGTTTACAAAATGAACGGTGTATACATGTTTCCCGACAGATGAGCCAATAAAACTTAGCAGTCAAGCAGCACTAATACTTTACAGACGAGACCTGCTCACTGTAAGAGTAGCGAGGGACCTAATTAGCGTAACAGCAGGTAATGGGCGAATTAAGCCGCAGCATCTGAAGGAATCTGAATCCGGAATTGGGAAAGCGAGCCAGATGTCGAGTGCTGAGTGAACAGAGGAAAGACTCACTGAAAGAACTTCTCCTCTCCCAGTGTTATCCCACTTCTGGTGAATCTTAGCCTGTAGGGAATGTCACTCTCCACCGAGCAACCAATCACAGCCGGCTGCATGTAGAAGCCCTGCACCACATCAGGCATGCTCACAGCTGGAGGATCTACTCGAGGGAGGAAACAAATATTAAAGGTCACCAGAGAGATTGATGAGGTGTGAGAGACACTGCGGAGTGGCTTTGGTGAAATATGTCTGCAGGGAGGGGGGTTGTCTTGCCAGGAACAATGTTGGTGTAGGAGACACTAGACAGCCTCTGGAAGCGGTAGCCCTCCTCGTCTTTGCCCGTCGCCTTGATGAAGAAGCTCTGGGAGGGGGTGCGGAACTCCGGGAGACTCCACAGTCCTTGCTGGCCGAGGTCAGGTGGCATAGGCACGGGGATGGTGCGTAACGAGCGGCCTGAGCCTGACATGAGCTCCACATGGCTGAGTTGACCTGGAGGCTTCAGGCCTGTACATTTCAGCAAAACATGGGCTGGAAGTCCTGAGAGACAAAAAAAAAAAGATCGTCATGAAGTCATCATCTGCACGTGTTCGAAGTCAAAGAAGACTCAAGAAGCTACCAGAATGTCCGTCGACCTTTAATTGGCCTCTCTCTGGTGTGGTTGAACTCTGACACAGGTACACTGGAAAAGCCGGCCCGGAAGTCTAGATTGCTGACTCCTGTGACCCTCAAAGTATGGCGCCCACTGCAGCTCACCTTTAGAAAGACAGCAATAGTATTCCATTAGCCCACAGTCATGAAAAAAAAAGTCAAGAAACATATTTATGGATTATTCTCCACAGCAGTACCTTCAGTTTCCAAGCCCCAGGTCTGGGAAACTTCAGGTTGACGACACGAGCCGAGTTGGGAATGTTCAACAGCTCTTTCAGACCCTGCGCTTCACCAACTACACGACCTAGAACACAAGAAAAGTAAAATATGTCTTCCCTTGTTTGGGGGCACAGAAAATATTGTTAATTAATACGGCAGGAAAGAAAACAGCAGTGATGGAATGTAACTAAGTGCATTTACTCAAGCACTGTCTTTAAGTACAAATTTGAGGTACTTGTACTGTACTTTTCATGCCACTTTCTACTTCTACTCCGCTACATTTCAGAGAGAAATATTGCACCTTTTACTCCACTACATTAATCCGACAGCTTTAGTTGCTAGTTACTTTACAAATTAATATGTTTGCAGACAAAACAGATAATAAAATATGATGTTTTATTATAAATGAAAAACTACTCAACAATATATAGGCCTACAGCTGAAATGATTAGCAGAATAAACAGTTTGGATCGTTTCCAGTTTTTAAAATGTGACAATTTTCCTGCATTGAGTACTTTTACTTTAAATATTTTAAGTACATTTTCCTGACGATACTTACATACTTTTACCTAAGTAGCATTTTCAATGCAGGACTTTTACTTGTAACAGAGTATTTTTACAGTGTGGTATTAGTGTGGCATTAGAATGCTTCTTCCACCACTGGAAAACAGTATTAATGGGTTGTCTACCGAAGGGATCGCTGAGCTCGATTTGTGGTGCTTGTCCACTGAGTGACACAGTGACCTCTCGAAGGCTGGGGTCAAAGGGCACGTCCCACTTGTTCTCCTGGGCACTGTCATGGTTGGAGGACAGCAGGTTGACCTTCATGGCATGAACTGTCTCCTCCACCCACTTTAAAACCTGGCAGGGGGAGAAAAACAGAGCGGCATGTCACGCTGGAGGAGACACATTGGTCAGTGGAGGAGGCTGGGATCCATCAAACTTAAAAAGACAGTATGGGGACAGGAAAGACATGACCACCACTATCACCAACCCCTTCCCTGGTCGAGCAGCAGACTGCTCTTTGTCTTCCGACTATTTGTTCATCGCAAAAGTATTCCTAAGAGGGATTTTGCCTAAACAAAGGAAAAAGTGAAACAGCTTCACTGTCAAACTGATAACATACAGTTTTCTGCACTCTCAAGCATGTATTCCCAGAGGAGCGTCCCTCACTGTGGAAGTCTGTCAGACAGCAATCCCTCCTCCTGCAACACAGCTTTAATCAATTTACGAGGCTTGTTCCTCAGAATACAAAGCAGTATTGCCTTCGTTTTACAATTTTATTGTATATTCCACAGTATCAACCTGACTAATGTGCAGGATCATTTATGGACAGAAATGGCTGGCTGTTTCACACTTTTCTGTTGAATCGGTTAAGCTTAAGAAGCCAGATGAGGTCAGACTGTGACACAAATTAGGATTGCAGGAGGCTCACTTCTTAAATGAGTCATTCCACCACTCAGAGCAAAGATTACCCAAAGTCTGAAATAATGGTGGACAGTTTGATTATATTTATTGGCAAAAACAATCATTACTTAGACTATAATTTCCCTCAGAGGTTCCCCAAAGAAATATCTGACAATATAGAATTTCAGTTTAGACAGGTGCTTGACCTTCTAGGTATAATCGTTACAATGGTTTAGAGTAAGAATACAGCTTTCCTTTTGTTTGCTCTAAAATGAAAACAGAAGCAGAGCACTGTTATTTCGCAGAGTCTCGTTTCAGTCTTCCATCTTCCAAATCCTTAACAAGCAACTGCTGTGTAGTATTTGTTTTGACCTTCTATGGAGAGGCATTATGGCTGAGCTGCGTCTGTAATGAAACACACTGAAAACATTTCTTCAGCGGGCCCTTGGAGACGGAGCCAACGGCAACACATTTTAAGACATTTACGAAAGGGAGCAAAAACTGAAGTAAGGAAAGCCTTTGATAATTTAATTATCAGGCCTCCGCTTTTTTTGTCTATCAGGTCCACCGGGTGCTGACAGCAGCTGGTTCCTCTCGCCTTTTTTACAACTGGAAACAGCTGTAATGTCTGCCACATGTGCAGCCGTCACCAGCAGAGCAGGAAACTGCGAAGAAGTGACCTACATCTGCCCCAAGGATAGTGTCTATTGCTTATGCAAGAGAGCAGAGAGGAGTGGGCATTACTCAGACTTCAGATAAAAGGAACTGGAGTGCAGAGATGGGACGACTTGCCTTTCGGGGCCATGGTAGGTCTGGAGGAGCACGCTGAGTTCTGCAGCCACTCCCTGTCTTAACCACACTGGGAATGCAGAGGATCTTAAGTCCTGTGAAACCTCATCCGGCATGTCTCAGTTGAACGGGCTTACAGGGCTGATACAGGAAGGACCCCCCTCTGCTATTCATAGAAGCATGACAGATGGGCCACATAAGAAGGGTTAGCTAAGGCTGTGGTGCTGCTGTATTTCCCCTCACTCCTCCAGGTGCATTACCTGCCTGAGAAAAAAAACGTGGCTGTGCAGCGGTTAAGCACAACAGCTTGACTCCAGACCTCCCAATGGGGAGAGGTCAGCTTAGTCCTTACCCAGGCTTAAACACCACAACTGCTGACATTTGCAGGAAGATGTCCCGCTACAAATCAAGGTTATTAGAGCGAATCAATCCCAGATGGAACCCCTGCTCTCTTCTCGGTGGGGTTTTCAACACAACCTGCCGAGGCTTTGCCTGTCACAAGTGGCCTGTATTTGAGAGTGGCGGCTACACCATAAATGGTGCCTTTGTTTAGCGTACTCAGGAAGACAAGGATAAATGCTACCTGGGTTTCGTTTTATGTCTGACAACCATAACCAGCCCCTTAAGTCACTACTGCATCCACGTAATGAGGAAACCATGAGGGCAATGTTATACATTACTCTTAATAGACACTTGAGTTCAGTGTCTGTGCAGCTTTCTAGGTAGAAACACACAATAACGGGCCATATCCTACGCTGCAAAACCGCATCTTCACTATATGCATATTTAAAACCCTGTTTCTGTCGACATTATCTGGAAGCTAACACATCACAGCCCTCATTTTTTGATCAGCGCTTCAGGCTACCTATGGCTAAGGATTGCATCATTACCATGAGGAGCACAGATCGTGGGCCAGGTTTGACAGCACATTAGCGGGGGTTTCTTTTCCACGCTCTTGTTAGCGCATCCTCTCGTTGATCAGAACCAGACAAATTTAAAAGAGTGTAAAGAGTGTGATACGTAGAGCTGACAATGAGTTGTTGTGTGAGGACCTGGAGCCAACTCCACTGGGCAGCTGCGTTGGAAGGAGGGAAGCCGTGACAGATCATATCCTGGGATTAGAGTGTAAAATAAGGAGTCTGCTTTCTCTCCACTCTCCTCCCACCCCCAGAGACCACAAAAAGATTTTGGATATTTTTATTTGGCTGCACTTTATTAAACTGCTATTAAGAGGGTATATTTGGTTAGATTTCTACTACTTCTGGTTTTTAAAGACTAAAGAATTTGCATTAATGTGGTAAAAGCATGCCACCCAAGAGCTATAATCACACAGATCTAAAAATGAATAATACGACTGACATACAGTAATTCAATGTGGATCCAAGAGAAATGTGTTCACATGTACAGGTAACAGTACTCTAAGAATGTGTGAAAATAATGTAGGCTACTTTAGCACGAAGCCATCTGGGGTTGAGGTGTGATGGCTAGAGTAAGTTTGGTCTCTTTTGCAGCACACAAATCACATTCAAACACTCCACAGCTGGCTGTATTGTGGAGTGATTATGAACCGAGCTGCCCCACACACAGGCACTGTATGTTTAGCTACATGCAAGCATGACTTGACAGGAAACAGAGCCCCAAACACACACACACAAACACACGTCTTGAGTTCAGAGGTTCAGTGGGCCACCAGTGTGCAGAGCTGCTGGCTCCAGCTCAACGCTGCCCAGCCATCTCCTGTGTTGACACGCAGGATACCAGTGTCTCTTCCAGAGGAAACTCTGGCTTCTTTTGCGTCTGCCGGGGAAGTGAGCCCTGCTGTTTTTGGCTTCTTAGACAGGGCTTCTGTTACATGCTGCTTCCGATATGAAAAAGTTACACACCCGTATCATATGAACAGGAAGTTTAAAATCAGCTTTGGAATCATTTGATTACACTAAATGAAATCACTGTAATTACATCACTGGGTCAAATAGGTTTTTTCCCTTCTTTTTTAAAGATTATTTTTTTTGGCGCATTTTAGACCTTTATTATATAGGACAGCTGAAGATGTGAAAGGGGAGAGACACGGGGGGAAGACATGCAGCAAAGGGCCGCAACTGCGGCCGCTGGGACAAGGACTGAGCCTTTGTACATGGGGCGCACACTCTACCAGGTGAGCTATCCAGGTGTCCCAGATTTTTTTCTTCTGCTCTTGCAGTTCTCCGTTATTAGGTGATATAACCCTTTCCATTAGGGGTGTGGGGGGGGAAAAAAGCGCTTCACATATGTATTGTGAACGATTTTTAAAATCAATTATTTTCCCCAGAATCTATATTTTTCATTTAATTTTTTAACAAATGATTGACTTAAATATTTTCTGCTTATACGGTACCGCTGACAGCGACTACATCATATCCGTTTCCTGCAAAACGGACCGAAAGCAGAAAATCCATGTTATGTACTTCTTTACAAATGAAATACATGTAACGGCCATTCTTTTTTAGAAAACAATTCGTTTTTATAAATGTCTCATGATATATATATATATAGTCTCTGGAAGTGTATAATTCAAATTTTGTTTTTGTTAAAGAAGGAAAAGAAAATCGCAATACTCAATACTATCGAATCACAATACTTCTAGAATCGCAATAAATGAAAATCGCAATACAAATCGAATCAGCACCCATGTATTGTGAAAAGAATGGAATCGGGACAAAAGCATATCGTCCCGGCCCTACTTTCCATATTCATAAACAACACTCAATTCTACTTTATATGAGTAGAATCAGTGGCATTTATGTTAAATCATGTATTATGTATGCAGATGTATTAAGGGTTTGGTGAAAGTAGCAGTGCCATGTACTCTGTCATACTCTCACCTCGTTGACCTGCTGCTTGTCCAGGTGAAAGATCTGTCCAGAGGAGGTGGCAGCGATCTCCTCATACACCCTGTAGCCAGGCTGAGACCGGTCCCCACAGTCCCCGGTCAAAACAAATACCACCTGGGAATAAAGGGGGGGGGGGGGGGCAGGAAGAGTTAAGAGGATTACTACTGTTCAGTGTTTGCTTTCTACGGACTGGCTTTCAGCTGGCTCCAAAGTGACGCTAATGCTCATTGTCATGCTTCACGTAGAGGCTGAGACTAGAGTGACTTTAAAGAGACTTTCCCTTGCTCAGCTGAGCGTCGGGAAACTTCATTGGAATGCAGATCTTTCACAGCATGCCACTGTATTCCTTTTGTCACAGCGTGTGATAAATGCAAAGATACTCAAACCTCTGTGGGCCAGGACTTGTATTTAAACCTTTACATTAAACCATGTTCCTGCTAACCAGTGGTGGAAGAAGTATTCAGATCCTTTACTTAAGTAAAAGTACTAATACCACACTGTAAAAACACTCTGTTACAAGTCAAAGTCCTGCATTGAAAATATGACTTACTTACTTACTAATTAAGTAAAAGTATGTAAGTATCATCAGGACAATGTACTTAAAGTATTAAAAGTAAAAGTACTCAATGCAGAAAAATCCTCACATTTTAGAAACTGGAAACGATCAAAACTGTCATTAAACTAAGTGTTTAATCACATCAATCATTTCAGCTGCACTTGTCGGCCTGTATGTTGTTGGGTAGTTTCATTTATAATCAAACATTGTATTTTATAAACTATGTGTGTTTTGTGTGCAAAACTCTTAATTGGTAAAGTAACCAGTAACCAAAGCTGTCAGAGTAATGTAGTGGAGTAAAAAGTTGAGACCCTAATCTAATCACGCATTGCCAGACCTTCCTCCACAGCGCTGTGAAGGAGGGTCTGGCTAGTCCACACAGCCTTCCAGGATGGGAAAAAAACGTGCTCTGGTTTATTGGTATTTCTTTAAACCAATCACAATCGTCTTGGGCAGTGCTAAGCGCCGTACGGCGCAACGACGACTCTGCAAAATAGCCCCAGGAAGGAACTTGTTTTGGTGGAACATGTTTACGTTCAAAGATTATTTTAGTCGTGCAACAGAAAACTCAGATTGGACAGATAGTCTAGCTAGCTGTCTGGATTTACCCTGCAGAGATCTGAGGAGCAGTTAACCATAGTCCTCAGAAATCCACCGGAGTTTAAAGCGGCAACACAAAGAAAGCGCAAGGCAACGGACATCCGGCCGAATTTCTGGCGGCACCTGAACAATCCCAGAAGTGAGACCCTTACAACCCTGCCCACTTTCCAAGACTGTACCTGCGATTGGCGGAGCTGCACCAGCTGCAGAACGTCTCTCTTCAGGCGGTAGTCTTTGGCTCTGGCGTCAGTGAACACGTAGATGAAGGATCCAGGCAGGGAAACCTCTAAGGCTTTCTTTATGGCTCCTATGCTCATCTCGGGGCAGTCGCCCCCACCCTGGGTGACAGAATCACACATGATCAAATACTCCTGGAAGAAATAAACTCTAAATATCTTATTATAAACTGCATTCATACTGATTTTATACTCAAACAACTCTGTCATTTAGCTCAGCCTTTGGAAAAGAGTCTAATTTAGCAGGGACACAGGTTATGGCAAATATTACATAAAAACATTTAAAACACAATACTCTTTAAAACAACACTAAGTAACTTTTGAAAGAAGGAATTAGACAATGTGCCTTTTAGAAATGAAATATTTACTCAGGGGTTTTACCACTAGTCTTACTTGGTCTGGTGTAACCACTGGCTTATGGTTGCTAATGTTCAGATACATATGTAACTGATACTGCTGAGTCAGTGTGCTGACTTTATGATTCTTCTAAACTACATTATTTTCCCTTGTGGCATCAGTGGCTGCTGTTCGCTAAAAGTTACATAGGCTCGCTTTAAGTAATAGCTGTCTGCTCAGCTATAGCTCGGATTAGTGTGGAACAACAAAGTGGTTCCAGGTCCTATTGAATAATCATTGCGTGTGTTCTGGTTCCCACCTGGACAAATAGCTCTTGCAGATCCTGCTGGAACTTCTTTGGGTCGGTGGTTATGGACACAGGGCCGATATCTGCGAGGTTGGAAATGTATATCATAACAGAGACTTTTAAAGTGAACAAAATCAAATCAAGTCAGCTTAATAAGAGATGCTCTGGTTGCTATACAATAGCGTATGTCTTAAAATATTCATCCCAAACAAATGGACCTAAGGGCTTAGGTCTAACATGTCTGGGTTTTTCAGAACAAAGGAGTTAGTTGTTCCTTCTCAGCAGTTCTGCCTCTGTGAAGAGAGGAAAAGCATCTACAGCATCAAAATCCCAAATAAGCCACACAGTCTCATTTATCATGACCATAGTGATGCCCTGTAGCTTTTTGTGCAAGACATAAATTTCAATCATGCACACCACACAGCACAAGAGTGGCGAGAGAGATTTTTGCACTGGCAAAATTACAAAATGTTCTGATTTGGTTTCACACAAATGGCTACAATCTGGCAAAAGTTTGGAAGATGATAATAATTTCCTGCAGCTGGAGTCAGCATTTTCTACTCCGCGACTACCTCCAGCAGCGGCGGCAGCAAACTCTGGTATAATGGATAAGAACCTGTCAGGGCCTGAGACTTACTTGGATGCCTTCTGGGGACAATCAATGGAACAGCAAACATTAACTAATACACAGGGGACGCATTGTTTTTGCTTTACGACACTGCTGACTATAAACACAAGCCTTTTTATTACAATTATGACAGAGAAGACGCTTACCAGGTTAGGGTGGAGCCTCACGATTTCCTGTTTGTGCTTGTTATTCCAGACTGTCAAATACCATTTTGAAGTATCTTTGTGAGACTATTGATACTGAGCTTGCAGACTTGCAACAACGGAGGCTTTCAAGTCCCTCGTTTGCTCCTCATGAGTGACTGTAAAACACTGACAGCACTGTCACGCCTCTTTGTCAGCCACTGTGGCTTCTTTGCAAGCTCTAAGGTTTACAAGGTCCCCAAGGGCAGGGCACATTAAACACAGACAAATATGTGTGGTGTTAGTGCAGTCCTGAGTCCCCCCCCCCGCCCAATGGCTAAACGGGGCTAAGAGGGTTTTCCGGAGGCTTGGATGGAGGAGAGGGAGGAGTAGGTGGGGTAATTACACACAAGCAGACAGCATATGCTTCTCATCAGTGCTCAAACACCCTCCCCCATTAGAGCACTCTTATTTTCAAGCAGCTTTCCCGTATAGGAGGACAGATGCTGGGGGTGAGGGGGGAATGGGGGTGTGTGGAGAGCCTTACCTGTCCCACAGACTCCTCACTCTTTTAAAGCTCACATATTCCTGCTTGATTTCTCCTCTCAGTCTGAGTTTAATGTGCTGCTCCGTGTTCAAGTGGACTACTGAAACAGCTATGGGCTCCAACATGTGCAACAGGTTCTGAGATGTGTTGCAGTTTGCTGTGATTTCATTCCAAGTTAAACTATATACATGACAGCCACAGAAAAAAATATCAAATCAGGGGTAAAGTAACCTACATGCTGAGTTTGTAGAGCTAGAGCTACAGGCTGCTGTGTTGCCTGGATCTGGCAAGGCAATCTGACAATGTTGGCTGATTTGTTAAAAGCTGCTGTAAATCTTAGTTATATTATTTATTAAGAAACATATTAAGCCCTGGTCTAACATATTAAGAGTCAAGATTAACACTCACAACAATAGTGCTTATTGTGTTACTGGTTATTTTAAGAACAGTGTTTTGCCAAAAAAGTACCTGGGTCATGGAAGGGGACCAGGACAAAGTTTTTGATGGCTCTGGTCCTCCGGTTGAGGGTCTTCTCCAGGATCCGTGAGGCGCCCTCTATCACCTGTTTTAGATCGTCGTACATGGAGCCGGTAACATCGAACACAAAGGCCAGGGTCGAGGCGCTGTCACCGGATCCATCATCCTCCTCAGCGCGGGGGACTGCCAAGAGCCTGTGCGCGCCGATACAGAGCGCCAAGACTAGGCACCTCAAAAAGACACCGGTCATTTTGTTTTAGATTTACTGCATCTGTCTGCTGGAATTAGGCGAATCACATAAATAATGTAAAAGTTGAGGAAAGTTTTTCAAAAGTTTAGATTTCAAAGCAATTCAAAGTCTGGGACTGCTTCCAATCGGTAGAAAATATATCTGGAACAATACAGCTCAGCTGAAACACAGAATCCAGAGTAAAATACTTCCACAGGAGTACATCCGTGCGTAAAGTTTGGAGGAGCGTGCGGACTGGCTCTGTGTTGGAGAGCCCCTGGAGAGCTGGTGCTCTGACGCTTCAAACGGGGGCGGAGATGGGTATTAAAAGTTTTTGTGTGTGTGTGTGTGTGTGTGTGTGTGTGTGTGTGTGTGTGTGTGTACCTCGACCCCACTGTGACTTCCATGCTTTAACCCCTATCCAACATTCCCCCTTTCAATTCAATTTTCTCCGTAATCGAGGTAGGGCCCCAAGAGACGCGCCTTTTAACAGCTTTGCGCACATTACCAGCGGAGTCTGAAGTCTGTATTTTGGACATGCCGAGAACATTGTCTCAGTAACAGCCTCGTTTGTATAAATAGCCATCGTTTATATTCAGCTGACACCAATCTAATTTTATACATAGCCCACCCTGAGAAATCTCCCCTTGGCATATGAATGGGGTGGAATAGCTTGACGTGCCACACAGAAATGTCACTTTCCTTCTTTTTTTTTTTACTGTGTAGTGTAGCTGATCTAGATAGAAATATGTTATGGATTATCAAATAATATTCATAGGCACTTGATGTCTAGCTATAGCACATCTCAGATCAGACCTCACAGAGGAAGCCAGCCCATATCTTATAAATGTAAATAATGTAGTGTCTTCTTCTAAAGTAAGTGGTATATGGAATATTTTTTGAGACAAGATGCTGATTGTTCACTTCAAAAACAACTTCTATTGTTGCTGCATTTAGTTACAGACGCTACACTTAAAACATATTAAATACAAAGTGAATCAAAAAGATGTACCCAAAGGACAGAACAGTCTCCGGTCAATAGCTCTGGACCGTCCTGTCCTCTGCCTTCTCTATGGTATTATTTGCATCTGTCCTTGATGAGAAGAAAACAGAAAGCAGGTCTGAGCAGGCCCAGTGAGCACACAGACCCAGCAGCTTCTACACAATAGCCACTAAGCCTCATTAACCCACCAATCAAAGCCAAGACATCACAGTTTTATGCAGTTCATTGTTCATTATACAACCAAAACAGTGCAGAATGACACCACAAAGCGAGTCGGCATGTAAGATCTTTAAATTTCTTTTAAATTTCGAATACAATGCAATCGGGTGTGTGAAGTCTGTCAGGTGTGGATTACCGTCTTGAGACGTGATTCATTAGGGATCATAAGGAAAGTTGAACATTTTGCAAATACACATTTGAGCAACACTTATGCATTAAACTAAAACAGCTCCTACAAATGATCACCTGCATATAAAGAAATCAAACACAATTCTAGTCATTTCAAATACAAAGACTAAGAACGCAGTGATAGAAAATGTTGCCACTTAAATGCATTTTATTCTGTGCTCTTATACTGTTATAACAGGTAAATGACATTTATCATTTAGTAAATTATCATTTGCATAAGGCATAACATTAGTGAAGCTGATAAAACATCTTAATTCTGTAACGAAAACCATCCAAGAATGAAAAAAAAAAAAGGCATCATCACATGCTCTGGCCTCACACAGGACAAAACCAAAGTGGACAATTGCAACCACGAAGCTCGCAAAAAGCTTTACAACCAGAATTGATGTCTGTTTGTGCCTCTCGATGACCAGGGCTTTGTGTGCGCTGAGGGTGGAGTACGATGCTCTCAAAAGAAGTAATGAGCCTCAGTTCGGATGGGAGCTGTGAGAATTCGCTGTGTGGCTCGGTCATGTCGTTCAGGATGTCGCCGTGCAACGCTACAGACACTAGGCGCAAGTGCTAACGGGGAAGTGAAAGCACAATAGGATGCGGAGAGTGCAAACATAGTAAAATAAATAATCCATAGTAAAATCCCAGCTCCTTCGACGCTCCTCTTCAAATAAAAACCCTGTTCTCTCAGGAGAAAGGAAACCTCAGAATGAGAGAACAAAAACAATCCCACAGTAATGAAAAATACAGTGCAATACATTTTCAACACTTTGATAAAAAATAAAACTTCATTCCATACTTATGAGGGAATTCCCATGAACGTAGCAGAGCAGAAAATAAATTACCCTTCTATTTACATTATACAATGTACACTCTACTGCTTTGTAACTGTAAGTCCGTGTTCACGTTATCAGCAAGGAACACATTTTTCCAGGTTCTCCCGGGTTTCGAGTCTCTCCGTGTGGCGGTGAAGCAGCAGCACAGTTCATCCGAGCGATTCGCGTGCGTTCCCTGGTTTACGGTATGTGAGCGAGACGCACGCTAACATCTCAGGGGGAATTGAGTTCCTTGGACTGTCCGTGGGGAAACCGCAACGGTGCGTTTGCAGAAATGCTCGTACACAATCCACAACACTCAAGGGGCGTACGCGGTGCCACGTAGCTGTAAAAGCACAGATTAATGATTTGATGACATGTTTGACTTTTCCGTCACATCAGAGGATATATTTGTTTATACAATCCGAACTGGAAATGTAGACAGACAGCTTCTTGACACGATACACGGCCGCGCAACAAAAGTTTTCAGTCCACTTCAATAAATGTGGTTCCTTCCCGTCGCAGGTATGATGGTGCTGGATTGGTGTGCGGATGCTGTGTTGGATCCATCTGAGAAATTGTAAGAATGATCACCATTGAATTGATAAGACAGTGAAGTGGTTTCATGAAACGTGGGTGTGGTCAGGGCATGCAAGATAAATCACTAAACAAATCTACTGCATTACTAAAATATGTCTTTGCGAGCTCGCTTCGCAGTTGACAAAACGCTGAGCGGGATGTCAGCAACAATTGGCAGCGGCCGGCGCATTACATTAGGCAGTGAGAGCAGAGGGCTGTCTCGCTCTTCACTCAGCACTGCAAGACTATTTGATTGCCAGCAAACAAGTGGGCCATTTGAATAATTCATAGGAACAAACTGCAAGCAGAAAGTGGCTTCTTCACTTTGGTTTCAGCCCACGGACTGCTTGCTTTTTATTCTTTCCTCTGATGAATTAAGAATGAACCAGTATTTATCCTGCAGTTGAAGCACGACTGGAATCGCAAATCAGCCAAGCAAAGAAGTATGCAGGTATTGGCTCATTAACACACAACTCACCTTACATTCCTACACAAGTCCATCATAGAGAGACAATGCCTGAACAATGGAAGGGTCTGCCTTTGAACCCTCCTGAAACTCCTGCAGAGTCAGCTTCCCGTCTGCATTCTGGGAAAGGAACAGGAGACAAAATGAAAGTGCTGCTTTAACACAAAGTGACCAGCAGGGGGCAAAACAGACTCTTAAAGCTAAATCATGTAACCCCTGCTCTATGCTGTTGGACTGATCTTTGGTTCAGTGCCCTTGGATGGTGGCCACTCTCTGCCAATACAAATCACTAAGTGCTGCTGTGCTGCACAGCTAGTCTAATGGGCTGATGTTGGCAGTAGTGGGCTGACAAACACACCCATGCAGGCTGCGTCTCATCTTTCACTAAAGCCGAGTAGATTCTTGAGGCTGAGGGAGTGTGCATTAGCACCGAGGGCTAGTGGTGCAGGAGACTATATATGATGTTTATAGACTGCAGGCGGTGTTAGTGACGCTCTGATGGATACGGCTAACAGCTCTAAACGTAACGGTGTCCATGTCAAAGCCCTGAGGGTGGCAACAAAGGCACATTCAGTCCTCTTAAAGGTAAAGTAATAATCATTACTGCACTCGTTTCAGCGTCAGGCACAGTTTGGTGTTAATCTGTAGAAAACATCAAATGGTACAGCAACTACTGCATTGGCACCGTCTCTATCACACCTGTGTTTCGATATCATTTCGATATTTAAATACTAACCTTGTCCATCATTGCAAAAATACGGTCCACCCGCTTTTCTGGTGTGTTTTCTTCTTCTGGCAGCTCCACAGTGTTCCCCTAAGATATTAAATAATTCAGTTTGTACCATTCAAAACAATTCAGATGCATACGTCTGATGTCTGGTAAAACTTACCACCATCTGATAAATGGCATCTACGATGTTCAACATCTCATCTCGGGTGATGTAGCCATCGTTATCCAGGTCATATAGTTTGAAAGCCCCTGTGTAGAGAAAAATGTTGAACTTAAGTTGGTCGGTAAGCCCATACAGAGATCAAAAGGCTACTGTGACTTCAAAATGTAAAACAAAAGATTAGATTTAACTATAAATTTGCATGGATTACACAGCACGCAGTGTATCATGTCTGTGGAAGTGGTGAAAACTGAGGACAGACAGGCAGCAGCCTTTCATGTCTGCTTCCCAGTTCAAAAGGCGACAGTAGTGATTGTGCATATGAATAAAGCTCACACTTGGTTTCGGGTTTAAAACGTTTGGTTACAGATAAGGTTGCAGGTTTTCTACAGGCCTCCTCTCTGTCTAATTTTAAAAATCTTCTTAAAACCCACCTCTTTTCTTTGGCTTTTTAACACCAGGTAGAGTGTTGATCTTATGTGTATAGTTGGATATTTGTATTGTGTTTGTCATATTGTATTTTATTTATTCTACTTATTTCTGTTTTATCTTTTTGTGCAGCACTTTGGAAACCTTGTGTTTGTTAAAATCGTGCTATATAAATAAAGTGGATTGGATTGGATTGGATTCTAGGGTGTTTTATTTTCCAAACAGGTTGTCAACGTATTGGGTTATGACCCCCAGGTTGTGTGCCTGCTGTGTCTTGCTAATAATCTCCCTTTTGCTGTTCTCTAAGGGCCCTGACACAGAAAAGCCAGTCGGACTGATCAGTCGGGTCCCGAGGTCCAAAAAATGCCTCAGAACACACTGAGGCGACGCCGACTTGAGCATACGCTCTGCGCATGCGCGAAACGTAATACGTCTCCATAGCAGCAGGCGGTGCTGCTCTGTATTGTTTCTATTAACAGTCTGATTATTTACCAGAAAATGAAGACCGGCAGCTGATTGGACGAACGCGTCACGTGGTTCTTTTTTCTCCGGAAATTCACAGCCAGACTGTCATGGCGGCTTGTTCAGAATCCGATCTCATATTGTACTAAAATAGTTCACCAAAACGTGTTTCTGAAAACATTTTAAGTGAGAAATAGGCCATGCAGTTGCTGAATCTGTCTTCATTTCAGATCAACAAAGGTCAGTTTAAAAGATTTTCGTCAGATTTTGAGAGACTCATCCACTCCCCATTTCCGGGTGAGTCCCGACTGCCCTGTCCCCGACTGAACATGTCGGGTCGGCCCAAATGAATGCCGAGGGCTCCTCGGACGGCCGACGGCACGGGACACACTGAACAGACTCGAGTCACGGACCTCGCCAGACAGCCCGACGCCCGATTATCGGGCTGGTGTGTCTTCTCTCTAAGACAGTTGTTCCCAACCTTTTTGGTCTGAGGTACCCCCACAGCCCTGTCAGATGAAGTCACGTACCCCATCATCGATTCCTAATGTATGTTCCAAATGTATTACACTTTAAAGTGTAGTTTTTTTTTTCTCCATAAAATTGAACTGTCAATGTTAAGGCTGGTTTGGTCAGCTACTGTACTAATACTAGCCTACTAGGCTATTATCCATTGACATTACTTTTAGCTAACTATTATAACCGTTATGTTATAACTGTTAAGTTATTCCTTTTGGCTACCTGTTTAAACTTCTGTGCTCGCTTGCTATCTAGTTTTCACACTCTTACGTTACTGCGACATGTAGTGTTCAGGTGTTACAGTTGACTTAATCTTAATATGTGGATATATTCCATATAATCAAATCGTCATTCATTTAAAAAAAAATAATTTTTTATTAGTTATGCTACTCTCCAATCTTTTCACGTAGCCCCTGGCAACTGCAAGAAGTACAAGGTTGGGAATCACTGCTCTAAGAAAGAAATCAGTCCTCTTTCATATGCAACTCATGGCAGTCAATCCTAAATCCTGTTATTTAAATGTAAAAAAAACAAACAGACAGGGGAGGAGGTTGCATCTTCTTACATCTCAACTTCTCATCAAGAGTTCCCCGGGAAGTCACTGACAAGGCCTGGATGAACTCAGAGAACTCGATGCGTCCATCCTGCAGCGGCAAAAGAGAGAGAAAGAGAGAGAGAATGGGAGAGAGGAAATGGCCCAGAGAGAAGATGAGCCATCTTGCTGTAGCTGTTCTTCCATGACATCCTTGCTGTATTCTGCTGAAAAAACGGGGCCAGACATTTGCTCCAAGTCGGCTGCTATTTTCGACCCTGCACCTGGCTCTCTCCTGAGGCAGAAATATGTCACCTCTGGTCATTAGTAAGATGGATGCGACTGACCCATTGTCTAAAAGTTACAGTACACAAACAACCGCTGTATATTTGGGGTGAGGATGTTTTACATTTTCCTAACGATCCCGCATCGTGAATGGGCATGGCGGATAATTCTGTCCGACAAGGTGGAAAATATTCGGACACTTATACAACCTCTGAGCTCTGAATCGTACCACAGAAGTTCACAACATTTTCCAATTACCCTCCCAAAATTGTGGCCCTCGGCATTCTTTTTCTTCTGCGAGGCCACACTCTGTGCAGCCGAGACAAACGTCTACTGACATGGATAATAATCAAATGTGAAATTGAAAACTCAAAGTGGCTCACATGCCGCTAATTCAGACAAACTCAACAAGCTGAACCTCCATCCTCAAGCAACCGCATGAGATGAAAAATTAAAATCAAATTAAATGCTTAAAAGCACTGCATAAAAGACACGCCATTCACACATCCAACAGCTCTCGATAACAAGCAAAGCATGTAAACCGACGCCCTGGACGTGGTCATTTAGGATTATTATAATATTAGGACTGTCGGTGTGTGGTGCTGCAACAGATGCCTACCTGTAACTGCTATGAGTTCAGCCGCAGCTTTGCTTTAAGAAGATAGCCAAGCGCTCGAATGGCCCTGGGGTCAGCTAACTTTTATCTCTACCAGACATCTGACCAGACAATGCTGAAGTCATGCATTGCTGATTGCATAAGTCATAAATACTGTTAAGATCAGTGCGTTCTCTAACTACAGGGTGCCTACCACTAATGAATGTCACAGATAAACATCAGATGGAGGGGTTGTCTGATCTTTCTGACACAGAGCCTCTTAACTGAGTCAATAAACCTGCAGGGGCTCACCAACGTCCCAGGAGCTGGTCATCTACAGTTTGACCTCGTAAACACAACTCGACTAATCTGCAGCTGCGATGAGGTGGATCACTCCAGACTAAATGTTGCCCACATAACAGACAGGAGTTCCGTTCCAAAACAAAAATTTTGGCAAACACTATTGGAAAATGATTCCTGGCACATAACAAAGGGTTACGATTATGTCTTACTGCTGATGCAATGACTCATCTTTTTTTATAGGAGACAATCATCTGTGCTGTTATAATACTGGCAATGTCGGAGCAGAGAATGATTTTGAAAGACGTATGTAGTGTTTTGATGTACTCCAAAATGTACAAAATACAAATCGGATAATGTTTGTACTAACCTTACAGTTAGCACCAAAATACAAAGAACACAAACAGGGCAATCATTCCACACTGGGTACAATAAACATGTCCTTATACTGTATATTATTTTGATTACACTATGGTCAAGAATTTCAATACATGTTTCCGAAACAGCTTTCCTTCAAAGGTAATAAATTGCACTTTTCTGTATACAAACCTGATGGCCTGCAGTTCTCTCAAAAAGGGCTCTGGAATAATAAGAGCAGCAAAATGAAAAGGATTTCTAAACCACGTTGCCCTTTTGTTCTGTGCAACCTCTGGCTGAAAGGACCTTTAGATTAGCTCTATCCTCAGACGCTGTCGCTCTGAACATTATGTTCCTTGTCAAGCAGCAACCCCGAACAAACAGCCACTGCCTAACTATTTCTCTGTCCTATTTGTCCTGCCTCATAATAGGAGAGTTAAACACATGACATTGGTTACAAACCTTGTTTTCATCAAATACATTGAAGACAAAGGAGGCGAACTTTGTGGGATCTCCAAAAGGAAAGAACTGCTTGTATATCTTCTGAAAGCCCACCGCATCCAGCTGCCCACTTGGGCAATCTTTAATGAAGCCTTTGTACCTGAAACATAAAGCACAGATATTTAAAGAGTTCTAATATCATGTATAATGGCAACAACGATGACAGATTGAAGTCACCTCCTCACCCTGCAGCAGGCATTACGTATTCAGCCTGAAAGCGTGTGCTAGATCAAAAAAGTAAAGTGCAAAGCTATTTGTCTCATTCACAGATAAGACGATTGCCCTAATCCAATAGCAGGCCCAGAGTGGTTAAGTCTAATCAAATTACTCTCTAGTCTTCTTTTGATAATATGCGTGGCTGATAGATAAGTCTGAGAGCTTCCCCTTGCCCCTGGAAATGACATATCTAGAGAGCGACGTAATATCGCGATTAGCCTAAATATAGAAGCATCTCATAAGCAATTTCAAGCGCAGTCGCTCAAAAAGGCAGGCAGTTTCCTTATATGTCTTCATAAAAAGGGACACGGCAGCCTCAAAGTCTAACTAGGCTGTGGCAGGTCAGGGAGTGAGGGAGAGATTGTTAGCCATTACAAAAATAAATGCTAGATGAAAAGTAGGAGGAGGAAATAGCAGGGAGAAAATAACACTCTCGTTATACCAAGCATTACAAAAAGCTTTTGCTCTTGATCAACAGCAAAAATGACGCACAAGGGAGTTCTGCACGTTCGTCTCTGATTCAGAATAAGGTCGGGCTGTAATTACGGCCAGAGAGAGAGAGAGCGAGAGAGAGATAGAGTGTTCTAGTGAAGAAGGCCAGGACAGATCTTTTCCACTCGCACTCAGGCTCCTCACTCATCTTAAACTCTGTGCTTTTAATCTGCCTTGGAGATAATGAAGCCAGCTCCATATAGCCAAAGAGAGGTGGAAAGACATTTTGAGGACCAGCTGAGAAAAAAATCTTCAGCAAGGCGAGAAGAGAGCGGAACCATGTAATTCTCACATTTGAATTATCTTGGAGATGTGCAGAAAAAAAAATGAAAGCCTAGCTCACTATGATGCATAACACAGTCTAATTGGTATTCAAAGTGCATGGCACACAATGCATATCATAATCCAAAGCTGACCCATTTCACCTGAATTCTTCAGTCATTTTTAATGTGTGACTTTGGAATATGATAGCCGGCAACCAACAGAAAAGGCTGAATGGTACTGTAACACACTGTATAGCATAGTGTGTGTACTGTATATACTGTACAGTTAGTATACATGTTTTAGTATAGTGCATTTAGTAGATTGCTTGCTGCATAAACAGAACAGTGTATCTACAGTAAAGTGGCTATATTGCTCTTACTCAATCATTTCAGGTGCATCAAATAGCCATTTTTTGTTTATCGCAGGAAAAATAAAACTGAATTGGTTCTCCAATACTGACATATACGCTTATCACAGATATATTGGTGTCAGAGTATGTTTGCTGATAAGTAACAAGAACAGTTCAGCAGAGAAATGTGTTTTTGATTGGTGTCGTTTACATAAATAATGGTCGAAAAAACCTTCCCTGTATCCTGCATCACATTGATAGAAGGATACATTAATATATACAAATGAATTAACACCACAAACCACATAAGTACTGTGGTCCAGGTGAAACAGGTCTTCATTTTAAACCATGCCTGACTAAATAAAAAGGCTTTTAAAAGGCACTCCACTGATTTTGCACATTAAGTTCAGTTTACTTGTTATGCGGAGTGCTAGTCCCTGTGAAAACATATCTTCTTTGGCTCTGAAGCAGCCTTCCAAAGTCTGAAAAAAAATAACCCTGATGATGTCATCTTCAATCTGCTGCTTCGATTTTGTCCGCTTTTTTAATCTGTATTTTAGGAGTCACTCAGATTTATGGTGCAATACTAAATCACAGGAGTTCTTCTTTAATATGACTATTTTCTTTTGCCTCAAGATTTATTTTCTGTGACCAGTGTTTCGCAATTTTAAGAGCGCCTTAAGGACTTATTGCATGTGAAAATGATAGAGCAGTGAATGGAGTGAGTACTCGTACGACACTGTCAGACCAGAGAAAGTCTTTTTTATTACACACATTCTTTCTCCTTCTCAAAACCCTGTGCCTACATTACCCAAATGCTAACTAGACCACGACTTGATTCAGTGTGTTATTTTTCATTTTCAATAACCAAATTAAGCTGTTCTGATTCTCAAATTATGTCTTTAAAGTAAAGAAAAAACTAAATAAATCATGGATTTTTCACTCTCTTTGTCAATATAAGTATTGGTTGGGCTCCAGTTAAAACCTTCAACATGCACTTTGAGTTTTGATTTATATATGTTTTTTTATTATAGTCATATTCATTTGCTTTACTAGGCATTCAGTACACATGTAAGGCTGACTGACACACATTTGACATACTACCAGTAGAGTTACATAAGCAGACGACACATCTACAGTACATGGGTGCAGTACAGAGGCACTGTACCAGTGTTAACATGTTTGCCCAGTGTCAGCTATTCCTCAGAGTCATAATCAGAATCACCTTCATTTGCCAAGAACACATCGTGTCCAAGAAATGTGACTTGGTGACACTGGTGCTAAGACACGTACACAGTCAGACTGTACTTGAAGCAGTGTAATAGTGCAACTACGTACTGTACTTGCAGGGACATAGCAGGCGTGACATTGTGCATCTCCCACACTAGGGGGGCCAGCATGAAGATTAAGAATGTATTACTGGCATTGGCTCCTACTCCTTGGCATCTACCAGGGTGGTTTGCTGAAGAGTTGCGCAGAATGTCTGCCTAGCTGGCAGGAACATCACTGCGCTATGGCATTTTGTTATTGATTTCAGGTGAGCCTCAAGCATACCAATGATGTTCCCTTTAGAGGAGAGTTAGGAAGGGGGACAAATTTAATGCACAACACAGGCATTGATCTAACCTTGCTAATTCTTCTATGTCTGTGCCTGTGCTCTAATTACACGCCATCTGGCATTTCCCCTGGTAAAATTCCCGCTCATCCCTCACACTCAGCCGCGTTGATTGCTGCTGATCTTCAAGTGAGGACTAATGCAAACTTTGCTGTGAAAGACAGTGAGAGTGATGGTGAACTAGCCGGGGGCTGGAGATTTAAGAAGAGTGGGGGTATATTCCGCACCAGTGCACTCAGTCAGCCCCGGAGACGGCTGGACACCTCGGAGGCTATTGAACTGCCAATGCCCAGTGATATCTAATGCTGCTGCATGGCTGTGTATATGCCCCGCCCCCCACCGTAAACCCCCTAACAGGGGACATGAACAGCAACTAGCTCCTGACACAGAGCTCTTTTCATGCATGCAGAATTTGGTTGTGAAATGCAAAACCAAAGCACGAGAACTGAAGTGTAAACATGGAAAAGTGATCACTTCATTACAGCGCTGCCTCTTCGAATATACAGTAAGGCTATTGTTTCTTTAGAAAAGAAACACAGAGAATACTCGTTTTTTCTTTTCCAAAAAAACAATAGCCCAAGAGCAGCAGCATGCAGCAAACAAAAGCGATGACTACGCTCATGCCTGAATCATCTCTGTACATGAAGATGCATTGTCTCCCATCCGTGTCCCGGCAGCTGTCAAATTGTGCCTTCAGAAAAAATAAATAAATCACACCTTAATAGTAATGATGACTCTTACCACAGTTTCTGTGACTTATCCTGGATACGTTTCATTTTGATACTGTATATGTAAATAGATGTTGGAACACTGTGAGTGCAGGCTGGGATCAGACAAAGGCGAGACCTCTGCAAAGTGATGCCGGAGCAGGTCAAACTGAATCATAGCTACAGACTCCGACAGGGAGGATTACTAATAGGCAAACTTGTGGAGGCTCTGTGGCCATGTAGTGATTAAGTGCCTGGATGTGAAACAACCTCATGCCTCCGCAATTCTTCTGTTATCAGACATCCCGTTTGCAAATAGAGCAAAAAAGGTTGTTGAGGAATGCATCATTGAAATGTTTGTATCCGTATTATGAGCCTTCAAAGTCATTCAGTCTCAGTAAGGCTTCAAAGTCATTCTATTTTCAGAACTTATCTGTCTTCAGGGTAGGAGTGAGGGAGATGGCTTCGAATCAACTACCAAACCAAATGTAAAGGCACTATTCGTGGACTCAAGAAGCAAAATCTTGGGCAAAATACATATCAAAGTGGATTTTGGAAGTGGGTCAATATAAGACCCCCCTGATTCCTGTGAGCTTTGCCAGTAAAAACACAATTGTGATTGTAATAATATATGAATAGCTTTACATCAGGAATGGAAATATCTCATTAAAAACGAATGTATACTGCTGGTAGGAGACCCTTCATTAACTAGTCATCTTTCAGACCCAAATAACCTTTGGATAACTAGTTCCCTAAAGATATGGAATTAAAAAATTAAAAAGGCACCAATGGAAGGGCAGGACTAAAATGTTCAAATGGTTCGCCTATGACCTGGACTTCATGCCCAGCAAGTATGACACGAGGTTTAGAAGCTGGACTGGAAATGCTCTTAAATCAAGGTACGGTTATGGACTTACCGGACCTTAAGATCAACTTTAATCTGCAGAATCAGGATCACTTTAGGTATTTACAAATCAGAGATTTTGTTGGCAAGATATTTTCAAAAGACGACACTACAATGGGAAAAGGAATACTTGATGTTTTTCAAAAAGCCTATAAAGATGCTACTTACCAAACAAGCAATATCAAAATTATATTTTGCTCTTAAAATGTAAAAATGAAACCGTACTCTGTATATTAAAGCAAAATGGAAAGCAGAGGGTATTTCTGGATCTGCAGACAGCAGACCTCCCTCCTGAAGAGAATTCAGCTGGAAGAATGTGACTCTGTTCTTCTGTACTCCAGCGCAAAAGACTAACAACTCTAATCAGACTGCCCACTGGAGGTCCTGTGGAAGCACAGTGGCAAATCACTTTCACATTTTCTGTGTCTACAGATACCTGGAGGCAGTTTTTAAAATAAAAATCTATTTTAATTTTCAAAATCATGGTTGATCTAGAAGGGGTTAACTGTGCAATACGTGATAAATAATTGGTGAGGTTGTTGTTTAGTGGCATGCAAAATGAGTGGATCGACTTAGTTTACAATGTATACACCATGGATAGAATCACATTTAAACTGAGAACTCAAATTCACATCTTTGATGAAAACAGGTCAAAATGGCTTACCCATGTGTCAAACTATAAGACCTGATGTTGTATAGCAGTAATATATATATATATATATATATATGTTATGGGCATATCTTCCAATTTAAAATGTTCTTTTCCTTGGTTGATATCAATGTGCATGTATATAGATGTTGATGTTCATTTCAGAAATGTATCCTCCCCAGTTGGCCCATATAATTCCTTTTGTTTATCTGTTTTTTCCTCTTTTTTTTGGGCTTTTCCGCCTTTAATTTTTGACAAGCTAGGCGAGAAAGGGGAGAGAGAGGGGGAAGACATGCAGGAAATCGTCACATGTCGGATTCGAACCCTGGACCTCTGCATCGAGGCATAAACCTCTCAGTATATGTGCGCCTGCTCTACCCACTGATCCAACCCGGCCACTATCTGTGTTGGTTAAAAGGGCTGTACTCAATATTTAGAAAAAGTCTGGGATTGCCTCCACACAGCTCTCGGCAGACCGTTCCCCAACTCGTCAAATGCCAGCACTTTGTCTGGCCCTGGCGTCTGATAACGACGCACAAGACACTCACATGCACAGGCGTGCACTCACATGCACTAACATGCACTCACATGCACGTGCTGCCGGACTGGCTATCAAAACAAAGAACAGAGAAGCTCGGATAACAACACACACAGTGGGAGTGTGACTTCATTTTCGGCTCAGGACGCCATTACTCCAGTATATCTTTACACAGAAAATAGAAGTTTACTGCTATATTAATGTTCAGAATATTGAGCACACCCCCTTTAAAAGAAAACCTAATAAAAAAGGTATATACACAATAAAAACAAAAATGAATGCATACACTTACCACTGTTGCACCTCTTTCTCTGTAACTGTGAGAGAAATAAAGAGACATATTAGCTTTGAGGAATACTTTGGCTGTCCTAGAAAATAAAAGTAGCATGCTGTTAGATACAACAGAGGAGCCGAGTACTGTAGTAGCGTCATTAATCATCTTGGCCCAATCCTTTCACATCTGACTTTACCAAAACTATTCAACAGTGTCAACGTGCAAGTTTGAAAGAAATAGCCATGTTTAGTTGAGTGTAGAATTCATCGATTCTAGCCTGCTATAAGAGAAGATGAATAATACATTTCTGCGAGAACAAGTGGGAGTAAACCCCAGGGAGCCACAAAAAGACAAACAAGGCTGAGGGAGTGAAGGTCAGCCACAGATTTAAGAAAAAGAACAGTTCAGGAGGCAGGATGTGTTGTCATGCCCACACACACACACACAATTATCTGCCAGCATCTAATCAACCAATCCCTCACGGCTTCCCCTCGTCTCTTGACTTTCTCTCAAGTAACCACAGCAATGTTCGGCCTCTCGGGCCCCTGGGGTTGCTAATGAAAACGAGGACTGTAAATCAATAGCGTTGGTTTAACCAGGTGGTCCTTTGAGATAGACTTTCTGAATTCAAGTCTGAGGACACATGCCGTCTATTACTGTACTAATTCGGCTGGGCCTGGGTCAAAGCAATGGCCTTATAAACATAGCAAACAGCTAGTTAGTTAATTAATAATGTCTTCTTCTGTAATTTTTAACCTTGAGCAACTCGTAGTCATGGTTACTGCAAAAGTATACAAACAAAGGGAGTTTCATGCCTAGACATAAACCTACAAACATAACCTTAAACATAAGACATTTTTGGGGAATTACATTATCAAATTGTCAAACACCCTCATATTGCAAGAGACTGGTCAGGAAATAAAACATATATTCATGGCAAACAAATTCACCATGACATCTACGTGTGTATTCCATAGTGTGACTACTGCAGCGCTGGAGCAGAATCACACGGAGGCTATTGATAAGAAGGCCAGGCCAGGTAGCCTTCGCCAGCATATATCTCGGCCTCAATTTCTTCTGCTCAGCATTTCATCAAGAAATTCAAGTCAGTCAGAGGCAATGGGCAATAATGTGATCAGCCCATTGCAGGAGAGTGCAGGGCCCACTCAGCTGGTTGGCCCTGCAGGGTCTGCTAGAACACATCCAGCTTGCTCTGTCACCGTGGGCCTCTTCATGGCTTTGACAACTTACAAAATCATCATGCCATAACATTGGGCCTAGCCTACTTCCTGCAGACATTTTAACAGGACTGCAGGCATTTCTATGTGATGCCATAGCAGTCATTTGGAAAAGCATTTTAAAAGTACAGGTAAGGCTGCAACCATTTTCCACAGTTTTCACTAAGAACGGGAAAAACGCTGGCTAGCCATAGCCTTGGTACTGTTTAATGTTGTCTTTGGCCAGAAGGTGTTATATTTAAAGTCATAATAATTGTCTGATGAAAATGCATGCATTTTTAAACCTACAACAAAGCTGAAGACAGACATCTAACTAAACAGACCTTAATTCTGGCCTGGCCTTGTCAGTTGGCTGACAACACAGAGGGCATAATTTGCTGAGGAAAAATAACACCCTACCACTGAAAGAAAAAAGACACATAGGCACAGAGGAATTTACTAAGTCCCCAATCTGTCAAGAACCAAAGGAAAGCATAGACCAAAATGGCAGACACAGCTTCTCATGGGAGAGCAAGAAAACGAGGCAACAACAGGATGAAGGAAAGCAGAAATAAGTCTCAAGTCAGGCAACAGAGAACGGGAGAATGATCACACTGGGAGAGAAAGCTTGGTGCCCCTCTCAGCGACGCTAACCAGATAAGATCCTAATTATACTATTCCATTCCCAGCTCAAAGAGGGCAATTAGGGGATAAAGCGAAGGAGACAGGGCGAAAAGGGTAAGAGAGAGAGAGAGCGAGAGAGAGAGAGAGAGAGGGAGAGAGAGGACAGCAGCAAGCAGCCCAGCCCAGCCCAGCACGAAGCCCAATCTTCCTCCACAGCAATTTCCTGCCACCACAACAGCCTTCCATGGTTCTGCTGTGGAGAGACCCACCACACAAATAACACTGTCATTAAGTAGCCAATGGATGTCAACTCCCACCCACACCTGCACACTGTACTGCTCAAATAATAACTCTGTGCTCCAAAAATAACACGCAAATGGTTAATATGGTGTCTTCAGAGCAGACATGGTTGTGGTAATTATAAATGTGATCTCTGCTCATATTTGATTGAAAAATGTGGCGAGGGGGGAGGGGGAGGAGTTAGTGCTAACAAGGTGGGAAAAGCAAATGCTGTCAATTTGCAATGATAAGTCTACAGGAACAACACAAATCCATGTACTCTTTATGATCAACCCCACCATTTAAATTCAAACTCTGTTTATATTGTATACTCATTTATCTCTGTCTCTGTATACATAAAAGAATGTACGGAGGTTCCGTGACCTGCATAAAACCACATCCTCATCTCTAAAACCCCCAGCTCGATACAAACTCAGCATCTCCATATTTAAAAGTCCCTTCAGCGTGATTTAAAGATGCTGATCGCAACTTTTGTGGGACTTTAACTAATCGCAATTTGCTACACAACATTTAAATGTAAATTGAAATCAAACAGGGAGCTTATTCTCGGCTGACGTTTAGTTGTAGCTCTGTTTTGTCGATAATGAGATACGGGTGCAGAATTGCATTATATCTTACTGTAGCAGGCAGGGCTATTTACTGTACAGCCTGTATGGATCCCAGTGGGTGGAAAATATCATTATTAATGTTTGCTATTCCTATCACACGCTGTACAGTCTTTCACGTTTGGCCAGAATGTTTCTTTATTCTCATGCAGGCTAGCTGAAAAGAGTTTGTGTTCCTAAAACACAAGCACAAAGAAAAAGACGTGAAGATACTCACAGTAGGTTTTCCTTGTTAACTCCTCCACCACCTCTGGCTTGAGCTTGCTGTTTGATTTACCCATGATCTTCAAGCTCTCCTCCACACCTCCAAATCCACCTTGGCACACAGCACCTGTTACTACCTCCTCTCCAGGCTGCTCCTCTGCCAAAAAACATACACAAACGTGGGCCTGTTTAGGTGCAATGATGCCAGTGAAAGAAGGGAAACACTCTTTTGTTTTGTTTTGTTTTGTTTTGAAGACAAAAAAGGAAACTCCCATTTAAGCTAAGGGAGTATATCGTTCTGTGTATGTCACTCTAGCTGTGGTCATGATCTGCTCAGTCATCACCAGCCCTGGCGTTCCAGACAGGCGAGTCAAACCCCAGGGGCCCTGTGAAAAAGGGCCAGCAGGTTGTTGAGTCTATATGAGAGCTGCTGAGTGCCTATATGTTTGCCTCATTTCTTCATAGCAGTCCGTGGGCGAAGAGTGGCGTTTGGATGCGTTGCTACCTTAGTCCTTGGATACAAGAGTCACTCAGTGGTTGGGTTAAGCACGTTCAAATCCCTGTTCCACTCATTCTCTGTTCTTCTCACTCCTCTCCCCCCTCCTCCTTTCCCACCACTATCTCTTATGCTCTGGGTAAGTTACTGTAGAAAAGATCCCTCCCTCTTGACAGCTGAGATAGGATAGGAGGTGTGTAAACTAAAACACAATGAACAGAGCTCGCCTGGCATGTACCCCGCTGCACTTTGCGCTCAGCTCAAATCCCTGGAATTTACACAGACATAACAGTTTAAGAAAAGGTAAAAGGTTTCAGTAATAATGTATGGAAAGCAAAAAAAAGAAGCAAGGTCTCAACATAGCTCTACAGTTCTAGATGCCAGCTGAGAAGAGATGTGGTCTTGCTCTTAAAATAAGTGTGCGAGCAGTCTACAAAGCTTAGACAGAGGCGGATTTGAAGAGTGACAGTTTTCTTTTCTTCTCCATTCTGACTCATAATTCTCCCTCCTTCCTGGCCTCATGACAGCATGGCGATTTCCTCCTCTCTGTCACAGTAGACAGGAGAAGAGGCATAATGGAATTTCTTTGTATCACGGGCCTAGCGTTGGCATGCACTGATGCCTAACCACAGCAGCTGTCTAAGCCACATAAAAAAACTACTGTATGCACTAAGTAGGCACCTTCACTGCAAACATCTGCTCTCTGTGTCCATGGCCAGTGATGTCCTTCTGAGGGATGCCATGCTGGTAATCACCATCTTGTGTTCGCTCAAGCCTTCTGGTCCTGGGTGTTACTTAGACACTGTGGAAAATAAACAGGCACACAGCAGTTACAAAAGGAATGCATTTGCTGTGTTTTAGTGGAAATGGACCGTGTTGTCACCTAGAGCCACAGATGCATGAGCACTTGACTGGAAAAACACTCAAAACAGACAACGACCTTTCTACTGTCTGTCAAAGCTACTGAATAAAGCCCACAGTCAAGGCACAGTGACAGTGTGGAGCAAGAGGAGTGTTGTCAATTTAAATTAATGTAGCATTAAGTCTCAGGAATTATCGATTCCATTAAATTCATAACAAATAAATGGCTGAATTAATTCATATGAAAGAGAGTTTCCATATGCATTTTGGTTGACAGGAGTAAGAAACATAAAGTCGCAGCAGCAGCAGGTGGGACGTTGCCTGGCAGTACCATAGCAACACACAGTTTATGGCTACAGCTACAGTGCGGGAAGCTTGCTAGTCATTGTACTTCGCAACACTTGGTACCCACGCTGTTCTTTGTAGCGAGTTGCCTAAAACACACATACACACACACACACACACACGCGCACACACACACACAAATTACCTTGTAATGATAAAAATGACTTCGGGGTTTACCGGAGCTACAGAAACGGGAAGTGGCCGTCCAGTCAGTCCCAAAGCAGAGAGCCACTGTCCAACGTTGTCTTCCTCCACCGAGTTCCGGGAGCGACTCGCTGCTGCGCGGATGGCCGTCCGTGTTGCTCTCTGATGCCGCCGTCAGGGAGTGACGTTGCTACTGGTAACTCAGCCCAGTCAGAGCCAGAGAGACTCTGACGTCGCAGTGCATTGGTCACACAGGGACTCTTTGTATGCTTTTTAAGAGCCTTACACGTGTCATCTCGTATACAGCGAAGGGTTAATGAACCCACTTTTTGACCCACGTTCTTATTTTCAGGACAGAGTTTGGCTCTTTTACTCTAGCTTGTGTGCCCAACTGATATGGTAAGCTTATGTCTAGGAATGCCTGTCTTTTTACCTAGGTTACATGATATAGCTCCTTTTTGTTTTTTATTATGTTATGACTGAAGGGACTTTACCTTTTTATTAGCTATACTCACTGCACCAGTGTGTGTAATTATGCGTATGATCCACTTAAATAACGTAATATACAAATTGGCCATCACTTTATAATTATGTGACAAGGGCTATATGGATATTATTGGCATAATGTCATCTCTGACAATTGTTATCTTTATAGGGAGTTAGGTATGTCTGCTGGTTGACTTTACATGTTTTGTTTGAACTCTATTAATGTGTTAGCATTATTGTAAAATGTATGATATATTGTGGCTATATTTATAGCTTAGATGCAGCTATTAAAGGGATTCTGTGGCAATTTAGCATTGCAATTTCATTAAGCTGAGATTAAACAGGAATGGTTCAAATTGATGCAGCAGAGGCCTAGATATCCTGAGTGGTAGTCCTTAGTAAAGGTGCTGTAGGTAGGATTGGGAAGATCCAGGACTTAGCCAAAACATTTGAACATCAACAACTTCTCAGTCCGTCCCCCCTTTCTGATAAAGCCCAAAACGTTATCCTGAGCCCCTCCCCCCACAAGGGTGAATGAATGCTGTGCATGAGCAGTGATTGACACATAGTTAGACAACCCCACCCCCCGCCCGGCCATGACAGCAAATATGTCATATGACAGCAAATATGACAGAAAGTTAGTTTCATAAGGCTTACCTACTGCACCTTAAGGGTCAAGCTCCAAAAACTCTTCAATTCCCATAATGAAACTCAATAGAGGCGCCCAGGTCTTTCAAACACCACATAGGCTACTGCACATTGCTGCAGCTCCTCTTTTCACCCTGTGTGTTGAGCTCTCCGTTTTAGCTACAGAGTGAGGCATCTCACTTCTATTCCATCTTTGTTGGGAGTCACACATGCGCAGTAGCTAGGTAAGGACTACTACCAAAGCCCGTCTGCGGAAAGCCGTTCCACTCCCTATTAAGCCCCATTGTACCTACTTTGGTTGCAGTTCCACCAGAGTTCCACTGGGGGTGATCACGGTCCAGTGCTAAATGAATGGGACCCTATGGAGCTAGACGGCTAAATTTGTCTCTTTCGCCTGATTGTCGTTGAGAAATCTTAGATTTGATTGTAGTTTTTGCAAGTTTAACATAGATTATAGGTCAAAAGTTGAATGAACGAGTACTTATGCCCTTTCGATTTGTTACAGGTTGAGTCGTTGTTGCCCATAACACGCTAGCATTCTGCTAATGAATGCTGATTGGTCAGTGAAGGACTGATTACAACCAGAGCTCCCGCTTGACGGCATCCGAAGCAGAACCAGAATGTCAGAGTGAATATTTCGGCGTGGTCTTTAAAACATTAGCAAACCTCTTTCTAGCACGTGTATTAACAGGGAGAGCCTAACCTGTCAGCTGTGTTGTCGATGCCTCGAGAGAAAAAAGGAAGCGTAAAGCAGTATCTCTGGCCGTATATGTGTATGACATCATTGATATTTTAAAAGGCTATTTAGAACAAAAAAGCCACAAAAAGCTAACACCCAGCAGTGTGTATTTTCTCATCCTCCCCTTTCGAATGCAACATTCAAATTACTAGACAAAAAATTATATCCTGAGAAAAGTGGATTTTGAAGGGTATAGCTCCATACACCACCATTCATTCTGCACTGGCCTGTGAGCGCCCCCTATATGGATCAAGAGTGGAACTGCAACTAGTTCAGAAGCCGGAAGTAACGAGAGAGTGGAACTTCTTCCCATATTAGAAATTCTTTGCTACTACCCAGTCAGAAGCAGAGTATGAGGGCGTGCCATGCTAGCAGCTAGGCGTGTTAACACGCAGTGTTATAATGCGTGTTAAAGTGACGCACTTTCGTCACGGAAGTAAAGGCTGGACTACAATAGAGCTGTTTGGAGCAGTTTGTGAACAGTGTTCTCTGTTGGAGATGGTAAGTGCCTTTGGGGTGGACTTTGGGCTTTTTCACTTTGTAAACCTATAACGTGCACAAAAAAGATATATACCATAATAAAGGAAAGGGAAAAAGCCTAAAAGCATAATATGAGCACTTTAAGAGTGTTACGCAATTTAAGTTATTTCAAGGATTTGTTGTAATAGGTATTTCAGTAGCTATTATATAAAACATCTGGCTGGTATCTTGCAAGTCCTAGAAGAGAAGTCTAAAAGCTTGAGAGTGGGATGTCAAATTGATAGAGCATACCCGGAAAATTCAGGTTGAGTTTATCTAAACATAGCCTACTATAATTACTGATTTGAAGAGCACAAGGCAGGCTGAGAAACATTGCAGTATGGGAATGAGGAAAAATGAGTTCATCTATTCTAACACATTTGCTAAAGGAGAAGCAAAGAAATTCTAATTGGTTTGAAGCAAGATGAATGTTCTGCAGTCTTCACATGTATTGATTGCTTATTAGGCTACATTAAGTTCACAAGGACAAGTAATTTTTCCCACAAGTCTCGAATTATCATATGTTATTTGTGCTTGGGTCCAAACTTTGCAATCAGACCGTTTTATCGGCAGCTTATTAAAATTGTGGTCTCTTCAGCCGCATGCGAACAGATGCTCAGTTATAGCATTTGTCCAGTAACAACTGCTCCACTATCATTCTACAGCCCAATAGGAGCTTTCTGCCCCTTCATGAGAGGGTTGGACCTAAATGTAGGCTGTGTGGCTTGGCCACCTTAGTATTTAGTGCCCTTCCCTGCAGTCCCTTATTGCAGTCAACTGCAGTTACAGTAGTCTCATAGGAACTGAGGGAACAAGGCTGAGCACAAGAGAACGAGGCCATGGCAAAACTGGGTAAAATAATAGAAGGTTATAGTTATATAACAAGTTGTGTATCTATGGTTTATAACCTCTCTATGCTGTAGAGCTCAGGGCAGACGGGATTCTTTTTAGGAACATAATTTTTTCTTCAACTCCTCAGGGTAATCTGAATTTAACTCAAATTACCCACTACCCATTATTTGCACAGTTTACAACCATATATTTAGGCCAATATACTGTAGATTTCAATTCCTTCAATTCGGGCTATATATATATGTGTGTTCAAACAAATTAACTGTACAAGAGAGGATGTTTTCAAGAAAGTGCTATAAATTAAGGCCATTCTTTTTTGCTTAGTATCTTATAATCCTATACATATCCAATTATAAAGTGTGTTATTTCCATTGCAGAGCACCAAATGCTGACAGTCATTTCTCCTTTAAACACACTTTACAAAAGCACTTCCCCTGAAAACGATTTGGTGTAATTACTTGCAGATATTTGTCCATATATCAGAAACCACACACACCATGATCATTAAATCATCAGCAGCACAGGGGCTTCATTAAATGCCCCTGCAGTGTCTTTGCATCACCGTGATGTGCTGACATGTGCTAAAACAGCTGGGGGACCGCTGGAAGAATATCTGTATATTTTGTAGCGCCTGAGTTTTAGCACCCTCAGTATTGCATTACAGGATGGAAAGCCATCATCTCAGAACTGACAATATACCATCAACACAATATTCATCTTAATTAGCAGCGAAACACAAGAAGGCAGTAAAAACTCAGGAGGAAGTATCCTTGAGTTTTCAGGTTGTCTTATATTACAACTTGACGACAGAGTCGCTCATACATAAACAAAGCGCATAACGAATGAGAGAAACATCCATATATTTGAAAAACGGATGTTATGACCATGTGGTTGTGATACTTTTATGTATTGCTCTAACTTTGATTTAACATCTGATCCATCACTCTGGCAGTTTTATAAATAGTCACATACATATAACAGAAATACAGCTAGAATGAGTCAGACATGAAAGGCATTCTAGATTTAACCAACACTTGCAAGATAAAAAGCAAGATAGTTGATTCTTTTTTTACTCAGTCTGTCACTCTGTGCTTCGAAAGCAAGATTTCCATGCCAGCGACTGAAATTAACATCTTTAATACATTTATTTCAAACAAATACAGTCACATTCTAGCATTGATTCTTATCCTCCATATATTATCAAAACCAAAAAAAGAGTTTGGGTGATGGGCTGTCAGAAAGAGGCAGGTGAACTTTTATAGTTCTTGCACACATGAATCTTTTACAACAGTGTGACAGATGGAGGGAATGACAAAGGGCAGCAGATGAAGGAGAATCCCTTTATTCCACTCTCCATAAATGCATCTCAGATGAAACACTGGTAGGTTGCTTCACATTACAAAATCTGAAAATGACAAAAAAGTGACCTTATCGAAGTATCGAGTTACAGAGATCATCACATTTCTATGATTAACTTCGTTCCATGAGCAACTTCCTCCTTCTTCATTAACTGCAACCAAACAACATTTTCCTGAGGCGTCATCTGTTGCACCCACTTGAGTATCCCATATGGCTAGATATATATAATGTAGGATCATAAATAAACGATCGCTACCCTCCTCTAAACAGACATGGGTATGAGAATCCAACAATACTTAACGCAGTCTGTTGTGTTCTGTAAATCCAGCAGGGCATTGAGGTTTTAGTAGAGCAGTGATGCTGGTGTAATGCCTGTGACACCCAGCTGTTAATTCAGACTGACAACAGGCAGATATCTGGCAAACTAATGGCAGATGGGGCTTGAATCCTCGCTTTATGAAGATAAACTGTACCCCCTCGGGAAGGAAGTGGGATATGAGAGGAGAAGAAAGAGCGGAAAAACACTTTTTTTTTTTTTTGCAGTACTGTGAAACAACATTGTAGCGTTTATCTAAAAAGGTGGAATACATTCTGGTTGTTAAATTTGATTTGTATCATTATAGCAGGAGGAAAATGTTGCCTATGTTAAGCAAGCTGTGTTAGGAGTATAGGACGCAATCTGTTGGGCCCAGTATTGTGCATTTGTATCATTAAAAGCAAAGAAAGTAGTAAAGCATAATGGTATATTGAAAATGCCAACAATGTATTTTTTTTAAAAAGCACTACTAATCCTTTAATGTAGAGAGAAAAGCCCCTCATCTGGCCCAGTTAAGTTAAAATATTAATGAACCAGAGTATAAAGCTTGTCAGCTTTAGCTTTACTGTTGTTTTTTTGTTTCCGCTGTGAATCTTCTGCCTTCCAAATAGGTAATTTAGCATTAGATAAGGTTTTATGTCTGCCATGGACATAAGGGATGATATTTTGTTACACTCTTGTGGAGGAGCGTGTGTGTGCTTCTGTTCCTTCTTTCAGTCCAAACACAGGATCATGTCTGCCCTCTAAAGGCTACAACAGGAAACAACATAATTATTTATCATAATATAATAGAGATTAATTCAGCAATGGAGGCAGCTGTGAATGGTTTACATTTAAATACAGGTTGAATCCAAAGGTAGATTTTGGTGACTAAATAAAGCATGCAGGCAGCTGACATTGTTGATTGTCTCTCATCATCAAAATGTTTAGAATACAAAAAAGTCTGAAAGGATTGTAATAGTTTTCATTGGTCAGTGGCGAAAGGCAAGAAATGACAAAAATTAGTCATAGTACAAAAAAAAACAACAACCAATGAGAGCTGTCCTCTTGGTCCCAAATTTGGGAAAAACTAGCAAATGACGTGTGTCACTCATCAACTTTGTCCCTACTGTTTACATAAACACATGTTACTCATACCCTCTTGACTGGGCTCTGTCCTGCTGAAGAGGAGGATCACATATTGTCCCGGTGTTAAAGCAGAGCAGGCATAGACGCACAGCAAAAGGGGAAACATGTTTTTTACGACTCTGCTCTGTCTGCTGTTAATGTGGCCTGGCTTCGCCGCTCTAATGAGTTCTCCATTGGACGAGGTAGGTGGAAAGCTGCGGTTGAACAGGAGCACTGCAGTTAGTGATTCTCCTGCTCCGGACATCTGCAAAGTACATTGAACTCTTCAACTTTAAACTGTTTATCATCCTGTGAAAGCCTACGACCTGCAGAGAGCAATAACTATGTTTTACTGCATGTACATGGCAGTCACTAAAAAAGTTTTGTGTTTTCATTCTTGGGCCGCATATCTAAATTTGGTTATACAGGCTAAAAGCTGCTGTTTCTAAAGGACCTAACAATTGTAATTGTGTGTGTCCTCTTTAAGCTTTTTCACCACTCCTCTAGTAAAAGACACATAGTTTCCTCTCCTGGTTCGTCTCCTGGTGCCTCAGGTATGTCTCTGTATGGCTGAACTGTAAAAACGGTTTGAAGACTCATACTGTACATAATGCAATGAGAACTATCTTTCTGTGATGGTGTAATTAGGTGTGATATGTACAGTAAAACACCATATTATAGGTAATATACAGAGAAGCAGATTACTGGTGTATGGTTATACTAAATTTATGTCTTCTCCATGTTCACAGTGAGTGGGCGAGTGCGTCGGTCGGCTCTGATGCCTGATATCACACATCTAGAACTGCTGGTGGTGGTAGGGCCTGATGTCCAGCAGGTCCACAAGCAGGATACAGAACGATACATCCTCACCAACCTCAACATTGCAAGTCTAAGCACAACAGCCTACGTTCTGTTGATTGGTATTTGTGTGCCTTAAAACAAATGTATGGGAAAATGTAGTGGAACCAGGGATGGAAAGAGTACTATATTACTCTACACAAGTACAAGTAAATTACTTGGACCTACAAAGAATGTACTTAGGCTACAAAATAACGTGCATTTGTCAACCTATACACATCACACCACATAGCCCTCATGTCCAAACCAGTGATATATCTTTTCTATATATTATCACTTTGCAGCCTGTGCACACAACTGATTACCAATCATAAAACCAATGCACTTAGTGTAACATTACTATAACTAACCAGAAAATAGATAAAACTCAGACAATTAGACAAAAATGAATGACAATAAACAAATAGGTTATGGACACCGCGGCGGGTGCAACAAGCATTATTAGGCTACATACGTGCATTAAATAAGATGCCACTTCCTATAGAATTAAATATGTTTACAGAAGAAAACATCATCAAAGCAGACAAACTAGAGATGTATAAGTAATGAAAACTCCACAGTGGCAAATGAATGTTTACATTTAGTATGTTTTCCAGCATGGCACCTGAGTGCAGTGTCACCTCCCTGGAGCTCTGCCCTCCTGCAGCCGCAGACACAACAGCTGCTTCAACTCAGCTGCTGATTTATCTCCTTTTTTTTGTTCCATTATCACAAAGTTTATCACAACTTTTTTTGTGTGACTTGTTCTTACTCTGTAACGGATGTGACTTGAAATGTAGTGAAGTACAAAACTTAAGATAAAAAAAATATGATATTATTGAACGTCCGTTACAGTCAAGCCATTGCCAAATGAGTTGCTACAGAGCTAATTAAGGCTATCAGCTCCACACAACTCTCTCTGTATTTCTCAGTATGGCTATGTTCAGAAGATTGTGTTGTCCGGTGACTTTCCCGCGCAGAAGCTCGAGTGAAGAAGACCTTTTCTGAAGAGTCCATGTTTTTTTTAATCCTCTGTGTCATCTTTGGCTACTAGCAACTGCGTGGAGGAGGGGTGGGGGTGCGTGCATGCTCACGGAAGGCTGTATCATGTGGATGCGCCGACAGTGTTGTTGTCATTACTTAGAATTCCTCATGGGGTGGCAGAAACTACACACTATAGCTTTAAAGACATATTTTGAAGATTTAAATCCAGCTCTGTGTCATGGTAGTGTGGGCAGTGTGTGCAGCTGAACGGTGGCCTCAGTGCAAGGAGCTCCCAGGTAAGCTGAGCGGCGGAGATCTGCAGAGATCTGCCAGATAACACAAAATGACACGTTGAGCAGCTGCTACAAGCTCAGTGGAATTGCGCCACGGAAGGAAAGCCAAACACCATCTAACCACACTGCCCACACAAACATGACACAGAGCTGGATTAAAATGGGCAAAGTATCACTTTAAGTAAAAAGTAGAAATATTAATTTTCAAAAAATACTTACAAGTACACAAAAAACTACTTTGTTACAGCAATGAGAGTAAATGTAATTTGTTATTTCCACCCCTGAGTGGAACAAACTTAAACCAACACTATTTACAGCACCCTAAGGCTGAAATAAAGCGTAATGAATAAATAATGAAGACAATTACTGTAAAAGCAACACAAGTTAGAGAGAAAAATATGTTCAGATGTTTTATGTTGACATAACCAGACATATAGAGTGCCCTGTTATACTATAGTCCCATTACACTCTGAACATCCTGAAATATATTCTTCTGACTTATATTCTAATTTCCACCCAGGCCTCAGAGCTGTTGAGAGACATGGCCCTGGGCGCCAACATGAGGGTGCACCTGGTCCACATGATTATCCTGTCAGAGCCAGAGGTAAGCAGCTCCTTGTTATATGTTCAATGTAGAATCAAGTTCATAAATGAGCAGAAGTAGTATTAGTACAGTCATTTAAAATCTCTATAGCTCTTGTGAATTAATTGTTCTTGTGTAGTTTAAACATTCATAGGTACTAAGCTAATGCTGTTAGGGTGACTTTGAATGGAAGAAATGGTAGAATAAGTTTACATTCAGTTTCTTTATGTTTTATCAATGCCTTACTTTTGTCACTGTGGTCACTCTTCTAGCCAGAGATCCAAATGTCACCCAACATTACCTCCTCTCTCAGAAGTGTGTGTGACTGGGGCAGAAGGATAAACCCCTTAAATGATACAGACCCACTTCACGCTGATCTTCTGTTATACATTACAAGGTGTGTTAAATGAACCTGGCTGTATTGTAAGAGTTGTAAAATGTTTTCTTAATATTTAATGAATTAACAAACCATTGTACTATATGTCTACTATCACAAACAGGTATGACCTGGTGTTGCCTGATGGGAACAACCAGGTGAGGGGTGTAGCGCAGCTGGGTGGGGCTTGCTCCAGTGAATGGAGCTGTGTGATCACAGAGGACACAGGCTTTGACCTGGGGATCACCATTACTCATGAGATTGGCCACAGGTAAAAAATAGGCACACACATGCTCAACAGTGAATCTACATTAAATATATGTTTACATTACAGCGTATAACCTTATAAAGTAACACTTTAATTTACAGGTCTGTCATTTATGAATAATTTCCAAGAAGCTTCCTGGAAATACCTATGTAATTTGGCACTAATTATAGGGAAAGTATAGACAGTTTTCAATTGGTGCACTTTAATTAATAATTCTTTAATAATAAACTTTAATAATTCAAATGAATTGCTTTTAGTCAGTTCACAGCAAGTCAGGTAAACACACAGACAAGCTTCTAATTAAACATATATGGAGAATAAAGTGTCCAATAATAGATATACTGTATAATGAATGAATATTTACTTAATTCAAATGGAGCTTTTACTTTAAGGACATTCCTATTTTCCCTATAATTAATAACAACAAATATGGCTCATTCCTGGAAGGTTCTTATAAATTATAAGGAAATTACAGACCCATAAAAAGATTTAATTGCCCTTTGCAAATTAATGTAGCTTGGTTAAAAGACTATAGTGAATCACGTGGAATCCTCCACTGTAGAACAGTGACAATACTGGACCCTGATTGGCAGACAGTTTTAATGATGCAAATCCCTGGAGTGGAGATTCTAAAGTTTGCAAGCATTCACTGCAAAATGGGGAAAACTTGAAATATCACCACCAACTTTTAATACATTGATTAAGATTGCTTCATGGTATAAGCGCCTTAAGAGATATGTATTTTTTTTAAAGTGTACAACAAAGTATATTTAACATATTGTATATTTAAATTACTTTCACCCAGTTTTGGAATCAACCATGATGGAGTAGGAAACACCTGCAGCAGGAGTGGGTTCATGATGGCCTCTGACGGAGGCTACAACAGTGTGGATCTGACCTGGTCTCCCTGCAGCAGACACGAACTGCTCACATTCTTCAGGTGGGCCAACCTGTTCCGATCAGCTGTGCATTCATCACTTTCATCATACTGTGAAAGAATCAAAATGCTCAATCAGCAGAGAAATGCAAAGAGCCTGTATTTAGAAACAGTGCCTTTAAACGGGCCGTTAGGACTTCCTTACGGTTGTGATGTCACAAATGTACTATACAGTGCCGTTACAGTCATTCCCCGACTGCATTGACGATGCAGAGATTCAGTGAGGGCAGATGTGAATGACCAAGAAACGCTGATCAATCAGAGCAGACTGCTTTTTGTTTTTTAAGTAGGGTGCTTAAAGACACAGGCACTAAAATGGAGTGTTTCAGACAGAGAATGAATACAGATATATTCAGAAAGACAGTATGAGAAAAATGTTGTTTTTTTTAACAATAAATCATCTAAACATGTTCTATTATATACCTACAATACAAATATGGACCTGTAAATTAGCATAACATGGGACCTTTAACTGATTTCCTTCTCACATTTTGAGAAAGGTTAATGTAATATCTGGCTTTGATTTGATATTCATTAAAACCGTAATACATCTTACAGTAAGTATAGGAACTATCAGTGTGATTTACTCTAAGTAGTTTACACATGTGACACAAACCGGCTGTAGTCTGGACTTGAAAATGAGATGTCTCTTGTTTTAATGTTCCCAGTGAAGGGAAAGCTGAATGTGTAAAGGACCTGCCTGCACTGGGAGGCTCGCTACAAGACTGGAAGCCTGGCCTATACTATGGAGTTGATGACCAGTGCCGTATAGCTTTTGGTAGCACTGCAAGAGCCTGCTCTTTCACCAATCCTGACTTGGTAAGTCACCTGTAATAGCATCTTGATACCACCAGATGGCATATCACATCAAAAATATACCACTTCTTTTAGTCATGTTTGCAATATTGGTCTGCTTTTCTATCAGCCAGCTTGCCGTGTCCTGTCATGTCACACTAACCCAGATGATAACAGCTCCTGCAAACGTCTCCTGGTCCCACTGCTGGACGGGACAGAGTGTGCACCTCATCAGGTACTGCGCCGTCATCAGTCATTTTGGTGCAATCATTCTTCCACTGAATCATTTGAGTGTTACTCAATAAAAGGAGGCCGTGGCATGTTTGTTCATGAGGTGCATTCCTCTCTCCCAGTGGTGTCTGAAGGGGCGTTGTGTGTCTGCAGATGAGCTCAGCTCCTCTGTGGTGGTGCATGGCTCCTGGTCCAACTGGTCTGAGTTCTGCCCCTGCTCACGGACATGTGGTGGGGGAGTCACTCACCGTACACGGAAATGCAACAACCCAAGGTAACAAATGTGATGCAAGCATCAATCATAGTCAGTGCTGAAGATCCTGTAAATGGGGCGACGCCTGCGAGCTAGTTCAGGCAGTCAACTCGAGCGGCACCGCTGTACACACACGTGACATGCCTCACTCTCCGTACCATTTACCTAACACACCCTCTCAATTTGGCGGTTTATTTAAGCTGCACATTCCCACATCTCTGCCTTGTCAATGCTGTTTCTGCCCTGGACCTGTATCGCTGCCTGCTTTCAGCCCCATCACCACCCCGGCATCCACCTGCAGGCTCTGGCCAGAGGGAAGCTACTTTATCATCACTCCCCAATATCTCCTGTAAACCCAAACTGCGGGGAGTGATGAGGTCGGAGTCTGGCCGCCAAACACAATGTTCCGCTGTTATAATAAACATTTCAAACGTGACTTGTCTGACTGAACTGTACTTTGTATATGTGATAAGGCTGTCCCAAAGTGTGCGGCTTATACTGTATATGACTTACCATAACATTTTGTCATGTCTAATTTTTCAGACCTGCTTTTGGAGGTAATGATTGTGAGGGACCGGATATTGAAGCTGAACTTTGTCACCAGCAGGTAAGTTCTTACTGTTTACACTGGGCCTCCATACAGTACAGTAGGTCAATAATATTTACTCAGTGGATCACTGTACCCAGAATCGTCCCACTTCTTTTTATCAGTGGTGAAATGTGATATATTCATTCACTGAAGTGTTGTACTCAAGTACAAATTCGAGGTACTTATACTTTACTTGAGTATTCACATTTTATGCAACTTCATACTTCTACTCCACTACATCTCAGAGGTAAATATTGTACTTTCTACTCCACTGCATTTGTCAAAAAGCTTTAGTTACTTTTCAGATGACAGATTTTCATCTCCTTCCTGTCCAGTGTCCCTCATGTGTTGAGAAAATTCTCCTACTTCTTAAGCTAACTCAATCCTTTAAAAAGCCTCTTTATTAGCAAAAAAATGCATCATCACAAAGCTGAAAACAGTTTTTTTGACACCATGAAAAGTTGACTTTTTAGAGATACATGATTCTCACAGGACAGTGACGCTACAAAAATATGATGATCTTATATATTAATATGATGCATTGCTGTAGATTAAACTACCCAACAGTATATTATGAGTTAAAAGTAGCACAACCATAAACATCTACAGCAGTAAAATGCAACATACACATTAATGCAGCAGGAATATTAATCCAGACACGTCAGATATACTAGTAAAACACTGACAGGGAACATTTTACTGCACAATAGATACTTTTACTTTTGATACTTTAAAGGTCCTATGACATGCTGCTTTTTGGATGCTTTTATATAGGCCTTAGTGGTCCCCTAATACTGTATCTGAAGTCTCTTTCCTGAAATTCAGCCTTGGTGCAGAATTACAGCCACTAGAGCCAGTCCCACAATGAGCTTTCCTTATGGCCGTTTTACAGTAACCGCAGCCAAGCTGGCGCGTGCCATCGTGACGTCAAAATGATGTAGATCTTGCCGGCGCGCCTGGATTTATAGCACCACTCTTTTTTTTTCAGCGGCACGACAAAGCGGAAACAGGAAGCATGAATGAGCTCCTGAGCAACCGGATGCCAGGACTCTCAGAGCATGGATGTATTAAGAGAACTGGACAGTGTACAGTGTTCGGCGGGAAGCCCCGTACATTCCAATGAGAGTGCTCAAAAGCGCATAAAGCAAACATGGAGCTCGGATCTTCCGCATTGTTGGCCCATGACGTCACGATGGACACGTGCACTAGCAACAATTTGTTTGTGTTGTCTTAGCAACCGGTAGCAACATGCTCGTTCAGAGCATAGACTGTATATAAGAGTGGACCAACAGATCCCGTTGCTCTGGACGGAGACCAGTGAAGGCCGTTAGAAGCACTTTTCCGGTGAGCGCTGAGCGTTACTGCGCAGCCTCCAACTGAGAGAGACGACGTAAATGTGACGTGAGCAACGTGTCTGAAAGTTGGAAGTCTTCTGGTAGCTGTGCCAAGAGAAATCTCAATCATTCCCAATCTAGCAGAGACGGAGAGCGTAGGTATATGTAAGGAGATAACATAGGCACAGGCTAATTATTGATCACTAAAATGCTAGTTAACATTAGTAATTGCACTTAAACAGCTAATGTGAGACGAAACTGCCTGCGCGCTTCTCCTGTACTATACGGTAATTCCTCTACTATGCGACAGTAAGTCGTGTGGTTATGACACAATCGTTAGCCTATTTTTATAAAAACGTCTGCTACGGAGCCATAACGTGAGGTACAAGGTAATGGAGCCTTTTATACATTGTCGTGTTTCTTTAGAAATAAACAATAGACAAATAGAGTCTTTAAACGCTTCAGATGTAAAGTTATTCGCTGTCAAAGTGGCGCCAAAATGAATGGCAGCCAATGGGATGCTAACGGGGGGTGATCGCTTTGTAGCATTAAAATGGCGCCATAGGAGGTTCGCGGTCCAAGGAAAGGCTTACCCCCTTGGTTCAGAGCTTATCTCTCGTGTCTCGTACAAGTGGCGAACTCATGAACTCGCCGTTTTCATTGTCTAAAATATTCACTAACGTCAAACATTGTGTTTTTGTTGTTCCCGATCGTTGCATAGCGACATGCTTAGCTAAATAAACAATAGATGTATTTAGATGTATTTAGTGATTTAATAATTATGTCGTGCTACTAGCTAGCTAGCTAGCTAGCTAATAACTAGCGCTAGCAGTTAGCCTGCAGTTTCGTGAACACTGCTCATCCATGGCTTCAGCTCTCATCCACGTTACAAGCTTTACAGCATACAGCCCTCGGATGTATCATAAGAGAGAACCAAGGCGATGTAATCACTATGTCTGTAGTAATGTTATGTAGGCATATAGCTAGCTATGTAGCTATAGATCTTAATACAGCCATGCTAGCTACCCCTGATGTTAGCAACTAGCTAGCTAGTCGATAGCCCGCCAGTTTGGGAAATGCTAATGACGTTACATCCACGTAGCTAACAGGCTTTACAGCATACATACATCCCTCGGATGTATCATAACTTCATAAGATAATACCATGGACGTATTAATAGAACACATGGAACACATTCGATTAGCATGAAAACATGTCCCAGAGAGCGACAGAGTGGGTACACATCTGTTAATAACCCCTAGGTTCGTTTTGCGCCGGAATTGTCCTGAGTTCTTTTATGGTGGATGAAAGGCTTGATCCGACGAAGTAGGTCATCGAATCAAATCGAAGCATTGACGTCAATGCTGCTGCCAGTTCTGCCGTTGTTTATCTTTTTCTTCTTCTTCTTCTAGTCCGTAGAAAGAGCAAAGTCGGTAGCCTTTCCTCATTAGCGCCACCCATTTTCAGGAGAAGACTGCAACCGGTGTCACGACCACCAGCACGGGTATAAATAGTTACGGTAATCCCATGAGGTCACATTTGGGCGCGCCAGCTGGGCTGCAGCTACTGTGTGACGCCCTTCAGGATGTGCCATTTCTGTGTCTGTAGCTTTAAATGTTATTGAGGAGGAGATAGAGGGGGCAAGGTGGAGGGGGGGTGTGTGGCCTTGACCAACTGCCATGCTTTGCTTGTTTGCAACAAGGGGGTAAGCTTCGCTTCAGAGCTCGAACCTCCTATGGCGCCATTTTGATGCTACCAAACGATCGCCCGACGTTAGCATTCCATTGACTGCCATTCATTTTGACGTCACTTTGACAGCGAATATCTTTTCATCTGAAGCGTTTAAAGACTTTATTTGTCCATTGTTTATTTCTAAAGAAACACAACAATGTATAAAAGGCTCCATTACCTTGTACCTCACGTTATGGCTCCATAGCAGCTGTTTTTGTAAAAATAGGCTAACGATTGTGTCATAACCACGCGACTTACTGTCGCATAGTAGAGGAATTACCGTATAGTACAGGAGAAGCTCGCAAGCAGTTTCAACTTACATTAGCTGTTTAAGTTTAATTACTAATGTTAACTAGCATTTTAGTTAGCAATAATTAGCCTGTGTCCATGTTATCTCCTTACATATACCTATGCTCTCCGTCTCTGCAAGATTGGAAATGATTGAGATTTCTCTTGGCACAGCTACCAGAAGACTTACAACTTTCAGACAGGTTGCTCACGTCACATTTACATCGTCTCTCTCAGTTGGAGGCTGCGCAGTAACGCTCAGTGCTCACCGGAAAATTGCTTCTAATATCCTTCACTAGTCTCCGTCCAGAGCAACGGGATCTGTTGGTCCATTATATATTGTCTATGGTTTGCAAGCCATGATGTCTCTTTCTCATGGGCGGGCCAAATTCTCTAGGCGGCAAAGCAGAGAAAAGGGAGGTACTTTCAAGTAAAGTATCTGAATACGTCTTCCACCGCTGCTTTTTAATGATCTTTTGGTGGCAGTTTGCAGACTGTGCTCCCATAACAAGCCTCCAAAACCAGAAGCATTGACAGTTTTGACATGGAACAACATAGACAATTAGGGGCAAAGAATGTATTGAGCCTGGGGCAAAGTGAGCCCTGAATGCCTCTATAGTGGTTTGGGGCTGAATGTGCAAACAGAAACTATCATGAGGCCAGAAAAAATCCTGTTTTTCATTTTCTTACCACACATGTTGCAGCCATGTGAGCGCACCCAGCTGGATTTCATAGCAGAGCAGTGTTCCCAAACAGACCTCCTCCCCCTCTACCTGCTACCAAACACTGCCTCCTTCTACACCTGGATCCCTGCTATAGGCTTTGCACAAGGTGGGCCTAAAGACATTTTTCCATATGTAAAGGGCCAAAACCTTTATTTCTAACATGTGTTTTTATCTTCTCGTCGTTACTAGGGGATGAGCAGTGCAGATATATGTGCGAGTCAAAAGGAGAAAACTTCCTAGTAAGCCGGGGCTCTCAGTTTGTGGATGGGACTCGCTGTGAGTCAGACAGCCAGCCTCCCTTTGGCTCAACAGCTGCTTGTCTAAGAGGGAAATGCCAGGTGAAGAAGACTAAGTAGATGACAAAGCAGATGCAGTCTCTCGCTTTTACACTTTTTTTTAACAGTCAGTTCTAGAGCCCGACCGATAAAGGATTTTTAAGGCCGATATCGCTACAAATATTTGGTGATTTCAAAATCCGATATTCTGATATATCGGCCGATATATATTTAATTAAAAAAAATCCAGAAATGCTTGTTTGTTTTATTGTCACAACAGAACAGAGGAACATCAAAATATACAGTATTAAAGTTCTGATAAATAAAATGTATAAAAATACAAACTTAAAGGCATACTATGTAACTTTTCCCTCTTCGGTAGTTCCAATGAGACAACCTGTAGGGGGACCGAAGAGGGAAAAGTTACATAGTATGCCTTTAAATATGAAACTTAAAAGGTTAAGCACGAGAGAGACAAACTATGCAACGCCAGCACTCATGACATGGTTGAAGGGGATTTCGTCCGTTGTTATTTAATTTTTTAAATATTCATTTATCGGCCATTATAAATGCCGATACCGATAGTTTGGAAAATGCCTAATATCGGCCCACCGATATATCGGTCGGGCTCAGTTATTACACCTTATTAAATGTACTGTTTGTCTCTGATCAGCTGTTTGGCTGTGATGGTGTGCTGCGCTCTGGGGAAGTGAGGGATGTGTGCGGGCTGTGTGGTGGAGATGGATCATCCTGCAGTTTGATCTCTGACTCCTACACTGGTGGTCAGGCTAGAGGTAGCAAACAACAGCATATGCTGTAGCTATTAAACACATTCGATGACAGAAAATGAATTGATGACAATTCTTTTGATTTTTTTTTAGATGAAATGAACTGATTAATTAGCAAAAAGAATCAATAGATGAATTAGTACTTCAGTACTTTCAGCCCTGATTGCTGTATTATCTTCCATGAGTTCTGATTCATTCTCTCTGTTTCAGAGTACACCACCTTCCTCTCTCTGCCAGTGAATGCCACACAGGTCCATATCGTCAACAGGACACCTCTGTTCACTCACATGGGTGAGCGTCGTCACTTTACTAAAGATTTACGTTTCTACAACAGAGTTAACGGGAACTAAAACCTGGAGTTGTTTTTGACATTTGTATCCGCAGCTGTAATGGTTGGGGGTCGGTACATTGTGTCCGGGACGGGAAGCATGGCACTGAATATGACCCACCCCTCCCCGCTGGATGATAACCGCCTCGAGTACCGCCTCCACCTGACCCTTGACCTTTTGCCTGAGATGGAGGAGCTGCTGCTGCCAGGGCCGCTGTCACAAGAGATAAACATACAGGTCAGGAGAGAAAAACTAAATTTTTTGGGGGAAATGAATTGAATATATTCAAGAGTTAGACTTTCTCCAACATTTGAAAACTGAAAAATGGAGCTTTTCACACATCACATTTTTACACGTTAAGAAGAAATACTCAGCAGAAATCAAACGGGAAATACTATCTGACTTTTATATGATTCTGTTTGCAGGTGTATCGCAAATATGGAAAAGAATACGGAGAAAAAACTAATCCAAACATTAGCTACCAGTTCTATGTACCTACCAGAAACAGTGAGTTGACAGACATTACACCTAAAGGCGAATGGGCTGTCCACACAACACCCTGCTCTGTCTCCTGTGGATCAGGTAAGTAACTGTTAATCACGAGTCATATGGAAGAGCACAAAGAGTAAACACAGCCTACTATAATATGATGTATTTGATGGCAGAAGTCAATAAAAATGCACAGGCTGATTGCACATTAAAGCTTAGCTCTTTTGTTTTAGGAGCCAATGGGTTTTAAAAATAAGATGAGGCATTTGTATGATAATGGGCAGCAATATTGACCTTACTGAGCTAGCTTTTTTCCCATACTTACAGTGTCTGTCTATTATAAGCAGACTGCAGTGTTGAATATGCCAAATTAATTTAGCCATTGCTCTGATCACACATTTTCAGAAGTAAATGCCACCAAATGTCAACTGTATGATTACCCAAATGATCACACACAGCACAACAAATGCAATCATTTCAAATGTTTTGTGTTTCATGAAATAATGTGTTCTTTCTACACATATTGACTTGAACAGGTGTACAGAAGCATGTATATGTCTGTGTGGATGCAGATACCAACAACCATTTGGAGGAACACAACTGTGAAACAACTCCTCCCCCCGTACCACTCCACACAAGCTGTCAGCTCTCACCCTGTCCCCCCAGGTTAGGTTCACACACAGCACTGTTCATCTCACATACTGTACACGTGCAGCTCAGCACAAACGGTTATACATGAATAATGAACTGTTTTACAGGTGGGATATGGGGATGTTTGGGCCTTGCAGTGCCTCCTGTGGTGGAGGAGAGAGAGTGCGTCCTGTAAGATGTGTTCAGAAACATGGAGCTGATGTGGAAAAAATTCCAGATTCTAAATGCCCACCTGATACGGCTCCAAATACTGTTGAAAAATGTAACCTGCAACACTGCCCTGCCAGGTATAAAGTCTACACTGTAGTGTTGAGCAGCTATTTATTTTATTTACCAAGAGTGCATGGGTCAAATAACTTCCTACGGCCGCAGAATATGTAGGATTTCATGTGTTAGGTTAAAAAAAAAAGAAAAGAAAGTGAAAACCACTTTTGTGTTTGCAGATGGCGTGTGTCAGAGCCAGGAGAGTGTTCAGCAGTGTGCGGGCCGGGAGAAGCGAAACGCATCGTGTCATGCGTCCGGCCCGAAGACGGTCAGGATGTTGAAGTGGATCAAAGCTTTTGTTCTTTGCAGATCAAACCGTCTGATTCTGTGCCCTGTGTGGTAGATGTTTGTCCCATTGGATGGGAATCTAAGGGAGAGGTAAAGTAAAAAAAAAAAAAAAAAAAAAGACTAAAATCTCACTCTTATTTCAAAATGTGAAGCATCTCTAAACGTTGTCTTTCTTTTTTCAGTAAATAATGTATTAACATCTGTCCATACACATTCAATCAGATAGTCTTCATACAATAGTTCAAAATCATTTACCCTTAAAACAGCACCTCTTGTAATTGAATCAAATCTACAATTTCACACCTTTTTATTGCAATAGGCCTTTAATACATAACAGGAAGTGATCCCATACCTGGCTAAATTTCCCTTTGCCATTGTTCAATCTAGCTATTGAGTATTCAAAGGAAGCAGTCTCTGTCATACGTATAGTCCATTCTGTGAGTTGTGGCTTGTTTGCATTCTTCCAATTGAGCAGAATAAGTCTTACTAATAAATACCGCCTCCCATCACGAGTCCAAACTGTGCTTTGGTGACAATATTGTCTTTCTTGACCAGGAACAGCCCATGCTAAAGTCTGATGTGTCGCCACGCTCTAGACAGGCCTCTGTGTATGTCTGGAGTCCTGTTATCAGCCAGTGCTCTAAGACTTGTGGCAACGGTAAGTGAAACAAATATACTCACCATCACTCAGAAAGAACATGTCCTCGTCAGATAAGGTCAAAACAAAGCCTGATGCTTATGTAGGAACCCTGCAGGTGTGGTTCTCCTGTGTGGACCACCAGACCAGACTGAGGGTGACTGACGTCCACTGTGATGCGTCTACCAAACCTCCTCCACAGTCTGAGGCGTGCAACACATCTCCCTGCCCCGCCATGTGAGACCCCATGCTTGACATGCATATAACATACAGTGTTAATGTTAGTATGTGTCAGCATGTATCCAGACCTTCCACTCTCTGTGCGTTGCCGTTCTTAAACTCTGTTTGCTTTTAGGATTGGGCATCGAGAACAGATTCCTACTTGGAATCGTTTCAAAAATTACGATTCCAGTAGAATCGTTTCTTTATTGGAATTGTTTGGAATCGTTTAGAGGATTTGGTTTGAAAATCCGATCATCGCTTCCCAATTGAATATGCGCAAGTTTTGGTTTCCGAAGCGGCCAGGCGCTTGTTGTGTTGCAGCCTTGGAGCGCAGTAAGCAGCGCTCTACTGTAGTGTGGCTTTATTTTACACTGAAAAAGCCCTGTAAAACTGCAAACCACCATTGAATCAAAATAAAACTTTCCTCTTATTTGTGAAAATAGGCATGTGACCTGTTTCAACTCCACCCCTCAAAGAATCGGAATCGAGAATCGATAAGAACCGGAATCAAAAGGAAGAATCGGAATTGGAATCAAAATTGTTAAAATCCAAATGATGCCCAACCCTATTCACTTTGGGAAACAACAAAGAGAACCTCTGAGCTAGCAAGCTACGCACTGAAAATGGCTAGTTTTGAAGAAAACTTGGATCGTGCATTAAGGCAGTCTATTTAGTTCTTTCGGGGAATGATTGTAAAGATTTACAAAGAATATGTTTGCGGCATTTACTCTCTAACTGGGACGTTTTGGAAAAGATTGGCAGGGATTTGTCATGAACAAAATACACACAAAAAAGCAAAAAGCAGAGGTTTAACCATGTATCCAGCTAAGTTAAATAGCTCACGTTACTGTATTGTGTGAACAGTTAACTTCATGTAATATTGTATGTGGTGTGTCCGGAGCTTAACGCCGACCAAGTCGATTGTGATTGATTGATTGACTCCTATCCCAGAATGTATGTGTGGTGTAACCAGTCCTTACTCCACAGTGCTGTTGAGATAGGTCTGGCAATGCAAGACTACCATTTTAGAGAAAGAAGCTATGCTGTTTGAAATAAGGGTTTGAAAATGCTTTTCATATCAACCAGGTGGCGCTCTAAGCAAGGAGTCTGCAGTGTAACGTGTGGAGGAGGGGTGGCCAACCGGGTGCTGTACTGTGCCAGAGAAACAGAAAGGGAGGAGGAGGAGGTGGTGGAGGATTCAGAGTGCAGTGACTTTCCCAAACCCACAGCAGTGGTTTCATGTAACGACTACAGCTGCCCAGCAAGGTGAATAACACACATCTAAAAGACATTTTTTTGCAAAGATAAAATGATTTAAATACCACTGTCATTCATCCAGGTGGAAGGTATTCAACACATCGCCCTGCTCGGCGTCCTGTGATTTGGGTGTAGCTCAGAGGACTGTGTCTTGTGTCCAGTTCGTCTATGGCAAGGAGAGTTTGGTGCCGGAGGAGAGCTGCCACGCAGCTGTCAAACCAGCCACCAGAGTGCCCTGCCTGGTGCAGGTCTGCACCTTTAGATGGGAGGTGAAACCATGGAGCCAGGTACATTTCACAAGAGGCACTTGATTGGAATATAACGATTAGATTACATTCAAGATGACTCAATTAGTTGTTGATCATCAAGTTGATTGACAGAAAATGAATGGGGATCAATTTTGATAATCTATTAATCATTGAAATAAGTTTTCGAGCAGAAATGTAAACCATTCTCTGTTCTCAAATGTGAGTTTTCTGTGTTTTATATCAGTACAAACAGAATCGTTAGCTTTTGGACCCAAACAAACAATTGTGATTAAATTTTTCGTTATATCTAGACATTTTATAGAGAAAATGATTGATTCACCGAGGAAATTAATCCACATTGAAAATAATCACTAGATAAGATAAAGAATTAATAATAGAAAATAAGAACAAAGACAAATAGGTGGGACACTTTCTCATTACTCAACTTGTGTGGCTTGGGATTACTATCTCCAATATTGAGTTCAAGTTTGCCAGATTGGGTAGCGGATCTGTAGTTCGAATAATAATGGTAATGGACAATTCAGCTTCCAACCTTAGGGGGACCGAAGAGGAGAAGTGCTTTGGTGTTTCATTAGAGAGCTGACACACCAAGCCGATTATCGGCCGTCGGACAGTCTGACGAGGTCGGTGACTCGAGTCTGTTTGGTGTATTCCGTGCCGTCGTCCGTCGGCCTTTATTTTGGCCGACCCGACATGCTCAGTCGGAGACAGGGCAGTCGGGACTCACCTGGAAATGGCGAGCGGATGAGCCTCTCAAAATCTGACGAAAATCTTTTAAACTGACCTTTGTCGATCTGAAATGAAGACAGATTCAGCAACTGTATGGTCTATTTCTCGCTTAAAATGTTTTCAGAAACACGTTTCGATGAACTATTTTAGTACAATATGAGATTGTATTCTGAACGAAGATGCCATGACAGTCTGGCTGTGAATTTCTGGAGAAAAAAGACCCACGTGACGCGTTCATCCAATCAGCTGCCGGTTTTCATTTTCTGGGAAACAATCATAGACTGTTAATGGAAACAATACAGAGAAGCGCTGCCTGCTGCTATGGAGATCTATTACGTTTCGCGCACGCGCAGAGCATACGCTCAAGTCGGCGTCACCTCAGTGTGTTTTGAGGCATTCTTTTGGACCTCGGGGACCCGACTGATCAGTCGACTGCCTTTTCTGCCGATGGTCGGCCGTCTGGTTGGTGTGTAAGCACCTTTAAACTGCATTACCATGCAATGAAAATGTAACACCAAATGAATTTGGTATTGTATGGAAATTAATTAATAACCATTTGCTGTCTGGAGTTGTAGAAAAAAACAAAAAATCTGTACAGAAGCATTCAAAAATGGTTAGCAAAAATTCAAATTGTACAAAGCTTCTTGTGGTATGGCCCTTTAAGAAAATTTTCTTTCCTAGGACTCAGGACTCCTCTCCTTGTTGCCAGACATGCAACCCTATATTTATGCATTATGCTAATTTTTTCTTCGTCTTTGATGTGAATCCTGTTTATTTGGGATATCTTGCTCATCCAGTGTTCAGTACCCTGTGGATATGGGATCCAGTCCAGAGCTGTGTCCTGCATGGGCCCCTCTAACCAGGAGCCCCTCAGCCCTCTGTTTTGTATGCACATGCCCAAACCCATCACCATCCAGGGCTGCTACATGGCCGGCTGCGGAGACGTGCTGCCCATCTCAGATGTCACCACTGCAGTTACGCCACAGCACCCATTGGTCCATCCTTCTCCAAGTCCAACAGAGGAAATCACCATCCCACAGGCCACTACAAAAACCAGCCCAACACCTAAACCCAGTTAGTACACATAAACTACCCTTTCTTAGTAAGTGCTGAAGGCAGCTGCAGGATTATCATTACAGTGTCTGTGTTTAACCAGGTGCATGTGGACAGCTACTCCTGACAGAATCAGGCACGGTGGATTTGAAAGACACGACCGGCCGCTGCACAATATCCATAGGTCGACCTCTAGATGAGGTCATTCATGTTAAAGTGGAATCTGGCTCCTTGAACTGCAGAAAAAGTAAGTTTTATCAAAAACATAAAAGGATATTTCCTGTGTCATAACTAGTGCAGCTAAACAAACTCTGTGCATACTTTCCTACAGAGGAATATGCAGCATTTTTTGACCGACTGGCAATTGTGAAGAAGTGTGAGCAGATAGCGGGAAGTGAACTGACCACCAGAACCAACGTCCTGCTGGTGCGTCAAAATCTGCTCACCCCAGGGAATGGGGTCGTGTTTACCTACACTTCACAGAAAAACACGAAGAAGAGCCACCATCAGGGTAAGAAATGCTTGTGTGGTCAGCACGTGCAGAGCTGGGGTGGCATGATGGATTTTTTTGTTTTTTTTTGCAATCCAAAAGGCTGAAATTTCCTATATCTCAGATGAGTGGATGGTGATTTGTGAAAGAGGCTTTCCTTGCTTTTTGGAATGGATGCAAGTATAAGTGAATTGAGCCCAATGTTTGTGCCTATTGCAACATAAATGTTCATCTAGAGAGATGGACGCAATATCGCGAACACTTGCACAGTCTAATGCAATCCAATACAAAAGCCCTGCAATAAATAGTCAAGCCAAAAATATAGCTAAGCTTGAAATATTCGGTAACAGTGACATGACACTGTCATGACACATGGACCCTAACCCTAACTTGTCATGACAAAAACCGAATGACACTAAAAGAAGCGTTATGTCATAAACGTTTATGACTTGTTTATGACACATTGAAGACAGTGTCATGTCACTCTTATGTAGATACCTTCAAGTAAAGTGTAACCAAATATTCTTTCCTTGTTGCGATTGTCAGAGTGGCGTTGATTCAGCTACAATAGTTTATGTTGTTGTGTTGAAGTGTACTGTGCTTTTATTTTGTCCCCTTCATCTCCCATACACATTTGGAGGTGACAACCTTTTAGCACTTTTAACTGCCTAAAAAATGACTAAAGTGGGGCGCCTGGATATCTCACCTGATTGAGCGTATGCCCCATACAGAGGCTCAGTTCTTGCTGCAGGTTCGATTCCGACCTGCGGCCCTTTGCTGCATGTCATTCCCCCTTTCCTGTCTTCAGCTGTCCTGTCTAATAAAGGCCTAAAACGCCCCCCAAAAATTAAAAAATAAATAAATAAAAATGCCTAAAGTTGAATCAGCACCTGACCCAGTCTCAACAAATATTAACCATTTTGAGCTTCTCAAATGTAATAGTCACTGCCAGGCATTGGCTTGCATTTAACTGTACACGTGTTCATAATATTTTGTTCAGATGAAATGTACCATGTCTTTGGCCCACAGATTGTGACATTCAGCTGTTTTCCCCAACTGGTGTCTTCGAGAATCCAACAACGTCCAACACTAACCACACCTGTCGAGTCCTCATCAACGCCCCTCCCTTGGTGAAGATCAGAATCCAAGCGCTGCACATAGGATTAGTATTCAACTCCACTAACTCCCAGTCTACATACATCATGGTGCGGACAAGCTTTTTAAAGGACAAATCCGGCGCAAAATGAACCTAGGGGTTAATAACACGTGTACCGAGTCGACCATTCTCTGGGATATGTTTTCATGCTAATCGAATGTGACCAGTTTTAGCGCAAACTGCTAATTAGCTTAAAGCTAGTCGTCGGGACAGAGGGTAAAGTAAAAAGAAATTGCTATTTCCATACCACTAACAAGGCTTAAAATAGCACCACACTTCCACGGTAGCATAATGAGGGTCCCTACATGTAAACCAAAGCATTGAGAACTTTATACAGACAGTTTATTAAAAAGATAGTTCAGAAAGATAGTACTGGTCACGTATACAGACGGGCGCCATCTTGGGAAAACAGTCATGACCAGTCGAACGACGAACGCCGTGCAACCAGTAATCAGTAACACAGCTCAAGCACGGCGTTTGTCGTTCGACTGGCTATATTGAGCCTTGTTAGTGGTATAGAAATAGCTATTTCATTTTACTTTACCCTAGCGTTATAAGCTAATTAGCGGTTTGCGCTAAAACTGGTCACATTCGATTAGCATGAAAACATATCCCAGAGAACGGTCAACTCAGTACACGTGTTATTAACCTCTAGGTTCATTTTGCGCCGGATTTGTCCTTTAACACTAGTTTCAATATGCTATATACTTTAATAGGAAGAAAAGTGCAACTGTAATAACTACTGCACTATTCTGTCTTGTGTTTCTCGTTCAGATCCGGGACATGGGTGTCTTAAAGACCAACGTGTTTAAAGGCCAACAGCTGTTTCAGTGGCACTCCTCTGGAAACATGGCTGAGATTGAATTTCATGGAGATTACCTGCATTCCAAAGGGAGCTTCAGAGCTGAATATTCCTTTATGCGTCTTTTATACTAAATATAAACTATCTTGAGGAGGTTTAAAATTTACGTTAAGCATTTCTTTAGTTTACAATACTTAACATTTTTGTAACAGCCATTAACTTCTATTCTGCTGAGTAGGTAGACTTTACTGTAACAAGATACTTTTGGTTTTTATTCCTATGTGGTAATTAATTCCGACCCGAAATAAATAATAAACAAACCAAAGCACTCAAAATCTTTAAGCATCAAGCGAGGACAGCAAATTATGTTAATTTAAAGTTGATATATAACATAATATATTAAAATATAGACTTTCCATCATAAAGAATCTCACAAATTGCCTATAGCTTTGTTAACGGGTTTCTCCTCAGCTCCAGCACACTCAGTACATTGTGTGTCTCTGTCAGCGTGGCATTCTGCCAGCGACTCCGGCACCGGTTCAGTTCCAGCTCCCGTACAGCCCAGTGGGACCCGAACGCCACGCCGCGCTCCTGTGTGGGATCACTGCTTGGCTGTAGCTGTGTCTTCCAGGAGAGCTCTCATGTCCAACAGAGCGTCCTCTACAGCCTTGGCAAACTTGGCAGCGTGCGTCTCCTCGCAGCTGTTGAAGGCCGTGACGGCGATGTTGATGTGCTCATCCATGGGATTGTAACACACTCCGTAGCCATCTGGCACCATTGGACCAAAGCACATCACACAGTCTGTCTTGGAGCCAACCTGGACGAGTCCGAAAGAGACGGGAGAGATCAGTGCAAGCAAACAAATATGACGACAAATAATCATTTGCTCAGAAATAATAATAAGACTTTTAAGTCTAAGTTGATTTTCTTAGAAACAAATATACTGTACCTGGCTGGTGGAGAGATTATAATGATGAGCCACAGCAAAAGAGGTATCCATGAATATCTCAGGCATGGAGGTCAGCTCTTCAATACTCAGCAACCTTAGCCCGAGGAGGTGTCTGTCTATGGCTTGTCCATAGATTGCCTAAAAAAAATTAAAAGTTGAATGTGTAGAACTGAGAATAATCAGATGGTGTTTAAAAAATAGATTTTTCATGTTGATGAACTCCAGCTCTCACGTTGTACGTGTGCTCCTTATGTGTCTGAACAGCCCTCTGCAGCAGCGCCAGCCTCTCTGCGTTCTGTTGGGAACAATTACTGCTCTGTAAGACATTTTATATGCCTTAAATTGTACATTTATTGTGAAATTGAATGGTGTATCAGTACCTGTTTAGCTGGGTCTTGCATTGCCTGGACGAATTTGAACGAGTCCGCAGTAGTTGCACGGATTGCGTCTGTTCGCCCATATTTGAACATTCGTAACGATGCGCTCTCGTATGTCGAGCAGCACATATTATACATCCTGGGATTCAAAAACAGCACACAGGATATATCATGTAATACACTTATAATGTCTTCGTCCAGCATCGTTTTCGATTACGAAAAAAGGATTTCTTACTTGAAGTAGGCCAGTTGCAGAGCCATTTGCACGAAGGCATCTGGACTCAGCTTATGTTTCTTTGGCACATTTTTTCCAAAATGAGAAAACATAAGCACCTTCACATCTAAGTCATGCACCATCCTGATGAAACAAAGAAAAGAGTGAGTTGAACAACAAAATGTCTGACAGCAAAGACCAGACAAGTAGTAATCACAATCATACCTGCACTTTACTTACATGTTCATATTTTGTTTGGCTCTCTCAATGTCTCTCTTGACCTCAGGTGTAATGTTAAAGCGCAGTTTCAGAGGCATGGGCAGGGGAAACATGGGAGAGCGAACTATTTCAGTTCTCCGCCTGTTGCGAAAATATGAAAACACTTGCAGTCTATTCATTTGAATTCATTTCAAAATAGGGGGAAACACTCCTCTAAGAATGGACAGAAACTTACATGTATTTAACAACGAAATCGATGAGAAACACAATGGGTGGACCCTCGGCAGGTGCATGTTCATACACTAGTCCACATGTACCGTCTTCACCAACGATGAACTGAGGACGATTGACACACACATTGAAATTCTCAGACCATTACCGCGGTACCGTTGATCACAGAGAGGCAAAGTCCCTCCCCTTCCGGTGGACCTCATGGGACCTTAATTTGGAAAAAATATGAACGGTAGTGCATTTGAGCCATGGATTACAAATATGATGTTCGTCAATTTAAAAGATAATTTTTCAACCGAAGAAAGTCTCAGTTAGCCGTAGGTTTGTCACACGACCACTTAGTTTTGTGTGATACCGCTCAGTGATCTCTCGTCTCACACAATTTACGTCACCTAGCTTGATGCTCAACTTGCTCGCTAGCTAGCTAGCTTAGCTCTGTTCCACGACGACACGTAACGTTAGCTTACCTGATGTGTTTTATCCAGTGAAGTGTTTTCAGCAGATAAGCAAAAGAACGGACGAGATCCTCTACTCATTTGAGTAACGTTACATCCCCGGTACGATGCACACAGGCATCGTAGCTTCAGCGAGACGTCATCCATGCGACTTTGAAGTGTGACAGTCTTTCTAATTACGTATTTTCACAGTCTTATACCGCAACAGTTTAACAATAAACTGAGACTTTCTTGACGTGCGAAATTATCCGTTAAACTGATGAACATCGTATGGCTCAATTCAAACGGGATCAAAACATAATTTGTCTTTCCCCATTCACTCCCGTTCATATTTTTTTCGAAACATGGGTCCCATGGACCGGAAGTAGAAGGGCGTGACTTCGGCTCTCTATTGTCAATGGAAAATCATCGGTCTCCAACTCACCTGTAATGTCTTGTCAAACCAGCGGTTGCCGCTGTTCCAGCGAGCTCCTCCTCCATGCAGCATCTGGGCAGCCACGCGGCTCGGGTACAGCTCGTCCGACACCCGTGGCATCGGGGCATCCAGACACACGGTGAAGATACTTTTCTGGATGGCACGGACTGACTCCTTATTTGTCTTATCTGAGGAGGAATATAACTGCTTTCAAGATCAAATTTTTCCACAACAGATTTTTCTCTCAAATACTCGTCTAGATCCTTAAAGCTATGGTGCGCGACTATTGTATATGTATGAACGTCCGTTACATTCAAGCCATTGCCAAATGAGTTGATACAAAGCTAATCAGCTCCACAAAATTTGTCTGTATTTCTCAGTGTGGCTATGTTTACAAAATGGTGTAGTCCGGCGACTTTCACGTTCAGAAGCTCGCTGAGAAAGGACAACGGCAACATTCAGCTTTGGAGACGAAGAGGACATAAAAATTACAAGATAAGTACTTCTTCTGAAGAGTCCATCATGTTGTAGTTTTTTTTATTCCTCCGCATTCTCCTTGATTTGATGGGTTATACGCTACTAGCGAGTGCATGAAGGAGGGGTGGGGATAGTGTGCGATCACCGAAGGCTTGTTGTCATTACTTAGAATTCCTCATGGGGGAGACAGAAACCCCGCACTATAGCTTTAGGCTAGATTTATTCTAAATAGAGAATAAATCTTTACGTTTTTGTCCTTGCTCTGCTCACCCTTGATGAGGCTGTTATAGGCTTTCCCCCAGGTGTTGCGGTGCTGTGATGTGAGGATGCCAATAGGCTCCTTGTTAGTCTGCAAAGATGAGTTCCAGATCTTCTCCAACTGCATGTAAATCTGGTCTTCTGTCAGCGGGGTGCCATCGCTGTGGTACACATCCAAGACAAAGAACTGTGGGGAAAGGCCAGGTCAGGTTAATTCAGCCACAGATCCAAATATCCACGTTTCTGGTGAAATGTTGAGAAGTACAAGAAGGAGAAGAACAGCAGTGCCATGTAGAGTACCTGGAAGTTGTGGACCACAGTGATGTGAGTGATAGGTTTTTTCCCGAGGGTGTGATTCACAACAGTATCTCTCTTTGGACCAGGGATACGACAGGAGGACAGGATCTGGTAATACTGGTCCATGCACAGCGGCTTCTCACTCAGATACTCTATTGGCAGGGTATCACTGTGACACAGCACCTTGCGTTATACATTTGCAGTTTTACAAACCAACTGAAAGTGAAATTGATCATGAGCTCTCTGTTACAACAGTATATTTGTACTAGTTTCGGGCAAACTCACGTGTCAATCATTTTTTTAAAGTCCAATACTCCTGCAATCAGTTTGGCAGCAAACCTGCACAGAAGACGTCACTGTGTCATAGACAAACATATGATAATTCTGTCGTCTGTTTTGTATCAATGTTCTAAAGCCAGTGTGCACATGAGGGGGGGAGAGACAACACAAGATTCAATTATCATATCACTTCATATGACAGACAAGCGCCACTGGCTGACACATTGTGAGCCTAGTGTACCCGACACACCTAAAACTTTATCATCGGCTTAACTCCATTCCATATGGTATTTCTCTTTGGGGCCACCATGTTTACTGCATATCCCATGGATCACTGTAGTCAAAAACGGCTGAGCAATGCTATAAGCAGGCCAAAGGGCTTTAAATAGCCAGCGTGTGGATGGAAGCCTACGATAAAGGTCGGCTTGAAACTCCAGTTTCATATGAGCTTGTTTGTACTGCGCTTCAACACAATGTAAATCACTTTGGGAAACAACGTTATGAGTGGGCCTTTAGTTAGACAATTAAGGTTTATAACTGATATGAAGGGGAACCCAAGAAATGCACAGCACACATTAGAAGAGCTGGCACTTCTTTTGTTTATGATTGTAGTAGGGAATTGTTCAGTAAGAAGAAACAGCTTTGTTACTGTGGTTTTACGGTGCTTGCTGGTTTTCTCACCTCATCTGTCCTTGTCGATCGTGGAAGCGCATGCGAGGCAGGACCACCCCTGGGCTGGTGTAGACCGCCACCGGCATACGGCAGTCTAGATAGGCTGACTGCATCCACCATTCTGACAGCTACATAAAGCAGTAGTCAGAAAGCAGGATATAATAATCCTTCCATATTTTCTCCATTGCTTGTTTAGATTACGGTCTTCTATATAAACATATAGATAATACACCAAAACATTCAGCTAAATACATCCGGGTATCTACCCAGTTGTCTGTCTTGCGTGCCCGTCGCTCCAGGCCTTTCTGCAGCCTTTCCCCAACACCGCCCTTGAGGAACTCCTCCATCAGCTGCCGGGTGTGTTCCAGCTCCTCCTCGCTGACGATGGGCTCCAGAGCAGCCAGGTATCGCTCACACGTCTGCTTCAAGGGCGGCACAGGCAGCTTAGGTAAACCCTCCTGGTGCACCAGGGTCCTCTCTGGGATCTGTATTACTGATCTGACCAGGCGACATGGCTTCACCAGGCCAGGCCGCAGCTAGAACACATGGTCTTAATAAGCACAAACTCTTCTCTGCCATTTGAAATCACACAGGCAAAAATATTACACTAGAAGGTCTAACACTAAGAATGTGTTACAACTGCTCTTTGGTCAAATATTTTAAATGATTATATGGCAATACTGCAGGCCCACTGCCTTGATATAAAGGCAGTGAAAATGTTTTTGTGTGGTGATAATCTCACTAGTTAAACTAGAGCAGGGGTCTTCAATGTTTTTTAGGCCAGGGACCCCTTAGCTGAAAGAGAGACCCCCTACTGCATATATTGTACACAATTGAGTCGATATTGAACTGGACCAAATGGATGAAAATAAATGGTTATTATTTATACATCACGCATTAACGTTAAACATGCATTTGGAAGGCAAAGTGAATCCTTAAGCTTAACTGTTTGGCTATCATAGTGGCTACCTTACCTATAGTAAGATTACCTTATAGGCCAATTTATCTTTGCTATCAATATGTTGGATTCATATTAACGTATATTACATATATATATATATATATTTTTTTTTTTTTTACATAGTTTGGCAGCCCCCCTGAAGTAACTCTGAGGACCCCTAGGGGTCATGGACCCCATGTTGAAGATCCCTGAACTAGAGGTTTAACTGGACTAAAGGTGTCAGGTGTCAACATGTTGTCGAATATCAAGTGCATGCCTCGCATAGGAAATGACTCAGTAGTTCAGTGTTGTGAACAACATTTCTGACAATATGCAAAGGTCTATACTTTATAGTGAGGTGATTTAAACTGTGAAAATTGACACCAAATCAACTAAGCGGTAACACTTTACAATAAGGTACACAAAAAAATAGGTAGTTACTGTTTTTGAAAGGGTAGTTACTGTTTTTCAGAAGGGTAGTTGCCCTTTTTCAGAAGGGTAGTTATGTTTTTCAGAAGGGTAGTTACCCTTTTTCAGAAGGGTAGTTATGTTTTTCAGAAGGGTAGTTACCCTTTTTCAGAAGGGTAGTTATGTTTTTCAGAAGGGTAGTTACCCTTTTTCAGAAGGGTAACGAATGATTAGTTACCCTTTTTCAGAAGGGTAGTTACCCTTTCTGAAAAACAGTAACTACCCTTTCAAAAACAGTAACTAAGGGTAGTTACCCTTCTGAAAAAGGGTAACTACCCTTCTGAAAAACAGTAACTACCCTTTCAAAAACAGTAACTACCTATTTTTTTTGTGTACCTTATTGTAAAATGTTACCAACTAAGCAAAGCAGTCCTATTATTTGTTTGGACCCAGTGGCGTCGCTCTACCAACTTATAAATAGAAGGTTGACACAGCTGAACCTCTGAAATGGTAGATAAAAACAAACACACATGAAAGCAAGATAAAGTCAAATCTGTGCCCTCATGGTCACTGCTGGATACTAATATTAGGTCAGTATTTGATATAGACTAATAATAAGATTTGAAAATAAATGTGGGTGATGCTCATAAATTAAGTAACAGTGGGAATACGAATGAATACCGATGTAGTTATAATAATCATTGACTTTAATGGACATCATTTTCAGTTATGCCAAGTGTCTGGGCAAACAATAAAGAACTTCCGGTAGTCGCTTTCAAAATAAAAACGCTATGACCACCGTGTGTTGCAGCGTTGTTGTGTTTTTAAGCAATTCAAACCGCTAGAAAATAATATAAAGAGAAGGATAATACTGAATTGGGGCTCTGTAACGAATAAAACTACAATTGTAGTGCTTGACCGATGTCCTTTTTTGCAGCATGCGCATTAAGTTAAGCTAACGTTTTGCTATCGGCTTGACGTTAGCTAGGCTAATGTAATGGTTATGCATAATGTCACAATGCAGGGGTCGCTCTAAATGACCACTATTCCATAACAAATAGCGTATCCGACATTTTGACAACATACAGTGTTGAAGTAGGAGTTACATTTTAACCTAAATACTGTCACATTGTTGCTGTCCTGTACCGTGCCCCACCCCCGTCACTCAATCTGATGCAGTCAAAGCAAACGTAACTTTACTGCGTGTGTTGGTACGCACTTATAATACATGTAGACTGAAAAGCAATAGACTCACCGCGGCCTTGACAAAAACACCCAACATCTTGTTAAACAGCCACGTTAAAGTCTTTGGTTGTCCCGGGAATATAGATGGGAAACCTTAGGGCAGTCATGTCTTGTCTCAAGGACAAGCACCGTGCATTCTCTCTCAGCTATCCGCCCCCCATGGATCCACCGAGCAAAGACAACTGCGAGCTCTCCGCTAAAACTCCTGTTTATCCAAGTGGAGTTTGGTACATTGGTAGGCTAACACTGACACTACACACTGCCGTTTCAAAATCTATTTAACACATCTTTCAGCAATAATAAGCTGCCTCATTTCATGATCCTATTTATTTTATTAGAATAAATTATAAAGCCCAGTGATCCATGAAAACCATATGCCCAAATAAATTATTATTACCAAACCAATATGTATTACTAGCCTATGTTATGGCAGCGTCATCAATTATAGATGATAATATCCCACAAGACTGGTAAAATGATAGCAATGAAAAAAAACCAATACAAGGTCACTATGTATGACAGACCCACTCTTGAGCACACATAATTCATCAAGAGTTGAAGTTGCGATTTAAAGCCAATACATCAGTGTTTTTAAATGTTGTCAGTTTTATTGATTAATAAAAGCAGGCCCTGATATAAATAATACATTTAGGTACAGAATGATATGCTGCCTGATGCATGAGGCTGTACAGATCTTTACTGGCCACATGATGGAGCTCGTCCAACATCCTTCCAGAGAAACAGTGTGAACTCATTTCTTCAGGAAATACAAACCAAAGACAGACCCCAGTACCCCCAAATTAATCACCAGAAAATAAGGTTTAAAGAAGAGGTACAATTAATTGAAATACTTTGCGAAGAAATGTAATCAGTTGGGCACGAGAAGTGTTACATGTGCAAAAGTATTCCGAAATGAACAGGATTGCTCCATATCATCACATTTCGTCAACATTTTTAAATAACAGAGGAGAGAGAGAATTGCAGTCATGGTTTATTTGAAAGCAATACAATAAAACGATACAAAGAAAAACAATCGTACAAATCAAAATGCTTCGATTGCTCTGGTCCAACCGCTGCCCGTTAACAGTGTATGTTTTAAACAAATTGTCTGAGCGGCGAATATTTGCTCAAGGTCCGTCTGCTGCCAACTCACAAACTCAGATAGTCCACCTGAACCCAACACTGAGATCAGGTTGGAGATGTTTGTGCTGTCCAACTGGTCCGAGTCTGAATGTAAATCCTCATCAGTCCTCATCCTTTTAAACGGCACTGGTCCAAAGTCTGGCAAATAAAACTCTGGATCAACTATATGATAACTTGTGTCCATCTTTCGCTTTTTAGTGTAGCACTGCGCGCCCTGCGGCTGTTTTGACTGCGCGCAACAGTCTGAGTGAAAGTATCCATTCGTGACAGTAGTCACCACATGCGTGTCCAAGTCCAGGACAGTCTTTTGGTTGGCTTGTGCGTTTAGGATAGGTAACTCCCAGGATGATTTGTCCGCACAACTCCAACAGGCTTCCGAAACCATGAGGTCTGAGTCACTTGGTGAAAGCATTGCGCAGGCAGATGCGTCTTGGTGCGGCACCTCTGCAGGCTGGCCGTTGGGCTGGTGCGCTCCGCAGTGCCAAGTGTCCGACTCAACCCCAGTAAAGTTGCAGTAGAAGTCATCGCCCAACTCCGTTAAGCTCCCAGTCAATTCGAAATAGTCTTGCCTTTCACGGACCGCAGATACATCCTCATAGTGATGCGTCCTCTGCGTCTGCGACAAGTTTTTGCTCATATAAAACTGCCTAGCGTTTCTCAGTACGTACGTTACCAGTAAGTTCTTGTGGAGCTTGATGCCTCCTCTCTGCGTCCTGGAGCTTTGGATTTTCCTCAAAGAGATGGAGATCAGATTCTGTGCGTCAAATACACACTCCATCCTCACCCGGGCCACCCGTTCTTTCCTCTCAGTCTCTCAAAACGTTTGTTTCTTCTCTGAAGAAATATGTACGTCTTTAGTTGAGATTCCTACTGGATTCGTGTAGACTGTGTCCATAGCGCTCCATGTCTTCCCAGTAAGGGCATGGATTTGCAACTCTCATCTTTCCTTGGCACGCCCTCACGTAGACATTGTCCAATGGGAGGGAGGAGGTGCTTCTGTTATACGCAAATGTCACTACTAGCCTCATTCAGAATGCACGTAGGAGCGGGCATGCTGCATTTCACTAAATGTGTTCTGAGCTTTAAAAATCTCCAGTGCGGACAAAATACATCACAATTATTGTCCATGTAGGAAAAAAGAGAGTAGAATAGAATGTAATAGAAAAAGAGCAGTGGTAGGCTATAGAATAGAATAGAATAGTGTAGAATAGAAAAAGAGGAATAGAGTAGAACCTAGTTAGTAATTACAATAAAATACAATGTTATTACATTAGAGTAATATAATAGCCTATAATATGGTTATATAATATAAAAGAACATACGCTACTAGAGAGTAATAGAATAGGATATGGTATAGAGGAACTGAATAGACTACTAGAGAGTAATAGAACACATAAGTAGTAATCAAGTAGATTGGAGTAGAATAAAACAACATAGAAAGAAAGTAGTAGAATAGAGTAGAATATAGTAGTTAGTAATTACAATAGAATGGAATAGAGTTAAAGAATAGAGTAGAATAAAGCTACAAGAGAATAGAGTGGACTAGAGTAAAGAGTGATAGCATAGAGACAGCAGTTAGTAATTACAATGAAATAAAATATACAGAGAGTGACAGAATAGAATATCCCTGAGAGTAATAGACTATAATAAAACATACTAGAGTATAATAGAATACAGTAGAGTAGAAAAGAGTAGAGAGTGAGTGCATATAGATAGATACAAATTCGTTAGTACTCAGAGTCAGAAACAGAAAGGATTTATTGCCAAGTTAGTAACTCTTACAAGGAATTTGCCTTGGTGGTTGGTGCATACATAAACACAAAAATACATATTAAAATTAAATAGAATATAATATGGTGAAGGGTAACCGAATAGAACAGATTGGAGAGTTATAGAACACATAAGAAAAGAATAGATTATACAGTACAGAGTAATAGACTATAATAAAGAATAGATTAGAGTAGAATAAAACAGAATAGAAATAGAAGTAGAATAGTAGTAGTTAGTACTTACAATAGACTAGCATACAGTAGAGAGCGGCAGAATATAATATCATCGAGAGGAATAGAATAGAACACAACATAATAGAGTAATACTAAATAATAGAATAGAGGAATATAATAGAAAACAACAAAGCATACATGATAACAACTGAATAGAATACAACATAGTAGATTGTGATGACATAGAACAGAGTTGAATAGAATATTAAAGAGTAGTCTGGATCAACTGAAGTGCATTTCCAGGATAATTGCCTGACATCCCTCACCTTTCGCTCTCTGTGGGTTGCCGTTCTGAAACTCCATTCTCTTCGGGAAACAACAACAAACCTCCGAACTAGCGAGCTACACGCTGAAAATGGCAAGTTTTGAAGAAAATTGGATGGTGCAACAAGGCACGTCTGCTTGGTTCTTTCAGCAAATGATTGTAAAGATTTACAAAGAATATGTTTATGGCATTTACTCTCTAACTGGGAGGTTTTGGGACCGATTGGTGGGGATTGCTGTGGACGAAGTACACACGGCGATACACAGGTAAGAGCAAATTACTCAAATTACGATAAATGTATCTCTTTTTTTTTCTTCCTATCCCAGAATGTATGTGTGGTGTAGCCAGACCTTACTACACAGCGCTGTGGCGATAGGTCTGGCAATGCGAGACTAATTAAAGAGTAACCGGATAGAGCAGAATAGAACATACAGTACTAGAGAGTAATAAAATGGAATAGAATTGATAGAATAGCTTACAACATACAAGAGAGTAATGGAATATAATATAGACAGTAATAGAATGATAAATAATATAAAACTATATCCTAGAGAGTAGTGAAATATGATAGGATAGAATATAGTTGAGAGTAAGTGAATATAATAGAAAGTAATTAAATAGAATAATAGAAAATAGCAGTAATAGAATAGCATAGAATATTTAAAGAGCCTTTTTTGTACAAATTAATGCAATTCAAAATGAATTCCAGAGCCAGTGACCAAATTAAAAACTGGAAGGATACCAGAGTATAAACAATGGAGAATCAAGAAACCAGCAAAAACTAAAACTGGTAAGTCTGGACTGAACAATTTCGTCAGATCCTCTGGATGACTGTTTCATTAAGCATTATAGCTTCTGAATGCAGCCTCACAAATGGCGCTTTTCCATTACATGGTACCTGCTCGACTCGCCTCGACTCTACTCGCCTTTTTTGGTTTTCCATTACGAAAAAAAGTACCTGGTACCTGCTAACAGGTACTTTTTTTAGTACCTCCTCAGTCGAGGTTCCAAGCGAGCTGAGGCGAGCCGAAAAGGTGACGTGAAAGCGACAGACGGGGGTGTCCTGAACAAACCCGCTATTTTTAAACAGTTTAGCCACCTGTTTGTTTTTTTGCTGCCTCCAGCTTCTTCTGAAATAAAATGTGTCTCCTGGCAACAATACACACCTTCGACGTTCTGTGTGTGTGTCGCGTTAGGTCACGGCAGTTTACTACGGCGCCGCTTGTTTACAGTTCTGCGGAGGCTCCAGTCCAGGCAGAGCTTTCGCCGCATCCTACGTACACACACACATGCTGGCTCGACGCACACACCAGCTGACAAATGTATACAACAGGCCACATATTATATAGGCTACGGTGAAAGCTCTGCGTGGAGCCTCCACAGAACTGTAAAACAAGCTCAAGTGGTCTGATGTTTATACTTGTGCGCTGGTGTGTGCGTCGAGCCGGCAAGACAACCAGCCACGCTGAGGCGGTACTAAAATCTGCAATGGAAAACGGACGCACAGTGTGTCGAGTCGAGTCGAGGCGAGTAGAGTCGAGGCGAGTAGAGTCGAGGCGAGTCGAGCAGGTACCATGTAATGGAAAAACGCCATAAGAAGCACACACCCTAAAACAGAGCAGAGCGAAGAGAAGACAACTGAGGAGAATACACTAATATTCAACTATACAATACTATACAACTATGTACGATAATAGCCTACTATACTATTCTGTATTGTACTGTACTACACGTAGGGGAAAATGTAAAGAGGTATTGATGTGGTATGATCAGCGGTATGAGCTCCGTATAAGCAAGAATATTGATTTAAAAACGATTTTATTAATTTAAAAATGGCAAAAGTCTGTGATCCAAACTCCGTCTATGGCAACGGTCTGTTATACTTAGCAAAGGTCTGTTATACAGAAAAAAAAGACTGTAGAATGCTGTGTCAAACGAATCAGAATTAAGTATTCAACAAGGCCATATCATATAATGTAACTGTATTCTTTACTAAGTTACACAGATAATTCCTCAAAAGCCAAATATACTTATTTAACAGTACAATAAAGTACATAGGTTTAATGCACACAAAACACACACACACACACACACACACACACACACACGCACAGTCAATTATGAACGTACTGTCTGGACCTGACAGTGATGTCATTAGGACTGCCTCTGATAATAGAAATATTGCCACGACACTCAGACGTGTGAGGTAAAAGCTCTTTGTAGAGAGATTATCTGTCATCCGTGCCCCACATCTGTTTGTGTGTACACACACAGATGGCTGACATCATACTGAACACCTGGATACGACTTTGATTTCCAGCCAAATACGAATACGAATGAATCAGGAGGACAGCCACTATTATGGTTATCATGCTCTGATAATGGTGTAAATTGGAGTCTGACATGTGTGCTCTCTCTGGAATATAGTTTCAATGGCAGAGCATTGCATTTTATTGTAGAGTTTAGCAAGTTGTAGTATACTTGACCTGCCTCTCTTTATACATACTCTTATACAGTCTTTGCAAGCTACTATCAAGTCTCACTGAAACAAAGATTCTGGATTATTAGCACTGCTTTAAAGCAACACTAGAGAACTTTTCCCGCTTCGGTCCCCCTACAGGATGGAAGCGGAATTGTTCATTGCCAATGTAATATCATGACTTTGCGTAAACATACACGCCACTTTCTAAAGCCAAGTGGCGCACGTTATCTGTACGCATTATGAGCTATCCGCGTGTATGTCTACGCAGAAGAACGGGACATTGCATTTGGAGCTATCCGCGTGTATGTCTACGCCAGAATGGGACGTTGCATTTGGAGCTATTCGCGTGTATGTCTACGCCAGAACGGGACGTTGCATTTGGAGCTATCCGCGTGTATGTCTACCCTCGCATTTAGAGCTATCCGCGTGTATGTTTACGCCAGAGCGGGACGTTGCATTTGGAGCTTGGGTTGGGTTTAGGAAAAGAAGAACGGGACGGTTGGATTTAGGAAAACTATAACGGGACGCGAGACAACAATGGCACGGTTGGGTTTAGGAAAAGAAGAACAGGGTTGGGTTTAGGAAAAGAAGAACGGGGTTGGCTTTAGTAAAAGAAGAAAGCAACGGTTGGGTTTAGGAAAAGAAGAACGGGGTTGGGTTTAGGAAAAGAAGAACGGGGTTGGCTTTAGTAAAAGAAGAAATCAACGGTTGGGTTCAGGAAAAGAACGGGGTTGCCTTTAGTAAAAGAAGAAAGCAACGGCTGGGTTTAGGAAACGTGACACGCGGGACACGAAGGAAACGTGACACGCGGGACACGATCCCCGGTCTCCTGGGTGAAAGTCCTGTGTTTGACCCATCCACCACCCCAACCAACCTCCCTACGCGGATTTTCGGCCTTTCATACTACTCGCTATGGTGTAAATTGACACGCAAAGCAAGGTAATGTAAGTCAATGGAGGCCAAACGGCATTGATAAACACGCTAAAAAGCGATTATGCGTCTTGATAACACGGCAAAATGGCATACGAATTGGCGTGTCATACATTCGCCACTTCATGAGATCAGTCTGCCATTACATTACATTGTCCAGTTCATTCGAACTACAGATCCGCTACCCGATATGGCAAACTTGCATAATGTAATGTAATGGACAATTCCGCTTCCAACCTGTAGGGGGACCGAAGCGGGAAAAGTTCTCTAGTGTTGCTTTAACTCAATGTGTATAGGTAATAGGTTTGGACCCCAGGTTGTGAAGGTGGGCGGACACACCTCCTCCACCCTCATCCTTAAACACTGGAGCACCCCAGGGCTGTGTTTTTAGTCCTCTGCTGTTCTGCCTGTACACACATCACTGTGTAGCCACTTTCGACTCCAACACCTTCATCAAGTTTGCTGAAGACACAGCTGTGGTGGGCCTGATCACTGACAACAATGAAAAGGCCGACCTGAAAGATGTAAGCAAGACTAAAGCGATGATAGGAGATGATAGCGGTCTTTGGTAAGAAGTAGGGAAGAAATTGCGCCCCCCTTAATATCAACAGGTCCTCAGTGGAGACGGTGGACAGCTTCAAGTGCCATAGTGTCCACATCACCTAGGGTCTGATCTGGGTGCTGCATACTGACTCAGTGGTGGAAAGGCAAGGCAGAGACTGTGTCACCTTAGACGCCTAAAGAAATTCCAGGTTTCCCCTCAAATACTAAGCATTTTCTACTCCTGCATAATTGAGAGCGTCCTGTCGGGGAACATTACTGCCTGGTACAGAAACTGCAGAGGGGTTTGTTCAGCTGAACATACAATAGGTGGTGCCCTACCCTGCCTAAAGGATATTTACAAGCCGCTGCAAGAATAAGGCTAGGAGAATTATAAAGGATGGAAACAGCCTTTTCTCCCTGTTGAGACTTTCCCGTTGCCCATTCTGCTTTATTATGAATGTTGCATAAGCTGAAGGAGCAATGGATTACATTTCACTGGAATTGTACTTAAAATTGATTGATTGATTGATTGATTGATTAATTGATTATATGTTATCGCAAGTGACCTGTAGGGAATATATCGGTGGAAACGTCTTGCTTTGTTGTTTTTTTCTATAAAACACATTTTGTAATTATTAAAACAACTTAAATAGAAAGAACTAAAAACTAAGGTGGGAACAAGTATATGTGACCTTTAGAGCAAAACCAATACACATGCACTAAATAGATTTGTATATCATGGTTTGGATTGAGTGTTGCATTATGGGTGGCTAAATGGCAATGATAGTGAGATTCAAGTGGGAAAAAAAGAGGGTAGGTGCCAAAATGTCACACTGGAAAAAAAAAAATTAACCCTAGCGAACATTTTATTGAGCATCACTGGAGAAAAAACACAACTACAATCTGTGAGAGACCGAACCAAAGGTCAGACCAAATGTCAAATGGACCGAGTATCAGTTTTGAAGACACTGCTGTACTTGCACTCATGTTGAGTAATCCTACCTATAACTCACAAGACAGTAAAGGGCTTTGCTAGTTAAATGTAAAAAGACATAATGGAAATAATAGGGGTATTCATTTGCCCAGTCTTACTATTGATCACTTGAACCTTAGTGTGCATTAAAAAATAATTGTAAATCAACTTGCCATTTTAAGGTGTAATAGTGTTTAATATAATTGTTAATGCATTGTAACTGAAATCCTAAATGCAATTAAAAGTAATAAAAACTTTTGCTTTTTGGACATTTTTAATAAACTGCAAATGCGTATTGTGCATAGACTAAAACATGTCTGGTCACTACATACAGTATTATTGATGATATAGTATAGCAAAGTGCAGTGTTTCCAATGACATTTTTGCAGTGCATTTTTGCTTATTAAAGAAAATGACGAAGACTTACTGTATTCACACATTGTTTTACAAAGAGAAAAAAATATATATTTAAATTTTTAACCATGCAGTCAACTGACAGAGCCTAGAGAAAGCCTCTTATAATTTTGAAGCATCTTTAGGCTTATGTGAGCCTATTTTAGGACAGCCAACTGTACCACTGGCCACTAAATATTTTTCTTGAGACAAAGAGTTTTGCAAAGACATAAAAAATAGCACTGTGACTGTGATATGAACAATAATATACCTGACAGTTAAATACAGTTCAACAATTATTGAACTATATGTTATGAGCTAAAATTAATAGAATATTAATGACGGAAGATGCCAATTTGATAACTCCAGCTACTAAGATGTTCTCATCTAAAACATAATTTACACTTGAGCTATGTTTCCATTCAACCTAAATGGTATAGTTACTTCATACTACTTGTGTTGATAAAGCATTTCAATTGTATCTTATAGATTTCCTGGAAAAAAAATTGAGAAGAAAAGTTGTAATTTTTATTTTTTTTTTAACTTGCAGCACTTCTCAATACATCTTTAGTTCTGGAATTGGTGGATAAATCCAAACAGAAGAGAATCACATGCTAAACAAAGAGAATTCTGCTTTTCCATAGTGCGCCCTCCTAAACACAGAGCTGAGATATGCAGCTCTGTAGAAGATGCACACAATTACTTCGGAGGCGGGGTGCTTTATTTACATATGCAATATGCATAAGCAAGGTTACTGGGAGGGTGAAATAACCACGAGATAGAAGGAGAGAAAGAAGGAGGGGTTTTGGTATGAGTGTGTGGTGTGCGTGTGTGTGTGTGTGTGTGTGTGTACGTGTTTGTGTGTGTGGTGGTGATGGAGAGAGGGTGTGTGGTGTAGGGGGGGAGGCAGAAAATTGATGTTATCAATATTTAACCAACCCTTCCAGCATATTTATGGCAGACAATAGAGCAGACCTGCAACTGTCTCACGTGAGTGGAAGTGTATTTATTACAGACTGAAATAGAGGCTGTAAATAGGGTGTTCATTGATATGTCGCCGCCACACTTGCATGGAATCCGTGAAGAGCCCACCACTTGGTACACCACTCTTCTTACCAAAATAAACTATTAACATATCTAGTAATTGCACACAAGGTCACAACCCCTGAGTGCATCACAAATATTCATTAAAGGGATATTTCTACATGTGGCAAGCAGATGTATGTAATTCAATCGGTTTGAAGAAAAAAAAAAAAAAAAAAAAAAAAGAACCAAAAAAGCTATGAAAAGAGGGAGAAGAAATAAAATGTCTGGCGCTTTTTTTTCGCAGACCCATGGCCTCTCTTAAAATGTTTCCATGTGTTGTGTCTGAGCACACTGAGAGCAAAGAAGGAAAACATTCTGTCCTCCAAACCACATGCAACAGATTCTTTCTGAAGCCAAATAAATCAACCCTGTGTTTCAGATCATGTGACACTTTTTGTGCTTTGTGTTATTCCCAACATATCCTGTTTCAACCCCCCCCCCCCCCCCCCACCGCCCCTTTTCCAGCACAGGCACGCACAAACACTGCGCACACGCACGTATACACAACACATGCACAGAGTTTCCATTTCCTGTGCGTAAGATCACCTGTACAGACAGAATGGCGTGCTTCAATGCGACATGCTCAGGCAGGAAAACAGGAAAGGGAGTTCAAGGGTGTCCAACATGAAATACTCACAGAGTTAGGGGAAACCCAAAGCTCATGGCAGCACTCCAAGTAAAGTTTCACTAGTGCACTTTTTTTTTTTTTGGTGCTTTAGCATCCATCATACGCTCTACTTTTTGCATGTGCAAAAATGTTCTTAAAGTGTAACAACTGCCTGTTTGAGAACAATACATACATTTATAGTACTTGTTAATGGGATCATGCAGCATACATATAGTGCAGTATACATTTGGAACTAATGCTTTGCCTTAAAGGAAAAGTTTAAAAGTTTGGGGATTTTTTTTGCTTTCTTGACGAAAATTAGATGAGAAGATCTATACTACTATAATGTCTGCATGTTGAATATGTTGCTGAACCCAAAAGATGGTTAGCGTAGCTTAGCATTCAGACTAGACACAGGGGCAAACAGCTAGTGTGGCCAAAGGTAAAACAAGCGGTTTTGTGAAGACGGTCAAAGAATTTCTAATATGGGAAGAAGTTCCACTCTCTCGATACTTCCGGCTTCTGAACTGGTTGCAGTTCCACTCTGGTTCCATATAGGGGGCGCTCACAGGCCAGTGCAGAATGAATGGTGGTCTATGGAGCTATACCCTTCAAAATCCACTTTTCTCAGGATATAATTTTTTGTCTAGTAATTTGAATGATGCATTCGAAAGGGATAGGCTAAGAAAATACACACTGCTGGGTGTTTTTTAAGTGGCTTTTTTGTTCTTAAAAGTCTTTTAAAATGTCAATGACGTCATACACATCGTACGGCCAGAGATACTGCTTTACGGCAAGCTCTGAGTCGCTTCCTTTTTTCTCTCGAGGCATCGACAACACAGCTGACAGGTTAGGCTCTCCCTGTCAATACATGTGCTAGAAAGAGGTTTGCTAATGTTTTAAAGACCATGCCGAAATATTCACTCTGACATTCTGGTTCCGCTTCGGATGCCGTTAAGCGGGATCTCCGATCGTGTGGTCCTTCACTGACCAATCAGCATTCATTAGCAGAATGCTAGCGTGTTATGGGCAACAACGACTCAACCTGTAAGAAATCGAAACGAAATAAGTACTCGTTCATTCAACTTTCGACCTATAATCCATGTTGAACTTGCAAAAACTACAATCAAATCTGAGATTTGTCAACGGCAATCAGGCGAAAGAGACATATTTAGCCGTCTAGCTCCATAGAGTCCCATTCATTTCGCACTGGACCGTGATCACCCCCAGTGGAACTCTGGTGGAACTGCAACCAAATTCAGTACAATGGGGCTAAATAGGGAGTGAAATGGCTCTCCGTAGACCGGCTCTGAGACTGTCCTCCCTGAAAAACTCTCCCATACGTCATTTGTTAAAGCAGCAATTAAGACTCATATGTACGCTTATAAAGGCGGCGCCCTCTAGTGGCTATAGTTAAGTAATGTGACAATGTATAAGAGCGCCAAGTTCCACAAACAAACAGAACTTGTACCCAGAAGAAGGATTTCGGGTCCCATTTGAAAATAAAAGTAAACAGCAAGTTTTTTTGTTTTTTTTTACTTTACGGAACAAACGGAGCTACGTCACGTTCAGCATCACAAGCGTAACCGGAAGTGAAGTAACATCTGATTTGAACCCAAACAACAATATTTTACTAAACTTAACCAAGTAGATTTTGTGCCTAAACATAATCAAACTGCGACCATTTCACAATGTTAACGACGTATCGTTTTAATACGTGATCGTATTAGATGGTAGGAATAAATGACCTATATAGTGGTATAGTTTGAAGGACTTGTTGATTCTGTGTGGCTGTAATTTGGTGCTTTTTAGCTAAACGCTAATGTCAGCATGCTCAAATGCTCATAATGACAATGCTAACATGCCTATGTTTTGCAAGTATAATGGTAAAATCTTCACCAGCTAGATCTGTCCAAAGGTGACCAAATGCGCCTACCAGCACTTCTAAAGTTCACTAATTAACACGTTTTATCTTGTCATCTGCACAGAAACAAAACAAGCATATTTTTTTTTAACCTTTATTTATATAGTGGGGAGAGCAATGCTCTCTTCTTTTCAGGAAGGCCTGGATCATATTATTTCTCTAAATGTTGAACTTTTCCTTTAAGCATTCGATACTTTCCTGACATACTCTATTGTATATCCTCCATTTCTTTCCTGTAATATCATCCATAGGTTTTACTTAACATGCACTATTGTTACCTTGTAGTCCTGGCTATATGTGACATGCCATACTGATCAATCGCCCCTGTTCTCTGTGGGGTAACACAGTGTTCCCCTGTGCATCTGACAGCCACCCCTAGCCCATTTACTGTCAAATGGGCTCCGCTCTCTTTGCCTGAGCTCAGATGCAGATTTATGCCAGAGCAATGCCGGTTCTTGCATATTAGATGAAAGCCTTGTTTGCATATACCCGCTCTCTCTCTCCCCCCCTCCTCTCATCCCCCCCTCTTTCTCTCCCTTCCTTTTTTCCGAGGCGTCACTTTAATATGTATGCAAATGGGCTGCGCTCCACGGGCAGATATGTGTGGAGCCCTGTCCTGCAGTCAGGAGGTGTAGGAGAGATTGTGTTTGTATTTATGAGGCATGGGCCCTGCCGCTCTTGGGAGAGAAAACGCTGCGAGTAGTGTGGTGGAGGCTCTGCAGTGCAGGCAGAATGCAGATATGCCAATAACAGAGGTCATGGTTGTCACTAATGATAAGAGGAGACAATTAGACAATTGCAAAGCTGTAATGTAACCCCCCCTTACACCCTCTTATACACACACACACAAACAAACAAACAAACAAACAAACAAACAAACAAACACACTAGCCTCTCACATCCCTGTTCTGGCATGAAGCAAGCTAACAGACTGAGGAGGAGACACTTCTTCTGGAATGTTCTTTATCTTTTCGTTCTTTACGTTGCAGCAGCTCTTCTCCACAGCTCTGCTCGACCTGGTGGGGAGTCCATCGTGATCGGTGTGGGTAAAAGACCAATCTATCGATCCCGTGCATCCCTCACGGGGGTGAGGATCACTGTCAGGGGCTGAGGCAGAAGAGACAAGTTCAGGTCACCTATGAGAGAAGCACCCTTAACCCATTTCATCAGGCTGATGCTTCCCAGACAGGCCTCAAAAGCCTGTGATCAATAATGTCTCGGTAGCGGTAGAAACTGAAATAAATCAACAACGGAACGGCTCCTGGTTCTGTGGATCGCATCATCTCTATCTTAGCATGCGTTAGTAACATTTACTGCTACATGTATGTATGACAAAATCACAGGAACAATCTATTTTTACATAAAAGGAATTCTTTTCAGTGTGTGTTGTAAAATTATAGAAAGAAAAACTCAATGGAAATCACAATGAATGTCTGGTATTATGTTCAAGACAAAATAATATCTTGGCTTGGTGCCAATCAGTGATCTACCAAGGCAACACACACACACACACACACACACACACACACACACACACACACACACACACACACACACACACACAGAACTGTGTGCAAATCAAATGTCTGTTTCCTCTCCCTCTCTCTCTCTCTCTCTCTCTCTCTCTTACACACACACACACACACACACATCCCCTTCCACCATCATGAATAAACCATACTGTGTCTATGAGTCATGTACCACCCCCACATCTCTCTCTAACCCACTCCCCCTTATTTGCCACTGCTAGAGTAAAAACGCTAATTAGCGTGATGGCTAGCTCCAGCTCCTGTCAGCGGCATGTGGGGGCCTCTCAACCAGCCAGGCTCCACTGGTCTCTGGTTTTAGCAGCTCTCTCCCCAGCCGCCATCTCTGGAGAACCGGGGCCCCTCATTCATATTCAGCCCTAGTCGCAGGCACCTGGAAGCAGCTAGCACCACCTCCACACAACCCCCATATAGTGTCTATCACCAGCCCCCCAGTCCAGCCCACCTCCTGTCAATGCTGGACCCCCCCCCCCCACACACACACACACACACACACACACAAACACAATTATTCCATTTTCTCAAACTACAATCCAATTGGAACACAAGGCCAAACTTGAAAAACTCCATTTAGGAGATGTGGGAGCTCGAAACTCCATCTAGGAGATGACACAACCCAACTGATGGGTTGAATCACCCAACGGTGGTAAGAGGGAGAGGGAGAGGGAGAGGGAGAGGGAGAGGGAGAGGGGCTGCGAGCCTTGGTGGACTAGCTGGGTAACCATGACAACGCAGCCGGGAGAGCAAGAAACAGGAACATACAGAATCTGTTTCTGCTGAGACTTGCACATGTGGCACAGCACTGCTTTTCCTCTGTGTGTGTGTGTGTGTGTGTGTGTGTGCGTGTGTGTGCGTGTGTGTGCGTGTGTGTGTGTGTGTGTGTGTGTAGGCCCTTATGAAACATACATGCCTGCTACCTCTCCAACCAAACTCACTCGCCTCTCCTAGTCACTGACTGAGTCACAACCCAGAAGATATTATGGTGAAACTGAAGCACACAACCCAGTGTTTAGTGGCAGGCTTTCTTCTCTTTCCACCCCCCAACTACTGAATAAGGTGAGGTAGAGGTTGTATGTGGTACAAAGAGAAAAAGATAAAACACAAAGGCAAGAAAGAGAATTTTTTTCCGTCTACAGCCGCTGGTTTTTGCCTATTTTCCTTCCCTGTGCCTCTCTCCGCCGCTCCCCGTCTGCCTGTCTTTTCTCTTTCCTCTTGCTCCCTCTGTCTACAGGCTCAGTCTAACCTCCCCCTCCCCTTTCCTCAAGGGAATAAAGGTCGTAACGCAAATGATTACTCAAACCCGAGTTGCCATAGAAACGCAGTCATGTGACTAGAGCAGGCATGCATAGACCACAACAAAGAGGTGGATCAGGAACCAGCGCTGGAAAGAGCTGTAGCTCGCCTTACTGGTGCCTCAGTGCATTTCACTCAAATTCAAGCTTTTAAAAATAGGCGAGCAGCATGAAACGCAGGGGGAGTAAAGCAGAGAAAACGACATTCTAAAGAGCCAGGACGAGAGGCTGTAATGAATCTAGGCTGTAACACTGCAGTGAGCCATATATTCTACCATTCACTAGCATACCAAGGGTGTGTCCTATTCATCATGTCCTTCTTGAGGCAGAGCTCAGGCGCCAGTTGTCTGGAATTTCTGTGAAATGGCGTCAGTTGTAGAAATGTAGAGGGTGGTGGATTTGTGTGCTGCTAAAATAGGAGTCGGAGTAAGGAACCGTAACTTTTCGGTGTGCTACACTTTCAAATGATTTCCCCCTCAAAGAGCAAGAACAGCTTTGTGTTAGTACTAGTGTGTAGCAGTATTTGATAACTTTAGCAGATTTGGAGCAGTTTTCTTTCCAAAGACATCTTAAAAACGACGACACCTAAGATTAACAAAAGATACCGGCATGTAGTAAAACACATTCTAAAAGATATGTATAAAAAAAGTTGATATAAAGTAGGTTAATTGTGGAAAAGACAAGTTCTCACCATTTTTGCAAAAAGCAAACATACACAAACCATTCAATAGCCCCTTATAGCGTTAAGCTAAATGAGTACTATAAAGGCTGGTGAGCTCAACAGTCAGTATGTGTCAGTCTAAAGGAGGAACCAACACCTGGAGCAGAATGAGAAGGTGGCCTGCCCCAACAGGATTCAGTTATCCTGCATCCAATCCACCCCCACTGAGATTAGTCCTATGCCCTGAGTAAACCCGGCGACCTTCGTCCATCTCTAAGAGACCAACCGACATCCCCCACAACGCACGCACGCATACACGCACACGCGCACACGCACACATCCCCACAAAGCTCCACATTTACCAGTGCCTGAACCAAACAACACTATTCTTATAGGAGATAAAGTATGCTGTTTGGAAGCCAGCATAACGGCAAACTAAGATGATATCCAGTGTGTTTGCTTTTATTGGTCTTAGCATTAACAGCCATTTACTTTAGTGAGTTCCATCAACGCTAGCAGAGCAATAGCACGGGGTGCATTTTTTTCTGATGAAGTCACCACATCTGCGGTTATGAACACTGTGTGTTTCAATGTCTATGCTCTCTTTTGCTCTTTCTTTTTCTCTCTCCCACACACACACACACACACACACACACACACACACAAACACATCTGAATCCACGCTTGCCTTCACACCAGCAAACACATACAGCGCGTAGATGTATGGGCAAACACACAAACACACAATCTAAAGGGGTGCGAGTGTGACCCCCTCGCTGACTGCTGGCTATTTCCCTCCAAAGTACCACCTCAACTCCCATGAGGTTTCAGAGAGCAGCTGAGTGTTCAGTGGTGTCTGCAATCATCCCGTGTCTAGACAATGTCTACTGGAAGACAAGGAGATGCACATTCTGAAAAGGCCTATAGACCACTATGTCTTTCAGCTGGTGACGTGGTGGTTAATGAAAAGGTTAGGGCCAGACTAGGAACTAAGCCAACAAGCACCAACGTGAACAACAAAAACAGCACTATTTCAATAATTCCAGTGAATTTCAAAGCAGTTATTGTCCATAATGCATGTAATGAAAATGTTTACTCTCCAGGTTGTATGGTCATGGCTGCATTGCAGTAGTTCACATGTATCTCTCTAAAGAGCCAAGTACCTCTTGCTTTTATGAATTGAATTGTCCTTTTACTGCATTTTTACTTTTCTAAAGCTTTCACCGTCTGTACTGCTGAAGATGATGATGGTTCAGGGACTGGTTAAGACCAAGAATTAGGAATGAAAGATAACAAGTACTTGGTTGATGGAAAATAGATTATTTAAATGAATGATAACTTATTGAGAGAAAAGAATTTCAAATAAAGAGGGAAACATACCACACGTTATATAAGGGTTTCATGAAGATCAATTTCGGAATTATTGTGTATACTTCAATGATTATAAAACATTTAAGTGTTATTTTGTCAACTTAAGCCTTGAGCTATTTGCTGCCCTTCAAACCCCATTCAAATCTTAGTTTGTATATATCAAACTTTCTCATAGATATCAGGTTATGTTATTGGCATCTTATTTTGGAATGACCTCTGCATGACAAGATGATTTGAAGCAAATAAAAGAACTACAACACCAGCAGAAACACTAGCAGAAGCTCGAAGCCATGGCTGAAAGATACAATGGGTTGCAGTGAAAGAAAAGGCATTGAGAGAATGAGCAGGTGTGGTGGGAAAGACCCATGGGCTTCAGGGAGAGAATAGATCAATAACTAATTTCAGTACCGAGCTTCACTCGCACTGTTTTCCAATAAATGCTGCCTTAGCCCTCCCCCCCCACTAGCTCTATTCTATCACCTTCTACAAGCAGGGATTGGACTCTATGGAAGAAGGCTGGTTTCTTGCCAGCGTTGTGATTGTTGGTTGGGTGGATTATGCTCCTACAGCTAGCGTATTGTATAAATGTAATCCAACATTGCCATTTCAATTTCCATGTGTCCTCCATGAGTGCTCCCACAACCACTCCACATATACCATGTCTGTAACTTTTTTTCTTTTTCTTCACAGCCTCCTGCAACCCCCTCCCTCCCTCTCTCTCTCTCTCTCTCTGATTCGACCAGGGCCAGTGTGGAGGTTTTGTCAAAAGATTCAGACAGACAGGAGAGTGAAGCATGTGTCATGCAGGGCTGCTGCTGCTGCTGCTGAGGCTCTTCTCCTCAGAGGCTGTGACCTAGATAACCAAGAGGAGCTGGAGCGCTCGCAAGCCTTGGAGCCACTCCAGCTCCAGCAATGTCAGGAAGGGGTTAGTTGTGTAACACAATGTCCTATTTAGTTTGCACGTCATACACACACATGGACCCAAACACATATGTACACCATGGTGTTCCTGTACCACCGTAGTATGTTTCTTTTAGGCACCGTTTGTTTATTACCAGAGACTGGATGTGCAGGGTTTTGTACATGTGACTGAGCAACGAAAAAAAAAGGAGGAAATGGGCCCAAAATTCATTTGAATTTAAACATTAGCATTGAGAATGCTTGGTAAAACTTTTCACGCCAGCAGCCACTGCAGCTACATTATGTCACAGTAAAACCATGTCAAAACATCTACACGCTATCTGTCGTGTTGTAGCATTATATTCCTGCTTCTTTATTTGAGCATTCACTCAACTGATGTTTGGGGTATGAACACAACCATGAGGCACATACTGTATATAGACACAATTATTCCACGATAAACAGATAGCCAGTGTGTTTGAGAGTCGCATTCAGCGCTGCACTGCCATTAATTGGTCAGTTACAAGCTGTAACATGTTGACAAACTAAACAAAATAATGTCAAACTGATATTTCTGAATAGAAAAGGCTATAAGGACACCCTAGGTGGAGACACATGACATCTTTTATTGGTCCACATTCATGTTCAGCGAGAAGATGCACAGTTTCTACAATACACCACCATCATGTTGAGGAGATGAAATATAGATGGAGCCTACTGCGCTGGAACAACTTTAATAGGCTGCACTGTGAATAACTAAATCTTTGACCCTGACATCTGAGCTGCTTTTGAGCTGCAGGAGCCACATTGCCATCTGGTGGATTTTATGTTGTATTGCAGCTTCCTTTACACATTGATATGGCACACAACTGTACAGCAGTTTAATCATAACAGTAAAAACTTAGTTACAACTCAGGCTAATTTGTACAGCCAAAACTTTATCTTAAAAAGTAAACATTCACACATTTGTCTTTAAATTTGGCACAGACAGCAACAATAAGAATTAAACAATGCCACAATGGCTCGTTTTAGGTTCATTTTTGTACAACTGCTCAGACATTTTATACAAATTATTACAGGCCTGTTCAGTCTTTTATTTAGATTTAGAAAGCACAAGAACTAGACTTAGTCTGGCTTATATATGTCAGCGCTGGTTATGTTGGGGCTTGAAGCAGTCCCAGCCAGGCTTAGGAGTATACGTGTGCTCAGGAAGAATAAAGTCTTTCAGTCTGTCTGGTAATGGCAAGGCTTTGACTTTGTCTTCCAGGGGCCAAGGCTGTAAGTGGTTCCTTATGAATGCCCTACAAAGGCATCGCAGAGCAGGAGGGTTCCCTTCGTGCTCTACTACGCGGTCGTGTAGGTCTACCAGAGCCTGAGCATAAGGGTGAGGGTCCCGACCGGGCACGGGGAGCTCCAGCCTGAGAGGCAGATGTGGTGCGGGGTCGTCTACCCTCGCTAAGTCAAGCAACACCTCAGCCTGCTCCAGCAGGTCCGAGGCGTGACTTTGATCAGAGCACTGCTGCAGGGCTGTTTGCAGCCGCTGGAAAAGGAGGCTGTAAAATGACCAACAGGAGTCGCCGTGGTAGGAGCAAACCAAAGACGCTCCGCTCTGGATTAGGAGCACAGCCAGAGGGAAGAGCAGGTCAAAATGCTCCAGGCTCGTCTGTGTCAGGGAGGGCTCGCCATCCTCATTCAGACAGCAGCTGGGGTCCACACCGTGAGCCAACAGTAGCTGCGTGGCTTTCAAGCAGAAGTTACCGATCTCAGCAGCGTCCTCCGTAGTTGCCTCCAGAGCCTCCTTAACCAGAAACACCAACGAGGACTCGACTGTTTCACCGTCTACAGTAGCAGCATTAACGTCAGCACCTGTAGTGAAGAAAGCATCACTCTTGGTTTTTGATCAAATCTGAAACTGTTAACTACTGTTACACGTGCCTTACGCCGTGCTTCCACTGTATGGTGCGGCTCTACTCAACTCGACTCACACTTCTTGGTACCAGTACTTTTCTCTTTTCGTGATCCACGGATAGTACCCCCTCAGTGTAGGCGGGATTCTCAGCTATTCGCCATAACGACACCGCGTAAAACTGCCATGACATCATCTTCAACGTGACACTCGCCGACTACTTTCAGGGGCAACCAAACAGAGAAACGCCTGCCCTTCGTCAATTGCTCGGCGTAGTTTTGCCGGCTGCCATTCTTTAAAATGTAGGGATGAGAGATTAACAAAAATGCAGTCGCTATTCGCAGTAGATTTAAAAATCACAGGTTTTGTGCAGGATGTCCCGCGTCACGCTAGTCACGGTTCTCTCTGACCAATCAGTGGTCTGCAATGTTTTAGTCTATATCCTTGACGTTCCACTTCCGGGATTGCTCTGGTGCCGCAGGAAATTCCGCCGGATGCATGTATGCCCGTTTCCTTCAGCTTTCTTTGTGTTGGAATTTTAAACACCGGTGGATTTATTTATGAGGACTATGGTTGACTGCTCCTCAGATCTCTGCAGGGTAAATTGAGACAGCTAGGTAGACTATATGTTCAATCTGAGATTTCTCTCTATTCACGACTATTTTACAGCGGCTCCGTGCGGAGCGTAGCGCTGTCCATGACGATTGTTATTGGTTTAAAGAAATGCCAATAAACCAGAGCACGTTTTTCTCCCATCCCGGAATGCTATGTGGAGTAACCAGACGATCCTCCGCTCCGCAGCGTGTGGATGGTCTGGCAAAGCGAGACTAGGCAATGTTTTAACTCCACCTGCTAGTAGCAGCTCTGCTCGCTTGGAACCTTTACTACAGTGATACCACAAAGTCCCAGGTACTATCCACAACTTTTGCTAATGGAAAACCCAAAAAAAAGAGTGAGTCGGGTAGAATCAAGTCAAGACGTACCATGCAGTGGAAAAGTGGCATTGTAATAATGAGACAATTTGTCAATAGACAAGATCAATCGACTCGTTCGACAACTGAGTAATTGTAGGTTTTGTACTTTATGAAACTAACAAAACTGAGCATTTACTGGTGGTTACAGCTTCAAAATGAGCCCTAGTATGACTCAAGCTCTAAAAACTCTAGAACCTACATGTCCCATAATGCAACTCGATAGCATCTTTCATTACACCTCTTTAACTGCTAAATGCCCACTTCTTTAAACCCCACAACCCTGGTTAGTAATGCAGGCTGTTATAAATTTAAAGTCTAAGTCAAGCCGAGATACCCCTGATGACATCACTATGACCTCATCAGGGATTTTTTTTCAAACTTGACAAAGCTCATACAGAGCCACAGACGTAAACCAGATGTCACAGGTTAATTAGTACTCTAATTCAACTACACGTTATGTGATCATGTCCTGTCAACCATCAGGAGGCAGGAAGCTAGTATCCCAATCTGTCTCTGATTGTTCCATACTCATTACTGATCTTCTTAAATTAGCATACCCATGAAATGTTTTAAAACATTCTTACTTCAAATAAAAAAAATATTTTACCTCTCTGACAGACAAGGGTACACATCACAGGATTGGTTCTGCTCCCTTTTCACATGCGTTAAAAATTGCATGTGCTTATTTTAGCCTGACAACCACTGACAGTTTACTTTGATCTCAAAATGCATACAGGTGGGCAGGTATGCATACTAACACAATTTTCTGAATGTAGTGGTTTGACTGTGATGCTGTTTGAGAGGGTATTTGAATAACCAAAAGTGGACAAGAAGGCAAAGTGAAGATGAGGGGTGTTCAGTCAGTACCTCTCTGAAGTAGAAGCTGGATGTTCTCCGTGTTGTGCACAGTGAGTCCGTCGCTGCTTGCCAAGGCATGGAGCAAAGGTGTTTTTCCTTTGGAGACGAGACCAAAGCGATCAGTTTTCAGAACGAACGGACGAGTGACAGAATTAACATTTTTGAATTAGGCTGGGGAATGTGAATTTACCACGTTTGTCCCTTGCATTCACGTCAGCACCCAGGTCCAGCAGGGTGAGCAGGCAGGGGAGCCTCTCCGACTCCTCACTGGCAAGATCCAAAGGACTGCTCTCATGGATCTTCCAAGTAACATTAGAACAACACATAGTTACATTAAATGCTAAGAAAACAGAGGGCATACCATGAGAAGAGAGGGCATGAATCCAAGTTGGACAGTTGCCTCACCCTGTCTCTCTTTTCAACGTCTGCTGCGTGCCCGACCAGCAGCCTCACCATGTTGGGCCTGTTCCTCAAAACTGCGATATGTAGAGGATTGTAGTAAGACACTGGGTCTGGAGAGTAGAAACAAATATTCATATTAAACCATTTTTTTTTTTTTTAAGTTATTTGTTTTGGCTTTTTAGGCCTTTATTTGTGTAGGACAGCATAGACTTGAAAGGGGAGAGAGAGGGGGAATGACATGCAGCAAAGGGCCGCAGGTCGGAGTCGAACCCGCTGCGAGTACTCTATATATGCGCACCCGCTCTACCAGGTGAGCTAACCAGGCGCCCGATACTACATTTTCTTTTAATGTAGTATCTTAAAATGCTATGGTGGCAAACCACATTCATATGTTTGAAGGGATATTGTTGAAGTATGTTTTCTGTATTTGCTTGTGTTTTATACATTTACCAAATGCTACAAATGGAGCATTTATATTGACAAACTGGTTAAAGTTTGCAAGTGTTTTCACAAGCTGTTGTGCGTTAGGCTCTCTCGCCTCCATTAGCTGGCAGCAATCCAGTATAAAAGCAGATAATAAGTCTTAGTTCATTCTCAGTTTTACATGTAACAGAACAGCACCCGTACCGTTTCTCAGTGGCACAGTTACCGATTGTTACTTACGGCACGTCTATATGTTACCGACAAATTGTCTTTTACGTCTACATTATAATCAGGGTCTACTGTACTATATACTATATAAACCCTTGCTTCAGCACAGTTGGTGCCTGTAAGAAAGCTGGCACAAGCTATTCTTAAACATGCAATGGATGACAAATACTTGAAAAAGAATAGAGAAGCTTGGTGTGTTGGAGAATTTGTCAGTGTTAACTTGCTGGAAAGAGACGTTCGAGAAATGTAAAAGATGAATGAAGCAGCCTCTGCCAGGATCCTCTAATTATGTCCCTGGGGAAAGACATTTTTACTGCCACCAGAGGTCCTCACAGCAGGGTCTGACTGAGCCCTGGCAGGTTTCTTCACAGCTGCAAGACATGGCACACTTTCCACTGCAATTTGCTAAAGGGTGACTTATTCTCTTAAGTGTATGTGGACGACAACTTGCCCAATTTACAATATGCAGTTACTTGCGTACTAAGTGAAAATGGCAGGTCCACTTACACTACTGGTCAAAAGTTTGGGGTCACTTAGAAATTTCCATTCCACTCCATTACAGACAGAATACCAGCTGAGATCAGTTGCATTGTTTTTTTAACCAGGGCAGCAGTTTTCAGATTACATTATGTGCTTACATAATTGCAAAAGGGTTCTCGACTGTTGCAGACAGAAGTGGCTGAAGAAACGCTTGAAATCCATGCTTTTTGGATAAAGCATAAACGTCATACCCAAATTAAAAGTGGTACAACTCCCATATTCTTTGACACTCTGGGGTGTGCCTCGCATATTAGTCCTCACCTTCAAAGTTTAGATCAGCTCCATAGCGTAGAAGGATTTCAGCGGCATACACCAGTCCCCGCTCTGCCACCTTAAACAGAGCATAGCTGATGCCTTCCACAAACACTTCTGACTGGGACTCCCGCTCCAGAAGCTCTGTAAGGGAGCCACAAAGACCAGACTCATCCTCAGGCCTTTGGACTCTGGACACAGGAGGGGGAAGTAGCACTGTTTCAGTCAAATTGTATGAAATGCCACCAGTGTTTTCTATCAAATGCATTCTGCAGCGGTTATAGAATAGATCTTTATTGTCATTGTTTCAACAACGAAACACAGTTTAGCAGCTCTCAATAGGACAGTTAAATCACAGACAACTTATGAAAATTTAAATAGTAAAATATAACAATCAAGAACAATAAACACGATGAGGTGGTACTATATACATAATGTTATCGCTAGGGATGTAACGGTATGAAAATTTAACCTCACGGTTATAGTGACCAAAATTTTCACGGTTTTTGGTATTATCGCGGTATTTTTAAAAGTGTGTTCAATATGTTCAGAAAGCACTGATAGGCCTACACAAGCTGAAATAGCTTCAAAAAGTGTAACAGTGTTTATTATATTACAAAAATATAGGCAAAAGCTTAAAGGAACAAGGGTTCAGCATGTAAACAGCTTATTTGTCAGGAACATTTCCAGTAGCACAGGTTTAAAATATACAAATCCAAACATTCAAGCTAAGACATAAAGAACGATATGTAAACAAATCAAAGAAACACCACTAATTATATACTTGTTTTCTTCATAATCTAAATTAAAATGTAAAACTGTACACATGAACACTTTAAAGTAAAATTAAATGATCACGGTTTTCGGTATTAAAACGATAATTGTTATCACGGTTACATCCCTAGTTACTGCACTTCCAGTTTTTGGGGGTTTATTGCACACAAGTCTTCATAGAGGAAGGAGGTGGAGAGAGGGGTTTGTGCTTTTGACTGCCTGGGGGAAAAAGCTGTTCTTTAGTCTGTTGGTTCTGGATCTGATTGTTATGGCACTTTATGCTTTATGCTACACACAATTGAACACTGAAACAGAACTACATTTTCCAGTTATGAATCCGAAATGAGGAAAAGTTAGTTTGTCACTAGAGCCCGACCGATAAAGGATTTTTAAGGCCGATACCGATATTTGATGACATATTCCGATATATATATATATATATATATATATATATATAAAATAATCCAGAAATGCAGAAAAAACTGATTTCCTTAACATTAGTTATTTGTAGTTATTTATGAGTCCTCACTAAAATAATATGTTATGTTAGTTAATAATAGTTTGTTTTATTGTCTCAACAGAACAGAGGAACATCAAAATATATTAAAGTTCTAATAAATAAAATGTATAAAAATACAAACTTAAGATATGAAACTTAACGTCCTTTGAACAAAAAGACAACAAAAAAAAAAAAAAAAAATCAGTGTGTTGCCAAAAGGGACGTTGTAGAGCGCCCTCTGGTGGACAAACTATGCAACGCCAACACTCAGAACATGGTTGAAGGGGGTTTCTCCGTTTTTATTACATTTTTTTAATATTCAATTATAAAGAATCATTTGTCATTATAAATGATTCTGATGAATGAATATTTAAAAAATAAAAAATAAATAAATATATATATATTTTTTTAATCGGCCATTATAAATGCAGATACCGATAGTTTGAAAAATGCCTAATATCGGCCGATAATATCGGCCGGGCTCTATTTGTCACTGTCAATTATCAAATAGAAATTACTTTAGCACTACTAAAAAGGTAGAGGTTATCCCCGCTGTTACAGCGTTACAGTTGGAGCTCCACTCTAAGCAATTAGTTCGAAACTGTTTCTTTCAGCTGAGGAATATTTCCAAATTAAGAACTTTTGTGACTAAGGGTGAGTTGGAGATGATCATTCATGCTTTCATTTCCTCTCGTTTAGATTACTGCAACAGTCTTTTTACCTGTTTGAGTAAGAAGGAGCTTTACCGTCTCCAGGCTGTTCAGAACTCGGCTGCAAGGCTTTTAACTCCCATTAACAAAAGAGCATACATCACGCCTGTTTTAGCAGCACTTCACTGTTTACCAGTCCAGTATAGAATTAAATTTAAAATCCTGGTCCTCACTTTTAGAGCCCTGCATGGTCAAGTTTCTATCCACATATCTGATTTGATTCAGCTTCACACTTCCACCTGGAGTCTGAGGTCATTAGGTCAGAGGCTATTAGTGGTTCCTCGCACTCATTTTAAAACTAGAGGGGACCGATCTCTCCAGGCAGTGGAGCCTAGGCTGTGGAATGCTTTGCCTCCCTTTCTGCATTGTGTGAATTCTGTTGACTCTTTTAAAAAGCAACTGAAGACTCTGCTCTTCAAGCAGGCTTTTAGTTAGTCAAGGGTTTCTTATGGTTGTTTGTTATGTTTTCTATTCGTATTTAATCTTCTTGTATTTTAATTTGTTGTACTGTATTACATTTTATTGTGAAGCACCTTGTGATTTTTTTATCTGTGAAATGTGCTGTATAAATAAACTTTACTTACTTACTTACAAAAATGCTTACTAAAGCAGTGTTGCTATGTAATTAAGTACAAATACTTTGTCACTGTACTTAAGTAGAATTTTCACGTAGCTGTACTTTACTTCGTTATTTATACTTCTGGAAATGTTTACTTTTACTTGACTAAATTCATATAGACTGCAAGTTAATGCACACTCCATTCCAGTTGGTGACGTAATCACTATTTGTTGCCAAGCACCAAGTGCCAAAAACCATAGGCCAACACTAAAAAAGAAGAGGAGAAAGCATAACAGCTGATAATGTCATGGAAGCATCTGCTGCAAGCTCTGCCGCCAAACAGCTGTAACAGACGATGGCCACCCCCAACGACAGTGGTAAATGGGGTGGTGATAAAGATAACGTCACAAAACTGTGGCTGTATTTGCAAGATATGTTTTCGTATGTTGGAGTGAAAGATACTTCCACAAATACGTGAAAAATGTCTGGTTGTTGATGTCAGACTTTGGATTTGAAGTTTAAAAAAAAGTGTGGAAACACTAAATAGTATGCTTCACTATAAGTGAGACACAATAAAGTTAATAATCAAGTTTTTTTTTTTTTTTTTTTTTTTTTTACATCTAATAATTAAGTAAATTTAATATAATTACTTTGGATACTTAAGTACAGTAAATATCCGATAATATAAGACTTTTACTTAAAAGTAATATGCTAACTTCTACCAGTCATTTTCTGGTAAGATACTTGTGCTTTTAAGTATTGCTTTCAAGTACTTCATAAGACTGTACTAAAGTGATGCTTTCGAGTACTTTATACAAGACTGTACTTAAGTGATACAATGGTAAAAAACATAACGTTACTGGAATTAAATTCTGCACACAACAACCTAAATAAGTAATCAAATAATACTGCGTTACCTGTCCTCGTGACTACAGTCCCCTTCCTCCAGTCCAACAACACACATGACATTATCTACCAGCGGCTGATACTCGTATACGATCCTACGAAACCCATGGAGGAAAGGCATGGCTCCTGCGCTACTCACAGTTCTGTCGTAGCTAAGTCAATACCTACACACAAAAGAACAAGAGAAAACAGGTCATATCAGGGGCTTGGCTTTAAATGTGGTTTGCAATAGAGGTGACATTTAACGCTAAACTTGCTATTGTGACGTTAGACGCTTTGCAACTCATTGAATATTAAGTTGTTATTTCTGCTCACACGACGAAATTGCCCGTTACATTTGGCTTAGCTAGCTGGCTACATTAGCTAACTTAACGTTCCGACTTAACGTTAATTGTTCTAAGAAAATTGTATAGCTAACGTTAGCTTACTTGGCGGACAATGTAAGCTAGCACTGGTGGCTAAATGTATCACTCGTTTAATTGCAAAGTTACTAATTAAAGTGGAATTACCCAGGTAAAGTTAGCTAAGAAACTCACTCGGATACACACACAAGTCGTTTCCCTTCAAAACAGGAAGCTTCCCGCACTCGTTCTCGTTCTCTTAATACATCCATAGACTCATATAGAATACATCCATGTCCCGCACGCCCACATCAGTCCGACGGTGTTTTCATTCCCCTTTAAACCCCAAGAGGGTGACGAAGGTTCCTCTTTACGCTCTGTGCTTGAACAATGGCTAACATTTCCTGCACTAACGTTGTACAGTATTTTCCGGTTTACAACCTAAAAAGAGAACGCGACTGTGGTGGTCACACAATCACTGTACTCCAAGCTTTACAAAACATATCAACCAGTGCTAATGTATTTCCTTTCTGTCTGATGCTTTAGAGAGGTCTAATCAACAACAGTCTAGTGTTCAACTTCACTTTCAGTATTATCAGTACAAGCAATTTTTTGGGGAAAAAGGGGTGAATCTCCCACAAATTGCGACAGAAAATCTGACATATGTTTATTACTTATACAAGTCTCCTTTATAACGTATTGATAAAAGATATTTTAACTAACATATCACCATGAAACTACCCCAGTTTATTACTTACAGTAAGACAATACTTTTTTGTATTACAAGTTGTCTGAACCATTATTATCAATGAGACATTGTCTAATTAAATATGTGCAAACACAAATAATGGTGTTTCAGTATTGTTCAACTTGGACCCTATTTTCACATGTATTGGTGTCTATAGGTGACTAATGTGAACCAAAATCTTTAAGGTCTTTTGAAATCTGTGGACCAGTATTGAGTGAGAACGCTGTAACCAGCAGCCACAGACCGGGCTGCAATGTAAAATGCACACCGTCAGTTTGCGTCCACTAAAAGTGTTGTTTTTGCCACTGACAGGTTCAGATTGTTATTCTAAGTGTCTGATAACATTATGGAAAGGATCCCTACAGAGATAGACCTTTTCGTTAAAGAGTCAGTCCTTCCAGAAAAATGCGGAGTCTTTTTGTGATTGTTGCGGGCAAAAATCCTTAAAAATCTTAAAAAATGCGATGGAATATGTGGGATATTTATGTAATTTTATGCGATGAAATTGCGGGAACTTGCAAAAACCATAGACTGTATATATTAGTGGACAGAGCATCCGGTTCAGCAAAATGCGGCAAATGCGGAAGTGCCTTAAACCTGCATTCTATCTGAATTCCAGCAGGGGGCGAGACGTGCGGTTGCAAAAAGGAGGTCCGTTTCTATAGAAGTCTATGGCGAAATGACCCACTTCTCACTTGATTTATTACCTCAGTAAACATTTCAATTAAGAGTTTATATTCTCAATCGCTAGTTTTAAGTCTTGTGCAACACAGAATGATGTTCATTTTTTGAATTATGGTCTCTTTGATTTTAAAATCGGCGATAAAGCAGGGGGTGTTTTAGGGCGTGGCTATGATGTGATTGACAGTTCGCGGCCTGTCAATCATGACAGAGGTTTAGCAAAGCTTATCCATGGCACGTAAACTTCACTTTGGAGGTTGACCAGTTTTCGTCTTCGTGACTGTGACAGTTGGTCGCCTAATAATGTCTTGTTCAACGTTCGGTTGTACGACAAGACACTCAAAGGAGTCGGCAGTTCAGTTTTTCCGGTAAGTAACGTTACATTTTGTTATAATACTGTTTTTCGTTAGCCAACGTTAGCATCCCAATTAATATCAGTTAGCTAGCTAGATTGCACCTTGCTAACCAAGCTAGCGGGCTAACAAAAACGTTATGCAGACCAGACCGTATAAACGGATTAAAATATATATATTTAACGTTACAGTCGTATACAGTAGGTATGCACAACGGTCTCGCCGGTGATCTGTTTTTAACCATATGTGATGTTATTGCTAATCGATGCGCATATAATGGTAATGTTAGCTTAAAGTCAAAGCCTGATATAGCTAACGTTATAGTGCAAATTCATATAAACCCTATTCGTACGGGTGTATAATCATTTTGGGACCGCTGTGTGATTTAGAAAGTACCCCCTCACATCTGAGTTTCGTGTGGGGCATTCGCACGGGACAAGCGGAGACTGCTTTTACTTGAATATACTGAAATATATGTACCCCGCCCGAGAGTTGGGCAACGTTACCCGGAGGTCACCCTCACCTCGGACAAAGCCGCGCTGGAGCGCGTCGACGGACTGGGCAGTAGGCCAGAATACCCGTTTTTGCGATAAATATAAAAAATATTCTTGAAAAGTCTTCAGTTCTGCAGCCAAATGTATTGTATAAAGCACCAGGTTCAATATTATTTTCTCAAAATTCTAAATACATTATTTCAGACCGTTAATGTACCTAACAAGCATGCTGAGTTATTAACCACTGTTGTTGATGCTGTTACACTGATGTCTTTCTTCCACTTACTGTAGTTGTGTCTGCTAATCTATTTGAAGACCTTCTGTCAGCACATTAGTCTGTTTTAAGATGAGTCACATGTTACAATCTATATTTACAAATTCTGTTTATTACTAAAATGTACATATCACTAAAAACGTGTTGCGTACAATACACATTGTCTAAGATAAATTTGACATGTAGGAGTATGTTTACTTAATACTGCATGTCCTCAACTGAAGCATACCTTTATGTACAAGCTCATATAGTAATATAATTCATTGTGATCTACCATGCCTTAACTACATGTTTGTCTTTACAAAGGTATCCACACTGAAAACTGAATGACCAGAGCCTATAGAAGGAAGACCTGGTGTATAGCGCAGCGTATTTGGTGCCATTCATCTTGTTGTGGAAAACAGATTGCATTGACCACATCCGAAGTTCTCAAATGTGTTCTGATTATAATGATGCCAGAAAATCATTTTTGGTTCAGCTTCTGCTGCTGAAAGGACAGACCAACTTTTAGCACTTTAGCAGTCATTGGTATTTAGAGGTTCAAAATGTGAGTCCTGTAATAGATGTGTCCTCTTGTGTTACTGTTAGGCCTGCTGCTCCTAGGTAGCTTCTCTGTCTCTCCTCTCTCCCTCTCTCTGTCTGTCTCTTATTGCAGGAGAGGAATCTAGAGTGTGGGAGTCTGTGTTCCAGCTGCCTCTCATCTACCACAATCAACCAACAATTTGTGATAATACTTTTGTTATAATGAACTTGCAATAACCTTATACAGATTAAACAGCACCTAGTGCATTTTCAATTACCTACTAAACACTTGACTATGTATGTCAAAATTGAGTATATGCCTATACATTAATCTGAAAGGATTTTGGTGAAGTGTTTTCATGGTGATTAAAATTGACAAGTACATAAAGACACACAAGAAAAGCACAATTTCCCTGATCCTTCTTTGTCAACATTCAAGTATGGTAACATTTGAGAAATCATTTTTTTGTTGATTAAAGCCAAAATAGACACTTTTAATCTATTACAAATTCTATCAAATTACCAATGTCTTCTTGTATGACTACAATATTGTGTATGTTCCTATAGTTGCTTCAGAAAAACAACAAATGTAGCTTTAGAAAGACCTTTATTTCACATTGAAATGGGCATTAACTTCAAAAACTACATAAACCACAAACACTGGCAATATTTTTAAGATTATGTTAGGGGTTAAATTGATGAATTAAATAATGTAGTTCACCTTTTACAATCCAGTGTAAATTCCCCACACAAACACTGCTGTGGGTCAAGGTAAAGGCAAACTTAACTGTCACGAGACATGTCTGCATAATAAAAAGAGGTAGTTGAATCACTAGTGCCACATTGTTAATTACAGTAGAAATGGCTGACATTACAAACCACAATATAAAAATATAGCTTAACATATACAGCTTAAAGCACTTGTGCAGCACTCTGTTCAGTCAAGTCCAAATGCCTGGGTAAAGAAATAAAAGCTGCCTTTACAATTACAGTGAGCATAGGGTGACAGTCTTTTGGTTGTCTGTAATGCACAGTGGAAAAAGAAAAAAAAACCTGCGAGCCTTGTCGATTTTCCCCGGATTGTTAACAGCCCTCCACCTGCATCTCTGGGTGATGACTGAGAAGATCGACTTACTTCTGAGGTATTGGGTGGGTGCACATGCCATCGTGGCTCTCCACACTCCTATTTCTGAAAGAAAGAGAGTCATCAATTTCCATTTGAGCCCCTCATAGTTAAATATATATGCACACTAGCATGTAACTGTACTTCATTAATTATCGGGGGAGAATACATATGAATCAACAACAGTCTATTGTTCTTTGGTGTAACTTTGATTTAGTTAAATGAGCTTATTTCTGCTAACGTTAGCTCTTAAAATCATGAAAAGGCTAAATGCGCCAACCATAGACTGATGGCGCAAACAGTAGCAAGACATTATTGGTGCATTATGGTTGTTACAGTTAACCAAACGTTCTAAGAAACTTGGTTATACATTTGCTAATACTTAGATTAGATAATGATAAGCATTGACAATCCCCGTTTTGCATTTCGCTGACACTACGTTTAAATTAGGTAAACTTCGATTTGCAGAAAATTAACGTTAGCATGTTTTACCAGTGGTTAGCTAACGTTACAGACAATTTACATGGTAACTTCAGATACATTTACTTTACAATGTGACTCCTCTTATATGTAATATAACTATGGGACAAAGATATATTTAAAACCTAGCAAAGCTATATCTTACCTCGAATTATGTATGCTAACTTTCAGCAGCAGTTGCATCCAGATTGCCAGTGAATGTGTAAGGTAACGAAGAGTGTAAGCAGCGTTGCCAACTCCACAGTCAGATACCGCCCAACAGTCTATGGCTCCTCCCTCACTCCTCCCTCTCGTCTAAAAACGTCACATCCGCAACCAGGATGGCTGCGCCCATAAACGCAAACTCGAGGACGGATTGCTGATCTCCACAGACCAATGGGTGACGTCACACATGCTCTGTCCATTAATATTATACAGTCTATGGCAAAAACTGCGGTTTCATCATGGCTTCATCGCGGGGTTTGCAGCTTTTCGATGATGTTCACGTCGCGTAATTACGTCACTTCATAACGTTCCCATGGCAACAGGGGGAAATGTCTGCTCTTGTGTGATGTAAACGCTACATTTTTCAACTTTCTGCTAAGATATATGTGACTTTTTTTGCAACAAAAATTCTTCTTCACCCAGAACATCGCCTTGGAATTGGGTGGCACCTACACCGGGGTCTTGGGTGCAGCTGACGCTATGGACTTACTACACCCTGCTACGCTCTGCGATTCCCCGCAGTGTCCGACTGCATCCTGCTGCGTCCAACCACGTCCACCCAGGCTGCTGTGCCACACCACACCCTGTAATGCCCTGCTGTGCCCTACTATGACATGAACTACTACGACTACCATTGTGGTCACTGTTTAACTATCTTTATTATGACTATTATTGCCACCATTCACCACAACCCCAACCGGTGCCGTCAGACACCGCCTACCAAGAGTCTGGGTCTGTCCGAGGTTTCTTCCTAACAAAAAAGGGAGTTTTTCCTTGCCACTGTCGCAATAGCTACTGCTAATGCTTGCTCTTGAGGCAACCACTGTAATAGTTGGGGCTTTGTAAACTACAGAGTGTGGTCTAGACCTACTCTATCTGTAAAGTGTCTCGAAATAACTCTTGTTATGATTTGATACTATAAATAAAATTGAATTGAATTGAATTGAATTGAATACTGGACCACAGATTTCAAAAGATTTTGGTTCACTTTAGTCACTTAGACACCAATGCATGGGAAAATAGGGTCCAAGTTGATAAATACTGAAACGCCATTATTTATGCAAATTAGCACATATTTAATTAGACAATGCCTCATTTTGCATAATTAAAAATAAAAGTTCAGAAAAACAAAATAATGATTGAATGTAAGTAATCAACTGGGGGAAGTGTCATGCTGATATCTGTTAGTTAAAATATTTTCCCCATTCACCTGTAGTGTCAACATGGGCTGCAATGGGAAATTGGCATCACGATATCAGTATTTTTCAGTACTTTCCACCAGTTAGATTTCTTAGGACTTTTTATATGTGAGTTGTTTGTTGCAATTTGTGTGGGGTCATGTTGCATAATACGACCTCTGAGAAAACACATGAGTTTCACATGTTGTTTTTGCTTGACTTTTAATCAAGAATCCTGAGGCGAAAGCGAAAACATTTTATAACCCACAACTGTAAAGGGCTGTTTGAGGGTTAAGACTTGGTTGTAGGATTAGGGTTAGAATTAGGTTATGGTTAGGGTGAGGGTAAGGGTTAAGGTTAGGCATTTAGTTGTGATGGTTAAGGTTAGGGTAAGGGGCTAGGGTATGCATTATGTCAATGACGGGTCCCCACAAAGATAGTGCCCTGTGTGTGTGTGTGTGTGTGTGTGTGTATGTTTGATTGTACTTGGCTATGACTCACAAACTCTGATGGAATCTTGGAGGTTTTTCATGTTCCTGTTATTCTCAACATTACTCAAGTGATAAACACAGAGTCAAATCATTTGTGGAATTTATTCTTTCACTTTAAAAGCTGAGGTTTATTGTCAGAGTCACTTTTACACAATATAATGGTGCAAAGCTGCATGCGACCAAGGTATTTCTTAGCAGAATGTTGAATCTGAATTCTGTTAGTGTGTGTGTGTGTGTGTGTGTGTGTGTGTGTCTGTCTATGTGTGTGTGTGTGTGTGTGTGTGTGTGTGTGTGTGTCTGTGTGTGTGTACAAATATTTACATTATCATTTGGTCTTCAGTGTGTGGTGCTATTGAATTGTATTAAATGAAATGCTTCTTGGTATTATACAATACAGTTCAACATTACATAGGTGTGTGTACCACATATAAACAGTATATATAAGTTGATATAAAGTATAATATATGATGATCTAAATGAAAAAAAGGAGAATGTGTAACTTTAAAATATCACTTTTTATAAGGAACAATCTAAACAAAAAAAAGCCTCAATAAAGAGAAGTTGCAAGAAATATACTGAATAATAATCCTACTACTTATTGTGTAATAGCCCTACATCTAACATGTTGAAAACAATATCTGTTGTTACCAGAGGAACGTCCCCACCAATGATGTTTATGAGGGCATGTGTGGAACAATCAGACGCTAAAGATGTCAGCCTGCAAGCAAGCAACCTGAAACTCCACAATCTCTCTGCACTAAGGCGCAAGTTATGCATGTGAAGCAATGTTGCAACTCAGCATGTTCTCTCTCATCTCTTCAGGCCCTATGTGTGTCTGGCTGAAAGACAGTTAAGACAATAAAGTCTATGAATTGCTAAAAGGTACAACATGGGAACAGCTGCACTGCCAATGAACAGTTTGGCACAACTGGCACAAAAAATACATAACACAACCCTGAAAGTATAGAGAAGTACAAATGTCTTGTCTTTCAGTGGCAAGAAATTAGACCTGGATTGTACTGACATGAAGCCCTGACATGTCTTTTTAATTTGCCAGGAGCAGGACACATTATAATAGGCTGCCTTTATCCCTATCTTAGCGAATTGCATAGTCAACTAATAACATGGGTGTGCATCATGATTATGAAAATGATCGTGCCATTTAGTGCTGTCAAACTTAACGGGTTTAATCATTTCTGTTAGGTTAATTTGAGACATTAAACTTATTATCTTACTTATTATCTGCAGAAAATGAAAAAAGACATTGACTTTGGAGCAGATTATCCCATTTTATTGCTGTTCATATTTACCCTCAATTCACATTACTTTGGGAAAATGTATTGTTTGGATTCACTCAATATGATAGAAAGCTTTATTCAGAGTATTCTATGATACATTTAATAATTATTTTAACCAAATTTTATTTGCATAAGTCAAAGTTTTTAAAAAAGAAGCCACGCTTTTTGGAGCTGGCTGCCAATATTAAACAATATTTTTTTTTCCATTTCTAACTGTACAATCAAAAAAGCTGTTAGATCATATGACCTTTGTAAGCTTTACAAAATATTCGTATGAAGTTTTTTGCTTGTTTTTTTTTTTTTTTCCTTTAGTAACCCCCTGGCTCGTTTAGAACGTAGACTGTCAAGATGTACAGAAGATCGTTGTTTCCTACTGTATGTCCACGTTCTTCAATAAAGTTGGATTTAAAAAAAAAAAAATAAAAAATAGCTTTTGGTCAAGAATCCTGAGTCGAAAGCGAAAACATTTTCATTTGATGTGAAACTTAACTTACAATCACTGTCAGCATGCTTGCTGTCTGGTTGAAGCTGACAACCATCCTTTGTCTGTCCTGCACAGCCCTGAGCGTCCCAGGTAAGACGGCTTACATGTGGTGAGATACTGTATACTGACCTAGTAGAGTGGTTCTTCCTACTACATGTGAAAACATGGCTTTGATTTAGTTTAGTACATCGCCAATGTTCTCTGTATATGATTTGCTCAGAATATACTGCCATTTGTAACAAACTTTAAAGGCTTGTATTTGTGTATTTGAAATACTTAAAATACATTATTTAATATGTCATTCTTTTCTCAAATGAGACACATTTAAACATCATTTGTGTTTCCTGGGACTGCAGTACCTGTAAGACCGTTTTATGGTTGTAATACATTATTTAATATGTCATTTTTTTCTCAAATGAGAGTTTAGACGTCTTTATTTGGCGTAAATGTATGGGAATTGTGAATTACGCCGTCGCCACGTTGCCGTCGGAAAATATTTCTAATAACATGCACTCGCCGCCTATTCGCCGCTGGTCTCTCGTCTGCAATCCATATTACAGTTTTTTACGATCGCTATGACACTTTTTTCAATACTTTTAACAACTTTCCTAAACTCTTAACACAGTTAGCACAACATCCGTCTGTGTAGTCTATACAATTAACACATTTATTGTTGCTCTGACACAAAATGCATACAGTTAACACAAATTTAAAATGCTTGAACTTCTTTTACACACAAGCTCCACCAAGACCAAAACAATGGATTTTTATTGCCAAATTTACAAATGCTTTCACACTGAATGTCAGAACAGATAACATCATGTTCTAAACCTAACTTATAGGCTAAAGTCAAAGTGAACAGCTGATCATATTTTAAATTGAAACACAAATATATCCCCTGCATTTTATATATGTATTTATTGAGAAACAGCTGATTTGAAGTTATGCAAATAGATCAATCACAGCTGATTCCCTTCTAGAAACACACTCAGGTGTTGAGGTTCTTTCAATAGCATGATCATATGGTAGTACAGTAAAAGAGGACCTATTTGAACAATATACTGTAGATGAACACAGAAAGTAAGAAAAAAGCCTTCACGAGGGGGAGGAAGAGGAGTACCAGGACAATTCTGTCTCTGTCTCCTTTTTTTAATAAACCGTACATTCTATAAAGCTACTCTGAGATGGGTCATTCATTTTTTGTATTGAATTTCTGCAGCAAAAGAAACAAAATGGTGGCCGGGTTGGTTCAGTGGGTAGAGCAGGCGCACATATACTTGGAGGTTTATGTCTCGACGCAGAGGTCCAGGGTTCGAATCCCACCTGTGACGATTTCCTGCATGTCTTCCCCCTCTCTCTCCCCTTTCTCAACTAGCTGTCCTGTCAAATAAAGGCCAAAATATATATATATATATATATATATATATAAATGTAGAGAGGCTTCAAGAGAAACTGCAGTCCAAAACACAATCTATGGTCAATACAATATACTGTTGTCTATTGCAGTGGTTCCCAACCTGGGGTCCGGGGACCCCTCAGGGGGGCGGCAAAGATCAGAGGTGGTGCGCAAATCTTTATCTGGTTTGAGGTTGAGGTATAAAAAAAAATATTTGCACATGTTAAACAAATTATGATAATACACTAGAATATATAATGTATACAAAAGTCTGTATAAAAACTATATATTTTTGTTCTTGCTTAAAATTGTAGGCAGGCTACTTAGTAAGCCAAACCTCCGGGACCTCTTAACCTGTGACCCTTGCTGTCATCAGGTCAGCTGCTAGCTGCTATCATCCTCATTTTTCCTGCCGCCACGGCATCACTATTTTATGAATGAAACATGGCGGAGAAACGTAAAAGTGGTGATAACTCCTCTGTATCAAAAAAGAAAGTAAGGCTGTATCTCGAGAGTTACCTCAACTTCGGTTTTGGAGGGGGGGCTCAGCTTTTCTTAGACATAAGTAGGGGGGGCGCCAAGGAAAAAAGGTTGGGAACCACTGGTCTATTGTATAAGGGCAGACCTGACACATAAAATAATGCAGTTTCTGTAATTCCATGTGATGTTAGTGTTTTGTATGACATTGTGCAGTGATTGACTAAATGTTCCTGTTGGGAGAGAACATGTGTTAGTGTTTTGGAAGAATTATTTGATTTTGAGACATGATTGCATTGTTTTGGTAAACACAGTGTATTGTGTTAGTGAATTATTGTATTTTGAAAATCAGTGTTGGAGTTTAGTTTACAATGTGTGATTTTGAGCATGAAATTAACTGTTTTGCCAATTGTGTGTTGTAGGTGTGTTGGTGCGTTAAGAGTTTAGGAAAGTTGTTAAAAGTATTGAAAAAATTGTCATAGCGATCGTGAAAAACTGTAAATCAATTGAAAAATACACACGGTTTGGCGGAGACAGGGTGGGTAGCCTGCTCCTTCTCCTGGTTATCCTTTGAATGACAAGTATCCACTCGCCATATAAAACGGCCTTGTCGCTTGAGTTGACTTGTGGAGTTGTTGCCTACGAAATTGTAAGTCATACAGCTTTTGGCAGCTAAGATGGCTAGGACTAGTAGTAGCAAATGTTGCAAGAGGTTGTGTGTGGCGCTGTTATCATTTTAGATTGAATTGTAGTAGGACTCAACTGAACCGGGTTAATGATACTAGAGACTCTCGATTCGTGAGTCAATTTAAAGACTTGGGTTAAAGATCCGAGTGAATCACGACTCAAACAGGTTTAGTAGCCTGAAGTGCACCTCTCGAAAAATGTAAACACGTCGCAGCAACGCATGACGCTCGGCCGTGGCTTGGTAGCGTTGCATTTTCCCATAGACTGTATATAGAATGGACCAACAGATCCCGTTGCTCTGGACGGAGACCAGTGAAGGCTATTAGAAGCACTTTTCCGGTGATGGTTGAGCGTTACTGCGCAGCCTCCAACTGAGAGACGATGTAAATGTGACGTAAGCAACCTGTCTGAAAGTTGTAAGTCTTCTGGTAGCTGTGCCAAGAGAAATCTCAATCATTCCCAATCTAGCAGAGACGGAGAGCGTAGGTATATGTAAGGAGATAACATAAGCACAGGCTAATTATTGCTAACTAAAATGCTAGTTAACATTAGTAATTACACTTAAACAGCTAATGTGAGACGAAACTGCTTGCGCGCTTCTCCTGTACTATACGGTGGTGATGGCGCAGTGGATATCCCACTGCAATACATCAACCAAGGTGTCAGCTAAATGACATGTAATGTAATAATACGGTAATTCCTCTACTATGCGCCAGTAAGTCGTGCGATTATGACACAATCGTTAGCCTATTTTTATAAAAACGTCTGCTACGGAGCCATAACGTGAGGTACAAGGTAATGGAGCCTTTTATACATTGCCATGTTTCTTTAGAAATAAACAATGGACAAATAGAGTCTTTAAACACTTCAGATGTAAAGTTATTCTCTGTCAAAGTGGCGCCAAAATGAATGGCAGTCAATGGAATGCTAACGGGAGGTGATGGCTTGTTAGCATCAAAATGGCGCCATAGGAGGTTCGCGGTCCGAGGAGAAGCTTACCCCCTTGCATTTTCTCCGACTCATTTCCTGGTTCTCCTTCTCCATGAACAACATGAAATCAAGGAGAGGGTTAACTTTTCCTGCTACAGATTTCCCACCGTGGTCAGAAAGCACAGGGGAGACACTTTGTTTCTCTCACTATGACTCTAGAGTTTTTTTTATTTATTTATTTATTTTCTTTTCAATTCATTTATTGAGAGCATTTGTAGTTACAAACAACACATACAAGTACATACACACAACTACAAAAATAAATACATAAGCAACTCATATCCCAGGGAGTCTGCAAAGTCAAGCAAGGCTAATCAACAAGCAGTCCAATTCATAGCATCACTTACAGTTAGAAGAGTTCCAATATCATTCAGTCACGTGATGTCACATGTTGAATATATCTGCACAGTCTTTAGAGCTTTACAGTTCTTTGAATATCTTATAGAGTCCAAATATTCACTGACTTCATTTTCAAACACAGGAAAGAAAGGTTTAGAGCCCCTGAACTTACATTTATGGATGTGATATTTAGCAAGTAGAAATAAAAGATTAATTATGAAATATTTTCCTTCCTTGTCCGTCTTAAGCTCAACCACACCAAAGAAAACATCCTTAAAACAAAAAGAGAAATCCGTAATGATATTGGTTTGGATAAATTCAAGGACGTTTGACCAGAATTTTTCTGTGTAGGAACATTTCCAAAATAAATGGGAAATATCTTCATCTGATCTTTTACAGAAAGAGCATTCAGATTCAATATCTGGTTTATAGCGCTTAAGCAAACACTTTGCTGGGTAGAATCTGTGAATTAATTTAAACGTAATTTCTCTCACTTATTAGTAAGCATATATTTGAAAGGCAAAGACCAAACGTTTTTCCAAGGGACATTCTCTATTAAACTGTTCCAATATGGGATTATATAAGGAATAGTAACAATATCTTTTTGGTATAAAGTCCTAATTGTTTTATTTTTAGTCCGGCGCACCGCAGAAAAGCATAAACTCCCCACAGCAGTATCAGATAAATCCATATTGTGAATCAGTGGCCATGGGAAATGAATGCTTCCCAGCAGCATTCTGATTTCAGAGGGAATTGCATCAAAGACAATTGCATACTCCTTACACAACCGAAACAGGAATTTGAAATTTCCGCAAAAAATCGGAATAACTGTACAGTTTGCCGTTCGTGTCAAAGAGTTGGCCAACAAGTAAAATATTATTCCTGTACCAGTTTTCAAAAAATAAAGATTTGTTTTTGAAGAGAATGTCCTTATAATGCCAAATGTAATATCGATGAGGTGAGAAGTTATGTTTAAATAAGAGAGACCAAGCCAAAAGCATGTGTTTATGAAAATTGGACAGTTTGATTGGGATTTTGCTAATATTATAATTGCATAATAACAGAAAATTCAGGCCACCGATTTTAGAGAAAATATAGTTTGGAATAAAATTCCATAGTGATGTTGGATTATTAATGAATTGTCTGAGCCAGTTGATTTTGAAGGTGTTGCTTAAAGTTGTGAAGTCCAAAAAATGTAAGCCCCCACACTGATTTGTGTTCATTAGGCCTAACAAAAATAATTGTTTGGTTCCGGTTTCCAACCGACCCTGTCAATTTATGTGCGACCCAAATTTATTTTATGAGCTTGTGGAAGAAATTATACGAATTAAATAAATACCCAAATAAAAAGTTTGAGGCAAACTATAATTAGATTTTTGTAGAGCACTCTTGCGATGCAAGATGCCTGTTGTCCTCCAGCAATGCTGGAAGAGGACCCGATGTCGCTGCAGCTGCACTTAACGTCGCCATGTCCAGTTTTACGGCAGCAGCAGCAGCGTGAGGACGGCACCTTCAAGCAGCCCTCACTGGCCAGCTACAGCGCTACTGTGCCGCCGGGGAGCTTCAACACGTTAAACAGGGCAGATGAAACCGCTCATGAACTATATGTTGTGTTTAATGTTGTTCAAGAGGATGGCAACGTAGCAAGCAAACACAACTTCACAACACAATTCATTTGGATACAAGCGTTGCATTATGGAAGATAGACGGGATTCTGAACACCAGAGCTGATGTGTGTGCGTTACTTCACGCAGCACTTGTAACTGATTGCACATTATTTATACATTATTATACATTATTTACTGCTGCTGGCGCAGATGAACTAACGCTACACTCATTACCATAAGTAGCCTACAATAAACCCTCCATGATTAAAAAGTCAATACTTATCAATAACCACCTACCTGTTCTACAGGCATAAACATGTAGAAACTGATATTTCAGTCTGCTCTGTCTGCGCTGTCCACTCTCACCGCGCTGTGCAAACACAGCTCTACTCTGCAAATAGCGACTTTTTACAAACAAGCTCAAATGAAAGATGTCCGTTTGTAGTCTAACTGTTTATCTTAGTTTGCAACAAATCTTGAACTTTGGACAAACTCTTGTAAACTCAGCTGCTGTCTTAACGAACCATCCTCTCCGCTGGAGCTGTAAACCTATGGATGTATTATAAGACCAAAACAGATGCGTGTGGCTACTTAATATGCACGTGAATGACGCCTCACCATGTTTTCAATTTACTCAGCGACAACTGTACATGTAGTGCAGGTAGGCTATGTTATGAAAAAATACATTGCTACTGTAAAGGAACAAAAAAGGAACAAAAAAATATCCTACCTTTCCCTTGCTGCCACTGGGAAAAAAAATAAAGATAAAAAATAAAATAAATTCCCTATCGACCCATGACCTCAACTGACAACCAACCAGAACCAAACAATTTTTTTTTTATGCCTTATTACAGACTTTTTGACAAAGTGAGTTTTGTTTTTCCACACGAAATTAAACAACATATTGTCAATTATTTTTGATCCCCCACAGTCAACATATATTTCGTAGTGAGTTATTCCACTCGGTACAGTCAAGGAATGAACATTGTATGCGTGAATGAGCACATGTAAGTTTGTTAAATAACCAGAACCCATGTTTCAGTTACTTTGATGTTCTGTGGCAGAGATTTACTGCGTTTAAGGACAATTTAGAGAGTTTGATTGTTCATATTTCTGAGTAGATTTAATACTCTACATCGCTGTTATTAAGCTAATGCTAACGCGCTAATGCTAACGCTGTGAGCTGCTAATCTGTGGGTGTAGTATATTAAGATAGTTGATGCTAATGTGACAGTTTTGTATTCATTTGACATATATGACATCCTGCTAATAATTCTTACACATATATATATATATATATATATATATATATATATATATATATATATATATATTATATATATATCGTTTGACAGCCCTAATATATATATATATATATATATATATATATATATTAGGGCTGTCAAACGATTACAATTTTTTAATCGCGATTAATTTTATTTTTTTAATTTATTTCTATAGTTAATGTATTTTTTCACATGATTAAAATTCTATTATTTTGCATTTCAGAACAGTTTTTAAGTACATATTAACAATTGAAAGCGATTTTTACCAGTGTATCTTGATTGGGAATCAAATGAATGCAAAGAAAGTTACTTTATGAACTTGATTTTAAGATTTGTAATTATTTATTTACTGTAAACAAAAGAAAAATGTGTGAATCTGTCAATATTGCACAATTCCTCCAAGTACCTAACTAAAAATCCCTATCCTTACTAGAGTCAATATAGTGTTTAGTAACTCCTAAATAATGTTGATTACTTACTGACGTCCAGTGATCACCGGTTAATGAAGCACCTTGCAGCTGTTCCAGTTCGGCTGCTTTCTCCGTGTCGTACAGGCTGTGTATGGTGAAACTACTGTCTCCCTCGACGGCAACAAGACAGGTCAGAACATGCCAACCGTAGTACGTCTTTAAGACCCGAGTCCTCTACGATGCTGACAGGTCTGCAGTTAGTTGCCACCCGTTTAGCCCGCTAGCGGGTAGCATCACGTTAACTGTACTACTATGCTTAGCTCCGTAGGTGGTAGCTCAAGCTTGACGTGCTTTGGTGATATTTTAATTTGGCTTTACACAACGTGCATATGGCTTTCGACTTGTCTACGAGGCATCCGGGACTTTTGGAAAATAAAAAGCACCATTCAGAGTTATTGCTGCTGTCTTTCTCCATCATGCCTTCAGCATGTGTTAGGAGGAAGTGGCAGCTTGATGATAAGTAACGGTGCTGCAAAGGGTCAAAATAGTAGCCTGATTGGCACGACGCAAAGCTGAGTGAAGTGTAAAATAAATGAATAAATGCCGGCATGCGATTAAAAAAAAATGTATCGCTTTGCGTCGGCCCTTAATTGCATCACTATATATATATATATATATATATATATATATGTGTATATACTGTATATACGGTATATGATTGGTTGGCAGTGATCTGCTAACCAATCAGGAGTGATTTTACTTGTTTAAGAGTAGCGGCTTCAGCCAATACTGAGTGAGGAAATTCAAGCCAGGCCAGACATTCTCTCGACAGGCGCGGTGTCGCTGCTATTCATATGCTAATTAGGCCTGACACTCTCTGGCCAGGAGAGGTTTCCCTGCTATTCATATGCTTATTAGAGCCATTAGCACCTCTGCAGGAGCTCTCCACATACGTCATGGTTAGTTTCCGACAATATGTGGCACAGACGAACGTGACGTTCACAGCCTGTAAATTGTCGTTTTTTTGGTAGTCTCTGTGGAAACGCAAGCAGAGCTGTTCACGCTCTATCTTGGGGAGCGTCTGGAATTGAGTTGCTCTGCCAAAGACCCCCTCCATGCTGTCAACTGGACCAAAGACCATGTGGCAGTGGTGGATGGAGAACACGCACGCATCCGCAATGACCAGCTGGAGATTGAGACTGTGGAGCTGACGGACTCTGGCCTGTACGCATGCACCACCTTCGGCAACCACAGCGTCTACTTCAACATCACAGGTAAAGTCGTAGACACGGCGCAGATGAATCGGAGCATCCTTTGTAATTTGTTATTCTACTTGTCACAGAATAGTCACGTTCTTGTACTTCAGTGTAAAAGTAAATAATTCGGATAATGGGCATGAAATGCCATCAAAATGTTGCCATCACAAGTTAAAAGTGAGCAGTTAAGGGCATGGACATGACAAAGCACTGTGTGGATCAGATTAAATGGAATTGTAACTTTGTGTTTCTCTAGTGGATACCCTGGCCTCATCTGAGGATGACGATGAAGAGGAAAACAAGCCGTCGGGCAGTCAAAAACCTCTGCGTAAGTGTGCTGATCTCTTCAAGTTACTAATGCTACTGCAACAAATGGTCATTACTCGCTCGCCCAGAGTCACAGGGTTGTGAGTAATTGTCATGAATAGACAGTGATTTGAAAGCTTTATAATTCAATTATGGGTCTGCCATGTGTGTGTGGGTCACACTTGGGTGAATGATTTCACTCTGAATCAGAGCGTTTTCACTACCTCTGTGACAGCTTTCACTTGTGGAATGTTCCCTGCGGTGACTAATGGCGTTTTTCCATTACATGGTACCTGCTCGACTCGCCTCGACTCGACTCGACACACTGTGCGTCCGTTTTCCATTGCAGATTTTAGTACTGCCTCAGCGTGGCTGGTCGTTATGCCGTATCTATGCACACACCAGCACACAAGTATAAACATCAGGCCACTTGAGTTTGTTTTACAGTTCTGTGGAGGCTCCACGCAGAGCTTTCGCCGTAGCCTATGTAAAAGTGGCCTGATGTTTATACTTGTGCGCTGGTGTGTGCGTGGAGCCGGCCGTGTGTGTGTGTAGTTAGGCTACGGCGAAAGCTCTGCCAGAGCCTCCGCAGAACTGTAAACAAGCTGTGGTACCTGTTAGCAGGTACCAGGTACTTTTTTTCGTAATGGAAAACCAAAAAAGGCGAGTAGAGTCGAGGCGAGTCGAGCAGGTACCATGTAATGGAAAAGCGCCATAACTGTGGTTAACCTTAGATGTCTTCCAATTTGTCTATAGAGTAATTAAAACTCTCAGGCTTAGTCATCTGGCTCCTACTGCCCACTCTGCCCACAAAGAATCCAGCGGCAGCCAAGGACGGCAAGCATGCCAGCCTTTAGTTTGTACTCTGACTTCCAGAGCTTTATCTCCCCCTGAAATGCACACAACAATAACGGAGGCAAAGTAAGCAAAGCAGCATCTAAAGAAGTGATTTTTCATTTTATTTAAAGAAACTTAACATCCTTACTCATTCAGTACTGCCAAGCCCTGTGACTGTAATTTAGAAATCTTATTTTTAAGTCAACATGCATTATGTCATCCATCCATCCATTCATCCATGTCCTGCTGCTTAACCAAGGCCAAGTCACGGTGACAGCAGGCTAAGCAAGGTAGTCCAGACGTCACTCGTTGCTCCTTACCCTATCTCTCAGGGTGAGCCCAGCCCACCTATGAAGGAACTCCATTTCAGCCACTTATATCTGCCATCTCATTCTTTCGGTCACTACCCAAGTGTCCAAGGATGGCTGATGATTCGACCGCAAAGCGTACGGAAAAACTCCTCACAGCAGCGCTCAGCTGGTACTACTCCACCTCCTGCACTAGCTGTAGATACCTAACCTGCCAAAGAGGTGACGTTCCAAGTCCCTAGAACGAGTCTGTGATGCCAGGGCTCAGCACACCTAGGTCCATGCTTTTGCCTGCCACCCAGCTGACAATTCACTGACCCCAATGTCTATCCCTTCGGGTGGTGGGCCCACAGGAATTTAGCTCCATGTAGTTCTTTTGAGCTGTGCCAGGACCGGGCACCAGACCTCCACTCCCAGGTCTGGCTCCAGGAGAGGACCCCGGTTTTCCTGTTTGGGGCAAAGTGCTGCAGATCCTTCTTGGCCGATTCATGTGGGGTCTGTGAATTGCTCTTTGTCTGGCACCTCCCCTGGGACCAATTTGCCTTGGGAGACCCTACCAGGAACTATTACCCTCGACAGTATATCTCCCAGGGTCACGCATACCCCTCCACCAAGATAAGGTGGTGTTTCTCAGAGGGGTACTTATGTAATGTCCTCTGTAAAAGAAAAAGGAGCTTGAGATGAAATTAGTTTTCACCTTTTTAGTTTTGTGTCTTTCAGTTTTAGAAAACGTAATTTTATTTCTTACTCAACTGCTTTTTCTTGTCTTATTCTTTAGCAATGGCCCCACAATGGGCTCATCCAGAGAAAATGGAGAAAAAGCTTCATGCTGTCCCAGCCAGTAAGACGGTGAAGTTTCGATGCCAGGCCAGCGGCAACCCACCTCCCACTCTGAAATGGTACAAGAATGGCAAGGAGTTGAAGAGAGACCATCGCATTGGCTTCAAGGTTAGTAAAAAAAAAAAAAATATTTTGGAAATGGTTCCCCTCAGCTTCTTCTTCGTGACACTACACCCTCCTTAGCATTTCTTATTGAATTACTCCAAGCTCATTTGCTTTTTAGAGATGAACATTATTTATCTGTTTGTGAGATTTGGTCTGACTTTAACGCCACTAATGCCAAATCTATCGTTTCCTGCTGGGCATAAGGAAGCCGTTGTATTTAAAAAAAATATTTGTGCATATAAAATACAATAAAGTAGAAATATACAATAACATAATAAAATGCACCCACCTAACATTAAAATTAAAGACAGCTGTAAACATTTGCAAATGAACATAACTATGTAAAATATTTAAAGGAAAGAAAATAAATTCCAGACATGTGACTACAGGGAAACCAGGAAGAAGAAAAAATTACAGTAACATACAGTATGTACATTGTTTAGCCTATACATTGTATCATAACTACATTTACATAGTGCTGTGCTCCATCAACAACAGAAGTTGTTTGAACATTTTTTTTTTTTAAATCAAAAATTAGGAATGACATGTTAAAGGGAAGTTCCCATAAAGCTGGACCTCTGTACCTGGTTGGAAACTGGCCACGGTTAGTTCTGTAGAACTGACTATATAGTTGTATTAAGTGCTCATTCTTACCGTTTCTATTGTAACTAAAATAACCTGCAGGGATAGATTTTGTGTTAGTAAGGAACTAACAAATTCTGAATCTGTGCACACAGATATGGTTTCACCTGCTCTGTCTCATACCTTAAACTGTATGCCTGGAGTTTTATCTGGGTTGTATAGTTTTTGTTTTTGGTGATCAATTGCTGTTCTGTACGCCCGCCACTGTAATCTTGGCTTTCCCCCCCAAACCTTTAGGTCCGTGACCATGTGTGGACCATCATCATGGAATCTGCAGTACCCTCTGACAAGGGAAACTATACCTGTGTGGTAGAAAATCAGTACGGCAGCATCAATCACACCTACCAGCTCGACGTAGTCGGTAAGTGTTGACTGTAGTCATGTTGTCTGTGTGTTAAACCATGATTTTTTTTGATCATGGTTTTATCACCTGTTGACTATGCATGAGGCTCTACTCTTTTTTTTCACAAATGTCTCATACCAGATTAACCAATCAAATGCAATCGTTGTCACAAAAGCACAGGGACACAGTCTCGGAGCCTTCGTTAAGGGGGAACTGGATCTCTTTGTCAGCCATCTGATAAATAAAGCCTGCTTAATTGTGGCTTGAGTGATGGATCCATGTCGAGTAGAGAAGTGATTACTCCTCTAGGACCTGCCCTGTGGCTCGCTCTCACACCACTGGTTCTATAAATCACGGTCCCACTTCCTCCGTCGCTGTTGTCCCCTGGGCTCCTCAGTAGAGTTTGGTCACAAGTGCTTGCTAAGTGCCCAAGAATGTCTTGCAGAAAAGCCTGGACATTTGACATTCTGCCAGATTCTTGGCTTGTAGGTTTACTTTGGAGAGTTATCGTCATTAAAATTGAGCCGCAAGAACATTTAATTTTCACAGAAACGGCTCCAGATCAGATACTTAACTTGCTATTGTGGCCAACTCTTACACAAGCAGCACATAGCTGGGGAAATGGCCGCTTTAATTCTCCATACGAGAAATGATAGTCTGTAATTTACACAGTATCAGATACAATTTTACAGTGAACCTTGTTTACTATCCGCCCCCGGCCATTTCCAATAACAAAGCCTTGACGCAACGGTGGTTTTACTTGGCTTAGGTTCAGTCAGCTGTGTGTACTTTTGAATTATTACATGTTTGTCTCTTTGTATTACGTTGTTGCCTTAATGCTTGCCTAACATCTTCTAAACTAACATTCCTGTACGTTTTGGTTGTGTTGCAGAGCGCTCTCCCCACAGGCCAGTCCTGTATTCTGGCCTGCCAGCAAATCGCACTGCAGTGGTGGGCAGCAACGTGGAGTTTGAGTGCAAGGTGTTCAGCGACTCTCAGCCTCATATCCAGTGGCTGAAGCACATTGAGCTCAACGGGAGCCGAGTTGGTCCAGATGGTTTACCGTATGTCCGTGTCCTCAAGGTAGGAGCTTTCTCATATCAATCCTGCAGCACAAGCCAGTTGAAATTATTTGTAATGCTAAACAGAAAATGGGACAATTTGGATTAGATATGGTCCTCTATTGCTATGTCAGTTCTTTTCTTAGATGCCCAGTACTTTTCTGTCTGGGTCCTATGCAATGAATGCATTTTATCTTACTTTTGTAACGCTGAACATCACCAAAACAATTTGACACTGCAATTACTTTTTATTGGATTTTGTGTCTTGATACTTTTGTTCTGTGCTGCACATGACGTGTTTTTATTTCCAGCATTCTGGGGTCAATAGCTCGGACGCTCAGGCGCTGACCCTCTACAATGTGACTGAGGAGGAGAGTGGTAGTATATATGTTAAGTGTCCAATTTTATAGGAGAGGCCAATCAGTCGGCCTGGCTGACGATCACCAGATATGAGCCCACAGGTAACCACCACACAGCAGTACAGCGCTCCTAGGACCACCTGGGAAAACTAGGTCCGTAAAACTTGAGACAACCTCGGCTGTTTCTCTCCTCCCTCCCTCCCTCCCTCCGTTTCTCCCTCCCTCTCTCCTGCCTCAGTGCTCCTGACTGTAAATGACGCTATGGAAAATTCCCAGCAGAACAGTTGAAAGTGTTTAGTCTCAGGTTTATGTTGGACCCGTTCTCACTTATGCCCCATGCTTGTGCTGTGCCCTCCTAATAAGGGCCTCTCTTGCCATCTTCTTCTATTACTCGTGCTCCCTTGCGCTTCAAAGTCCTCCGTGCACGGCACACAGGCTCTCTCTCTCCCCTTTTTGTTTTTTCCCAGCTGTCCTCTGCTTATCTATGTTTCACAGACCTCCTGTTGTTTGTCTAATGCTCACTTAGTTTGCAGAAGTGCGAGTGCGAGATTGAGTGTGCCCTGTTCTGCCGTGGAGTTTTCCATGTTGCCCATCTCTTGCATGTAGAGATGAGACTGAGGTATTTGATGTGGTGATGGGGTGGCCCAATGTGGGGTTCAGCAGCGCAGAGTCAACCTAACCAGCTCCTCCACTAACAGATACTGGTTCCTCTGCAGGGGCTCTCGGTGGTACTTTTCTGGCAGATGGTGTTGGATTGAGGAGGAGAACGCTCCTCCATCCCCTTTCTCTTTCAGAATCATTTACTCATGGTTCCCTTTCCCCTCTTGGGCCTCTTGTTGGGTCTGCTTCCTCTGTTATTTTCTAGACCGCTATCCTTAACACCACGGACAAGGAATTGGATGTCCTGCAACTGAGAAATGTGTCTTTTGATGATGCTGGGGAGTACACCTGCTTGGCGGGCAATTCTGTCGGGATCTCTCATCACTCTGCATGGTTGACCGTTTTTGAAGGTATCAGTGGTTCTGTCTCTCTCCTATATTTCCATTGTTTCCCTTTTCCAATTCCAGCCTGGCTGTCCACCTTCACATTTGTCAGAAAGGAAGTCTTGTCCGACTCCAGTGTCTGATACATACTAAACGTACATTGACTTATCTAATAGAAAATGTATTCATGCTTTATTTGCTTGATTGCAAATGAGACTGTTTTTGAAAATATATAAACATAAAAGAAAACCTAAACACACTGTCCATTAATTACAGATTCAGCATCTGACCAATCAGACAATAATCTGGTCCTGATGATTGTTGTGATCTGTGCTGCGCTGCTGCTTGGCATCATCATGTGGGTCCTCACATGGATCATCATTAAGGTGTGTGTGTGTGTGTGTGTGTGTGTGTGTGCGTGTGCGTGTGCGTCACGATATTGACAAAATGTGATATTGCGATATTGATTAGGAATATTGCGATATCAATATTAATTTCGATATTTTTAAACATGTAAAATTACAAAAGTTACTGGAAAACGCATCAAAATAGATTCATAACAAATTAAACAAGTTTTCTTACACACAAGGTTTATTTCAACTGACTGTCATATTGGACTTGAATAAATAAATTAGGACCATGTCTACAGAACAGGACATATTGTACTGGTTGTACAGTATAAAATAAATAAATAAAGAGAACAGGACACAATGTTTCTTTCTCTTCTCTGATTCGTTCCGTTTTGTTGTCTCTATCTATTTCTTCACTTCACTTACACTGTCACTCTGTTGAAATATGCACACACTTCACGTGGTATGCTCCATAGGGTTTGTCACGGAGTGGACCCGTGCGCTGACGTGCACTAACGTGCAAGTGGCACGGTAACTGGCCAATGAAACATGATCATTATAGCGTTTCAAGCGGCCTCTAAATCAAACACAACTAAGCCACACAGCCAACGGACGGGACGCAGCGCTCCACAAAATATACAAAATATTGCATACTTACTGCGACACTTTTGATATATTGCGATAACGATATTGAGTCGATATATCTTGCAACCCTTGTGTGTGTGTGTGTGTGTGTGTGTGTGTGTGTACTTGGCTATGACTCACAAACTCTGATGGAATCTTGGAGGTTTTCCTGTTATTCTCAACATTACTCAAGTGATAAACACACAGTCAAATCATTTGTGGAATTTATTCTTTCACTTTAAAAGCTGAGGTTTATTGTCAGAGTCACTTTTACACAATATAATGGTGCAAAGCTGCATGCGACCAAGGTATTTCTTAGCAGAATGTTGAATCTGAATTCTGTTAGTGTGTGTGTGTGTGTGTGTGTGTCTGTGTGTGTGTGTGTGTGTGTACAAATATTTACATTATCATTTGGTCTTCAGTGTGTGGTGCTATTGAATTGTATTAAATGAAATGCTTCTTGGTATTATACAATACAGTTCAACATTACATAGGTGTGTGTACCACATATAAACAGTATATATAAGTTGATATAAAGTATAATATATGATGATATAAATGAAAAAAAGGAGAATGTGTAACTTTAAAATGTCACTTTTTATAAGGAACAATCTAAACAAAAAAAAGCCTCAATAAAGAGAAGTTGCAAGAAATATACTGAATAATAATCCTACTACTTATTGTGTAATAGCCCTACATCTAACATGTTGAAAACAATATCTGTTGTTACCAGAGGAACGTCCCCACCAATGATGTTTATGAGGGCATGTGTGGAACAATCAGACGCTAAAGATGTCAGCCTGCAAGCAAGCAACCTGAAACTCCACAATCTCTCTGCACTAAGGCGCAAGTTATGCATGTGAAGCAATGTTGCAACTCAGCATGTTCTCTCTCATCTCTTCAGGCCCTATGTGTGTCTGGCTGAAAGACAGTTAAGACAATAAAGTCTATGAATTGCTAAAAGCTACAACATGGGAACAGCTGCACTGCCAATGAACAGTTTGGCACAACTGGCACAAAAAATACATAACACAACCCTGAAAGTATAGAGAAGTACAAATGTCTTGTCTTTCAGTGGCAAGAAATTAGACCTGGATTGTACTGACATGAGGCCCTGACATGTCTTTTTAATTTGCCAATCCCTATCTTAGCGAATTGCATAGTCAACTAATAACATGGGTGTGCATCATGATTATGAAAATGATTGTGCCATTTAGTGCTGTCAAACTTAACGGGTTTAATAATTTGTGTTAGGTTAATTTGAGACATTAAATGCGTTAATAATGAATTGCGGGTTGACCGCAATTTCACTTCGTTGTATATGAGAGGTTGTAGTGAGCTCACTTTTGCTGCTAGGATGAAGACTATGGTATTGAATTAAACGGGAAAACATCAGGCATGCATTGGTACCACTCTAAACATGCTAAATAACTCACCAAATTTAACCAAAAGTTTAACCAAAAACTGGTCTGTCTTCCATCAGAGTGCAGTTTTTCCTTCCAAGGACTCTGATGAAGATGTAACCGAATCGAAACGTTAGTCACTGTTATGCACCTTAAACTTAACCGCTTAAACGTTACTTTGCAGTTTTTCCTTGTCTTTCATATAGAGGGTTTTCACCAATGTCACGTTCTGGGCGGTAACCTGGATGCGTGGCCATTTTCGAGGCACTCGGTGTAAACAACTGAACGGAGTAATGGAGTATTGTGCGCTTTGGATACTTTAAGTGAATGTAGCCATGTCTAAACAACAGAAAAGCTCATCAAAACGCATCCAAGATGCAAAGGCATATAGGGAAGGACTTGTACCAAAAAAGGCGCGATATTTCGAGAAATTACAGTATATTGGCGGTGCAGATCCCTACAAGTTGGCTCCCTCTTCTTAGATCCATGACAACCCGGTGATTCTTCCTTCAGTTGCATATCCCGATATAGTACACTACCTGGTTTTCTTGCTGAGCCCATACACAGCAGAAGACCTTAAGTCCTACGAAGGTTTACCAGGTTTATAACCAGATGGTGTGTGGATGGGTGAGGGAGACGCAGTACCAAGTCATTAACGACCGTTGTGTTGTGAAGGCCAAAGTAAGTAATGCAATAACGTCTTTAATCAACCTAACCTTAACTGTATGATATCATTGCGATACTCAAGGTGTAATCAAGTGAATCTCAATTGTTTTTTTCATTTCAAAGACCGAACAAGACAGATTTTTCCCTTGTAGATCCTGGTTGAGCTTTGCCAACCACAAGCGCCTCCTTTCCTCTGATAACTTCTGGCATTCCTCTCCCTGGTTTTTAATAACTTTTGGAAGTCGATAATATTCCAAATGTTTTTCTCGGTCTGACCTATTGGTACAAACTAAAACATGGCAATAGGTAACCATTTTCCTTGATGACGTTCGGGATCTACTTCAGTGCCTGTGCTTTGTTGTGATGCGGAGTACCTCCAATATGGCGACTTCTGGTCTGATGATGCGTTGTGAAAACCCTCTATTTGCGTTTACTATTGTGGAACTGGCAAAGGCCTGTACTACGAATCACATAAGGAGGCGGTGTTTGCACAGCACGACCAATCGCAAACATCTACCAGAGCTGCATATTTTACATAAGAAGAGCAAACTATTATTTTACATAAATATGAAGAACACAGACATGGTTTTGCAGGCACAACGGCAATACAGTCACTGGTTCCTAAAACAGGAAGGAAAGCCGGCAAAAAAATAGCCGACGCTGTAGATGTGTAATAATCACAACGCTTATCAATATCACCCCCATCAGTCAGGCACAAGATTTGACCTTAATTACACTTGTCCTTTTCATAAACTGCTGTTGCTTTACCCTATTATTTCAGTTGCAACCCTGGCAGCAAGCTATTGTGAGAGAAAATAAAAAAATATAAAAATATAATTCAAACCGCTGTGCGCATTGGCAACACATGGCTCAACAAGCCGACAAATAGCCTACGTAATTCCCTCCACTGAAAATCTATATCTTACTCTCTCTCTCTCTCTCTCTCTCTCTCTCTCTCTCTCTCTCCCCGTGCACCGAGCTCCACCGGATCTTGTTTGTGAAAGAGACACAGAGAAACTTTCCTACTTCCCCAACATTAAATTTGCTTACATTATATTTGAATAGTTATAAGTTATAGTATATAGTAACTAACACTCTCTGTAGTTTTGGTATATGCCTACAGAATATCTAATCCCCATGTTCAGGTACAGCAAGTAGCCTACTTTATCTCTGAAAGTGTTGTCAGTAATACTGTACTGTTTTATAATTACAAGTTTGTGTAATTTGGGGTTTCTGTATCCAGTGACATTTCATTATTTGTATTTTATTTTCAATGCAGATGTAATGACAATGACATTGTACATTTTTTGTTTTTATTTGAAGGCTGAGGATTCATTAATAAACACAACCCCAATTAGCATCATTGGTTTTGAGATGTTACTTGCTGTGAATGCCTTGTCTTGTCATAGTTTCAGGACATCCTGGTCGCGCACGGCTAGGGGCGAATGGCCGGATGATGGGCCTATTTGGCAGAAATTCCAGGGCTGTTTTATAACCCCAGTCCGTCCCTGCACAAGAGCATACCGTTTCTTGTCAGACAACAGTAACATTAGGTGGCAACACCCAACCGTGTTTGGCGTTGGGGGAAAAAAAAAGTGTAGCTCAGCTTAAAAAGAGAATCACAAATACATGAGGAAGACATTTGAGGTATTACTCCAGTTTTCAATAAACAATGACAGGTATTGGGAAGCATATGTTTTTTTTCCTTTCTTTTGAACAGTTTGCTTATCAACCTTTGAGCACACCAGAATGTCAGTAGTTTTTCATTTTCTTTTTAATGTTTATTTTTTATTCAAGAAGAGAAAAATGCACATTAATTAACATGAGCACTTGAGTCCATGATGTAAATGTACGAGATTTAGCCATACAAGCCAATTTTCATCTGCAGCCCCTGGTAGGCTGATGGAAAATGTACAAAAGCACATAAGCACAATAAAAGCACATAAGTACAGACATAAGCACAGCAATAAGCACACAGACAAATAGTAAAACAATAACATAACCACTACAGATTATGAAAGGATGTTTGATTGTCCAGTAACCACTGTTTGTATTTGTACAAGATGAACACATTCAGTGAAAAAATATTATAACAATTACCTTGTAGGACTTATATGTCTCAATAATATGAATATTTACTCAGTAGTACTAGAAGTTGCTGTGGGTTGTTTGTGTGTCGTAAAACTATGGTGTTCACCTGTGGGGCTTACAGCAATATCAGCAATATATGACATGAAAAATTCAACAGCATCTGGCAGATAGCTGTTGGACCTGAGGCATACTGTATTGTCAGCTACCATTAAAAATGTGATGATAAGCTTGGCTAATTACAAAGGTTTATTCAGGAAACAGAACAGGTTTTAACCCTTGTGTGGTGTTCATATTTTTTTTACACAGCCAATGTTCCCGGGTCTGGTGGACCCACCACATTATTAGGCTTTTAAATCAATACAGCCATAACAATTTATGTAAAAATATTTAACAGATGTTTACTTTAGCTCAATTACCAATTATATACATCATGTATGGTTCATATTTGCCATTTACCCCTGTGAGATCACATTTCTGATCATATGATCTTTTTTGTTTTTTTGTGAGAAAACAAGGAAATTCAATTTAGAATAAAAAATAGAAACAAGATTTTTGATCATTATTGGTGCTTATTTCTTAGAACTTAATCAGAACAGGTGAAAGTGCTTGAAATGTAACACTTTTGTAACTTTGTGTGGGAATAGCAGGTGCAGAAAGACAACATAGTTTCATAGCACCTATAATTAAATACACTCGGGTCCAGTAGACCCGAACACCTCATATGTAGTTATGTGTAGGGGGGGTGTACCGTGTGCAGTCATTGAAAAAAAGTTATTTTTTATGTTCTTCACAGAAAATAAGCCAAGGCCAGTGAGTTTGAGTTAGAAGAAATAATAAATCATCAGCATCATTTTTCTTTTAGCAAACATTGAAAACGGGTCCCACAGACCCGAACAACACACAAGGGTTAAAAAGCATTCCCTTCTATACAGACTTCCCAATTGTAAACTGTGAACAAGAGATCAAGTTGTTGATTATCATTTGGCATTTTTAGTTTGATGCCTTTACTGACAAAATGTGACCAAATATTTTACCACCAACACAAACCCTTCTTTAAAGTACTCTACCTTGTCCATATGGCACATTAGTCCAAGACAGCGTGCTTTCAGATTTTCTTTTGACAACTACTCCATTATGCTGACAGCATCTGGTTGGTAACAGTCGCCTTTGTCCTGTTTAGCAAACAAACCCTTGCCGTGTCTGGCTTTGGTGACAGATGGCTCCCTCTGAGAGCCGTTGACGAGTGCTCCCTTACAGAAGATGTCATTTTTAACACATCCGTGAGTCTGATTTTAAACACAGCATATGTGAATGACACTGTATTTTTACACAACAAATGTTGCTGACATACTTTATTGTGCTTTAGAAAGTACTGCAGATGTTTGTTTTTTCTGAGGAAGACACATTAGTTAAACTGACAACATGACCACCAGTAAAATAAATGAAATGCTTTTTATTTAAATGGTGAATTGTATAAAAACACAGAGGATGTGTCACATACGGAATGTTAAGATAATGGGGTTTGAGCTTGGGGATAAATGCTGCCAAACCAAGTGACGCTTTTTAACTGACATCAACAAAGGGACGTTCAGTAACAAGGAAATATGCAGTTCCTGATGGCAGCACTTTACATGCCACTCATAGGCTGAATCTCATCACCCTTATTTGATAGCTCCTCGACTCCTCGGTCGTCGGCTGAACCGGAAGTTTTTCTGTCCCTCCTCGGTGAAGGCCGTCTCAAAGCTCTTATTTCTGCACCGAGGAGCGAGCATCGAGGAGTGATCATCGAGGAGCTATAGCCGAGGATACCCGAGAGCAGCCTTCCCGGAAGCCGTGCAGCTGAAGGAGTTGCTAACTCCGCCCAAACAGCTGACAAATTCATGTGACGCTTCAGAGGAAAGGATGTCTCATCCCTCTAAAACACATTTGCTCGTTGCCTCTCTCCTCTGATGATTTCCGCTGATGCTACGGGACGTACCCATACTGTACCTACCATAGACGTAATTTACAGGGGGGTGGAGTCACAACCCCTCCAATAATCAAAACTGGCTAGTGGAACCCACCCCAAAAACCTATTATAATTTCCCTTTCATAAATAAAGACATTTGCACCATAAATTGATGCAGATACAGTAAATTTACCAGAATGCAGAAAATGAAGGGTTTGACTTTCAAAATTTCAATTTTGCTCAAAAGTGGAAATCTCAATGTTAAACCTAAAATTACGCCCTTGGTACCTACACTGTACTAATAAGGCATGCAAAACAGATATTCCATTGCATAAAATGATGTTAGACATGTAATAAATAAACATGATAGAAATCATTTTAATGACTGCAGTTGTGTGTGTTATGTAGGTACAGTAAGTACAGTATGCTGAATGATTGCTAAACAATGGTTGATTCAAATTCTGTCTTTAGGTGGCAGCAGTGCATCACAGTCCAACACAGTGGGTCTCTGAGCTTGGAATCAATGTTACACAGCTGTTATTATACAGCACATGCATGAAGGCAAAGCCATCATGTAAATATATACATGGGCAATGCAAACAAACTGCACTGGGACAATATGTTTGCCATACTGAAAGCTTCTCCTCTGAAGTGGAAAACAGAATGCAGTGGTTTAATCCAAGTTTGATTAATTCAAATTTTGTCACTTTTAAGACCGTTATTGTTTTCACATCCAAGTCACCCGATCGATAAAGCATTGCTCCCTGAACGGATGGCAGCCTGCTCAGAATCCCTCTAATGTGGCTGAAAGCTATTTTGCTACTTTCGAAACAGGCTCAATTTACCCTCGATTTTTTCGAGCCATGTGCTCATGAATAATGTCCTTTACCGCTCCTTTTACAAATCTGCCAGCATTTAGTTCTTAAGTCTTTATGCACACACCTGTCAGGCATCCCCCGGGTGAAACATGCAATCTCTTTTTTTTCCCACTCTGAAATTAATTTGTACCTTTGCCACCATGTGGGTACACAGGAGCACTGTTTCTTGTCAGATAACAGTAACAGTAGGTGGCAACACACATCCAGTGTTTAGCCTTGAAAAAAAAAGTACCCTTGGTCATCATAATGTATGGTCTGTAACGGCTTTTACAAAATTCCTCTAAGCCACTGTTATTTTTATTCTCCCTGTGGAAATGGAGTAAATGCACAAGTTGCCGTGACCTGAACTACTGAGCAGGTATACTTATAGTTTTTCGGTCCTCTGTTAAAGCTTAGCGTTCAGCGATAACATGAAATTCAACAACTCACAAAGTCACAAACATTTCACATTGATACAGTTATTTAACCTCTCTCAATATATGTAATGAAACTCACAGGGATATCATAGGTACCAGAGAGTAATGGTTGTAGTTAAAAGCAAAGCTTTGTCAAAAATATTACATTGTGCTGTTTGTCCTTTTCCTTCTGTCTAATTTTGAGCCAGATTGGTAGGATGGAAGCAAAGAAGGGGAAAAAGAGGGAAGATAACTGCAGTTCCGTTCCTATACCCCTCACACATAAAGTGTCTCTTTATCAAATTCAGGCCTCATCTATCAATACAAAGAACGGTATCGAAATTACTTTGTTGGCCACAAATCGTTGGCAATAGATTGAGCCTCTCTTGAAACAAGACCATCATTTATCTGGTTCACATTTCCTCCTGAGGTGAAAGGGAGTAGGACACAATAAGACTTTCATTTGTTCCCTGGGTGATAGATGTAACCCCCTCGAACCTCTGATTACGAGATTACCACAAGTAAAATAAGAATCTATTAAATATTTAGACCTGTTGGTGCCCTTTGAGATTCCCTTGATTTCCATCAAATAGTGCTGTCAGGGGAGCTGGAGGCACTCCCAACACCAAGGAGATTTACACAGCTACAAAGTATTCTGGGCTATGCAAAGCTGTGTAGTTTGTCCCGGGAGGGTGATGCATAAAGGAGAAGTTAATTACAGTGGACACAAAAGTACTTTTAAGATGTAATAAAATGGAACACACAGAGAACTCTTCCGCTGCAGAAAAAGCTGCACACGCTGAGGTGAAAGGTGATAGAATAGTCGTGAAGGTGAAGGTGGAGGCAGTGAAATGATAATAGAGTGGCGTTGCATTGTGGTTTGGGTTCCCTCAGTTCCATACTGAGAGCCCTGAATTATCAGAACAGCGAGTCTGGGCCTAATGTCCTTTTGTGCTGGCAGCGTATTGCCGAGTGAAGATTGTGGATGGAAATAATCAGCCCTTTTAAAGGTCAGGGGAAGTTAAGCACACCCAAAGTAGACCATGACACATTCTGGCTGATAAGAAATAAATGTCTGTGGAAGGAAGACTGAGGAGAGTTCACCTTGTCCCATTTATGCTATCACGATTGCTCAACTGTCAGTCAAATATAATGGCACATAAGCAGTCAAACCCAAACACAACTATAGGAAACTCTTTGCTCTGGCTAACATACTTTGTGTAATGCACTGAAATACTAATAGTGTGGTGGTCACTATAGCTTGATCTCATCTTTTAAGTTTTTCAGCATGGTAATATGTCAAATAAATATCTGTAAATTGCAGAGGTGGTGGGATTTGTCAACATTCAACATTTCATTAAACATGGAGTAAGGTCATTTTTGGCCATGTGGGCAGTCGAAAACACTGATATGGCAAACATTTGCCTATTTACGCATCAAGATATGCAGCAACATTAGCATTCATTTGGACTTATGTTTCTGGCCACTGAGAGAATATAATGTATGAATGTGCATTCTTCTTTTAGCTCTGTTTCTGGTCTCCTCCAAGTCCTGAGAAAAATATCTGCCTCTTCTAAATGTTCACGAGCTAATCGCTTACGTTGCTTGTGTAGCATACACACAGTCAGTTTTTTTTCCTGAAAACTGCTGTCTACGGCCAAAAACGAGTAGCATGTTCCTGCAATAGAGGAAGCTGAAGTTTCAGGACCGCATTCCTAGGATCCTAGTTTTATGGGTAGATGCTATAATGTAATTACTGAACCCTAACCCTACATAGCCAGCTAGCTGTCAATTTAAGTGTTGAGGCAGTAGGCCTATGCCAGTTTCGATTGGTAACTGGGGTGGTAGAATTGCGGTCATAGAATTGCGGTCGTAGAATTTCAGCCGTAGAATTGCGGTCCTGAAACTGCAGCTTCCTCTATTGAAGAAACGACCCTGTGTAATGTGGCTCTCTAGGAAAAGCAAACTGATTCTGAGAAGGATCAAAAGTTGAACCAACTGTGAAACAGCACCAGGACTAGAACTAGGTTCTTGTTGATTGAAAAAGGGTATACAAGAGCAATGAGACTGAACCAAACGGGCCGGAAACCAGAACAATGAGCCGAAACCACAAAAAAGCTCTGTGGAGCTGTGGGTTCATCACTATGAGTAGTAATAGCAGTAGTCATAGGATCCATTTAAAGGAATATTTTTACATTGTGGGCAGCCAGGCAACTAATTGAGACTCCAGGAAGTTACTGCTCCCAGGTAATAAATAGGGTTGCACATTCCCCGCTCAAAACTGACGTGTTAATTAATAAACTTTGGAGGTGCTGGTAGGTGGATTTTTTCTTACAGCTTTACAGAGCCAAGTTAGCTGCCCCCCCCCCACCCCCCCCAGAAAGAAAATATTGGAAATTCCCCAAATGTCTAACCATTCCTTTAACAGAAACATTTTGATTATAGACACTTAAAAGAAACACACTTCTTGTCTCATTGTATTTACAGAGTAATTAAAGTGCTAACGTCTTCTTATGGAAAGGGCCTAACATTGCTTTCGGTAGAGTTTAGGCAGCAAAAATAAAAGTACAAATCATATGGGACTAGTGACTAACATCACTGTGGGCTATTGGAAGGTCACTCTTTGCCTTCCCTCTGGGCATCAGTCTTGAAAACAGAGCGACAGCCCCAGAGAGGCTGATAAGTAAATACAGTTTTAATGGGCTGTGAATGGCTGGTTGTAATCTGCGCAAGCCGAGAGTGGGCAAGGCACAGAGGGCGACAGGGCATTCTGCAGCGGTTATTATTAATGCTATCATAGATCAGATAGGCCAGGGGAGGAGAATGAAAGGTGGTGATGAATTTGGGGCCTCCTGTCTACCAACTGACTGAAGGACAAGCCTCAGAGGCTGGTTAAGGTCATAGATGAAGGATACCACCCAGAAGAAGACACAAGGGACCATTCATTACGTATAATATAGAGGATAGGAAAGTGTTTACCCCAGGGGCCCACTGAATGTCACTGTGTGACAATGGTAAAGTTCAAAAACACAGCCTCTAGTGTGTTTCTACTCACCCATATGGTATTCTTAATATCTGAATACCCCACAATATACAAACCGGAATTTGTTTTTAGTATTCTTGACAGAAAACCTGTGCCCTTGCAGGAATCTATACTGCTGAACATTCCAAAGTAAAATCTGATGATCGGTGTCTGAAAGTGTAAATGCATGTTGAATGTTCAAATATGTTGTAGTATGACACATGTGAGTGTCTGACATTTCAGTCTTCGGTCTATTTTCAAGGTATGAAAGCTTCCCGGTCTTTTTCAAGACATCAAAGACTCGAGGCCTTTCTCCAAACATCAAAGCCTTCCAACCAGACCTCGGAGAGGTCTGCATATCTGAATATCACACGTGTCAAGACAGTCGCTTGTATTTTTGCCTCCTAGACATCTCTTCAAATTCTACCTACAACTGCTCTACCTGTTTTGTAAAACTCCCATTTTGTCCAAATAATGTGTCTTACCATCTTAAGAAGGGAGATGGATGGTGTGTGAGTGTTTCACAGAAGCAAAGGAAATGGATTGGATGGATGGATTTACCATGTGTAGGACTGAGAGGGCTTTGGCTATTTTTTTTTTTTTAATGACTTGCAGCTACAGACGATGTAACCCAAGTCCCAACCCCGTCTGGTGCTGTCTCTGATTTCCAGCTGTTGAATGGACCTCAGCGTAGCGTGGGCGTCAGGGGATTTGTTTGAGTGTCAGGCTTAAACGGGATACTTTTGGACAGCTACCAGCCTTTGTGTGAGTGATGTTCCAGCCCACCATTACAGCTAGCGAAATGACTGCTCTACCTCTACACCACCTCTAATGCTTTTTGCAGATGTACTAGAGTGGATTTGTTTCCACGATCAAATTGCACACACTTAGGAGGAAGCAATACATGGCTCCTTGAGAAAATGCAGTAGAAAGGATGCCTTAATTTTAGGACAAATGCAGTGGCTGTAACTATGATTTAGTGGTCAGAGAGAGAGATTTTAAACTCACTCTTACCTTTAAAAAACTAATGGGAGTAGTACCCACACACTCTATTCGTGTGATTTCCTTTTCTCTGCTTGACAGGCGTTTTTAGATGTAACGGCTGCATACAGAGTCAAAGTATAGGTTGTGATACCACTTTTAGGCCACAACTTGCTTCGCTGATGTGCTTTAGTCGAGCTTGACAGTTGTGATAAACTGACTGACAGCATGTGAGATGAGTTTTAAGTAGGGCCCTGAAGCTACAGTACACAAATCCATGTGCATATAACTAAAATATATCAAATAATTTTTTTTTGCTGTAAGCAGTGCGTGGTGTACCACATAAAGTACTATAGCATTGTAAGAAAACAATCCGATCATGATTGATTTGTGGTTTGTTTTCTATCATCTGCTGGCTTGACCTGTGTAAGTTGATTCTGAAAGCAGTTACGAGTGCTCGGGGAACAAAATGACACAAAGCAGTGTTCAGTTCACCATGTTCTAGAGGTTTAATGACACACACAAGAATATATACATTTTCTATTAATCGCTCCATTCACTTCGATGATGTGCGAGTACAGTAGATAGATAAGAAAGGAGGATTGGTTCAAGGTAGGTTCACGCAGATACATCTTCAGGAAGGAAAACAGTGTAACAATTTATGAAACAAATGTATGATATACAAATTAAAATAGAGAGATGATTTGTTCAGAGTTTTCACAGAATGGAATGTAACATATTCACAACAAACATTGTTCACATACAATTTCAGTTTAAAATGGTTAGTAATTGTCGCCTTGGTGTGTGATTCATTTTTGATTAAAAAAAACTAAACATGGCTTTCCTTTGTGAAATCATACTGACATTATTGATACATTAATTACATCTTAAAACGGCATGAGCATCTTTCTTTACAACACCGACCTGATGTTAGATCCTCGCCGTACAGTGAAGTGATCACAGCATGGCAGGCAAGCAGAGCAATGAAACAAATCCTCATGAAAAGAATGATTAGACTGGTGGGTGACTCATCGGATATTTCTGTATCTAGCGTCCGTATCGTTCTTTCACAACACCATCTGGCCTGCACAGAAAAAATAAAATAAAATAAAATTAAATCTGGCTCACGGTTTAATCAATAACCAGATTACAGTAATAAACTGTATTTCATTTTCTGGGCTGACATTGTTTTAATTCATCGGCGACAACAATTACATTGTGGAGACCCAAAAAATTCTTTCAAACTATAGCTACACAACCATAGACGCTATATAAAGTCATCAGTGGTGGAAGAAGTATTCAGATCCTTTACTTAAGCAAAAGTACTAATACCACACTGTCTGTTACAAGTGCAAATCCTGCATTGAAAATGTTACTTAAGTAAATGTATGTAAGTATCATCATGAAAATGTACTTAAAGTATTAAAAGTACTCAATGCAGAAAAATCCTCACATTTTAATAACTGGACACGATCCAAACAGTTCTGTCAATCAACTGTTTAATTGGCTAATCATTTCAATCAAGTGTAGGCCATTACATTGTTGGGAAGTTTAATTTATAATAAAACATTGCATTTTATAAACTAGATGTGTTTTGTTTGCAAAAATCTTAATCTGTAAAGTAACTAGTAACTAGAGTTGTCAGATGAATGTAGTGGAGTAAAAAGTACAATATTTCTCTCTGAAATGTAGCGGAGTAGAAGTAGAAAGTGGCATGAAAAGAAAAGACTCAAGTAAAGTACAAGCCCCTCAAATTTGTACTTAAGTTCAGTACTTGAGTAAATGTACTTAGTTACATTCCACCACTGAAAGTCATGTATGATGTAGAGCCATATTTGCTGATGGCAGTATTACCTATAATATGTTGTTGGACAACATTACCATACAGAGCTTGTAATACTCTGCTAGAACATATTAGAAGGCTGTTTTACACATACTATTCAAGATGCATGCTGGGAAAGAGCATGTGTCTATCATCTGAATAGGAATGAGGTATGGAAAACATGAATGAAATGAGTCAAAATGCAACAAAGACACTAGAAACTCACTGTCCAGCACGGCAGCCATAACTTAACACACTGTAGTGACTGACTGCATCTCTCTCAGGATAACATGGCAGAGAGACGTCATCAGTGTCATGCTTTCATCAGTCACTTTAATCACTGGTTTCTAATTGGATCTTTATGGAGTGCATGTGTTAAGTGTCTGTTGCCTTCTGTCCTCCACCTTCACACCTGAGCAGCTCTGTTCAGTTCATTTGCCATGCCACACGGGGTCACTAGTGCCTGCCGAGTGGCGCAATCATGCAATCAATCGGACATGTTCGATAACAACTTTTAAAGTCAGTCTTCTTGTCCACAGAGGGCACCGTTGTCGGTGAGAAAGTGTGAAAGGAATTCAGTAAGGAGGCAGATATGGCTTTGGTACAAACGCGTCCTATCTGAAGATACGCTTTAATGGAGATGCCTTTGGTTTGAATGTGAATTCAGTTGGTCAAAAGTGTTTAATATAAATATTTATGTGTATGCTCACCACTACCTGTGAAGGATGATGCGTTGCTGGAACGCCACACGCCTCCCGATGTGTGCCAGCGCCAGCTTATTGTCACTGCTACATGCTTTCTTCTCCTCTCTCGAAGCGCATTGGACGGCTGACAGTGCGTAAGCTCCACTGAAACTGCAGCCTATTGCCTGTCTACGTAAACATCGAGGGGCGAAGGCTTGAAACTGGACTTTCGCCTAATAGCCTATTTGAGCCACTTGGTGCTAAAGTGTAATTAGAAGCGACAGCTGCAACATTTGGCTCCGGGATCAGAGCTCTGCGCGCGCTGCTGTGACTGCTGCGTGGCTGCTGGAGTTGCGCTCAGGACTTGCCTTGGTGTGGATATACGCTGACCTATGTTGCAATTTGAATTTCTTTACTTAGATTATACCATGCATGACGCCAGACGGGAACTGCTTCTATTCGTCCCCAAGTGTCGGACTTTACGCACTGCATAGTAGCCAACTTCAGGTGCCTGGTAATGCGAGGGATACAGAGCAGATAAACTGACCAACTGAGAACATTTTTTGGAGAACATTGTTTTGGAGCTTACTGAGAAGCATTTGGAAGATGTATCACAATAGATGTTCCACCTTGGGTTTAAGCATTCTATCAGGCGTCTAAGCATCTTCCTCTTCCAAAAATGCTTCAAAGAGTGATGCAAAGCTGCGCGCAAGTTCATTCTCTTCAGTTCTTGGAAATTTCAGACTAAAACAAGTAGACAAGACACAAGTGAAGAGGCTTTTAGATTTGTTTTTCACACGCGCTGTGCCCTTTTAGCATTTCCAAATGACTGGATGAGGCAATGACAATTTCACCACAAAAGATGCTTTTTCATGTTTTACTAACGATACTGCAAGTAGGATTTTTTTCTTCGAATTAAGCCATTTCGGCTTCCATATAATTTATAATTTTTGTGGGGATTCTTCTTTGCCTAATGACTCAAAGAAACATGTTGCATATCCTTGCGCTTCAGTCGGCGGTGTTACTTTTTGGAGGTAAGCACAATGTCAGCCTATTTGTCTTCTATAGTCCACTGTTTTAACTGAGGAAATGTGTTTTTCTTATAAAGAACATGCAGCCAGACATGAAGAAGTATTTTGTGGCCAACACAAGACAACACAGGACAACACAGGAGTTCACGACAGGGACAAATCCCACCTAAGACACAGATTTCTAATTACGTTATACACTATGACAACAAGGAGAGTTCATATCTGTTCAGTTATACATTATGAAGAAAACACCGCACCTACAACATGCTCAAAACAGCTCTGGCCTTAACTAACATGTATCTCATGCATATTTCAATATGACAGGGGTTCTCTTTATTACCTCTCGACTTGTCAGGTTTGTTAATCAAAATTCATCTCACAGACAATAATTATTTTATGGGTGAAGTTACATAAACCTGCAGTGGGGAGACATCATAATGGCTCAGATCACAACATGACATAAACAGTGACAATCTATTCATCTTTCGTTCTCTTTCTCTTTGCCTCTTTGACTTTTTCTCTGTCTATCTGACTTCTTGCTAAAACAACGATAATGTAAATGTGCACATGCCATTGCATCAGTGGTATAGTGCCATAAGGAGGAGAGCAGCATTTACTTTGGCTGCCTTGCAGCCAGAATGTACAGATCTGGAGCAGCTGGTGGTCTAGCTAATGAATCCCTTCTGTTTTGTGGGAAAAGGGTTTAACATAAAATGCTATTTGAAAAATCTATCCGGTCCACTATTGTGAATATTTTCTCTGGATAATACCTGGCATTAGCTGCTTTCTTTCTTATCAAACCAATAGAACTTTACACATTGTGACTTTAAGTTTAGAAAAAAAGATTTGTTCAGCTTTGCAGCTGCAAATATTCAATTTAATGTAATACCAACTGCAATGAAACACATCTCTCTTAGTGGCTGTACCTTGTTTGCTGAATCAGCATCATTATATGCATGTAAAATCAGTTATAGTCAAAATACAAAAAAACACCTACGCTGAATTTACAGGTCACGCATTTCCAAAAACTTAATGCTAAACATTCTCAAACTGCATATCACACATCTGCTGTGCACGTACACCTTGATTATGCTTCTCTCTCACAGCTCCAGAGGATGACTCTTGTTTGACAGCGCCTCTGTTGTGAGTGCTGACTCACTGTCTTGAAGTGCACGGTAATGATGTTTGCCATATGCCAAGGCCGTCTCAGTAACCATACACACAGTACGATCCTAATTGAGCATTGTGTGTCATAAAGCTGCAGGACACAGCTTCTCACTGTGAATATAGTGATGGAAATTGATAACACACTCCAGGAAATGAGATGATCAAATCCATGCTGGAAAAATGCTTGCACCGCATAATGAAGCCATAATTAGGGGGGGGGAACCTTCTGGTGTGACTGTGACTATGCCCTTTGTTTGGGAAAGCAGAAATGCTATAAGGGCAGGGAGTTACTACACTTAAAATAATGCTTAAAAACACGTTGAATAAAAAGTCATCATGACAAAGATAAAGACTAAAGGTCTTTTTCTGTTTTCAGAGAACTGGCCCTTATATTTTTAAAAGTCTGTCCTGTTGTCTATTAATTGAATTGTGTTCCGGTGAGACACCTCGCTCGGAGTGCAATACCCAATCTTCCCTCCCTTCATCTCATCCTTGAGCTTAACAAGATCCAAAAGGGGATCAAGCAAGGATAGCCTTCAGTCTACATCTTTAAGTACTAAGCACACAGCCTGTGCCGTCTCTTGTCCCCGCTATGTGTCTGTCCTCATGCGTTTATATCCCTGTAAAGTGATTGGGCTTGTCCTGTAGGATTTTTGGAACACCAACATTTTGTTAACCCAGCAGAGATTCTTAGGCTCTTTCTCAGAAGAGTTTTTTTTTTTTTTTATCTGTCATTGTCCTTTAGAAAGATCCACTGCTGTGGTCCTGTGCCCCAGTGCTGTGGTGGCACGCGTCCAGCTCCTCTTCTCTTGCCCCTGGCACTCGTTTAAGCCTCGCAACTCATGTCCTTGAGCAAGCAAGGGCCAAGAAATGAGAGAGAGGGGAGACATACTGCATGCACAGAAAACAGTTTATTTTCACTGGAAAGGGAAAATGTGACTCCAATCAATGGACTTATCTGTATGATATGTAAATTCAGTTTAAAATCTCAGCCATGTAAAAACAATTTAACTTCCAGCTGAAAGAGCACACGGTACTCATGCTGTTTCTCTTCATGCTTTGCGACTTAAAATGGATGTAGAATGTCTTTGTTTGCATACCGCCAAATGTCTGGGTCTCTTTGGTTTAGGTTGTATGATATCAAATTGAAGCTGGACTTTTTTTTTTTTTGTTAAATTAAAGACAACTACGTGGCCTGATTTCATGATTGCATGATGATTTCATTGCGGTGGACGTTTTCATTTTGACTTTGCTTCTCGTCATAGTGTTTTATCACACTGGATGATTCCAGGAAATCTCACCAAGACCTACTAATCCTGAATTCTGTTGCAAACCTTTAACAGCTCATCAATTGTACTCGTAGTATAGGAAGCATATGGTCATTACGATTTAAATGAGGTCTGTCTTAAGTGAGCTTCCATTGGTTAAGGCCCATAACGTAAGTCACTTTGCTGGTTTGTTGGCGTTCGCTGGGTTATGGCGTTTATTCAGGGATCAGAGAACATGAAGAGAACAGAAGAAATCCCTGGCTTGGTGGAATTCTTATCAAGGCTATCTTTCAGCTACGCTTTGAGCGCACTGTGGTGCACTTTTTAGATTTGTGAGGGAGGACACTGATAAAAAGAGGCAGATTTTTCCTTTCTCTCAAATCCAATTTTGGCGTAGCTTGGGTGTTTTCTGCAGTTCTCTTCATGCAGGGAGAAAGGAAAAGAGAATCACAGTGGCAGCACGGTGTTAAGATGGGTTTGGACTTCTCATCTGTGTAATTACCAACCATCACAAATGTTTAGTGCCATTTGTTTGTGTGTCAAATTGTGCAGCTTTGTTTGTTTAATGACAGTTTTATGATACACACTGAGTAGGTGGACTCTCATTTAAATCCCTTGTACTGCTTTTTCATGCTAATTATACTTAAAGCGTGCGTGGGAAGCATACCTTGTAGCTTTTCAATAACTGAGTCAAAAAAAGGGGGTTTTGCCCTCATAAATTCATACATCATCAGTATAATATCCTATAATATTCCCACAAAGCACATCTGCCACGTGTTAATTAGCTCTTTATAACTGCCATGATCTCACATTCAATTTAATCAAATTTCATGATTAGGAAAGGTGAATGGAGGAAATCTGTTTAAAAGCTTTAAAGGGAGGGGTTGTGAATGTGTTTGTGTGTGTGTGTGTGTCTGTGTGTGTGGGTGCGTGCGTGTGTGTGTGTGTGTGTGTGTGTGTGCGCCTGAGGAGGGGGGTCATTTTAATAATTGACAAACATGCTGATGCAGTGTTTGTGCATTCTCTCATCAGTGGATAGTTGTGTCCGAACAGAGGACTCCCACCTCATAAATCTGTCGGGTAGTTCACAGCCAGACTGTGTGCGCTCCAGTCGACTAGGTGTGGTGCAACAGAGGCAAAACACCAGAGACCACCAGCTCGTGTCAGACTGCAGGCTGTCTCAAAGTAGGGCTGTGCCATTAATCCAATTTTTAATCGTGATTACGAAGTTGGCTGCTAACGATCACAAAAACAGAATAATCGAGAAAAAACGATTATTTCGCGCATTACGTTTTGCAAGTAAATTCTTATTTTGTCTGTCTGAATGAAATAAAAACGTAAAACGCGAAGTATTAAGGGAAATTTCACAGTTCAAGGTGTTTTCACTGTTGATTTTCCAAAATTCACTGAGTAATCGTGTTAAATAATCGTGATTTCAATATTGACCAAAATAATCGTGATCACGATTTTTTCCATAATCAAGCAGCCCTATCTCAAAGTCATACTTTATTAATGTAAACGCACCGTTAGTTCATGAACTCAGGCTGCACTGGACATTTCAATTTAGAAGGAAAAGGAGAGGAAACTTTACTCCTATTCGTCACATACACACAGTAGAGTTGTAGTATGTAGTTCAGTATGTAGTGAAATTCAATTACTGCATTTAACCCATACTAAGTATTAGGAGCAGTGGACAGCTATCCATACAGCATCCAGCACAACTCTTGATTTAAAAAACTTGTCTTGTGAATGAAGTTAAAACAAGAGTCTACAGCCCTGCAAGCAGTTCTGTGAGACTTCAACGTCAGCATGCTCACAATAACAATGCTAACATGCTGATGTTTAGCAGGCAATGTTTGCCATGGTCATCCTCTACGTTTAGCAAGTGTTACCATGCTAACATTGACTAATTAGTGCAAAACACAAAGTAAAACTGAGCCGTTTGGTCATAAACCAAAGTATTGGACAAATTAACATTTTAAAAGCCATGTATATCGGCTCTTCCAGTCTCTCCACTGCTGGCTGTTCCAATTTAACAGGAGAGAAGAGCAAGAGGGGTTAGGATCGTGGCCGGCCTCTGACGAGCTGTTACCACCACCATCTTCAGCCAGAGAGGACATTATTTCTTCAGCTTCTTCTTGCGTTGTCACCCGCCGTTGTCACGGGAGGTGTGCTAACAGGGCTTGCAGCAGGTGAATTGGTCGTGCTATTAACGTCATCGTTACACAATTTCTTAGTAGAACCAAAATGAATTAAACTGTCTTGATTTATTTTTGCCATGGCTATATGATGCTAACTGCAGAATGGATTTCAAGGACTTTGCGCGCCAATTAATGGCCTCCAACATTTATATTCTTTCTACGAATCTTTGAGTTAACATGTACTAAACATGAGTTGAATTTGCACCGCAGCGCCGCCACGCCTTGATGCTCATGACAAGAATAGCATGTATAGTCATCTTTATTGCAGTGAATTAGGTTTAAATCGCCGTCATGCATGAATGAATATTTTTGCTTTAATCCACGATGATCACATTACACAAAACTGAAATTGCACGTCAAAATGACACATTCTCAATATTTTTAGAGACCCCCCAAAATTTCACAAATCACGTTTTCAGGGGAGCCCATGTCTTATTAAGGGGAGCCGAGCTCCCCCGTAGTTCACACCCTGTTTACTGTAAATGTTTGTACTGCTGAACATTTTTATTCTGCATGAAAGAGGAGGGAGAAAATAGATTTGCACTGTTTATTGTAATGTGAGAGCTATTGAATCGTGGGATATTCAAAAGAAAACCCACCAGACTAAGAAGTGGATTATGTTTTTATTACTTCAATACACATTAATACAATGCCATTAGCCTGGGAGCTTTCTCTGGAAACAAAAACTTCTAGGACAGCGTCCCACAATATTAGATATTAATGTAATATATCCCGCATCAAGGCTTAAGCAATATGCACCCAAGAAATTAATTTCCTTGTAACTGTGGGTCTTCTTTGCAAGCACAGATGTGAATATGAGAAAGAAATAACATTTGTTCTGAATTAAAAGTTTTAAAATAGCACAGTCTATAAAGAATTATTTTGTATCACAGGTATATTTTTTCAGCCAGTTATAGCTTGTCATGTGTTGTTCCTTAGACTGGTCTTGCTTCCTTCCTGTCAGCAGAGATGCATCCATAACTCCCATTGGTTATGCATTTTTGATTTGAGTAATCACGAGCAGGTGGCTGGACAAAAGGCTGTCAAATCTGAGAAAGTGGAGCACTTGGTTGTGTGAGGAGCTGTCGCTGTCTATCAGAGGCATCAGAGCTTAATGCATTAGAGGCAATGATCTGACAGGTACATATTGTCAAGGCCCATTGACTTCTTTGTGGTGTGGCTGATTGATTGTCGAGATAATGGTAAAATGGGAGTCATGCTCCTCTTTGTGATTCAAAGTGGTGTGCTCATGCAGTAGAATGCCGAACAGCAGCCTTAAAACTACCATAGAATTTTAATTTAAGAAATATATTAGTTTTGTCCCTTGAGCAGTCCGTTCTGTCTGTAAATAATCACTATTGTCTGCTGCAGCTGGAACAAGACCGGGGAGTTTGTTGTGCCCTCTCATCTGTGACAGCAAACCAATGTACAGCTGCATAGGGAATGACTTATGGGAGATGAAAAGGTGCCTCTGACACAGCACATTTTATAATTTATAAACCAATAGCATTAGCCTGATATAAAACTCGTTTGGATATAAAAAGAAATCACTATGTATGCAATCACCATATTTATGGTCAGTGTCTGGGCTTTACATTAGCGTAACATAAAATGTCAGGTCTAGTGGCTCACTTTGACTGAGGGCTGTTTCTGTTCAAAATAATGACATTGTAATTCTATCTGAATTATCAGACAAATTAATATGCTTATCTCTTGTTTTCACTATCAACAGTGGTGGCTAACAGTTGCTCTGTTAGTATGAATTCATATATTCGTTCTAATATTGCTTTAAAGGAACAAAGTATCAGCAATACACATGAACAGAGCAACAAAGCACTATCAAAGTGTGAATAAAATATGGTACAATATCAGCTGCCTTTTTGTTTTTAGCAAATACTGTAACTTCAAATAAACCAAGGTAAATGCTTTAAAAAAAAACTTTTAATTAAAAAAACTAAAGTAAAGTTGTATAAAATCTCAAATGTAATTTCATCCATTGACATTACATAAAGCCTAGTTCTCGTCACATTCTGCATTTATTAAATGTTACATGATAAGATAACTTAAGAGTTCTTTATGATTAAGTTTACAAGGACTGCTGCAATGCAGTATACTTCATTTAGACCTGACCAATAAATTGTCTGGGTCAACATATTGGCCTGTATTAACTTATTGCAGATTTATTGGTATTATCAGTATATTATGCCATTAAATAATAAAGTGAAAAAAATGTCCTAATTACAAAGTTTGTCCACCAAAAAGCACTGTGAGGTTTATTTTTCAGCCGTAAAATGGCTCACAGTACATATCTTTTTTATTTTTATATTATTTTTTATCTGCATAATTTGTGTTACTTTAGCCACTAGGGGGCAGCACAACAAGATGTAAACACAACACTGACATATTATCAGCCTATTGAGTTAATATGACTGACTGTTGTTAGCAAACAGTTGCCTCACATCCAGCAGACTCGGAGCAACATTAGCATTCATTTGAAGTTGTGCTTCAGGCAACTCACTCTCTGCTTTGGTCTCTCCACACACTCCAGTGGGAAATATCTGGCTCTTTAGCTGCTAAATGCTTCACTGTGTTCATTAGCCAGTTGCTAACTTTGTCTGTCTGCTGGTTTGTGCTGGGCAGGTTGTGAACAGTGGGTTTATCTGTGAAAACTGCTGCCGGCAACTGCAAACAGGGATGATGAAAGCGGTAAAATTGAATAAAAACACTAATATAGTGGGCTATAAAACCAAAACAATGAGCTAAAAGATGCTAAAACACTCTGAGGGGAGAGTCAGTGACTTCACATCACAAGTCATTATCCACTGTTAATATACAAATACTGAGTAATGCTGCTTTAATAACCAGATGTTAGTGATCCCTGTCCAAAATGTAATGTGTCTATGTAAAAAGAAAATTGATATTGACCTATCTAGTGACAAACTGAAATTCACATAATGTATACTGTGACTATATGTTGTGTTTCATTATATAAAGGCTGCATTAATCAATGTGCTTCAAATTGGACCAACTGGGCTGACAGAAAGTTAAAATCCAATGTTCTGTGTTGTTTATCGAATGTGATGTTCTTGATTTCTTTGACTTTTAAAACCGATACTCAACATAAATACTTTTACAGAACAATCATTTGTTCATTTACTACAACTCAGTTTAATGTAAATGGACTGAAGTACACTCTGACCATTGGCTTGATGGTACTTGGTGTAATTGGAATGCCAGTGTATGTGTGCGTCCCCAATCAGTCCTGATACAATCACCAGTTCCTAATCAGTGTGAAAGTAATGGCCACCTCAGAGTACAGTCAGTGTGCAAGTTAGTTTGGCAGGAGTGGCTCTAACTTAATGAACTCCCGCGAGTGAACTCACTGAGTCAGCGTGACTGTGGTCGTAGACAAAGAGCACAAAAGTCTCCTGATGCACTTTAACTTTCAGGATCTAAAAAGCTATGTCCTTATATTGATTTATCCTAATCTTTAACAAGCATGCAGGGTATTGTTAGTTGCCCCCCACCTGGCCTAAGCCACTGGGAATTATTGTTTAATGTATTTTTCAGACATTTTTTAAACTACAGTTACAGTGGGGTGGCTTGATTGGAAAATTAGGGGTAGTCATATTTTCAAATCTCCAGTTAGCTTTTAGCAGTGACTTAAAGACCTCATATTATGCTCATTTTTAGGTTCATAATTGTAACTAGAGGTTGCATCAGAATCAGTTTACATGATTTAATTTTCGAAAAAGTCTTCAGTTGTACTGAACATTGCTGCAGCTCCTCTTTTCACCCTGTGTGTTGAGCTCTTCGTTTTAGCTACCGAGAGAGGCATCTCACTTCTCTTCCATCTTTTTTGGGAGTCGCACATGCACAGCATCTAGGTATGGACTACTAGCCAGTCAGAAGTAGAGTAGGGCGGGCCATGACAAGCAAGCTAGTGTGATCCAAAACAAACCTGCTTCAGCCAGTAACCATGGCTTCGGCTCAGCCGTACATGTTTGAACCCGAGTCTGATCTTGAAACACAGGCAGAAAAACCCGAACCAGCTTCGCAACATAGACTGGAGCAAGATGTTTCAGAGTGGTAAATTATTTAAATGTTAACAAATTAGTCTTTCATATGTAACGTTTTAATTCTGCACTGACTCCTGGACATGGCGATACAACTATCTGAACTCTTCGGGCCCCTCTCTAACTAGCTTGGTTTAAGGGCGTGCCACACTAGCAGCTAGGCGAGCATTATAACGTGTGTTACAAAGTGACGCAAAATGACGCGCGTTTGTCACTGAAGTAAAGGCTGGACTACAACAGAGCTGTTTTGAGCAGTTCATGAACAGTGTTTTCTGTGGGAGATGGTAACTCGCTTTGGGGTGGACTTTGGGCTTTTCACTTTGTAAACCTATAACATGCACAAAAAAGATATATAACAATAAAGGAAAGGGAAAAAGCCAAAAAGCATAATATGAGCACTTTAATGTCGGGCCCTATGGAATCTGTCTTTTTTAAATTCTCAGTTTTGCGATTTCATTCATGATTCTGTTATCACAGAAACTATTTGGCTCTACATTAATGCTGCCATAAGTCTGTGACTGGCCCCAGCCGGCCCCTCGTCGAAAAATAAAGACACTTGCCACCGGTCTAAACAACTTTTCTGGGGGAAACACTGAACATGTGTAGCAATGATTTTACGCTGTCATCTTGCCCTGGCTGTCTAGCAGCCTGCAGTGCTCGATTTTTGGCAGCGTGGTGTTCATGTTTCTTTGTTTTCCTCATGCTAGGGGACAGTGAGCTGATGACGAGGGAGGATTACATTTGTCCAGTCACAACATACACAGCGTGGGCATTTGTAAGTCATTGGCCCTGTGGTGCTCAGTGGTGTTGCCCAGGCCAAGAGGGGCAGCGCTGGCAGTTAGCATATCCTGCCACAGCTCGTTCTAAACCACTATCTGCAATATTGCAGATTCTCCTCTTAACCCAGAGGCCCTCAATTTCACACAAATTGGAAGGAGCCATAACAAGCTGAGACAGAATGACCCCAATGATAATAAAGGGTTAGCCTAAACATATTACAGTAAAATTTAAATTGGGACATAAAATTGTATAAGGATCTGAATGCAACACTGAATGCTGTCTTACCCACCTGCTCACAATTACAATTTGGATTTATATATTATATCATATCATTTGTATTAGTCATATAAATAGCATGGCTTTATGGGTGACAATGCCGGTTGGTAGGTTTCTCTGTCACTACATTATCCCAGACTGAAAAATCTCTCAAAATGTTGTACCGACATTCATGGTCCCCAGAGGATGAATCGTAATGACTTATGTGATCTATATATATAAGTATCAAATGGATTGAAATGAATTTGGTACAGAAATTTACATTCCCCTCAGGGTGAATTGCAGTCACTTTTCATCTAGTGCCATCGTCAGGGAAACATTTAAATTTGTCCAATAGCCTTCTTCAGGGATCTTCAACATGGTGTCCGGGACCCCTAGGGGGTCCTCAGAGTCACTGCAGGTGGGGGTCCAAATTATTGTTAATTTTTGAAAGTTTTTTTCAAAAATTCAAATGTCTTAACATGAATCCAACATATTATTATGTAAGGTAGTCACTAAGGTAGCCATTCAAATATAAAGTTAATCCTAAGGGTTTACTGTGCCACATGTATTTGTAAAATCAAAAGATGATTTCAAATCATGCCGACAATTATTATTTTAATAGCTTAGTGTTCTATGCACTAAAAAGGTATGTGTAAAGGCTAGGCCCAGTTAATTTTATACAATATATGTAGTAGGGGGTCCCTGCTCTGTCTCTCTTTCAGTTAAGGGGTCCTTGGCCTAAAAAAATGTTGAAGACCCCTGGCCTACTTGGTTTATGAGTACATGCAAACTAATCACATTCCCATCAGCCTCAGCTGTACTTTGTGTTAAGTGCTAATTAGCTCATGGTAGCATGCTAACACGCTAAACTACCACGGTAAACATTATCATTGTGAGCATGTTAGCATTTAGCTCTAAGCACTGCTGTGCCAAAGTAGAGCCTCACAGAGCCGCTAGCGTGGTTTTAGACCCGTGTGCTTGTTATTTAGCATTTATCTAAAAGAGGTTACAAAATGTCAACAATACACTACAATACAAGAGAAAATAATTAAAGAGAACTTTGGCTTAAAAGCTCAGAAACGTAGGCTGGAGGTAGATTATTGACTGTGTTTGAAGGTGCTAAGTTAAACCTTCGAATTGACTCTGACCTTTATTGGCATGTAGTGGAGGAAGGCTAATACGGTCATTCTTTTTGCATCCATTAAAAGCTCAGCTGCATTTTCTCTACAGCAGTATGGTATTAAGAGGGTTTTGGAGTTGAATAATGATACAAACATTTTGTCAGCAAATAATTCATATTGCAGTTTGTATCTATAAAGTACCATGTGGCCAAAACAATATTAAGATTTGATTTGAATTTGGCAGAGATGTATGATGGAGGATTTCATATGATTCACTTAGAGGGCACGCTAACTATTCCCCTGTTTAAGCCAGAGATAAGTGCAAACAAGCGCTTGGCAAGTGCTTCTTTGCCCTGCTGGGTTGCATTTGATTACTATTGTTGCCTTGTTTCATGCTGTTTTTGTGTCTTCTTGGAGAACCTTGAAGAGTGTGGTGTGAAGACCCTGTAATTAGATGTTCTGGGACTAAGGCAACTGCTGAAATTCAGAGTGATGCAATCAGTGCTCCATCCTTAATTGCACATGCCATGTGTAGGAAGGCTAATTTAGCCCACGAGAGTGAAGAAACCGCAAGCATTTTACCACTTGATACTTTCCAAAATCATATACAGCATTTCTCTGTCGTGTTGTATTCTTTTATAGCTTGTCTGGAACAAACGCAAGTGTATATTTCTTTGACGGATGGTGTGAATTTTGTCACACAGACAGTGCTACCCTGCATTCTTGAAGCAAGCATGACCGCTTCAACAATTTCCATGCCACAGGACAGGGAAAAGCAGTGAGAAAAAAAGTACCGCATGATAAGGAGAAATGAGCTATAAAACAACTAAGCATGTCAGGTTTTATCTGGTCTTTTTTTGTTGATGGAAGGCACTGGTTCATCCAAAGAAATATTCAGGAGCTGACCTGTTATTTTTGTCCGAATGAGAAATATGTCTGGAAATATTTTGTGAGCTGACCAGCAGATAGAGGTGGGTTGATCTCTGAGATGGCAGCCTCCTGTGAATGAAGAAGTGAAGAATCACTCTCTCTGTTATTGTGATATGGCACAGAAAACATGAGCTCACCTCTGAGTCAGTAACTCTAAGAGACAAAAACAAAAACATTAGTACAAATCCTCTCACACAAAAGCATACAAAGTACATAAAACCTGAAAGTGTAGGGTATAGGAGAATTCTATCAATTATTTGATAAGGGATCTGGAGTCGCACACAATTTAAGAGAGAACAGGGAAGTGAACTTGTGATTTATTTTTGGTACATCTCTTCATGTTGTAAGTAATAGAGTGATACAGATAACTCAGTGTTAGGGTTAACACATTAATGTGAGTGGTATTACGGAACCAGTCTAGCTACATTTTTACACTCCGGTTAGAGATATGTGGACATGTCTCCTTTTATCTACTTAAATCACTGAATAAAAGCCACGCAAAAAAACTACTCCCGGGCTGTTGTCTATATAATCTGCTCTGAATACTGCTCATTTGAGCCTCAGTGCAGGACAAACAACCATACTGAAACCACCAACAAAGGTGGGGCTTGATCCATTTTCAGTCAAACCGTGGTGTGATGAGAGCGACATGACGAGTGACAGATTTTATTAATACTGGATATGCATATGTGACGTTGACATTTATTTGAAAGCTAATCCAGACAAATTCACCTGATACGCTGTACTCTTGACTGTGGCTCCAAGGACTATGTCTTCATTAGCTTGTTTGTTTTATGAATAAGGCAGTGTCCTGAGTGCACTGAACGGAAATGCTTAATTATTTGGTGTGGAGATTGGAAACCGAATTTGAGTACAGCTAGTCTATAGCCTTTACGTTCGACTTCCACTACGGATTGCTCCGGTGCCGCAGGAAATTCCGCCGGATGCATGTATTTTTGCAGATGTCCGTTTCCTTTGTGTTGGAATGTTAAACTCCGGTAGATTTATGAGGACTATGGTTTACTGCTCCTCAGATCTCTGCAGGGTAAATTGAGACAGCTAGCTAGACTATCTGTCCAATCTAAGTTTTCTCTTGCACGGCTATTTTGCAGCGGCTCAGTGCGGAGCTTAGCGCCGCCCATGACGATTGTGATTGGTTTAAGGAAATGCCAATAAACCAGAGCACGTTTTTCTCCCATCCTGGAATGCTATGTGGAGTAGCCAGACCCTCCTCTGCTCCGCAGCGTGTGGATGGTCTGGCAAAGCGAGACTAGAGTAGAGCTAACAGCCCCAAAAGGCTATTGAATGTAGGCAAAATAAGAAAACATTCTTACACGTCATGCTCATGTTGTTGGATCTTCCACTTCTCAAATATGAACAGCTCTTTTAGTAATTACATTTATTAAGATATCACTTTCTTGCCTTGTCTTGTCTTGTCTGGTAGGCATACAGATTTTTGGCAACATTGTTAACATGATGATGTTTTTATAGCACATTTTTCAGTGCATCGTCTAATTTATGAAGGGAAACTGTATCAAAGTTATACAGTTAGTAATATTTTACACATGGAAGCGCCATAATCTCACTGTCTGATAGAGACTGAGCAACGTAGTAATAAAGCTTGTGGAAAATATGTAGAGGCCAGAGATCATTATTATCAGCAGTAATACTGCAACACATCACAGTACAATGTTTATTGTTGGACTTTTTTTATTTTTATCAAGGGACACCTGGAACTGACCTGTGACTGACAGGGGTAGCAGCACTGTCACTAGCAAGCTAATTTGCTAGCTCCTTTTACAGTGTTATGGTCTACACTGGCTGCGGGTTTGACAATGTTTTATGTATGTATGTATTTATATTAGTGCTGTCAGTTAAACGCGTTATTAACGGCGTTAACGCAAACCCATTTTAACGGTGTAAATTTTTTTTATCGCGAGATTAATGTTCTTTTTGGCCTAGCAAACTTTGTCGTTTTTTTCACATGCTGTTGCAACAACTAGTAACGTTAGAAAAACTACAACACCACACCGGATCTAGCTAGACCGGAAACAAAACAACGAGCTGGCCAAAGAGTAGTAGGCGAACGTTTTGAGTGGATGGCGAGCGCGAGATGCCGAAATGGATGCCAATAAGATTCTGAATGGAAAGTTTACTTTTAAAAAGTTGCCAAATGGTTCCATTGACAAGATCAAAGTGATCTGTGTGTTTTGTCGTTGTGAACTGAGCTATCATTGCAGCATATCCAGTCTGACATACCACTCGATGGCCAAGCACACAGCTGATGTGAATTCTCTGCTCGCTCTTCGAAGCCAGGCCGATCCACTTTTCCATGTTGATAAGAGCATTAAAATGTGAAAAAATAATGGGACAAAAAGAAATCTAGGGACATTTAGAATAGATAAAAATGTGCGATTAATTGCGAGTTAACTATGACATTAATGCGATTAATCGTGATTAAATATTTTAATCGTTTGACAGCACTAATTTATATGTGAAAATTAAATTATTCATCTTTCCTCCTTATGACTTATTTTTGCAGCCAGACGTTCAAAACAGCTGATGAAAGTTTTTTGCTGGGCGACAAGCACACACATTAAAAACTTTAGGGAAAAAATCTCCAACGAGACTTTAATACAGAAAAGTTTTAAAACTCAGATTAACTAGATGTTATGTGTGCATGAATTGGTGAACAGTAGCCTGTAGGCTATATTTCTGAGGGAGGCTGACTTGCCACAAGTCTCTAGTTTGTTTCTCTCAATAATTTTTATATCTGAACATGTTTGTAGTGATTAGCCTATATCATATCACAGTAAAGTACTCAATTTTTAAAGCTAAACAGGTGAAATAAAGAAATGTTGCTGTACTGTAGTAATTTACTCTACTTACAACTACAATTAACTTAACACATTTTCCAGGGACAGTTTTGTTTTGCATTCTTCATTGATGAGCTTCTTACAGTAGGCCTACCAGTAGACTAGTTAGCAAAGCTAACCAAAAGTAGCTTATGTGCACCTAGCTGCAATGTCAGTCACGCAACCCTGACATTGCAGCTAGGTGTAATGGTTAACAGGATAATGCCACCTTACTTCTCCTCTTTTTCACATCAAGAATATAATGCTTTATAATAATGGCTGCCCCCCTCCCTTCTATGCTTTTCACAGGGATTCAGTCTGACATTAGCTTGCCAGGAAAACCTGTGGTGCTATAGAGGATTAACTCTAACAGTGAGATTTTTTTTCTTCTGCCTGCAGATCAGCTCTGCATCCAAGAAATGTTTGTAGAACTAAAATTATAATTAGCTTTTGTTTTCTATACCTATTGTTTTCAACACTTTAGAAAGCCCACGTCTGAAAAGCTGGCTCGAGAGGGATCATCTTGTCTTTTAGGATTCCTAGTTTGCTGGTGTGTAGAGTGAGATGCTGTCAGTCACTGAAATAAATTCAGCTCAACAGCTAGACAGCGAGGCTTTGAAAACAAAATGTGCCACGGCACATTGCTAGTTGGAAATATTTCTTTAAAACTAACAGATTTTGTCGTTGACTGTGAAGGCATGCTGCTTTTCCTTCTATTCTAGTTGGAAATAGAAACATTTCTCTCCCCTTGCTTTAATAGCTTTCCCAAAATAGATCTACTTGTTCATGGAGTTAGTTCCCACTCTGACAGATTATAGGTTAAACTTCAGATTTAAAGCCAGTCCATCTGGAGCTGTAATTAAAGCTCTTTTCAGAAGGGAACCAGGCAGTGTGGGGTGAATATTTTATAGAGGGCAAAAAAACATAATTTAAAATTTTTTTTTTTTAAAGATGCACGATATATCGACAATCATATCGGTATCGGCTGAAGTTAGTAATTTTTTAATACATCAACATCAGTCCAATGAGCAAAACTGTAGTAAAAGCTCTTTTCAGAAGGGATCCAGGCAGTGTGGGGTGAATACTTCTGTAGAGGGAAATAAAACATAATTTGTCTTTTAGAGATGCACAATATATCGTTAATCATATCAGTATCGGCCGATGTTAGTAATTTTAGATACTTCGGCATCGGTCCGATGAGCAAAACTGTTCCGATTTGGACAACCAATGGTTATTTCCGTTTAGCTGCCGTTGTGTGTGTCAGGGCGTCACTGGTGTGTGTATTTAGTCAGAAAACCTAAACAGGATATTTTATTTTATGATCCTTAGTTATTGATTTATGTTGCTGGACTTTCATTCACAAGTTATACACTTGCTACGAGTTATAAAAGTAGTCTAAAACTAACACTGTTAAACCAGCAGCACCCAGTGAGTCTTTATGGCGGGGAAATAGGAGTGTCCGAGTATGGCCAAGGGTAACACACAGATAATTCACTGGTATTAGCTTCCTTTTGCCAACTCTTGTAAAGACAAAGCTAAAGTAAATGGTTAAAATGATACTCTGTTAGAAAGGTAAGAAGTTAGTCCTTAATTTTACACCATAGGTTAACTAAAAACATTATACAATCTTTTTTTTTTTTTTTTTAGATACATTTTTGATTATTTTTATATTTTTGAACATACAGAACAGACAAACACAATTGAACAAGAACAAAAACCATCTGCCACCCCCCACCCTCTGCGGTCTCGAGGAAAACAAAAACAAACAAATAAGCAAAAACAAAAACAGAAATCACACCTATCCTAATCACTCTCCTCTACTTCTTGTGATGCTGAGGTCATTAGGACTGATACTTGTGCTGCTGCGTTTTTCCATAGGTCTATCTTTAGCTTTGTTAATCCTTGCTGTATTATACAATCTTTATATGTGTGGTAAAAAGGTTTCGTTATTACAAAATCACTATACATATGTTTTTCATGGTGGCCCCCTCTAACTTGTTTGGGGGAAACAATGTGGTAAATCTATGATTTATGGGCTTTTCCAAATGTTTTCCTGGACATTATTTTTGTAATTCAGTGTTAACACATGTTTTTCAGTATGTGTAAAATATGATTTACCATAGAAAACTTAATTCATTCATCATATCATATTGACATATCGATAAATATCGGTTATCGGCCGTAACAGCAATATTCGTATCGGTTATCAGTATCGGCCAAAATTTTCATACCGGTGCAATACTAATTTTTATATTCCCAAGGATTCAATAATACAAAACATATATAACTAGTGATTGCACTGACCTCACTGTATGTATTGCTGTACACACAACTCACTGGAGAATTAAACACACCAGACCTATTATTTTACTAAGAAAATGATGATAGATCTTGATCAGTGTATGTGTGTAGTTTAAAGTCATTAGATTTAGAGGCTAAAGATACCTTTCATATTTCTATTTTATGTGTTTTCTTTTCTTTGGTCTCTTGGTGCAGTTTAGTGCAGAATGTGCAGCACTGACTTGAGCAAAAAGGAGGAACCTTTGACCTATTTTCAAAGCTGTGTCTGTGCAGAGTGCAACATCAACCATTGCTATTATTGTAGTCACTACAGTCCTAAAATAATGAGGAGAATATTAATCTGAGCCTCAGTGGCAAAACGAGCACTTTTGTGAAGGTAAATACAAGCTGGACAATTGCCCTATTAACTTACTTTGTAGCGTGTTTTGCCGCTGCTGACTGCAGCGATCTCGCTTAATACTGGACCAATGTCAAAGATTGTTGTTCCCATCAGTCACTTAGACACAAAAACATAGGAAAATAGGGTTGAAAAAACAGTAGTTACCCTTTAAGAAAGACCAAACTTTTCCAAAGATTTAATATTTTTATGTTTTTGCTCAGTTTTCAGACCACCACCCATTTTTCCAGCTACAAACAGCTTCTACATATCTGCAATTGTTGGAAAACAACACCACAGTGAAAAACAAAAACTAATTTAGAGTGCATACTGACATTTCTGACTTAATGTTGTTACTTTGGCACTGTGAATACACCCTCAACTTAGATACTCAGAATGAGGATGTGCTACACAATAGTACACAGCTTATGTTGTTTGGCTGCCTATACAGTCAAATCTCAGATGAGTGAGCGACACTCAAGCATTTCAAAGCAATCCATTGTTTGACGTAGACTCATGTCTTTCTTCATCCGAATGGGTTTAAGAGCTCAAATGCTTTTCCAGTCCATGCTTATTAGCCACATACGCCCAGCGGCTTTGCATGAACGTTTTCAGACAGTTTGGTCGTAATGCCTCTGTTTGACTGACAGCTGATTCTATAACTTATCAGAAACTCTTTAATATTTAGCCTATTTTTTTCTCTTTACTTTTTGCTACTTTCTTTGTGTAAATGAACACAATTTCATAACTCTTAATTTCTTCCTCGAGATAAAACATTCAGGTTAGGCAGACATCTTTGCTTCAGTTCACACCGCCTGTGAAGCTACAGCTGTTTTCTTCCATTCACATCTTTCTGTTGACTTTGAATACATTCGTACCGCCTCTGAATTTTTGCTCGACAATTTATCCTAATGCACCATTCAGTCTTAAATGAAGACATTAAGCATTTACAGTTGAATAGTAGTGCAAGGTATTATCCAATCAAGATCAATTATCAGCATGATTATGGTCTATTCATTGCCGAGGAATCTAAGGTCAAGTGCAGTAAAGCATAGAAGAGAAAGCTTTGAAAAGAACTCACAAAAAAGCCTACACTAGAAGTCTCGCAGTGTGGCTGCATTTATAGGGGATTCAACCTTGTCAGGAGGGCTCCAGGCTGAATTTATCATCCTACATGTGTGTGACCTTGGGGAGAGGTTTACCAGTAGATTTGGGGAGGGAGCAGGCTTGGATAAGGAGGTACTTAAATATGCAGAGACACTGTGCTACAGAACTCTTTCATTCACTAGCTCTGCTTTTCACACCTAAATAAATAAAGGGATTTGGGGGGAAATCTTCTCTCTGTACTGACTATATAAACTAATTGAATTCATTTTACGGCTATCATCCCCAGGTTCCTCAGCAAACCCTCTAAAGCCTCACGATTTATGGCTTTAACTAACTCTAGGTAACAACAGTTCATTGTGAGATTTTTTTTTTGAGCGGACCATAGTTGAACTCTGAAGTTATGTTCACTGGCTCGGTAAAAGTTTGTGTTGATGTGTCTTTACCCTGGGAGGAGAAAAACATGCTTTGGCTTGATTCACTCCCATTTTCATTATCGGAGGCGGCAGCTTATTCCTCACACTCATCAGAGAGGCACAGTGCTTCATTTTCAAGCTGCAGAATCGCAGACAGGTGTCACCATCCATAATCAATCTGCTTTGCTTGTGTTGAATATTATCTCAATATGATTTTGCCGTGTTAACATGACTGCTTGGTGATAACATTTAAAGGGGGCAACTATGATTTGCTATGAAGTTGAAGAACGTTGGAAAGTGAATTACAGTAACAGATCTGAATTTCCATTTCTCAGTAAGACACTGATTATCATCAATAGCCATGTAATCCTCCCCTATAATCCTATTTGCTGTGTGATTGTGTAATTTCTATCCCAGTTCTCATCAGTAGGTGGCCAATAAGTCCTGGTTGGATTTGTATCCACTTCTTCCTTTGTCCTAACAGAGTTCACTCACCATTAAATGTCCCTCTGCCCTCACAAAGAGGCCGCCTGACTCTGCCCCGCGAATGCCTCTGTATTTAGCCTGATTTACGATATCGTTTTGCAATAAAGGCCAGTGTGAGGGGAAGAGATTCATTAAGGAGCCCAGTTTATGTTTTAGAGAAGTCCGGAGGGGCCACGTGAATACTGATTGTCACACAGATATGTGCTTGTCTCATCCTCCCAACCCAAGCCAAAAGCTCTCAGCCCCTTTCCCCTCCAGCCATGTGCACGGCATGGCACAAAGGAGGTGTTGTTCTCTGCCCGCAGGATGCCCAGGATGCCCAGGGTTCTTGCCACCCAGTCTGTAGTGTCCTGCTGTGGTAACCCTGTTCCAGACATATCAGGCCTCCTCGCAGCACCTGGAGGCCCTTCTCAGCATGCTTTAATGACATCCCCACTGACCCTCCCAGCCCACTAACAGCGGCGCCTATTTGGGTTTGTCTTTTCCACCCACAGCGGCACGGCATTGCAGTGTTTACTCTTCATCGGTCGATACTCTTTAATCCCTGAGATGATGCTTTCTCTCATGAACTCAAAATAGCTCTTCCTCCTCCCCAGTGAAGCCACAAGCCCATTACTCTTTATTAGCTCTTAGAGTCTTAAATGTGGCCATCCATTAGAGGCGAGGCAACAAACATCCCCAGCAGGTCCCTCAGTAGCCTGCCAGCACACACACAAACACACACACATACACTAATTTAAACTGACCCTTAATCAAGAGCAAATTATTGTGCATTGAATTCAGCTCATCTCCTGGATAAAGAAGAGTCACTTGTATAGCATATTCCCTCAGAAGATTTCTAAACTTTGTATTGTGGCCCTACCTACCTCCTTCTGTGACTCTAACATATCAGCTGGGCGGACTGCACAAACCTCTATCTGCCTGAATGATTTCTTTTCTATGAAAGCTGGCATGCAGTAATACCATACTGTGTCATGTATTGATTCTTTTTCCCAGTCCCTCTTTCTTGGATTTCTTGGTGGCTGAAAAGCATAAATCATCTGCAAATGATCCTTGAAGGAAATATTGTAATTATTATTCTTGACGCATGGTCACAAATTCAATGGCCCTTATTAATTGAACATGGAGAGAAATATGATGTGGGTAATTCAACGGGACTAGAGAGCCTTCTGTCATCCTTCATGTTTAAGATTGTCTTGTTTGGCATTCATGACAAAGCTGCGAATGATTTAAGGTCAGGATGAGGCTCACAGGGAGTGTAATTGTAAACCTCCACAAACGGCAGATTTGCATTGCGATTAGCTGTTTCCTGTTAAGATTACAAATGTCGGGGAAACCCTTTTGTATGTGATCCTTGTAAGAGATGATCAGAAACTAAATATCAATTAAGAGGATCCAGGTATCACCGAAACATCCACCCTTTTCTCCAATACTTTGTTCATTGTTGCTCACCATCTACTTTTGCTACTTCCTATTGAGCTTCCTGTCATTGTTTCTTATTCCTTGTCTGTCTTGACGTGTGTGATGAAGCATGAAGACAGACAACCGACCTGCCAGCCACCCGAACAGCCATTCACTTCTGTGTCCATCCATATTGTTACAGCCAGGAGTGGACAGCAGGAACGCAGCCTCTCCTTCCCTGGTGTCCTCTGTTGTGCCTTTTCATTTACTCAGCTTGTGCGAGTGTGAAGGCTGCTCTTCGCTCCGCCAGTCCTATTCCAGCTCTACATATCTTAGCGTGGAGCCCCGGTGGTTGGATGAGTGAGCCTGTATGAGGCTGGCTATAGGTTCGGGGTGCTGCTTGGCTAGTAAGCACTCATCTAAGACCTGTCTTTCTCCCCTGCACACCTCTACACAGCTGTGTCTGACAGAAAAACCTCTGACTCCTAACCTTGGAAACTGGAAAGCTTAAATTGACTGTATGTGCAAGAGTGGCATCAGATATTTTAAAGTGACAACTAAACTAATTGGAACTAAAGTTTTTGTGAGGCTATTACATGCTGTATACCCTTGTATACTGCCTTAGAAACTAGATTACACGGAGACTAGTCTGACAGAGAATGTAAATCCATTTCTACATGAGACTTTAAGATTGTTTTCCACTGAGCTGTGTTGGGTTCAGAACTATAGTCTGTGCCCTCAAAACCACAAATGTAAATCTCATGGTGGTGCTAGAGGAAAGGTCAGAGGATCTTTAAAGTAATCAAGATGCATCATCTGGGAACTTTGAATGTCTGTAGAGAATATTGTGGCAAGCAATCCAGTAGATGTAGTTAATGAAATGTAGTTAAGTGAAAACTTTGACCTTCTGGTGGCTCTAGATGAAAATTCATGAGATCAACATTATTTGGATTCATCCTCTGGGGAACATGAATGTCTGTATAGAATTCCATGACAATCCATCTGATTGTTTATGATATTTCAGTCTGGGTTACAGTGGTTGACCGACAGACTGACATTTCCATCCATAGAGCTCCGCTTCTAGCTTGTCTAAAAATGACAATAACTACTTATGTGCAGACAGTGTTTTCATAATGCCCATTCACCAATACCATTTAATGAAGCAACCATCCTTTGCACAAGTCCCATCCAGGGGCGGACTGGCCATCTGGCAATTCTGGCAAATGCCACAGGGGCTGGACCATTTTTTTTAATGTGGGTCGGTCAGATTAATTTTTTTAATATACAAATAAATAATAATAAATAAAGTCGACCGACCCAATCAAGGGTTACTCAAATTGGGACGTTCAGTCAAAATCAAGCACGTCACCTGAGGTGATCATGCTGCTCTGGGGGACCGGCTGCGCAGTGAAAAGCCGCTGCTGACAGGCGCAGAGCTTCGCCGGAGTCGAATACTGATGTCTGACCGGTTAAAAACGTCTCGTTGTCGCGTTACTGTAAATAGTAGTCTAATTTGGTGTTTTGCTATAGTTGGTTTTAACGCCTGATGCAAAGTGTAGGCCTATAGGAGTACACATGAAAACCCTGAACAAGCAGCGTCGTTCTGCTCCGTCTTTCTGCTGTGCCCCATTCACATAGTGTTTAGTTTTATACTATGTAGGTTAAACTCTGCAATTAATCCGCGGTTCACATGCATAGGCGCCGATTTATGTTTTCTTCCGTGGGTGCTCACGGGCACACGCCCTTCAAAAAAAAAAAGTATTCAAAAAATGTTTGCATTTCAGAACCTTAGGAAATGGACAGCGGCCGACACGAACACACACACCTATTAACTTGATAATAAAGCCGTAAAGTAGGCTATCTTTCAACTCAGGACAGCGTCACTTCTCACAAATACAGATAGGATTGGAGATGAAAAGTTTAACTGACACGTAACTGCGATCAGCTTCGTGGGAAATTAAGAATCAATGCCACCTTTCTAGTAGCCTAAACATTAATTAGTAGGCCTGGGCCTGGCTATCGATGTTACATGAAGATAGCAGGCGTTTTCATCCGAGAGACGCTGTGATTGGTGGATAGGATATGGAGCAGGGGACTGACAGCGACATAACCAATCACACTATGACAGACGCTCCACTTAGCACCAACTGCAATGTTTAATTTTAAATGAATGTAGCCTACTGGCAGTCTGGTACACGTGGGTGCTCAGTATTTTCCGTGGGTGCTCGAGCTCCGGAGCACCCACAGTATCGGTGCCTATGTTCACATGTATGCATGAACTGTGGTGGTCCATTACACTGCAGGCTATATTCAACATCACTGATAATTTTTGATCAATAGAATGTAGAAAACATTATCCTTTGTAAGTCAATCCTACATTTTTCAACTTGGGAGCAAAACGTGCTCCTTGGGGAAAAAAGTTACCATAAACCCCTGTTCATGCTGTGTGTTGTCGTATCCGGCCCATGTCCCAGATGTGGAAGCCCCCTTACTGGACTACTGAATATAATAATATTCCATTATATTTTGTATTTTGAATTGTTACCTGCCACCAGAATTTTGTGATTTCCTTGCCATAAATATAGACATTTTTACCGTAAATTGGTGCCTACAATTTTTATCAGAATGCAGGAATTGAAGTCTTTTACCCTCAAAATTTCCTGGTGGACGACCCCCAGACCCCCCCTGCTTTATGTGTTCCCCCAAAGGCCAATTCTGAGCAAGGAAAAACCCTGAAGTATAATCACAGATAGCCATAAAACATATTTAAATTGCAGAGTTACAGAGTTAAAACAGATGAAAACATGGAGAGCCAGACAGGCGATATGTTCAGTGTCAACAGAGAGAAACACGGACTATCGAACAGAACAGAACATACTGTAGAGAATGACAGCAACAGCATACAAACGACTTAAATAGGCAGTATGTGTAAATTTGTTATAAACGTGTGCTCTTTTAAAAAGTAGTAACCATTGTTTGCCAGTTACTTACATTAAATGTTTAAAAATCTGTTACATAAGGTCCTGCTTGTATTATTTCACCATCTGTACACAAATGTAATTAGTGAATGCACATGTCTGTGGGTGGGGCTGCATGGGCGTGGTAATGTGGGCTGGTGTGGCTACAGTGCCAGAGCTGAATTTTTGTCCCAGTCGGCCCCTGGTCCCATCGGAGAGAGGTCCTGACAGTTGTTCCATGAGCAAAACACAGCCTCAACAGCATTTCCATGTAAAGAGGGTGAACATAAATCCCATTTTATAAAAAAGTGAAAATAAAGAATGAGCCTTAAAAAATTCAATTTATCTGGCTCAGCATAATGCTGCCTATGGTTATACAATTTAATGCACACACAATAGGGACATTTTATTATTCATGATGTGGATCATAAAGTGTATGCTGAAATAGACATTTTTCTCAGTTGAATTATCATTATTTTTCTTTTGTCTTAGGATTTCTCTGCCAGCTGAAAGTTATGTGCATCCCTCACACCCCCACTCCTCCCCCTATATTAAAAAAAATCTGATTAGAACATTGGGAATCTTTTAACGTTCCTAATTTAAACCTTAAAAGTAAAATGACAGTTAGTACTACTACACTATCTATTGTTGCTATGTTGCTTCTACAGTGGCTCATATAGGGCTTATGCAGTGACAGTCATTCATCGTTAAGGAAGGTTGACTTATTAATAGATCTAATGTGGTGGTGGCAGATAATAAAAACTAGTGCTAAATGCTTTTTGATCAGTGACTTCCAATGTTGGGCTAGTTACTTGCATGTAACTCAGCGAAAATTGAATCACATTACAGCAAAAGAGAAAGAAAAAAAGTTGAATTACTTTTTGCCTCACTGCCGCACGGCTCTGTCACTTTCCAGACCATCAGCAGCTAGCTGATTGTTAGCCCCACTGACTACACGCAGCACTCCATAAGGCGTAATTATGGATCCCACCTGGTTTCTTGGCAAGACCTAACCTATTAGGCAGTCCGGTTAGTAGAGGTTAGGCATTAACCTCGAGTAGTTAAGGTTAGGAAAGCTGATTGGTCAGGGGATAGGACCTAAACAAATCGGGTTCCGTTACCTCGCGCGAGCATGTACGCCTGGCCAATCGTACGCATGAATGCTATTGAAGGGCGGGTCTTGCCTACTATTCCATAATAACGCTTCCAGAAGTCCATGTCCTTTCTCGCTCTCTCGCCATCTCCCCCCCACCTCCAATGCCAGCGCCAAACTAACATGTACTGGACCGTTCTGTCAACCAAATGCAGACAAATATAATATCAACCATACCTTTAAACTCATGGTAAGACAGGAAACAAGTAGACCCCAAAATTGTCAAAATATGGCACATTAATGTTACTGGGATTAGTAACTGTATTTTTTTGACTAGGTTAGATTTCTAGTAGTTATCCATTGAACAACTTGTTACTGAAAAAGGGAATTATTAACAGATGACTTAGTGACTCATAGGCTATGAAGCTATGGCCAAGAGGAGCTTAGCTTAGCTTAGTTTAGCTAAGCCCTGAAGCACATGGAAACATAGGCCTGTAGAATCTCCCTACCAGCACATCTAAAGCTCTATAAACGTTGTTTTTACATGTTGGTTTTTGAATAGATTGAACAAACGAGACATTAAGTGTTAATTAGTGCACATTTTGCTACCTTTGGACAATTTAGCTGTTTCCCCCTGTGTCCAGTCTTTATGCTATGCTAAGATAACCAGCTTCTGGCTTTAGCATCATATTTACTGTCCATCAATCTTCTCATCTAACTCTTGGCAGAAAGAAAGCATTGAACATTATTTCCTGAAATGTCCAACCAATCATTTAACACAGATTATGCCGCTGTACGCTATTGTTATAGTTCCAACACTGCTAATATACAGTCTTAAGGGACACTATAGAACCAGAGTAGGCCATATTGTACGGGCCACAGCAGGAGAGGGCCCACACAGATTCCAAAAGAATGCTTCTATTAAACAGGAGTGCCGAGAGCAATATTCTCTCAGGGGGTCCAGTTATCTGAGCTACACCCCTGCTGCACAGAAAAAAAACAAAGAACTACTGGAGTTTGAAAAGTAGGTTTGTGTCATGTTTTTCAATTCTTCCTCCCCAGAACAAAGAAGGGAGCGATGCATCCTGCAAAAACTTTGCATGATTTATTTCTTTCTTATCCATAACAGGCTTGCTGATTCTGATTATGTTGGAACTGGGTTTGGAGATTTTCAGGCTTTATTTGTCTTAAAATGGGATTATTTTCCAGTTTATAAATTCAGTGTCAGTTTTCAGGCACTTGTCCTAAACAAGGTTTGCATGCTTATACTGCTGCAAGGTGAACTGGCTGTCATCTGTTTGGGGGCATGCAAGCACTAAAATACACTAAAAGACTGCCTTCATATAGCCATGGTAAAAGCTCCCTGATCTTAATTAAAAACAAAGCAGTGATTGAAGCCGTTTTTAATATTTAAATCAAATCTGAGCCAAATCAACTGATTTAAACTAGGGCTGTCAAACGATACATTTTTTTTTAATCATGATTAATCGCTGAATTTCTATAGTTAATCGCGATTAATCGCATATTTTATCACATGATTAAAATTGTATTATTTTGCATTTCAGAACAGTTTTTAAGTACATATTAACAATGGAAAGCAATGCTTACCAGTGTATCTTGACTGGGAATCAAATGAATGCAAAGAAAGTTACTTTATGAACTTGACTTTAAGATTTGTATTTGTTTAGTATTTATTCACTGTAAACAAAAGAAAAATGTGTGAATCTGTTATTATTGCACAATTCCTCCAAGTACCTAACTAAAAAACCCTATCCGTACCAGAGTCAATATAGTGTGCAGTAACTTCTAAATCATTTTGATTACTCACTGACGTCCAGTGATTACCGGTTAATGAGACAGCGTTTGCACTTTGCAGCAGTTCCAGTTGGGCTGCTTTCTCCGTGTCGTACAGGCTGTGTGTGCGTGAAACTACCGTCCCCCTCGACGGCAGTGTATGAGACGGGTCAGAACATGCCAACCGTAGTACGTCTTTAAGACCCGAGTCTTCTATGATGCTGACAGGTCTGCAGTTAGTTGCCACCCATTTCACAAGAACTGTAGTAATTTTTTGGGATTTAGTTTCATCAACAGGTCGGCAAGTAGCACTCTCCAAAATAGTGCTTTGCCTGAGCCCGCTAGCATCAACCTGAGTCACGTTAATTAGCTCGTAGGTGGTAGCTCAAGCTTGACGTGCTTCTGTGATATTTTAATTTGGCTTTACACAATGTGCATATGGCTTTCGACTTGTCTAATGAGCCGTCCGGGAGTTTTGGAAAATAAAAAGCGTCATTCAGAATTGTGTTGCTGCTGTCTTTCAGTTTGGTGCAGACATTCCTAATTTTAATGGATTTTTCATTTTCTGCTCCATTTCCTCCTTTCCACTAAAATTGCTGCTGATGACTGTACTTTTAGACAAGATGTACTGTACACAATATGCCACATTGCTTTGCTTTAAATAGAAAGAAGGATAGGGACATAAAGCCCTGTCTCTCTTGAACAAGGTCTTTCTTATATAGACGCTCTTCTACCTACTTTTGTGTTGCACTTGTAATTGTCAAAAGTTAAAGACTTGTTCTTTTTGTGTGGTTCTTGTTTTTCTAGTTTGTTGTTATCAAATATTATCAGAGCAGCCTTTTGAATAGTGAATATTTTGGTCCTCACAGATAAAATAAAAATATAACATGCATTATGAGGAGTGAGCAATGATGCAATGTTACATTATCCAGCTTTGGTGTATAAGTACAAGTGTAAGCACATTATAATCCTTTATGTCAGCTGTGAAAACAATACATGACATTTGAACACAGATAGTAAGGTGTCCTGTGGAGAAAGCACTGTGCTTTCACTTTACTTGGGGCACACAGGCTCAGAGATTAGAGTGAGTAACACCACTACCCAGGGACCAGAGGATGACTTTGTTTCTGACTGACTGTCAGAAACAAAGTCTGACTATCCAGCTTTTTCATTTGTTAGCGGCGCAATGCCACGTATACAAGTATGCCTCTTGCCAACACACAACACAAGGATCCTGCTTGCTCAGGAAAAATACAAATTGCTCTGTGGCGCTCAGCTGCTCAAAAGTCTGTGTTCTCTGTGGCAAACACAAGGTCTGGATTGTAGGGTTTACTCTGAAGCAGCTAACTGATGCTTTAAGTGGGACTGGTGGCTGCCCCTGGGTTGGGGGTTGAAACCTGCTTGCACCCTGTATCCCCCAGTGGGACAGCAGCACTGAGGTCAAGAGGGGCACCATGAATCACAAATCCCCGTCTGATTTGTGAACTGTCGGGACATTGATTTACCCGTGTGATCAGAGGAAAGAAATCCTCAGGCAGCCAGCAGGAAGAAGGGGGTGTGCTGGGGGAGTGTAATCACACAGCAGATTGCTCTTGAGAAGAAGGTCAAAGACCACTCTTATTGTGATTAAAACCTTTTTTTATGCAGGCTGTGCTGTTCCTCAACCAGTGGGGCCATAGGCGATAACAAAGGAATTGTTACTGTGAACTTGTTTTTTACTTTGACATTAGAGGGTAAAACTGCACATGTCGGCCTTAATTGCAAATATGATTATGGCTTTAGATGATTTGATAAGTGTCCGTACCGGTTATCTATACGTCTGATAACATATCATCCTTGTGTTGGACCCTTTACAGACTGTAATACATGTAATACTGATAAATTCAGAATTTCCTACTGAAATACTTTTTTCTTTTTAATAAATACATTTTAGGTTCAAAATATAAATAGTTTTCTCCAAACACTTGTTTTAGTTTATCTTTGTTAAATGCTGCATAAACATAAAAGAACTTTGAAAAATAAAATAGGCCAAGTAAACATTTCTATCGGGAACTTTTGATCAAAGAATAGTAAACAAGATTATGAATTCAACCATTTTAATTATTGGCCCTTTTTGATACATTTTTGGGACACATTTCAGCCAGTACCAAAAACATATTGAGGTTGGATCAAGGTTAGATTACCAACTGGCCAAATAGGACAATAACCTTTGGGAACCAGGCCCCAGGGGCCCTCAAAAGTCTAAATTAAATTACATTTTAATTAGTTTGCAAATATGTTATGGAATATACACCACTGTAGTTTAGTATTTCAACATTTTTAAATTGCGTTGGTTCCGAATTCACCTAGCAAAGTCACCCAAAAAAACAGTATACTCTTAATTTTAGCCTTAAAATTTGGTTTGGTTTGAACATTTGATTGCACTGTTGTGCATTTGTACTGCTCACTAAATACTAGGCCTGGCCTGGGTGCGCCCGTCGTTCTGCACCCTTCCCACCCGCTGATGGCTGACCTGCACCCCTGCACCCCTGCACCCCTGCAGCTTCCTCTCTGCTGCAGCTATTGATTTATCTTGTTTCTTCGGTTCCATTTTAACAACTGAATGTGACTTTTGTTTTTACTCTGTAACGGATGCTACTGGAAATGTTGAGTACCATGCTGTTTTACTGTAAATATAGAAGATGCAGTCTCGAGGCTGACTTTTACACTGCAGTAAATCCAACAGTCATACAAGACAAAGCCTGTGATTTAGAGGTTTGAAGTTTGTGTGTAATTTTAGCATTTTGTGTTGGAAAGTAAGAATTTAGCAAATCAGTTAAGTTTTTTGCAATAAGAGTTTTGCACACAGATACCTTTGGACCGGGTAGTCTTATTGCAGCATAGGAGTACATTAGTTTTTAGTTTTTACCCTGGTGCAGGTTTCAATACCCAGCCCTAACTCAGACTGATGACATTAATGGAACCAGTGAATTCACTTAATCGATCAAATGAATGTAAAAAATTGTTGATTAGTTTTTTATCATTCAAATAACTGCTCAATTGTTTCAGCACTAATTATAATGTGATGGAAAACTCAGTCACAGTAATCATTCCACATGTCTGGGTTTTCTCTTGTCCTGTTTTACACTGTTGTACGGTACACAAAAACTGCCCTACAACAACACATAATGCTTTTTGAGTGAGACAGACATTGTAAGTGGCAGGAAAACATATGTAACATCCCTTTAATGAATAGGAACACAATGCTATCAGTGTAGTGACCTGCTTACCCTGAGTTGAGTTGAACTTTAGGAGTAAAATCTTTATGCACTGCTTCAAATGCCTAAGCAAAACTAGAGGCTAATAGTTTTCGACAAAGACTGTCCTTATACCAAGTGAGCTTGCCCTGACTCAGCTCTTCTTTTCTGTCTTTTAGTAGCCGACTGTCGAGTCTTAGAGGGATTGCAGAGATATTCCTCCATCCCCACATACCTGCCTGTCAACTACCAGGTGCTCAACGCTGACTTGGCATTCTTCCTGAAGGAAGCCAACCAGGACTTCATGAGGAACTCAAGCCTGATGTCGCGGACTGAGCCCTTCTTTATCTACCAGGCCAGGAGTTTGCCCTCAATGAACACTAGCTATGGGCCTCTCTCTGTGGAGCAGCCTGTCCCTTTAGAGCTCCTGCAGAGCCCGGGGACGTTTCCTGCCTCTTCTGTTTTTACCTTCAACTGGAAGGTGCAGACCTTTATCATGAATACCAGGATTCACTTGGCCAAGCCCAAAGTCCAGGTGCTGTTTTATGTCGCAGGCAGAAACTGGGACGACTACAGCGCCATCGACAAGCTGCCCTGCGTGCACATGTTTGCTTTCCATGAGACCCAGGAGGTGCGTGGCACTTGCCAGCTGAAGGGTGGGCAGGGGCTGTGCGTGGCTGAGCTGGAGCCCTTGGCCAGCTGGTTCAGCCCACCCAGCGTAGTGCCGGGACGCCAGAGGAACCTCGAAGTGTCCGAGGGCACGCCAGTGGAGCTCTACTACATGCTGCAGTCCACAGAAGCAGGGGAGTGTCACTCAGAGGAGGCCAGGAAGGACAACTTCATCCGCTCAAGCCAGGAAGGGCTGTTTGGTTCCTACACCTCCACACCGCTGAGGAGGATCGGCGGCGTCAGGCTCTACCAGAACCCCACTCCGCCACCCCTCGCTGAACACAGGCTGGATAATAACTTTATGGTCATGGTGCCAGCCACACCCATGAGACAGAGGGAAACCATCTCTGCTTTCATCACTGTGTCAGCTTACTCTCCTGTGGATATGTTTACTCTCAGGTAAGAATTATTTTCTCTTTGTTCTTCTGGCCGCAGACTTCCTCTGTCAGTCTCCGACTGTGGAATTCTGCAGCCTCTCTATTGACTCCTGCATTTACTTTAGTCATGTAGTCTTCCTTAAGGATTTAGGCAGTATCCACACTAAGGTTTTAAAAAAATATATATACCGAAAATCTTATTTTCTTTCTCCTCTTTCTATCAGCAAACAGTAAGATCCTGTGCTTTGCCTCAGCAGGTTACACCTCCGTTCTATCCCCTGCTCTCCATGATCACTGAAATTGTGTTTAATTACACCCACAATTTAGTTAGTCTCATTTACTTTTTTTTTTTTTTTTCATTTTCTGAAGTCCAACAACTGAGGGTGTATGAAATAACGATTTGATCGCAGCTCGTAAACCCCCACTGTTAACCAAGGCAAACAAACAGCCAATCCTGCACTGTGACTGCTGATCAAATCAGTATCGATCGTGGAGTCGTCTGACAACATAATCGTAAACATAGGCTAATGGCAACAACTTGACTGTGTGATTGGCTCTATTGGAATTCCAAACAAGTGATCAGAGAGAGAGAGTTAGAGGAAAGTTAACTATTCAACTTTACTTCAGGACGTTAAGCACAAGAATACACTGTGAGGTGTGGAGGAGAATAAGTGAATGAGTAACACAAACACTGCACAACACTGTTGACACTAAATTAATAAAATAAAATGTTTTTAGTCAAGTGACCTTCATCACACATTTCAAGTAGCAAATGACAAATAGTTTGCACATATTAGGGCTACACAACATGAAGAAAATATGCTATATTTAATTACCTAAGTTCTGCTACTTTCAGTATTGAATTTAAAACGAAATGAAAGGAAATCATTTCCCACATTCTTTTATTGAACAAATTAAAGGAACATAAAGGGCACCACTAAAAAAAGAATGACCGATACATAATGATATTTTCTTTCAACCAATACAAAAAAAGCCTTTCGTGATATGTCGCAGCCTTTCGCGATATGTTTATTGCGCCAGTTGATATTGCGATGACGATAAAAAAACAATACTTTGTGCAGTCCTAGCACATACACACTTACAAAGGAAAACAATCCATTCAAGGAATCAAGCCATGAACCGTAAACAAAAGATGGACTAATAATTATCTTTTCTTAGGTTATGTTATTTTTTTTTATTATGACCAGTTGCTAGGCAACCAATCTCAGAAACCGATCGCTATGGGTCTGATGACGATTTAGCCTCTGGGGACAACAAACAATATTTTGGGGGTTCCGGTTATTAATAGTCTGATTAGCAACTTGAGATGCAAGAATGGAGTTGGAATTGAGAGACGACGTCAACGACCAGATTGTTTCTCTGCACATGAATGCAAATGCGAAAAGCTAAATTATCGTAAGACGATAGCTGATGGGTTCTGAGATTGCACTTTGGCCAACATGTTCCGCCTCTTATGCTCTCCACATGGACTGTTTACCGGCATGCAACCAAAGCCTGCTCAAACATAAATGATCATTTGTACTCTGACTATAAACGGGAACCAGATTGTCTCCAATACCAAAATCTAGTCCTGATACCTACAGCTTCTGCATTCATATGCAGATATCTGTTCTTAGAGGTTACCAGCAGAAGCTCCAGGAAGTTACTTTTTACGGCCAAGATATAGTCCAACGTGTAACTTATTTTTACACTTTGGTTTTTGTATGTATTAAACAAACAAGACATAATGTGTTAGTAAGTGAGCAGTTATCATGCTTTGTGACTATCCAACACAATACTGGACTTGTGATACTTTAAGGTGCTAGGCCTACGGTGCGGGCCATAGTTTTTGCTGTGTGTCGGTCGAACCTTGTCGACTCCCGTCGGCTATTTTTCTCACCAGCGTCGGTGAAAGGATTTCATCTGATTGGCTATTCAGCTGAAGAGAATTAGTGCACAGGGTAGTGAGAAAAGCAAGCAAACGGGTTTAGCAAATGAGAAATTTGAGTTGTAGTAACTAGATTCTAAAGTTATAGTGTTGTTAAACATCATGACCTCAGTCAGGTTTTCTTCCACAGTGAAACAGGGAAAGAGCAAGGTTATCTCTCAGAAATAGCTTGATTCAGTGAAGCTGTTGATAGGGACTAATTACAGTGAACAGATGAGACAAAATGATTTAGATAATTAACATGCAATGCAAATGAGAATGTCATTAATTAAAATGCATGTCCATTAGTGTAATGACTGAAGCCGATCTTAATCACACTGGTTTGGAACATTTATAAAGCTTCCGAGAAGCTGCAACGAGGGGTCAAGCCCATTTGTCAACCGGTGTAAAGGAAAACAAGCTGTATGCTGAATAGGAGTGTTTTCTGCTTAGGCAAGGTAAAAAGCTGTTTTAAAAGGCAACATATTAATGTTTATCTAAATCTGTTCCACTATTATTTTCCTGTTCCAGTTTTTTGCTAATGAAGATAATTTACCCAGCTAACAAAAGAGATACACAGAGTGTGCGTTAGGCTCAGAATCGGAGCTAAAGTAAACAAGTTCACAGTAGCTGTGAGGTTTTAACAAACCAAACTAATTCTTGACGAATGTCCTTCCTGTGCTTCATTTAATTACAGAATAGTTGTCCTGAAGTGATAAGGCATTGGAACCCCCCCATTTTCTCAATTGAGAAACTCTTCTTTCATCAGTCAAATGAACAGGCCAGGCTGGCCACAGAGGCAATGCCTGTGGTGTTTTTATTTGGCAGTGCAATGTATGGCGGGCGCAGGTTGGCCATCTGAGAGCGGCAGATATGGAAAGGCCTCTGTGTGGTCCTAGGTGATAAGGCTGTTCTCATACGTGCATTTGTTAGGATGCTTAATCACCAGAGCGAGAAGACTTTGATCTCTATATTCACAACATCATTATCATCTGTGTACTACACACTTCTGTGTTAGCCATTGTTGGCTGTGTAGCCCCAAATGCAGAATGAGCTTATGATCCTGTGAAATCTGTCAAACAGACCTTCCACTTTAGTTTTTAAATGTTTATTAGGTCCGCTGTTTCCTACATTTAATAACAAAATCCAACTCCCTTCGTATTCATAGTTTTATACCTCATTCAGTGTGAGTATGTGCAACCAAAACATCTGTATTTAAATGCTCACTTTCTTTCTACACAAGAAAAAGGGAACATTTAAAGTGCCCATATTATGCTCTTTTTCAGGTTCATAATTGTATTTTGAGGTTGTACCAGAATAGGTTTACATGGTTTAATTTTCAAAAAACACCATATTTGTGTTGTACTGCACATTGCTGCAGCTCCTCTTTTCACCCTGTGTGTTGAGCTCTCTGTTTTAGCTACAGAGTGAGACATCACACTTCTATCCCATCTTTGTTGGGAGTCGCACATGTGCAGTAGCTAGGTAAGGACTACTAGCTAGAAGCTAGCGCTGCCAGCGGTTAGCCACCTCGTTCTCAATGGCAAAACACTGCTACAACACTATAGAACTACTTACATGTCCCTCGTCTGCAGGTATTCCACGCAAAGTTGGAAGTGGGCCCTAATCCTGCCTTGTACTGACCGAAGTTGGAGAAACAGCTAGCTGATGTGGTATTAGCTAAAGTGGTTAGCACACACCAAATGTTTCGGCCGATGATGTAGACTGCCCTGTCGATTTTGACCAGCTCACCCGGAGACTGAAGGCAAGACACATTTAGTAACCTGTAGCTCACTCAAAACAGCATGGATGGTATTTTTTCCAAGTTTGTATGCCTGTGGAAGCACCAGAGACACAAAATAACACTCCAAATCCCAGAAAAAGTGATTTTTTCATAATATGGGCACTTTAAAAGAAAATTAAAATGGCCACAAAGACCTTCAGTAATTCTTTCCTTCTCTCCAATTTAGTTTTCACCTTCGTCTAATCCATTATGAAAGGCTCATGCTGTGATAGATGTTATGCAATGAAAGCCAATGTCACATATTTTTTAATAGCCAATCATCCGGCCAATTTATTGCTTTTAGGATGCCCAGCATGATATGCCTTACTGGGGTATTTCTGTCTTGACATGCTACTTTTAATTTGATGGGTTCTGATTTGACTTGATCTCCTCTGTGTTAATAGGCTGTGTCACTCAGAAACAGAATAGTTTTACTTATTTCACTGTAGTTTACTTTGCTCGAATTTAGAGGGATTTTGGTGTGGAGCATCAAATAGTGGCTGCGGTTAGTCACGATCACGAGTCGTCTTGACACATGAGTACATTTCCATTTCCTGTCTCCTCTTTCTTTGATAAGCTATCATCCACTGGAGAAAAATGACACGAAATATACCTGTAGATGTGAATTGAAAGAATAATCATATAATTTTTTTAAAACTTTTTTTAAAGATGCATCACCACCACCTGCATGGCACTAATGCCAAGGTGGATGGATCCAGTTTAGAGTGTACAAATGTTATAAATAAGCCCCTGATAGTATAAGATACTTTACGAGTATGCATAACAGTGTTCACCAATACGCTCATATGAGGATCTTATTTTAATGATGATAATACAATGTTACCTCTCATTTTACTCTGACTCTAAAAAAAAACATGTGGTTTGAATTCCCCTTCACAGTTTGTAATTTTACAGTTTTTTCTGATCGCTATGACAATTTTTTCAATACTTTTAACAACTTTCCTAAACTCTTAACGCACCAACACACCTACAACACACAATTGACAAAACAGTTAATTTCATGTTCAAAATCACACATTGAAAACTAAACTCTAATATTAATTTTCAAAATACAATAATTCACTAACACAATACACTATGTCCACAAAATCAAATAATTCTTCCAAAACACTAACACATGTTCTCTCCCAACAGAAACATTTAGTCAATCATAGCACAATGTCATACAAAACACTAACATCACATGGAATTACAGAAACTGCATTATTTTATGTGTCGGGTCTGCCCTTATACAATAGACAATAGTATATTGTATTGACCATAGATTGTGTTTTACACTGCAGTTTCTCTAGAAGCCTCTCTACATTTTTGTTTTGTTGGGTTTGAAATGCATGCATTTTGTTTCTTTTGCTGCAGAAATTCAATACAAAAAATGAATGACCCATCTCAGAGTAGCTTTATAGAATGTACGGTCTATGAAAAAAAGAAGACAGAGACAGAATCGTCCTGGTACTCGTCTTCCTCTCACTCGTGCAGCAATTTTTCTTACTTTCTTTGTGTTCATCTTTATTGTTCCTTTTCCACACAAAATCAGCCCAAATAGGTCATCTTTTACTGTATGTAATACAGTAACATATGGTCATGCTATTGAAAGAACCTCAACATCTGAGTGTGTTTCCTAGAAGGGAATCAGCTGATCTATTTGCATAACTTCAATCAGCTGTTTCTCAGTAGCAATGGAACAAAATGGAGAGGGTATATTTGTGTTTACAGTTTTTCACGATCGCTATGACAATTTTTTCAATACTTTTAACAACTTTCCTAAACTCTTAACGCACCAACACACCTACAACACACAATTGGCAAAACAATTAATTTCATGCTCAAAATCACACATTGTAAACTAAACTCAATAATTAAATAAATTATTATATAAACAATAATTCACTAACACAATACACTGTGTTTACCAAAACAATGCAAACATGTCTCAAAATCAAATAATTCTTCCGAAACACTAACACATGTTCTCTCCCAACAGGAACATTTAGTCAATCACTGCACAATGTCATACAAAACACTAACATCACATGGAATTACAGAAACTGCATTATTTTATGTGTCAGGTCTGCCCTTATACAAATATCTATGACCATAGATTCTGTTTTGCACTGCAGTTTCTCTTGAAGCCTCTCTACATTTTTGTTTTGTTTAGTAAATGCATGCATATATATGTATATATATATATATATATTTTTTTTTTTTTACTGTAAAGATTATTTTTTGGCCTTTATTTGACAGGACAGCTAGTTGAGAAAGGGGAGAGAGAGGGGGAAGACATGCAGGAAATCGTCACAGGTCAGATTTGAACCCTGGACCTCTGCGTCGAGGCATAAACCTCCAAGTATATGTGTGCCTGCTCTACCCACTGAACCAACCCGGCCACCATTGTGTTTCTTGCTGCAGAAATTCAATACAAAAAATGAATGACCCATCTCAGAGTAGCTTTATAGAATGTACGGTTTATGAAAAAAAGGAGACAGAGACAGAATTGTCCTGGTACTCCTCTTCCTCCCCCTCGTGAAGGCATTTTTCTTATTTTCTGTGTTCATCTACAGTATATTGTTCAAATAGGTCCTCTTTTACTGTACTACCATATGATCATGTGATTGAAAGAACCTCAACACCTGAGTGTGTTTCCTAGAAGGGAATCAGCTGTGATTGATCTATTTGCATAACTTCAATCAGCTGTTTCTCAATAAATACACTTTGACTTTAGCCTATAAGTTAGGTTTAGAACATGATGTTATCTGTTCTGACATACAGAGTGAAAGCATTTGTAAATTTGGCAATAAAAATCCATTGTTTTGGTCTTGGTGGAGCTTGTGTGTAAAAGACGTTCAAGCATTTTAAATTTGTGTTAACTGTATGCATTTTGTGTCAAAGCAACAATAAATGTGTTAATTGTATAGACTACACAGACTGATGTTGTGCTAACTGTGTTAAGAGTTTAGGAAAGTTGTTAAAAGTATTGAAAAAAGTGTCATAGCGATCGTAAAAAACTGTAATTTGTGAACAGCTGTTCACTTTGACTTTAGCCTATAAGTTAGGTTTAGAACATGATGTTATCTGTTCAGACATACAGAGTGAAAGCATTTGTAAATTTGGCAGTAAAGATCCATTGTTTTGGTCTTGGTTGAGCTTGTGTGTAAAAGAAGTTCAAGCATTTTAAATTTGTGTTAACTGTATGCATTTTGTGTCAGAGCAACAAGAATGTGTTAAATGTATAGACTACACAGACGGATGTTGTGCTAACTGTGTTAAGAGTTTAGGAAAGTTGTTACAAGTTTTGAAAAAATTGTCATAGCAATCGGAAAAAACTGTAAGTGGTCCAATTTTATTTAGTATGTGTGTGTGTGTGTGTGTGTGTGTGTGTTCATAAATTCAAATGAACGTGTCCAATTTTAAAAACAATATTTTAGTGGCTCAGGTTTAATCAGTCAAATTCTGATTTAAGAATTCAAGTCAGGTGAAAAACATGGAGAAGTTAAAATTGGATTAGTTACAGTATGAAATTCAAGGTGAAAGATTAAAGAGAAAAGTGGCTAAAATCTATTTTCTTTTAGTGAAAACAATGAGGAAACATTTTGAATGAACAAGTCACAAATCAACCATACAGAATGTATTTTCATTTGTTTAGACACGTAGCTCTTAGTTAAGGTTAGGGAAAGATTGGCTTAAAGTCTTGGTTAAAAAATGTCAACAGCGACTTCAAGCAACAGGACACGTTATAAACATTGAACCAAAACCACATTTTTTTCTCCCTAAAACACATTCTGCAGTCGATTTGATACCAGGTTGGTGATGAAAATCTTTGAGGAGATTTTCAATTTCAATTCATTTTTATTATTATGCAGGAAAAGATTAAATATTCCATTAAATGTGTTACATTTAAACTGGCCTGACTTAGTTCAAAACTGTTTAACAGTGAGTTCCTTTTCTGCAGCACATAAGAGACAGAATTACATTACAATACAATTGGATTCTGATGCTGATTCTGACAAACAACAAAACATAAACAGATGTTTAGAGTGCGCTGAAACTAGCAGCAAGCCCAGCGCAAACCGCTTTGGTCTGAAAGGCCCTTTAAAAGGAGTGAGTAGGAGTATGGGTGGTGATGGCACAGTGGATATGACACATGGCTTTGGTGTGGGAGCCATGGGTTCAATTCCGACTGCGATACATCAACCAATGTGAACAAGACACTTAACCCCTAGTTGCTCCTGAGGCGTGCGACCTCTGACATATATAGCAATTGTCGCTTTGGATAAAAGCATCAGCTAAATGACATGTAATATAATGTTTGAAATCGGAAACAGTGGTTGCAGTTATGTACCTCCATCAAATAGTGTTTATATGTGTAATAGGGGTTATGGGATCTCATTCCAGATTTTAGATAGATAGATATTTATCGATCCCAAAAATGGGAAATTACAGTGTTACAGCAGCAAAATATCAGTCACACAGCACAGAATATACATGAAATACTAGGATACAATATTAATTAAATACTAGAATACAACATACATACATACAATATACATGAAATAATAATAGGATAGAATACAAGAACAAATATTTAAATATTTAAAATATATACAAGTTGGGAATACAAAATGTACAACTGCTTAACTAGTAATGATAAAGATGTAGATAAACCTATTGTGCAAGTTGCCCTTAGTGCAGATGTGATGTCTAAGAGTCTTGTCTAGCACCCAGTGATGAGGTGTTTTGCCTGTGGTAGGAATGATTTTCTGTAGCGGTCTGTGTGACATCGAAGCTGTCGGAGTCTCATAGAGAAGGTGCTCCTCTGTTGGACCAATGTGGGGTGGAGAGCGCATGTGTGAAAAAATTATATTTGACCATAACATCAATTCAAATTGAAAATCTAGTGATGCGTTCCTGTCTTGTGTGTCTTGGAAGTAGTGCAGTACGTGTTGGAGGGGAGTTGTTGTCTTGGATCTGAAAGTAAAATGTAATGGCTAGTTTATTCATGCAGTTCTGAAAAGTCAGGGTGTTATGTGAAAGTGCAGTGCAGTGGTGAGTTTGAGGGGCAAGGTTGCGATGAATCTTATTGTATAGTCGTGCTATTCTTTCAATGGTTTCCTTTGGGGTGAGGGATCAAATTAGTACACAGTAGGATATTGTTGAAAGAAAGATTGCACGTAGATATTGTTAAGGAAAAACTCAGGAGCAGCACAACTCATTTTAAATACGTGAAGGTCCGGGGACCTTGATGAATTACACAGAAGCATTTAATGGAATCTCAATTGAGGAGAACATTTGGACAAGCAGTACAGTCTAACCACAATGTGTTATTGTGTCGTGCCGTTCCAAGTCTCTGAAGTTCCTGTCTTTCTGAAGGAGTATGTAACCCTCCTCTTGTCCTTGGGTCAAATTTGACCCAATTTCCAAAAGTTTCTATATCAGAAATTTGGGTTTCTATCAACCAAAATGTCCAAAAAAATAACGTGGATGGTTCCATACGCTCTTTACAAGTAAAATAAATGATCAGTTCACTACTTTATAGCATTTGAAAAAAAATGAATAAAAGAATGTTGAAAAAAGTGACAAAAATGACGGAAAAAGCTTAAAAACCGTCGGGGAAAAAAACTACAAAACCGTCAAAAAAGCGCAGAAGAAAAGTGACAAAAACATCGGGAAAAGGGAAAAAAAACTTGGGAAAAAAGTGATAAAAATGTCAGGAAAAGCGGCACAAAAAGTTGCATAGTGGGCGGGAGGACAACACGAGGGTTAAACTGGAGGCTTTAAGTTTAGCTGAACCTTCAAAGTAAACACAGATGCTTAAAAGGTGCAGTAGGCAATGCTGCGCGAAGATTGTTGATATTTCAACTCAACTACAAAGACCTCTTCCTCCTTTCCCAGTCATACAACTTCTTTTTTAATTTGTATTTCTTCAGTCCTTTTCCTCTTTTGCCGTTTCTCTGCCAAGGCTTCTTGTTGATAACGTGTGGCCGCTGCCTCTCCCCTCTCCCCCCGCGCACACGCCGCCTGTTGCCGATTGGCTGGAGAAGTGTTATGTGGCTCTTGCGCACCTTTCCGTTTGTTTTTCATTTACACAGCCAGGGTGTAGGTACACCAGATTTTTATTCAGCCCACAAAGAAAATAGAGAGCTAGGTGACCGTGAGGAGATATTCGCTGAATTTGACAAAATGTGTATTGGATTTACATCGCTTACTATACCTTTAATCCAAATGACAGAATGTGTTATGTGTTTACTTCCTCCATGACCTTGGCAGGATGAGGCAGCACTGTGTTACCATACAGCTGTTACGCCTCCCATCATATATGGAGACACAGAGATGAAGCACTACTCTGCCTGGAAATGTAAAGAGATTATGTTGGACACTAGTCTATTTGAACGACATTCCATTTCCAGGATTGCTCCGGTGCTGCCGGATGTCCCTAATTTTCGGCCGGATATTTGTCACCTTCCGCTTTCTTTGTGTTGGAATTCTAAACTCTAAATTCTAAAGGTGGATTTCTGAGGACTATGGTTAACTGCTCCTCTGATCTCTGCAGGGTAAATCCAGACAGCTAGCTAGACTATCTGTCCAATCTGAGTTTTCTGTTGCACGACTAAAACAACTTTTGAACGTACACATGTTCCACCAAAACAAGTTCCTTCCTTCCCGATGCTATTTTGCAGAGGCACCGTTGCTCCGCCCGGTGCTTAGCGCCGCCCAAGACGATTGTGATTGGTTTAAAGAAATGTCAATAAACCAGAACACGTTTTTCTCCCATCCCGTAATGCTGTGTGGACTAGCCATATCCTCCTCCACAGCGCTGTAGAGGAAGGTCTGGCAAAGCGAGACTAGTTGGACATTGACCTGAATGAGACCTGGCGTACCACTGTCTCAATTTACATAGCATGAGCTCATAAAATGGAAAGATCGCCACCCTTTCTGGTATACTGGGGAATTATAATGCATAACATCTTATGATGGTTTTTACTATGTCTTGTCTATGTCAAAGGACATCATCAAAATACAAATTACTGTGAACAAAGCTGGATTAGACGGGATTAAGTCTTTGGCAGCAGTATATTCCTTTGCTGTATTCCTTCTTTGATAACTCCCTGCTTTATTGTGCTGGATGAGAAACATTTTAACATCTTTGTCTACTGTAGAGCTGTTTTTTTTTAATCATGAGCAGGAGTTACTCCCTGTAACAGCTTCAAAGAATGAAGACATTTCTGCACATAAGCAAATTCTGCACTCTTGCAGCGGAGTCGAATAAAGAAAAGGACATTGAAAAGGCACTTAGGACTTTAAGGCCATTACATTCAATATGCAAGTAATGTATAAATTGGACTCATTATCATAATGCGTTTTCTGGTATCACTGTGTGAGCAATTTAGATTGTTATATGTCATTGATAATTCATTATTATCCCTCAGTATTATATGGTTCATATGCAAATCAAATGCAATGAAGGAAATAATTTTAAAGGATATTTTCCTCCCAGAGTCCCTAGTGGTATAAAGAAAAAAGAGAAAAACAGCACAAAAGGAAATGTCTCTATTTTCTATCTGCTGCAGTGCAGCCATACACCATGAGTCACTGTACACTGAGGGTCATTACATGTGCATTGTCCTCCCTGGTCAGGCTCAGCCATCATTTTAACAATAGATTAGTCGATTTAAGTAACAACATTTCACGAGAGCAGATGTTGTCCCCAGCATCCTGTATTTCTCACCTCTTTGTACGTAGCAGACCGAAAGCTCACCCTCTGCTGTAGTGGAGTCAAGGAGTTGTAAAGGAGCACTCACACACCACTGGTGATATGTTGGAGGCCTGTTAGGGACTGTATGAAAATGATTGGGGTGGGATGGGGTGGCTGAATTTTATGTTTCAATTTTTAAAGCAATAATATATACTGAGTATCCCTAACTGTAAACACACAGCAGTTAAAGTTGGACCCTCTTCCCCGACTCAACAGCCAATGCAACACATCCTTCTTTTTAAAAAAAAAAAAAATTCAATGAAAAAATAACAATAAAATAAAATATAAAAAAACAATAAACAAGTGCGTAGCAACACACCAAAGGAAAAAACAATATCTATAAAGTGTTACAAACAATATGTTCAATCTGTCCAAAAAGGAGCGGGGTGAAGCCGAAGCTTGTTATTTTTCCCACCCCTCATTCAACTTTAAATAGTTCCTGTATATATTTTGTACATGTATGTATCATATCTTTTATATTATATATTCATAGCAAGATAATAGATTTACAAAAAATATATATTTAATTTTAAACACCTACCAATCCTATTTTACATTTTGCACCAAACAACCCATTACCCTAATAGCCCACCCCAGTGCAATCAGTATAATAACCCACCCTCACATTCATCTCTCTTCATCCTTTTAATAAAGTATTTTAATACAACTTTTTAAACTTTATAATGTCTGTAGCACCTCACAGATGGTGAGTTTGTGGAATGGTTTGGACCAGGTGCTAAAACATTATCCTCATACCTAAACGAGAGAATAGGCCAATTGTCAATGACTCCCAAAGCGACATAAATGACAGTGGCCGTTTAATGCGTGACCTTAACACGTGACCACGTTGGAAATTTGAATCATGTGACTATTCTATTTAATGTAACGGGTGCAGTTTTAAACACATAGTTAATGTTAAATGTTTATGTGAAATGGAACTAGTTTAGGCAACAAAAATACTTAGGTTTAGTAAAAAGGGATTGGCTTAAATTGAACCACATACACTGTAAAAAAAAAAACGGTCAAATGACTGGCAAAAAAACTACTTCAAAGAAATGTCAAAAACAATACATTTACAGTCATTCATTCAAGGTTTTGCAGCAAAAGACTTATTTTACAGATTTGTTAATACTGAAAATAACAGTTGGGTTGTTGATTTACATATAATGTCCATCATTTTACAGACCTTTGTACAAAATTTAAAAAAAAACACTGTAGTAAATGTATTTTCCATAAAATTAGGATTCTATTTACAGTGTAAAACTACTAAAATGAGGACGTAACGTGACGTCATGGACATCATTGCGTCACGGACTAAGGTCTGTAAAAGTCGGTTAATTAAAACAAAAAGTGACAATTGACTTATTCTTTCACACGGGACACAAACCCTGGGCTCCTGGGTGAAAGGCCTGCGTTTGTTTGACCCATCCACCACTCCAACCCGCCTCCTCACGCAGAATTTGGCGCACTTATACTCAGTGCTCGAAGTGGGCCGGTACTCACCGGTACGCAGTACCGGCAACTTTTTGTTGCATACTGCTACTTCTCGCATGTAGCCAGTACCAAGGGCGAGGCTAGCCTCAGCACCCCTAAAACTTGGAGTAAGAAATGTTGTTATTCTAACATTTTTGTTCGTCTTTGACAAGGTTAAATAATGTCCAAAACATACTCCGTAGTTTGTGTTTTAAAATGTATGTGTTAAGGATGAAAATGAAAACATCCCCGCTTAGCAAATGGTATCATCCTCATCTCTTCTTCTACTTCTCCTCTGTACCTGCACCGCTCAGCACGACCGTCATCCAGCGCGAAACACACGCAGAGTGAGAACCCGTTATGTAGTGTTGTGAATCAACTAAGTTTCTCCAAAGCTGTGTCTCACAAACCATATCGGTGAGTACCTGAATCACGTGTACACCTATAATAACACCGCCTTCACACTGGCAGTTGAAATCCGCTCCGTAATCAATACGCCCCCAGCGGACGTCGTACTACACCGTTGAAAAGCTTCGGAAGCGACTCACAAAAATGGCAGAGAGACTAGAATGAGTGATAAGTGTCTGAATGTACGATTCTCTATGACCTCTCTTAAACAGATATAAATAGAGAGGCTGCTGCGTGGAGAACAGTTGCCCAGGACGTTGACATGTCACGTCGGTTAAATGTGATATAGCGGTATAATGTCAATAGTTCGGTGTCTGTTGCTAGCTAACCAATTAGCATTAGCAGGTTTGTTTATCAGTACCATAGCAACGCACATCACGTGCGTCTTTTCTGGTCAGTCGTCATGGAAACATGAAGCCCTGGCCAGAGCCATAGTCTTTCTCTATCACTCTGGCCCTGGCGTTTGGACCAGAGTGAAAAAACAAACATATCACTGTATACTACCAGTAGGCCTATGTGTGAAAACACTCACTGTGGCTTTTTAAATGAATTGTTATTCATTCCTAGATTTATATCTGTTATTTTTCAGTTGTGGCTGACTATCAAACTAGACAATAAAAGAAAGTTTAATGTTTTTCTTTTGCTGTATTTATTCATTCCTCACACACAGAGGATTTAACCTGAACCAGGCTTAACTCCTGAACTCATAGCATCTCTCTCTCTCTCTGGAGAGTTAACGGTCAGGAAAACCAGCTGAGTGAAGAAGGTTTTGTGTTTGTTACAGGGGGCTGTCTGTGTGAACTCTCACAATTAAGCTGGTGCTCTGAAAAGGTCTCAAAAAAAAGAAAAACAATCTGGATGTTGGAGTTAGTTGAACCAATGTTAAAATGATAGTTATTTTTCAATAGACATATTTTTGTTTTTTGTGTGTAAAGAGTGTGGGTGGTGGCAGTGGGGCTCATTGGGTGCTCAGCACCCCTAAAGCTCTGACCCTAGAATCGCCCCTGGCCAGTACTCTACCAATGACAGAAAAAGCGTCAGTGTCTGAGAGATTGACCCTAACGTTACATAAACTACACTACTCAGAGGGCACTACATGACTTACCTCAGATCTTGACGAATTGCATAAAGGCAAGCAGTCGGCCCACCCTATCAGAAGTTCGTTTAGCCACGGACGCTAGTTTGGAAAAGCTGTCTGATGCCTGCAGCCTGACCGTAACAGATTTTTCACTGCTGAAAACCTAGAAACTAAAAAGAAATGTGTTAAGTTTGTAAGTCATGTAGTTGTGTTAACCTTGCTTCAGAAAACTTACTAAAAGAACACGTGTGCCAGAGCCAGACACATCAACAGAGGTCCAAGTCCAACCAGAAACATCAGGTACGATTCATGTGCTTCAAACTAACGTTAACATTGATGTGAGTGGAACAGCTAGTGTTAATGAGGAGTCTGCAGCTACCAACCTTAACGTTACCTTAGTCAATGACACTGACGTCAACAATAACGTGAGTAACGAAACACATGGATGGCCTGAATGTTGGTCAAGGGACCAAATGATGTATTTTTGCTCCACGAACAGCTGGCTCGTTTTTAAAGATAACAAACTGGGCTGACACACACACACACACACACACACACACACACACAAATTGTTTAAATAAATACATGCATTTATAACAATAAATTGTTGTTGTGTTGTTTTTTCTCCACTTCGAGCACTGCTTATAATTCTCGCTTCCTCGTTTGCTCTCGCGACAATTACTACAGCCACGAGAGGCTGGCGCCTCGCCACTGCAATATCTTCACCCCACCCGCAAAATCTAAATTATAAAATAAATATGATTTAGATCAGACAATGTTGTGTATAATAATGTATGAGGTAAGACTAAAGTTTAGGGATGAGAGTGTATTGGCTGGTAAAAAAAAAAATAATTATCTTAACTGATAATTGGAAAGAATCACTTGCGCTGCGTTTCTCAAAATAACATAAACCTCACAAGGAAGGTTGAAATAAAACCATAATCTGGGGTGTAAAAAAGATAAAAGGCCCGCTTGTGCTCTCCTGCAAAAAGCAGACTATCCTCCCTTCAGCTAAAAGAAAATGTTAAATATCCTCCCCTCGTCTGCATCTTCAACAGTCTACCGTTTTACCCTTGTGCAAGCAACAAATTAGTTTTGTATGTATGTAAGACTGCGTTTGAGAGTGACCTTACATGTAGATCTTACAAATGTCTCCAAAAAGTCTCTGTTTGATCTTGCTGCCTTGGTAGTCATTTGCCTCGGCCTTAAAATGCACTGAAATGGGAAAGATTGGTATAAAATTGGTTGCAATGACTCAAAATTATATGTTGTCGTCAGTGTGGAAATAATAACTATTTTCATCCATAGTTTGTATGTGGTAAAAGCATGTGGAAGCTGGGATAATATGCCTGTGTGTTCTTGTTTGTGTTTATGTCTGTGATTCAGATGTATGGCAGTTGCAGGTGTGTGGTGCGCACACGTAACAGTTTGAGTGTTTCAGCTGACGTGTTTGCCAACTAGATACACACGACTGGTCTTCTGCACGCGAGTTGTTTAATTGTTTGCCTCCCTTGGAGAACACTCCCATTGCGTATGCATGTGTTTCTGTGCGCTACGGGAGTGTTTATGCACGTGTTTCTGCGTGTACCGAAGTGTTTGTGCATGTACGCTGACACGCCTGAGCGCTGTGCCGTGCTCTAAATGTGAATACTAAAAGTACTGTATGAGCGACTGCGATGGAATCAATTTACCTCTTCTTTACAAAGCAGTGCATCAGTGAACAAATTATCCACCATTACGCTTCATTATGTGCAGGGGCAGATTGGCCATCTGGCAATTCTGGCAAATGCCAGAGGGGCTGGACCATTTTTTTTTAATGTGGGCCGGTCAGATATATTTTTTTAATATACAAATAAATAATAATAAATAAAGTCGACCGACCCAATCAGAGGTTACTCAAATTGGGACGTTCAGTCAAAATCAAGCACGTCACCTGAAGTGATTATGCTGCTCTGGGGGACCGGCTGCGCAGTGAAAAGCCGCTGCTGACGGGTGCAGAGCTTCACCGTAGTCGAATACTGATGTCTGACGGCATCGGTATTAAATTGACACAGTTTCATTAGCGGTTAAAAACGTCTCGTTGTCGCATTACTGTAAATAGTAGTCTAACTCTGTGTTTTGGTACAGTTGGTTTTAACGCCTGATGCGAAGTGTAGGCCTATAAGAGTACACATGAAAACCCTGAACAAGCAGTGTCGTTCTGCTCCATCTTTCTGCTGTGCCCCATTCACATAGTGTTTAGTTTTATACTATGTAGGTTAAACTCTGCAATTAATCCGCGTTTCACATGCATAGGTGCTGATTTATGTTTTCCTCCGTGGGTGCTCACGGGTGCACGCCCTTCAAAAAAAAAAGTATTAAATAAATGTTTGCATTTCAGAACCTTAGGAAATGGACAGCGGCCGACACGTACACACACACCTATTAACTCAATAATAAAGCCGCAAAGTAGGCTATCTTTCAACTCAGGACAGTGTCACTTCTCACAAATACAGATAGGATTGGAGATGAAAGGTTTAACTGACTTCGTGGGAAATTAAGAATCAATGCCACCTTTCTAGTAGCCTAGGCCTAAACATTAATTAGTAGGCCTGGGCCTGGCTATCGATGTTACATGAAGATAGCAGGCGTTTTCATCCGAGAGACGCTGTGATTGGTGGATAGGATATGGAGCAGGGGACTGACAGCGACATAACCAATCACACTATGACAGACGCTCCACTTAGCACCAACTGCAATGTTTAATTTTAAATGAATGTAGCCTACTGGCAGTCTGGTACACGTGGGTGCTTAGTATTTTCCATGGGTGCTCGAGCTCCGGAGCACCCACGGTATCGGCGCCTATGTTCACATGTATGCATGAACTGTGGTGGGCCATTACACTGTAGGCTATATTCAACATCACTGATCATTTTTGATCAATAGAATAGAATGCTGGAGCTGCTCCCCCCGCGACCCGATACCGGATAAGCGGACAAAGATGGATGGATGGAATGTAGAAAACATTGCACTTCACAACGTTTTGTATCCATAACATGATTGTGTTATTGTACAATTTAGCAGTAAAAGCAGTATCCTCTGTAAGTCAATCCTACATTTTTCAACTTGGGAGCAAAACGTGCTCCTTAGGGAAAAAAGTTACCATAAACCCCTCTTCATGCTGTGTGTTGTCATATCCGGCCCATGTCCCAGATGTGGAAGCCCCCTTACTGGACTACTGAATATAATAATATTCCATTATATTTTGTATTTTGAATTGTTACCTGCCACCAGAATTTTGTGATTTTCTTGCCATAAATATAGACGTTTTTACCGTAAATTGGTGCCTAAAAATTTTATCAGAATGCAGGAATTGGAAGTCTTTTACCCTCAAAATTTCCTAGGGGATGTCCCCCAGACATCCCCTGCTTTATGTGTTCCCCCAAAGGCCAATTCTGAGCAAGGAAAAACCCTGAAGTATAATCACAGATAGCCATAAAAACATATTTAAATTGCAGAGTTACAGAGTTAAAACAGATGAAAACACGGAGAACCAGACAGGCGATATGTTCAGTGTCAACAGAGAAACACAGACTATCGAACAGAACAGAACATACTGTAGAGAATGACAGCCACAGCATACAAACGGCTTAAATAGACAGTATGTGTAAATTTGTTATAAACGTGTGCTCTTTTAAAAGGTAGTAAGCATTGTTTGCCAGTTACTTACATTAAATATTTAAAAAGCTATTACATAAGGTACTGCTTGTATTATTTCACCATCTGTACACAAATGTAATTAGTGAATGCATGTGTCTGTGGGTGGGGCTGCATGGTAATGTGGGCTGGTGTGGCTCCAGTGCCAGGGCTGAATTTTTGTCCCAGTCGGCCCCTGATTATGTGTGCTGATGGACAACAGGGACTAATGTATGCAAGACATAATGGCCTAAAATATCAGCATGGCGGGATAGAATAGAATCATTCTCAAATCTTTTCCATAAGGCATATTTTTTTTTTGCTTCCTTGGTCTGATTTTACAGGAAGATATACATGTATACATTTATATTACCTATTAGTAGGGCTGTCGATCCATTAGTGAACTCCAATTAATCGAAAATTAATCACACATTTTATTATCTGTTCTAAATGTACTTTAAAATGGATATCTTTAAAGTTTGTTTCTTTTTTTGGTGGGCATTTTTAGGCCTATTTCCACAGGACCGATGAAGACATGAAAGGGGAGAGAGGGGGAATGACATGCAGCAAATGGCCGCAGGTGGGAGTCGAACCATCGGCCGCTGCTCTACCAACTGAGCTAACGCGGCCACATCTTTCAAGTTTTTAATGCTCAGGTGGTATTTGAGACTCATCGTACTCCGGTGGTAACTTATTTCACATTGACAGTACATGCAAATGACTTTAGTCTTGTGGAGAGAACCATCTGGTGGGGCTGTGAAATTGAAGTTGCAATTCAAAAGACCCTTTTCTTTATTCATTTCTGCTCAAGGTTTGTTTCTGCTAGCCATCTACAACGTTACTGCTGCATCGCTTCCTGATTTCCCAAACTACGGAGCGGCCCGAGGCCCAAATCACAGAACTTGCGTGTGTTAATTGTACGTCGAGTGACGTTAAAATTAATTTGCGTTAACTCGTTATTATCCTGTTCATTCTGACAGCCCTACCAATTACAAAATATACTAAAAGTAAAAAGTACTCATTGTAGCATCGCTGTCCTTGGAGAACCACATACCTCTGAATAGTCAACTTTTCAGCTCAGAAAAACAGCCCTGTTTTCAGTTTTGTGACGATACATTTTCCAGCTGATCCAAGAGGCTTCTGAAAGAGTTTATTTAGCTTAAGAAGTAGGAGAATTTTCTCAACCCATAATAGAGCACTTAATCTTTCAGTTTATCAGAAAACATTTCATAAAAAATCACCACATTTGGACATATGTGGTTTTCACTGGACAGGAAGGGGATGAAAAACTGTCATCTGAAAAGTAACTATAAAGCTTTCAGACCAATGTAGTAGAGTAAAAAGTACAATATTTACCTCTAAGATGTAGTGGAGTAGAAGTATAAAATTGCATTAAATCAAGTACCTCAAATTTGTTCTTAAGTACAGCACTTGAATAAATGTACTTAGTTACATTCCACCACTGGCTGTAAGCATGTTCATCTTAAAGCTGCTGACCACTAACGGCTTGAGACAAAAGTCCCAATGAAACTAATACTTCATAGGGCTGCTCAATTATGAAAAAGATCATAATCACAATTATTTTGGTCAATATTAAAATCACGATTATTTAACAGGATTACTCATTGACTTTTGGAAAGATGTTGCATTTATTCAACTTAAAAAACAGGGAAACAATCAACAATGAAAACACCTCGAACTGTCAAATTTTCCCTCAATACTTTGACCGTTTGAAATTTCCTTGTTTGCCCTTTCCAACACAAGACAAAATAACAGTTTACTTGCAAAACGTAATATGCAAAATACCTGTTTTTCTCGGTTACATTGTTTTGTGATTGTTTTTGTGTTCGCCATCAAAATTGGATTCATGGCACAGTCCTAATACTTCGTAGAAATACATGAATAGCTGCTCAGGTTAAGAAATGGACAGCATAAATGGTAGCTGGATTTAAGTATAAGACACAAGACCACAACACACACAGTGGTCACAAACTCATATCCGATTCATTATAGTACAATCTCATTGAAAGATTGCGGGCTATAAACAGTCACTGAATCAGGAGCCACTGGGCTGCTTCTGCAGGGGGAGAATATTGTGATGAAAGACTAAGAAAATGCCTTGTCATTTATTGGCAGGCATTGAAGCCATAAGCCATTTTCCTAAAACAGTTTCTTGTTTTGAAAGTGGGAGAAAGAAGCACTCCGGGGACCAGATATAAACGATTAAGACTAAACGTATCTTAGAGAGCGGCTTCAAATGCTTAAATAAATCCTGTCAGATGTCTCCTAGTCATAATGAATAATTTCTTTGTAGTTTGTTTGTATTTAGCCTGTGAGAGGTTGCAGTGTGATTTGGCAGCCTGCAGCAGATTGCATGTGCATTTAAAGTGGCTAATAGTGTCAACAGCAGAGACTTTCTGGTGCCCCTTTGGATGCATTAATACACATTCCTTCAAAAAAAATAAATAAAAAGCAGCATGAATGTTTAACAGCTTTTTTTGTTTTATAGCAACGAGTCTCCTCACGTTTCCATTGCGGCAGCAGGACCGGTGCCACAAGGTGTCAAACATCAACGTCTCCTATGCTGAGCTTGCCGATTTAAATGTGTCCCATTATGTTTGCTACATTTTTATTAGCTGCTAGAGTGTGTGGCCTTGCCAGAGGCTGACTGAGGTCCTGTTAACAAACACTGCTGCCAAAATCTGGGTGCACGGAGAGGTGGCAGCGCTAATAGAGCAGAGCAGACTGGCGCATAGCTCCCACATCAAGCTCTCATCGTTCCCACACAACTCCATGGGGGGTTCTATCATCTGCCTCGGCTCCTTCTAGTCACGCTCTTAGTGGAAATACAGTATTGCACACATAGGAATAGCATTCATATATAGTATAATTAGACAGCAATACGGAGAAGTTGGCTTACTCGTTACATAGGAGGATGTTTTTTCTTCTGCAGAAGAAAGCAGGATAAGCCACATGTGACAGTTATTTGTAAATGTACTGGGATGTGGTTTCATTTCTCCTAATGCAAAGCTCACTAACATGAGTAAACTGAAGAAAACATCAAGGCAAATGCTTAAAAGCTGAAACCATTACACATGAATATTCTTTCCTGAGTGAGCAGGGTTTTAACATCAGTTCTAGTGTCACAAAAATGTACATCAAATGTATGGAATTTGTCTTTCATCCCTAAGCACGGAATAGGACATTTTCACCAAGGGAAACTTCATTATTTCATGCAGTTATTATGTAAAGAAAAATGTAGGGTTGAGCAAATGATGAAATCTTTTCTTAACTTAATACATTTATTGGCACGTTGCCGTTATCTACATAAACGTACAATAGTAACCTCTCTCACTCAGTTTCACTAACTTTCCGTACAAAATATAATGCATCCCCTTGCAAAAACTTTTCCTCGTCTTTAAAATCTCCCATTTAAAAAAAGCAAACAATTTTGCGGGCAATGTTGGCCAAAACCTAAGTTTATGTCCTGCGTATGATAGGAGATAATATGAGAAAATATCAAAATATAAGTTTATCTCCTACGTCTTAATTAGGCTGTTTTGAAAGTGAGGATGCCTGCAGAATGAAGCGCTTAGTGCACGATCCAAAGGGCATTTAAAGTTCAGCCAAATGCAACATAAACTAAAGTTATTTTCTCAGTTAATTAACTAAAATGTCCACTGTATAACATAATGAAACTGTGCAAAGGCGCCGACTTGATCAATGAAGTTACACTGCCGGGTGTAAAATGCGCGTCTCTCTTAAATGGGACGCACTTGCCTGACAACAGATTAAGCGAAAAGAGCAGGAATAGCGGGGACAACATGACTTTTTGTCCCCCACTTTCAGGTGTTATGGTAATAATCTGTTAATCTACAGTAAGCCAAGCCATTCTCTTTTGGCGCAGATGTTTAATCAGAGAGCTACTGTACCTCCATCGCTATTGTTTCATGTGTACATTAATGTGTAAATAGGCTTGGCCTGTGTGTGTGTTGTGTGTTCGTCATGTAGATGTGGCGGTGTGTGGTGTGGGAGCTTTATGTATAGAAAAATAACAAAAACAATAAAATTATTGGCAGAGATGTGACTGCTGTGGAGTAAGGTCTGGGATAGGAGAGAAAAAAAGCTCTGGGTTGTTTGCATTTCTTTAAACCAATCACAATCGTCTTGGGCGGACGCAGAGACGATGGCTCTGCAAAGTCTCAGGAAGGAACTTGTTTTGGTGGAACATTTACACATTTGCACCCTGCAAAAAAAAAGTCACATACAATATTAAATTAAGTTTACTGTTCACACAATACAGAAACGTGAGCTATTTAAATTTGCTGGATACATGTTTAAATGTAATTTGCTCTTACCGGTGTATCGCCGAGTGTATTTTGTCCATAACAAATCTCCACCAATCGGTCCCAAAACGTCTCAGTTAGATAGTAAATGCCATAAAAAATATTCTTTGTAAATCTTTACAGTCATTGCCGTAAAGAACCAAGCAGACTTGCCTTGTTGCACGATCCAAATTTTCTTGAAAACCTACAGAAACCTGTAGCTTGCTAGCTCAGAGGTTCTGAATGTTGTTTCCCAAAGCGAATGGAGTTTAAGAACGACAAGACGCAGAGAGTGGAAGGTGAGAGACATCCAGCAGAACATCCGGCACCGGAGCAATTATCCTGGAAATTGATCCAGACTACTACTGTCGTTGATCCAGACTACACAGCAGGGGACTGCAGCTCTGGAGAATGTAATTCATATTTTCCTCATTAATGATGTATTATTTCACCCACCTATCCGCTTTTAATCAGAACATTAATTTTTATGACCTGACCGCCTGATCCGCAGATAACTGCAATCGGTGTGTGCGTGTGTGTGTCTTGCCCCTGGCTGTGTGTGGTGTGTTTGGCCTTCTGCATGACTCTTCTGTATGAGAGCTGCACTGATTAAACCCTTGGCTGGTATTTGAAATGTGGTGGGCTAATCAGAGTTTAATAGTGGTATTGTATCAGTACAATCGGTGTATCGTTGTAACGTTACATCAATCTCTGTGTCTCGCTTCCTCGCTCACTGAGTGGGAACCTAGACGTTGCAGGCGGGTGTTTTTTGTGCGTAGTATGAAATAGAATCCTGCCGTGCCACTGCACAGTTCAGCCTGTTCTCAGGAACCATTCACTCAAAATGCTATGAAAAGTTAAGCGCTGTAATTTGTAAGCATTCCACGTTTTTTTCTGCTGTATTCACTACATTGACGGCCGCTGTATAAGGACACGGCTGGCCGCATATGTAGGGAGGAGGTCGGGTTTGATGAGTGGGCGTTTTATAGGACTTGCCAGAGAGCGGAGTTTGCTTCCCAGGGAGAAAACTAAAGCCTTTCACCCAGGAAGTGCGTGTTCCTTACCGGCAATTTCCACTGGATGCGGAACGTCTGCGGAACGTCGACGGAGTCATTAGGTTTCCATTAAAGTCAATGTGTGTATTTCCACTGACTGCAGAACGTCTGCGTCCCTACTCCGTCCCAGTTCCGTCAGTCCGCAGCCCTCCGGAGCAGATACGCAGAGCTTCTATTTTTGACGGACGACGGAGAGCTCCGCAGCAATTCAGCACAATTCAGATTGTGCGGGACAGGAAGTCGAGCACAGAAACAAAACAAAACATCCGGTTACTTTTCAAAATAAAATACACCGTGCTCACGGCAGGTCATTTTCCCTGCACTACACCTTGAAAACACAGCACAGAGTTGTTTCCCCTCTACTCCTCTGGATGGAAACAAACTGTTGTTGGTTTTGTGGTTCTGTTTATAGAAACTACATCCTGTTATATCGCGCAAACATACGTGAATTCGCGAGATCTCGTGGTCGGCTGGCCGCAGCCGTTACGCAACAAATCCGGACCTGGTGGGTATTGACGGACGGCGGAGCACGCAGCCGTTCCGCAGCGGAGCCGGTTCGCAGACGTTCCGCATCCTGTGGAAATCCACGGTTAGGAGTGTTTTAATCCAAACCACGATCTTTTTCCTAATTTTTACTGGTCGTTTTGGTGTCTAATCTTAACCTTCGTCGTGGCAAAACGCTCATATTTTGTGGACTAAATTTAACCGTAATGTCGGCCAGTCGTTTCGACTGGCAGCTCGCGGTGCTTTGTACCCAACTCAAAGTCACCTATTTTCGGGTAACTGAACCACCAACTACCGCTGATACAACGGTCTGTAGCCGGCGTCAAGAAGCTCTGTAGCAGCTTAAACAACTAACAACTGCCGCGGTCTCCTAATTTCGTAGGATATCATACATTTTGGTGTGCATACATTTTTGTACAATATCATACGAACCCGTTCATGAGAATGCGTTGCACAGTTCCAAAATGTTTTACAGTGGACATTTTAGTTAGTTAACTGAGAAGGTAAAACCTTTTGTTTATGCTGCATTTGGCTTAACTATCAATGCCCTTTGTATCGTGCACAAAGTGCTTTCTCACTCACATAACAGCCTAATTAGGCCTTAAAGTTTATCTTGTACATACGAGATAAACATTTAATTAAATTACATTTTATTTATAATGTCAAATCATAACAAAAGTTATCTCAGGACACATTCCAGATAGAGTAGGTATCTGTAATTTACAGAGACCCAACAATTTCCCCAACAATTCCCCCAAGAGCAAGCATTTGGTGCAAGCCTTTAGAGTGTATCTCCCACATAGGAGATAACATCGCGTACATAGGAGATACACCTAGGTTTTGTCCAACATTGCATGCTTTTTTAATGCTGCCTTCAGGGCGTCCGTACCTATTGCCTGCTCACAATTAAAACACAAATATAACTCCATAGACTCTATGATAGAAAATAAAGAATAATTCCATCTCGGATTTCGGCAGCTGTGTCAGTGTTATCCAAGCACTTTGATTGTCACCACCAATCGCCCAGCATTTACTTATCTTCCTGTTTAACTTGCTGATTACATTTATCATCACCCTGACCGACTGTTACAGGTAAGATTAGCATGCTAATTGTATGTTGAAGGATATTAAATGCATTGAACCTCACAATTTAAACACCCTGCTGGAAGGCTAATAAAGGCCAAGCTCACACCACTGATGAATATATTGACAAGAACAGAGCCTCAGAGATCACAATATGTTTTCCGCTCTCTACATTACACATGCAGCAGTAATCATTTTTTTGTGGAATGACTGAATTAAATTACAATACATCACTCTGTTATTCCCTGCTAATCAAGGGATCACCTCATTCAGTCCCCAGTCTTTTACTTACACTTCCGCTTGCCCCTTTTATTCCTTTTTAAGCATAAACATGATCAAAGCGTTTTCATTAATTACAGTCTCTAAGCTAGACCCTGTTAACGTGTATAGTTTCATGTTTAATTTAGGGTAATTATTTTATGGATTCTTCCAGGCTTATAATAATAGTTGTCCAAGCCAAAGTCCTGATATAAATGTTGATATAAAGTTGTCTTTTGAAATTAATGGCCATTTGTTATTATAGATGAGCATTCTTGAATAAATGAATGAATTATAGTTGTGATTTACTATAGTTTAATGCATTCATCCATGGTCATATGAATCATATCCATGGGCATATGCATTATATCTACACAATCTACTGTATGTTAAAGCAGATGTGGAGAAGAGAGGTTAATTTGATTTTATGAAATGAACCGTCCATCTGTCGCCATCACGATGCCCCTAGAACAGTGGCGGTGCCAGAGATGTTCTTTTGCTGGTGCTTTGGGGTTGCTGAACGTTTTAGTGAGGGTGTTCTGAAATTTTGAGTTTCCCTTGACACAAATAGGCTAACGTTACACACACTCACGCAGATGCCCACCCACCTCCACCGCGGTTTACTAAGCGAGCGAACGAGAGAGATTGATTTAAAGTTGCCGATACAACAGCACCATAGAACTCTGATTAGCCCACCAAACATATTTCAAATACCAGCCAACAAGCCGGGTTCAAACAATCATTACTGCAGCTCTCATACAGTGGCTCAGAAGATTAATGCAGCAGGCCAAATACACCACCCATAGCCAAGCACACACATAAACACACACCCTATGTATCCTCACACAGTTTTCACACTTGCACATATGGTCAAAATAATGTAGTCATATCTGTAGTGACTTAATATATCTAAATAAGCCACTGAGGGTGAACATGTTTTCTGGGCTAAAAATAAACCGATGTCCAGTGCGCTGTATAACTTTAGATTTGATGATCCATTTATTCACATTTCTGTACAACACATAATGTTCTTCCCCTGGTCTAATGTCATGTACAGCAGGGTGACGTTAAGTATCCTCAGCAGCATCACAGCCGTGGTCAGGTCACCTTCCTCCGGCCGCTTTTCTTCGTCCCGGTTGGTGACAAGTTCACCATATCTCTCAGTCTCATTTACAGATTTTAAAAGTCTCCACACCTTGATGTTTAGGGAGTAAAAAACTATCCATTGCTAGCATTAGACTCGCTTCTCTAATCCTAACGGCTCCAAATATTGAGCTCTTCTTCTTCTGTGTGAATACGTTACTGCAGAAGTAAGGTCAAAAGTTCAATGTGTGCTGCACCATTTGGCGAAAAATACGATCACCTGTGTTTTTTAGCCTAAAAATAATCAGTTTGTTTTATTAATGTATTTATTCATTTTTCAAATATAAATTATACTATTTACACATTAACGATTTTTTATTTATTTATAAATCAACCACAGCAATTTCTTAGGGGTGCTAAGGGGGTGCTATGGCAATCCTAGGGGTAGCTACAGCACCCCCAAGCCCCTCCCTGGCGCCGCCTATGCCCTAGAAATACAGTATGTCACGCAGATACAGTTAAACCTCGACTCCTTGGCTGAGTTTGATTGTATCGTCCATTAGGTCTTGAATGATGCTCAGCTTATTAGCAGTCGGGAAGTACAGAGATATGATTTACTATGGTTTCTTGGAGGGAACACAATAAGACAAAATTGAATGGTTTCCTTATTCATTTTCATGGACTTTAATATGCCCTTAAAACTCTCTGTAATTGGCACTGTAACTGGCTGTATTTTATCTTCTCTGACACTTGTAGCCACTTGTTCACTGACAGTGGCTAATTGTCTCAGTTAGCTGCATTCTTGCTGTTATGGGAAGTAAATAAAAAAGGGAGTGAACAGTTAGAAATGTGGTGATTTCCGAGGGCTCTCTCACTACTGCGTTCTTCTGACATCCAGATAATAGAAATAAGAGGATTATCTTTCCACCACATATAAGTGCAATCAAACATATCAGATGCTTAGTAAATTCAATTTGGCTCACATGGTGACTTGGCGGTTATCGTACCCCTAAAATGCTTGGTGATGCTAGTGTTAAATGAATGAAATACAACATGTTAGTTAGTGAGCTTCAGAGGTGCCGGTTGGCGGATTTTGTTACCCTTGGCTAGAAGGCGAGCGATTTCCCCCTGTTTCCAGCCTTAATGCTAAGCTACGCTAACATGAGTGTGGTATCAATCTTCTCATCTAACTCTCGTCAAGAAAGCAAACAAATGCATTTTCCTAACATGTCTAACTACTCCTTTAAGGACAGCTAATTTCACTGGGGAACTTTTTTTTTCTGTAATACAGTACAAACAGCAGCAAATAAAGGAAGCAATCATTTAATTGTTGACAAACAGCTGCTTGTAAATTGTGTCTGTTGCAGTTTTACTAATCAAAAACAAAACATGTTGCACATTTGTATATTATCCATCTGTTCATCAAGAATATGAACTACATTTTGCAAAGTGTTGTCCTGTCTGGGGAAAGATATCGCAGATGGCCTCTGTTGTCTAGTTTAAGCTTTGAGTTGAGATCAATGTGAGCATGTTTAAATTGTCCTTTGGTGCATTCTGTCACTTTATCTTTTTTAACTTAACAGTTAAAGAAAAAATTACACTTTTATGTATCGTAATGCATGCTTTAGTCTTCAAGTTACACCTGAGCAATTTGTATATCAACATAGACTATACATAAGTGGCATCAATTTAAATATAATGTGTTTCTTGCAACTTTTTCAATCAACCAACCAAAACAGTGTGGCAATCTAAAGTCCTCAAATAATACTAATGTTCAAATATTTAGAGCTACACTTTCAGCACCAGTTGGCTTAAAAAGTAAAATGAAATGACAATTTCATGATCCTCAGGTCTTTGGCCAACAGGTTGCCCTGCCAATCCCATATTTTACACATCTCTGTCCTGATTCTGATGACCCTTATCCAAAACCTTGCTGGAAGCCACTTCAAATGTAGGATTTACTCGGTTCATCCCCACCTTGTGTGTCAACCAGTGTGTATCTGGCTGGCTGCATCAGGGGATCAGGGCAGTTAAACGTGTACCTAGCAACTGCTCTGCTCTCTGCAGACAGACAATGATACAGCGCCATGTGATCACAGTCCCCCAGCGCAGCCCCCACCACCCCCTCTTACCCGCATCAGATCAATGGTTTGCGGCAGAGCACCATTATACCTCCCTACCTCGTATAGGCAGATTTTTCTTTTTTCCCACTTTGCTGCTGTGCAGTGAAAGTAACAAGCAAATCATGAAAGCATGATACTACTGTAAAGTCTCTTGAGATAGAAATACCTAACAACAGTTTCTGCATGTATTGAAGTACTGTACAACATCATGTAGTGGCCCTGAAACACGGCCCCTACTTTCACATTTTAATTAGGATGCATGAAAGCCTTTATGTAACAGTTCAAACCAAAAACTAATGTCAAATCCAAACATGTTGGATAGTTTTTGCTATGTTTCCATAGCTACCAGCTCATCTCTCTGCCACAGGTGAAATGGATGTCTTTGTTTTCAGAGCCATTCTTTTCTGCGTCTGACCATCAACCATGGTCAGTGTTAGAAAAGAAAAGTGTTTTTACTAGAACATGTTTACATGCTTTAATGTTAAAAAAACAAATACATTTTTTATCATACTGTCTGTCTAAATGTAGCTGTATTTACCCTCTGTCTGAAATGCTCCGTTTTAGCACCTGTCTTTTTAAGCCCCCCTCCTGAAAAAGCCCAGTCTGCTCTGGTTGGTCAACATTACCAAGTCTTCCGCATCTGCGCTTTCGGAGTCTCTGCGCCATCATTGCAGCCGGGGAATGACTGTAACAACACTGTAGCAGCACTTTCTACCTTTATATAGTCTAGTTGTGACATCACAACCGTACGGAAGTCCTGACGGCTCGTTTAAAGGCACTGTTTCTCAATACTGGCTGTGTGCGTTTCTTTGTAGATTAAGCGTTTTTGTACTTTCACAGTATTTATATAGCACCTCGACCTGCTCTATGATGACAAAAGAACATTAAAATCTCACTTTTTAAAACATGGGACCTGTAAGTCTAAGGGTTTAATACACTAGTGGAAAACGTTTTTATTTCATTTCTTTCATTTTAAAAGAAATTTTAGAAGGAAAAATAGTAATACCACCCTGAATGCTCCAGTACAAGTAAAAGTCCTGAATTGATGATAATGTTACTTAAGTATGTATTATTATCACAATGTATTTTTAAGTATTAATCATAAAAGCAAAAATGGCCCCTGTGAGGAGCTGATTCTTCAGTGTGTGAGAAGTAATTTTACTCATGTGGCTCATAGATCACATTATTTGAACGTTATCCCTGTTTGCACTTTACTTTTTTAAAGCACATTCTGCAGCTGAGAAAGAAGCTACAGGGAAAACGTCTGTGAGTTGTAATCCGTTTCCTGGTGTATAAAAATGTATAGCTCTTTATAATAACATATAGTATGTATGAATTATATGACGACATATTGACACTGACCCATTAACCAGAGGTGGGACAAAGTCATTGTTATGCAAGTCACAAGTAAGTCTCAAGTCTTTGCCCTCGAGTCCCGAGTCAAGTCGAGTCAAAGATGAGGCAAGTCCCGAGTCGAGTCACAAGTCAAAGCCAACAAGTCTCAAGTCGAGTCCAAAGTCCTACCATTTTAGTTTCGAGTCATTTCAAGTCATTTCAGTTTCAGTGTATGCAATATTAAGAATATTTTCACTGCTTCAAAAGTCATAAGAAAGCCCTTTCTCTCAAGAAACTGAAGTCATATGCTTTATAGCAGTGGTTTTCAAAGTGGGGACGGGGACCCCTGGGTGCCGCGAGGGGGTGCTAGGGGGGCCATGGCAAGTTGGCATGAAAAGTATAGCAAAACAAAATAATTGAATAAATTAAATAACTAAAGTAAACCAAATTAAACCAAAAATAAGCTAAACAATATTCCCATTAGTTAAGAACTGTACTATACACTATAACTATAATAATCTATTGCATCTCTGAACATTACTACTATAATCGTTATTATTTTATTTTATTACATGGCTTGGTTGAATTCCAATGTAGAATGCGGTCTGTTATTTCTTGATAACAGACCGTTGCCATGAAAAACAGAGCGTTGCTATGGACGCAGTTCGGTTTAGCGGAAGCAATACAATCGTTTTTAAATCAATAAACTCCTTTTTAAATCAATATTTTGTGTCAAAGTATTTATTTGGTAGGTAGCCATGTAATAAGCGGGATAATGTATAGCGAGGCGGTAGTTATAGCGAATACAACCCCTGATATGAAAAGGGAAGGCTAATGGTGGATCTACTGTGACTGTGTTATGGTAACGTTACTTTAAAACGGACGTTGACATGATGTTGGCGAGGTTTTCCATCTGAGTGTGCTACACTCATGTACCTCATATAATCAGGATTCAAAAATCCCTATTTTTGTAAGCATGAACCAGCAAGGGAGACGTGCGTTTACTGTGTCGTTGAGACAGTAAATATGCAGCAGCTAGTATGTTACGGTACATACATCCGATAAGGTGCTTAGCATTCATTCAAAACTTACCTTTCTTTGTGCAACTTCAGGTGTCAAAGTTGGACGTTGTGGCAGCTCCGTCTGTAATCTTGTAACCCGCATGTTTTGCAAATTGCAACTCTTTTTTTGTCGACTACCTCGTAATTTTTATAGCCAAACGAAACTATCTTTGGTATCATTTTGCCAACTGGCGCGTTGTTGCTTGTGCTTCATTGGTTGTCTTGCAATGTGCCTGCTTAGATGCTGTTGAATCAAAACAACGTGGGACTACAGTGATTGGATGTCGTGCAGGCAGCGTGCGTGCTCTCTGCATGCATACAGGTGGTGCATATTTTTTTCACAGATGCAGATAAACTGAGAGCGGCGCGGCCGTGTGAACATTTTCTTCCCCAGTGGGAAGTAGCAAGTCTTCTCGAGTCAAAAGGTGCAAGTCCAAGTGAAGTCACGAGTCATTGATGTTAAAGTCCAAGTCGAGTTGCAAGTCTTTGTACATTTTGTCAAGTCGAGTCTGAAGTCATCAAATTCATGACTCGAGTCTGACTCGAGTCCAAGTCACATGACTCGAGTCCACACCTCTGCCATTAACAACCACTCAATCCCTGATCATGTGAAGACAGCCTGACAATGTTAACCTGAATGTTGGAAATGAGAACTGCTCCAAACCAGATCAGTGAGGGATAATCCTATAATACTAACAGAACACAAGAAACGCAACACAGAGGAAACACATTTCTAAGACATGCCAGAGTTCATCTGAGGTCTCAGGAGAAGTCAGGGTAGTGATTAAATTTTTTTTTTTATGTTTACAGAATTATAATGACACATGAGCTCCAGACCTGGACCGGGGAATGGAAATAATTACATTTAAGTGTTCTCTTTAGGGCATGTTTGATTGTGTGATTGCATTTGTGTGGGTGCAAAGAAAGCAGATGAGTCATTGTGCATACCTTTCTGAGGCTGTGCATATGCACAGTTAATAATAATGATGGCGCTGCATTTGTGACATCAGCTGCTAATGCCTTAGCACCCGTGGATATGTTCCCATCCAATGACTTATCCCCCACTCAGACCTGACCTATCACTGCTCAATCTACCTTCCTCCGTTTATTTAGGTACAGTACACATCTCTTCCTATATTTTCTAGCATACTTACTTATGGTTATTTATTAGTTCCAAATGTTGTGTACCAAATAAAGAGTGAGGGAAAACAACTTCTATCTTTTATCAAATCTTTCAAATTAATTCACACACATTTGAAAAGTCAACTCGTTTTAAACACACTATGTTGACCTACACTGTGAGTGGATGCACAGTGGCATTTACTTTAAAACTCCAAGTAAACGCTAACTATGATACAGGGAAGCAAGAAAAAAATTTAACATGACTGATTAGGAAGAAGGAAAGCATTTCGACAAATTTTGGATTAATAGAATTAGTGTCACGTTTGCAGGAAGTTGCAGGTTTGGACCCAAATGCAGAAGAGGAGACGAGAAGGTAGCAGGGAGAGTTTCAATAATTGAATGATGAAAATCAATTTAAAGACAAAGTTAAGCGGACAGGAAATCCAAAAACTGGAGAAAAAAAAACAGGAACACTAGGAAACTGAGCACTAGAACAGACGGAACTTCTGAACACAAGGTACGACAACAACAAACTGACACCAGAGGCCTGTAGTACGAATCAAGATCAACATGCCCTTGATTTCTTTCAGTTACCTGGCTTCACTTAACCTAACAACCGCGGTCCCGCATAAGCTGTAAGACGGTGGTTATCAACTAGTTCAATCAACCCAGGGTTTCCCAATCTAGCGACAAGCGCGTTCACATAAAGGAGGCGGTGTTTGCACAGCATGACCAATCCCAAACATCTACCAGAGCCGCATATTTTACATAAGAAGAGCAAACTATAATTCTACGTAAATATGAAGAACACAGACACGGTAACAAACAAACAGGCAAAACGCAATACAGTCGCTGCTTCCTAAAACATGAAGGGAAGCTGGCAAAAAAAATAGCCGACGCTGTTATGTGTAAATCACAACGCTTATCAATATCACTTCCCCATCAGTCAGGCACAAGATCTGACCATAATTACACTTGTGCTTTCCATAAACTGTTGTTGCTTTAGCTTATTATTTCAGTTGCAACCCTGGCAGTGGTATGCGATCGTGAGAGCAAATAAAAAATATAAAAACATAATTCAAACCGATGTGCGCATTGGCAACATACGGCTCAAGAAGCAAGAGCAAAGACAAATAGCCTAATACGTAATTCCCTCCGCTTAAAATCTATATCTTTCATAAAAATACCCATCAGGGAATGTTAACGGGGTTGTCGGTCTCTAAATGTTTTAACTTTTCTGAGCGCACCTCTCTCTCTCTGCGCACCGAGCTCCGCCTGATCTTCTAAGAACGGTGACGCCGTTATCAATCGAGTATTGATTGGTCACTAGGTGGTGCTTTTACACCGGTTGATCTCTAATCTCCAACATAACCTGCTCCCGAGCAGGTTAGGTGTTCAGCATAAGTTACCACGCCAATTTAACCCGGTAACAAGTGATCCACCTTCGTGATACACAAAACCCTGGGCTGAACCTGAAGTTACCTCGTTAACGTTCATAGTACAGGCCTAAGATAAAGGGAGCACACAGACTAAATACACAAAACGAGGGTTTAACAAGAGACAGGTGACATGAGGGCTGATGAGCATGTGAAACACAGCAGGGCGGGGCAGACAATCACAAAGGCGGGAAAACACACAAGGCAGGAAGTCAAACAAGACCTGACACGAGAAATTACACTACAAAATAAAACAGGGACCCAAAACAAAACCCAGGATCATGACAGTTAGTGTGTATTCTAATGACAGGTGTTTAGGAGAATGGCATTAAATGAAAAAGTAGTGGACTATAGCACACTGTGAAATGAATACATTAATAAATGAAAAAAACGTTTTGTTTGTAGGATTCAGCTTTTTATCACAGTACTCTGTGCTAACACAGTATGGATTTACATTACTCAATATTCACCACTCCAATACTTCTTCCTCTCCTGCACTGTTGTATTGATGCAGCTGAACATACAAGCATCAGTGCCTATATGTTCTATTAAATTTATTAACAATTAACATTATGGAAAGCTCCATGCTGACTCTGTTAAAACATGACAGGGCTGCTGCTGATAGTACCACAACACTTGCATGATAAAGGAAAATCTACAACCCTTTTTTCCTCAAAGCAGTGGCAGCCCTGCTGGAGAACAGCGGTGACTTGAGAAATAATGTCATCAAGGTAGAAGAGCATTCACACCGGTTGCCTCTGTGATTAAAATGACAAACGGTTTATTTTCACAGCTTTATTGCTAACTATATATAGCTGGGGAGCCTTGCCCAAACGTAAGCACACTGTAATCTTCCAGTACATTTTCTCACAAAGTATATCATTTATTATTAGATTTTAAATATATAAGGTTGGAGCCTGTCTGCAGAAAAGCCACTATATTTCTTGGAAATAGACCTTAAAGGTCCATTTTGGGTCATTTAATTCTAATTTTGCTCACATGTTGTTGATTTTGTAGGTAAAGATGGATTAAGCACACACACACACACACACACACACACACACACACACACACACACACACACACACACACACACAACACACACACACACACACACACAAACAGTTTCATACATGAACCCAATATATTAGCTTGCTAGTACATTATAGAGTGGAGTGCTATTTTGAAAGTGCCTATAGATAGCATCATGCTGGGCATCATGTTGCCAATGGCACGAAACGGTGTCCTTGTCGGTTTTCATTTGGAAAAACACTCAAACACACTGTAGGAGAAATATGGAATACTTTTACGTAAGTAGTGAAAATACACATCTCAATGGGTTTCTGTGAAACTTATTTGAAGGGGATGTATGTGTGTGTAGTGTGTCAAATATATCCTTTTCTCCTTTGTCAGGTATACCATATTGATTAACCATTTCCACATTCAGTCTGCTCCTAGATGGAAATGGAGCCGAGCTCTGCATTACCAAAAATGCAAACTCCCTTATTTACATTTCATCTTCTTCTTGCTGTAATAATCTTTACAGGAAGAACAGTTTCTTCAATCTTTGGAAGAAACTGTTATTAACCCGAAGAGACCCTGTTCTCGTAAAAGGAATATGGAAATAGAACGTGAAATGACTTAAAGATTAGATTTTATGCCGGGAAGTTGCGGTTGGATAATGTAATATTTGGCTTGCACGTACAGTATGGCTCTTGGGCTTCTTGTTTTAATGGCCGATTTGATGGAAATGTATCTCACCTTGATTGGCTCATATCTTGATAATGCCAAAATGCGCTCTGACTACATATCAAACATTGCGTTGTTCAGTCCACTGGAGGGAGATTCCGCTCAATATTTCCAGCTTGTCTCATTCACCCCAACACTGGGATTTGACCACTCAGATGCTGAACTCTGGCATTTTACATGCACCTCCAATTTTGGTTATGTTATTCAACTGTCTGGCATTTCCAAAGGTCACAACCTTTACTTGTTCATTTGGTGTCTTCGATGTCAATGTTTCTGTGTTCAGCATGAGTTTTTCCAGGGCAGATGTCAGGTGTCTGGGCCTTGTTAGGGCTGCAGAGGGGCTTGATCGGCACCAACAATCAATTCTCAGCAGGCACTCTGTGATCTTTGCTGCCCGTCACTCCCTCCTCATTCCTCCAGGCCTAATCAATGAAACAGGTTCATCCAACAGACTGCAAAATCGCCGGTGCAAAGCAGGGACTCTTTGATGAGCCAATCGGCACCAAAGCAAGAGAACACAACGTACTAAAACAACTGACCCCAAGGTTCTCTCTGTCAAGTAAAACATCCAAAAAATTTTTTTGTTTTTTTACAATGCACTCTCCAGTATGTGGCTTGTCTGCAGAGAGTGGTCCTGTCCTCAGCAGTACATATCTACCCCAGACAGACATTGAGAATATGACAAGCTCCTCTTGTAGCACTGACAGGGGGGAAGGAGAAGCGGAGCAAAGTGGTTTGTCTGAGTGGCTAAAGCTTGAGAGAGATGAACCGTGGTGGCCTCTTTCTTTCCTGTGAAAGGAGCCTGTAGGCCCATCCTGCAGCAGGAAGGTTAAGGATTCATCATTGACCAGAAAATTCAAGTGTGTGTGTGTGTGTGTGTGTGTGTGTGTGTGTCAGATCGGGGTGGCTGGCCCAGCGCTGAGCTAAACGGAAGACTAATGGGCAGTTGGAGCGAGCCTGACGGGTTCTGAGGAGCCCTGTTCTCTCTCCCTCCACCTGTCATCCATCACATTTCCAGCTGATACTGGGAGATAGCCGCCCACACTGGTGGGAGGGAGGCCAAGGGAGCAGTCAGAAGGGAGGAGGGGGCACCAGTTGGCTGGAGACAGGGACAGGGACAGGGATGTGGCCACTGCATGCCATTAGGAGCATTTAGTGTTTAGCAGCCATTCTCATCCACAGATTAAGGCAGAAAGGGGCGTGTCTGTTTGGCTCAGGATGATACACCGGACCATGCTTAGACTTCCAAGTGCTCTAACAAGACCAAGTTCACGATCTTTATCATCCTCTGAGCTAATTCGAATATCCAAAATATTGTTGAAGTGGTTGTTTTTTTTACTATGCAACGCCAAAAGGGATGAAAGAGGCTACAAGGACTGACAGTGCCAGAGAAAGCAAAGAATGGCTTAGTGACCATCATAAGTAGCACTGAAGCTTACGTAAGTAGATTGGTGCATTTTGTCTCGTTGTCATTATAAAAAGACATAATGGTGTTCATAAAACAGGGTGACGGTTCAGCTGTTTTTCTTTCAGTGTGGAGGCTTCAGAGGAACCTTTTCACATAATCATTGGCTCTGCCTTTTTCTCAGAGGACACCAGGGGAAGTACACACACACACACACACACACACACACACACACAAACACACAGTTAACAAAAGCAAGTGAAATGGCTTTTGAAAGTCCTTTTATATCAGCTCAGATTAGAGTTCTTTTAAACAAATGTCACCTTGAGGGCAAAGAAAGGAGATTATGGATTTTTTGATCACTTCTCTACTAGGTGTCCTTTACCATGGAAAAGCATCAAAACCCTCCAGGCAAAATGGTCCTTAGATTGAAAAACATAAATTACAAAAGGTATCCCTTGAAGATTAGTGCTTATTGTACCAGTGTGAGCAAAAGAGGGAACAAGTAATTAGAAATCTAGATCAGAACACAGAGAGTTGGATGTGAAATGCAGTTCTGTGGACTAGATGGATGAGAAACTAAAGCAAATTGCCTGGGTGCTTGGCAGTGAGGAGACATTACATGTAGGTGCCCAGTAGGCATGTTATAGTATGATTTCCTTGGCTAAAAGTATTGATAAAAATATAATAATCTTTATGTTAATGACTTCATTGTGTTGGAACAGTTCAAAATCATTTTCTGTTTGTGCCTTTCTCAGAAACAAAGTAGCAATGCACTTCAGAATAAATCCTCTCTGGTCAGTCTGAACATATTCAATTGTTTCTTTGTCTCTGCTGACAAATTATTGTTCCCCACACTGCCATGATAAATGTGTATCTGCGGTTATGCTGTTGTTTTTAAAGTCCTCAGCCTAAGAGGGGTTATCTTGTTAGTACTTTTGGGAAATTAGAAAACCCTGTATATTGTAATGCAATTCAAGTCAACAGTCATGTTATGAATACTAGCTGTACACTTCGTTTAGCATTTATAAGCACAATATACACATTTAATAAAGGGTTTATAACCCACTATAATGAAGTTGTAAGCAGATGTAAGTGTTTATCGATGTATTTTTCAACAACTATAACTCCTCCTGTTGGCGCTCAGCAGAAACTGGTGTATAAACACATAATGAATGACAACATAGTAAATCAGTTTTAATGATATACAATAAATCTTCATGGCCCAGCTCCTGATTTTACCCTTCAGGTTAGAGTATTTGCATGTGTGTGCTGAAATTGGCCCAGATGTGTGTTTTGTATATATGTAGTAGGCCCATAGTTGCAGAACACAGTGTCTTTGGTTAACTGTGAAACCATTTGTACAGTGACCTACTTAAGCTAATAGGCATTTTTTATCTCCTAAAAATATAGTATACGTACTGATCATCAAGCCTGTTTATTTTGGATGAACAGATTCAGAAAATCAAAACACATCGACAGTTTGATGTGTCTAAAAAGCATGCAACGAGGAAACAAAGAAACATGAGTGGCTACAGAAAAAAATTGCACTCGCACGTTAATTATTTGTCTCCACCTTTTACATCTTGAATATGCTACTCAAGGACATTTTAAATCATCACAGTGGACCAACTTTAACTGGCAGTCTGAATAAAATCCTGATTACAACTGCAAACGCAACATTTCACCCATTGTGAAGAAAACTTTGCTGACTTGTCTAAAGTCTAAAAGCTGTCATGTGTTTTTGGCCCTATGTATTCCACCAACTGTGTCCATGCAGTGGTTGTACTGTAGTCTTAGTCCTTTATGACAGTGGGTGTTAAAATTGCCAATGTATACAGTAAAAACTTCTGTAATATGTTTCCTCGTGTGATATCTGCCTACCACTGCCTTTCACCAGTCAGACTCCCTTCACATATTCTCTCGCTCAACTCTTACTGGTTTTCAGTGTATCATCTTGCATGGGAGTGACTCTTGACACTTCTGTGTACTGTAGCTGTTAAAATGCAAATTTCACAGGATTCAGCTTTCCTGTTCTGTCGGCAATTTACTGTGTGACGTCCCCATCTCTTTGCTGCTGAGTAGAGGACATGAGTGTCAGCTATATCCATCCTCCTGAGCCTTGGTGAAATGCCACAATATCTTTTTGCACAAACTGCAGCACTCCTCTCTCGCTGCAGAGAAGTGGGGGAGACCAACGCAGTTACAAGCAGCCTGCTCTCAGGTCTCTCTAATGTTGGAGGCTCTGACATTGTTTGCACATCTGATGTATGTGTTTTAAAGTGTTGGCAGCTCACAAAAAACCTTGAGCTGGGCTTTTTTTCTTGCTGCAGACAGATAGCAGAGATATATTTAAGATACCCTGTCCTGAACATTGTGGGTAGGTGATTTTAAACCTCATTTTGCACCTAAAATAAAATTCAAACTAAGCAAGTCTCTGAAAGGCAGATGGCAGAGTTTATTCACGTCACATTGCTTTATAATGGGCATTATGCAGGGCACCGTCCCAACTTTAGGTGTCCCACAAGAAGGGCAGGTCGCTATCTTGCAACTATAAAGTTTGTAATGTGGATCTGCCGCATTTATTAGACGCGTGGCAAACAGAGGCGTGTTTGCTCATTGCAAATGTACTGATCACATCTGTTCCCAAGAGAAGAGTCTCTTATGTATTGCCTTTCCTTCAACTGTGGTGAAGTGTGTTATTTGCAGACTCTTGCCATTGTACCAAGAAGTAGACGCACGCTCTAAGAATATCTCGCTTTCTTTGTGCATTTCAGACAGACAACAAGTGGATATAACAATTGAATGTCGGAGAGAAAGATGTGAGGATGAACAATTAATAAGAGGGAATGGATTAATAAGGAAGAACAGAGAAACCAAAAGGAGGAAAAGGAAACACAGTACAGGTTTCCCCTTTCCTTTCCTTTCCTTTCCTTTCCTCTCCTCCTTTGTCTCCTCAGCCCCATCATGACACTGACTAATCAGCGACAGATGGTTATAAATCAGCCTCTTTATTAACACGATCCAGTCGATGAAATAACTAGCCGTGAAATAAGCATCAGCTAATGTGCATCCTTAATCCACATAGAACATGCCACCCACTTACTAACAGACATTGCCTGCAACGTGTATTGACTGCTGCTGCATACAGTACAGTATGGCAGGAGACGGATGACGAAGGAAGTGCGACTCCCTGAGACGTAGGCTATGTGAAAGGCGCTGTCTGTAGTAAAAATGTCAGGTGTGTCGGCAGTAGGTTTGGTGTCTTTGAAGCTGGATATCTTGTTCTCTGTCTTGTTATCTGTGTTTGTGCATGTGTATGTTGATGGGGATGGTGTGGGTTACCATGTGTTGTTGCTCAGCTCCACCTCTCACTGTCCCCTATCGCGTCGTACACACATACTGTAAAGATCCTTTCTTTATTGTTGCATCAGTAAAGGCAAGGCTAGGCAGCTTTATTTGTATCGCACATCTCAGCAACAAGGCAATTCAAAGTGCTTTACATAAAACATTAAGGAGCAGTTAAAAACATCTGTTGAAGACAATATAAAAACAGCTAAAATAGAATAAGACAGGTATGAAATAGAAGAAAAAAAGTTACATTGCAGTGTAAGAAATGAGCAGTTGTCAAGCAGTGTCAAACAGAAAAGTCTTCAGCCTGCTGCAACTTTCAGAACAGAGAGTTGCAGGAGACCTGCAGTTGTCTGGGAGTTTGTTCCAGATATGTGGGGCATAGAAACTGAACGTTGCTTCTCCAGGTTTAGTTGTGACTCTGGGGACTGAAAGCAGAGCTAGACGACCTGAGAGCTCTGGGTGGTTCATAATGTAGCAGCAGATCAGAAATGTATTTTGGCCCTAAACCATTCAGTGCTTTATAAACCAACAGTAGTATTTTGAAGTCAATTCTTTGAGAGACAGGACGACAGTGTAAAGACTTCAGGACTGGAGTGATGTGATCCACTTCCTTGGTCTTAGTGAGGACTCGAGCAGCAGCGTTCTGAATCAGCTGCAGCCGTCTGATTTTTTTTTTTGATTATATGCTGACTTTGTAATTGTCTTACAGTAATGTGGCTGTTGAAATTCAGGTCTAAGTCCATGACTACACAGTAAAGGCATTGAAATATTCATGAAGCACATTGTAGTTTGTATACAAACAAAACGAAAACGTAGCAGCCCATGATGGTTGCACTTCGTGGTGTGGCAATTTAATTGTGACTTGTGTTGATCTTTAATTTACTATGACCTGCAAGGTAACACTATATTCATATATACTGACATACTATCACCATAAAAGCTTGATATGGTGAAGTTGTTAGCAAACAGTTGTTTATTTACACATCCAGCATTTATTTTGAGTGATGTTTGTTGGTAGGTTAAAAAAATCACTCTCATTTTGGTCTCCACCAACTCTTGACTAAAATATCTCTCTTGTCTCTTTAGCAGCTTTTAGCCATTTGTTGCACACAATGTTAGCCTGGTTGACACCAGACTCTTCTCAGTTGTAACTGAGAGTGGGTCTGGGCAAGCTTCATTCACAGCCCATTTCCAAAGGGTCGTCACCAACGGACGCTCAAATGCCTCTGGGCGCAATTGGATAGTCCTTCAACCAATCAGACCGTTGCGCAGCAGCTACAGCAGCATCAATGGGTTGCTACGCTTCGGTGGCCATTATGTTGAATGTAAACAAAAAGCTCCTTGCCGTCGCTGCGCTATCATCATCGTGTAAAGCCCGCCTCAATGGTTGTGATTGGTGCCTCGATTTGGAAAAATTGAATGGGCTCTTGGCCAGACTGACTTGCAGAGCAAATCTTAAATTTGCCGGAAGTTCGTCAGGGTTTTCCCAATGTGTTTTTCAGAGCATTTTTTTCTTTTTACTGAAAACAGCTGTTGCTTCAGGAAACAAAGTTGAAGAGAGCAGTGAAAAGTAGCTGATAATGAGCTGAAAGTCAGTGGAGAGCTGAGGGGTTGAGCTGCAGAGTCGTGTGAAAATGATCAGTTATCCCAGTAGTCTTTTTAAACGTATCCTAGTACAGAAATATCGATTATCGCAGCTTTAACCGGGACAGTCAGGCCCGTATTAAGACAATGTGGTGCCCCTGGGCACTATACCTCAAAGGTCCCCCATCTACCACCCCCTTTACCCGTGCTGTCCTCCTGGCAAAAATATCAAGACATAATCAAGGGGATTTCTCAAATGTAATTTACTAACTTATCCAACTACATACATCAACTCTGACAGATTGGGGAGGGGGAGTGATAGTGGTCATGTAATATTGATTTATTTATAATTTATTATTATTATTATTGTGAAATTAGTGTTCATTAATGAGTAATGTATGGTCTTTCAACAATTTCAAGTGAATAATATAACAATTTACGGAAAATATTGTTAAAGCCTGTCTTATGTGGTGCCCCCCCCACTGGTTGTGAATGGTTGGTGTCCCTGGGCACTGGCCCAAGTGCCCTTATGGATAATCCGGGCATGGGGACAGTGCTTTGATGCACTCCATCTGTCAAGATAATTTATCTGCTGTCATTTCAGTCACTAGTTTTCCTTCACCAAAATGCCTTGCAAAAACCTTCTTATCTTGTGGTAAAAGAGAGAGGCCCATGTACCTTCTGAAAAGTGTTTCAGGCTGCTGCTGTTGGAAGGTCTAAGTCTGTCCCTTCCTCTTTCATGGTGGAATTCTCTCTGCATGAAAGAAGCCTGTCTTCTTTGCTGCCACACTTTTATGTGAAATATGCAAGGTTTTTAGATTCTTGAGGGCAGATGTTTCTTTTTAAAATATTCAGAAACTTGGTAGCGGTGATTACCTTTGTCTCAGCTGTGTTTTTAAGACCTGTGTTGTCATACTTCAGTCAGTTGCTCATGTCAGATGCACGTCTGCTCAAGTGATGGTGTCAAAATCAGATGTTTATGCACATGCGGGTCCATATGGAGTTTTCCTCTCCTCTCTTTACAATCGCACTGCATTGTGTGTGTGTGCGTGCGTGCGTGCGTGCGTGCGTGCGTGCGTGCGTGCGTGCGTGCGTGCGTGCGTGCGTGCATTCTCACTGACTGCATCAGTGTTCAGATGATGCGTCGAAAACTCAGGTCTGCCCATCCATTTTGAATGGTAGTGCGAATTGGGCAGAGGGGAGCCGAAAAAAATGCAGCGGCCGGTGAATGGTTGAGGCAGATTCAACTTTTGGAGACACGCAACCCGACGTCACGCTGCGGTGGCCAATCATGTAACCGGCGATCAGACTTGTCTGTCCGTTTGAGGCGGTGTGAGAGACCCGTACTGTAAACAGGAAACATCACTGCCTCGATCGGTGCCACAAGAAAGTTTTAAAAAACAAAAGACAAGCACTGAACTGGCCAGGAGTTTGTGTAACAGCTGACTGTTTCCTGCAACAACAAAGCACAGTCCCTCTGTCTCTTTTGAAGCTGCCTTTAAGTGCAGTCGGAAATGGCGAGATCTACTGTATAAACGATCTGATGGAAAACAATAATTGCGAAATTTAAAGTGTACTTGTGCTACATTGGGGGGTTAAATAACACAACAGGACATCACAGAAATGGGCCATTTAAGTGACACTGCCACCGCCGCACAACCCTGCGGCGAATTGCCAGATCGCTTTTTCTGGTCTGAACGTGCCCTTAGAGTGAGAAACTTGAAGGACACTTGTCCCTGATGGGATATATGGAAGAGCTTTAAGAGCTCTAGGGCTGCTACTCTGACAGGTCAGACAATCAGCTCTCCTCAGCTATACAACACCATATACAGGACAAGGACACACTTCCACTTGCCTACTTCATACAGTGTCACCTGGCCTGTTATAGACTGTGTCACCTGTCAATCACAGGCGAGTGATGTATTGTCAAGCGCACAGGCCAAGGGCACCGTCAGCTGTGGTAATAATTAACTCTGCAGAAGACCTTTGAGTCATATGACAGGGGTCAGCACACCCCACTGTAATCCTGGCATTTGGTAAGAATTGTCCTCTATGAGGAGCAGTGCGATTAAAATGACATACTGTTTCAGGCAGCAGTGGGGGAGTGGAGGTGACAGTGCTCTATCACTTCCTATAAGGAAAGTCATCTTGTTTGTTTGGGAGGCAGAAAAATATCCAAAAGTGTAATGTATGTGTAATGTAATGTATATTTGAAAAGGTCAGTGTCCCTTACAGTATGTCCATGTTGGCCCAGGATACTGGAGAGATACTCAGAATCATAAACTTAGTCAACGGTTATTATTATTATAAATATGACAGAAAGTTAGTTTTATAAGGCTTACCTACTGCACCTTTAAGTCACGTGATGATAATGGCTCCATCTCCAGGACAACCGACCAAACAACCGCCAATGAAGACCATGAAAAGTGATTAAAGTCTGCAGAATAGCTAAAGAATCGTTTAAAGTTGCACTGAACAATATTTTTATATTATTTAACCACGGGTCTAATGACTACATGTAATGTGAAAGTGGTATCTCGTACTGACGAACCTACAGAGATTTATTAACCAACGCAGTTTGTCTCGGCTCTACAGAGCGTTTTTGCGTCTTTTAGCTCATTGTTTGTTTTTTGGTCCAAAGCTACTGTTATGGTTCAGTCTCATGGCTCTATTCGGCTTCATTTCCAGCTGCAGCAGGCAGCTGTGTTTCTGTTAAACCCACTGTATGCTACCAGACATACTTAGAAAGCAGCTGATGAACAGCATAGCATTAAGTGTTTCAGATTTCATATTATTTTGTTGAACTACTCCAAGGTATTATGATTACTCACTTATCTTTTTCTTGTAAAAAGTGAAGACACAAATTACGTTGTGTAGCAGATACATATAGTTGATAGACAGACAGACAGACTGATTAAAACAACCCATGTAGCATCCTACACAGTCTTGTGTTCACACAGTTAATTCCTTTGTGAAAGGAATGTCCTCAACTCACCTAATTCAATACATAAACAAGTGCCAGTTGGATGACAGAGTTTCAGAAATCTAGGAGCCAATTTTCCAGATGAGAATTGAGTATTTAATAGACTGCAGTGCTTTCTCTCTGTCCTACATTAGGCCATTAGTGGCTCTCTGTGGTTTTGCATGATTAGAAAAGTAGTGTCGTTACATTAGCGGCCGCTGTCTCCTTCTAATCCCATTTGCCTTGTGGTCACAAACAAGGTGGCAGCAGAGCCACTCAGCTGAAGGCACAGGGAATCCATGTTTTATACCAAGCAGTACTAATTCAATTGACATTACTGACTGGCTTTAATGGATTTTACCTGGTGAGCCAGCAAATTGAATATATAAAGGCATATCAACTCCTTTGGAGTAACTGAAAAGAAAAGGTGCAATTTTCATTATGTTTGTATTTGGTGACAAGACGGTGACATACAGGAGATTATAATCTATTTCTTGAGTTCTATTTGATTTGTCTTCGGTGAAGCACTGTCCATCTTGCCTCCGGTTTGGGCTTTTATCTTCCTCAAGCCATTTGATGTTCTTACCCACTGCTTTTTTTCGTTACCGGAACACAGATTCACACACTGTCTTACACTCACATGCACTTCATACACACAACTACATCCTTCTGTACACCTCAGCCCCCCCTCGGCTCCAGACTTGTCTTTCTGTGAGAAGTCAAACCCTTTGCTGTGTCATCTCATTGAGCTTCTGAGGTTGTTATTGTTTTATCTCTCAGTGTGTTGATCTCTGCGCGAGGTGGGCGGCCGTCTTTCCCCGGCCCTCTCTGTAAAGGTCAGTGAACCGCGGATGAAGTTGTGTCGATCAGATGAGTGCCACAGACTGACAGCTAATTTTCATCAAAGCAACTGTGGACGAGGGGGGCCGAGACGCAGGACGCCCGGGGGCCTCTTTCCTCTCTCAAGATTCACCACTACTTATCAAGCTTACTGACTCACTGTGTGGAGACATGGCTCTGCAGTCTGCTCAGATCTAGAGTCTACTCGCTCTGCTGAAAGTTGCAATTCACATATAGGCCTAACACCCGTTTATAACGATATAGAGACAAGGGGAACTGCAAAAGAAATAGCCAACAACGCAGTGCTGTAACATTTTTCATTTTTTGGAGTAGCAACATCTTAGGGCTGGGCGATGTGGAGAAAATTAGATATCACGATATTCTTGAACATATACCTTGATGTCGATATTGCAGCAATATTGTAAGGTTGACTATCGGTGCGTTCACAAAATATTTTCACAATTAGATTTAAAAAAAAAATCATCAGTAATGTGGATATAATGACACACCAGTGTTTAAAGACAAATAATAAAACATCTAGAACCATGAAAAGAAATATTTTATTTCTATGTCTAGAACAGTCTGGTAAGTTCAGAAAATGACATCACTTTACTGTAATGCAGCCTTTAAAACCAGGAAAAGACAACACTTACGCCATATTTTGATATTACGATATCCAAAATCTAAGACAATATCTAGTCTCATATAACGATGTCGATATAATATCGATATATTGCCCAGCCCTACATTGTGTGATGATCTACAAACGCCAGCCTTTGTTCCTCTCTGTTCTTTTTTCGCCCTCTTTCTTCTCCTCCTCCAGTTTGCTAGTATTCTAAACATGGTTTGCATTGATTTATTCTCTTCCACCAATTAAAAGCAATTTTGTGAGCATTAGAGTAAGCCATGCTGGGAGCTGTTTGTTGCGGCAGGCTGTTCATTACCTCATTGTGTGTGTGTTTGCGTGTGCCCGCTTGTGTTGGTGTGAACTCCTGGGTACCTCCGTTGTGATATGTCACTCTGTTGAATGTATCTGCACAAGCATGAGCGTATGCATGTGTGTGTGTGTGTTTGTGCAAACATGTGCCTTTCCATTTATGTTTAAGCATACATGAACAGATGGGTGCGGGTTGTCATCAGAGATTCCTAGCACGTGCAGGGCATTAGTTGTCTGTTCTCAGGCTAAATCCTCATGTTGTTGAAGTGGTGTCAGTTGCCTCTGCCACGACACAAAGCTTATCTTTTATCAACTCCCGTAGCCCCTTGGGAAGGGGAGACGTGGGGGCAGGGAGGGGGATGATGGATGTGTGAAAGAAGACAGGAAGCTCCTGGCTGGTGTGAATAACCCTGGGCACTGGAGGAAGGTTAAGAAGCCAACGCCATGCTGTGTTATCCCTGAACGACCCAGTTCTCTCTGCACCCTTCCTGTTCTCCAAAACCAGACACAGCTTTGTGCCATGATGCCATCGCATCATTGTGTCAGTGTACAGGTCTCTATTCGTCAGTCCACTTGTCAGACTGCTGAATTAATATTGCATTGGTATACTACAGGTGGAATACTTAATGTGTTTTGGGTTCATTCTGGGATTTTTTTTTTTTTTTTTTTTTTAAATCCAGCAAAGCAAAGTGCCAATTACTGTAACTTCAGGCAAAACCTGTCCTTTTAATGTGATTGTGAAGACAAAACAGATGTCTTTCATAATGCTCATACTGTTATGTGGTGCAGGGAATAGGTGGACCCAAATGCAGGAGATCAGGCAGAAAAAAATTTGAGCTTGAGGATTTATTAGAACGAAGAGTAAATACAAACAAAGAGTTCAAAAATCCAGCAGGCAAAACAAACACAAGGAGTCAAAAGAAGCAGGCAAAAACTAATGTCCAAAATGATGAAAAAAGACAAGGAAAAGGGTGACACTGGAACAAACTAACAGCGAAAAAAAACTTACAGGAACAAAAGACCGTTGGGAAGATTCAGAAAGCAGGCACAAGAGCGAAACACACTGACAGGAACAAACTGACCAGGCACAAACAAAATAATCTGACCCAGGGCAGGGGGAAGACAAAGACTAAATAAACAGGGTAACGAGGTAACAAGAGGCAGGTGACACAAGGGCTGGGAAACAGGTGAGAAACCAGGCAATCACAAGGGCGGGAAAACACAGGAAGTAAAACAAGGCAAGACAGAAAACCAGACCGTCAAAATAAAACTGGAAACAGGGCAAAAATACAAAACAGAAAAAAAACAGATTAGCAAAATAAGACAAAGCACAGAACAACATACCAAACCCATAACACATAAGAAATATCTTCCCTGAATTCTTCAGTTTTTTTAATTCACCGCTCGGTTGGTTGTTCATTTCTAACGTGGAACAATTTTCACTGCGTCAACATGGAACAATTATACCTCTTGTTTGTCAAAATCACTGTGGCAGTTCACCAGTTTGCTGTTGCAGTTCAGAGACAACTTGAAGTTGGAAAGCGATTTCTCTGCCAGAATGCAGCAATAGCAGTGTGCAAGAGGCTGAACAACAATACCTAACTTTACTTGCAGTATATACATAGGCGTGCACGCATATTGTATATGCATAGGAAGGATGCACGTCTGGTCTCAAACTCCTTTTTTTAATCACAAGAGGTAACTATGGCAACTCTGAAAGCATTGAAATGACTTCCTGAGATGTTTGGGTCAGACAGACTTCAGAACTGGAGGCTACCACCTCTCACTGTACATTAACATGGAGAAGATACTCCTATGATTTGAAACAATTTGGTTCTCCTCAAAATAAAGTGGGGTGACATGATGATTTGGGATCTTCACCTTTACCCAATGCACACTTTGACCAACGCACCAAAAGAAACCAGAGATGAGACATCAATGTGTGAGCGGCAGAGCCAGAGCCTTCAAAATAGTTTCCCATTTTCTAACCATTTCCTCTGGGCATGAAACTATTTATTCCCCCCATTTTCTCAAAACTGGAAATTAAATGAAAAGGAGAAAAAAAGAAGTGTGCGGGTTAATCTCTATTGCCAAAGGCAACATTGTGACATTATCTCTTCGTCACAGCTTAACAGAGTCATGCTCCCATGAGTTTATGCGTTTGTTTGAGGGTGTGTGTACATACATGTGCAAGCCATACATGCATGAGTACATATGTGCATGTGTTCATTCACACACTGTGTGCGTGTGTGTGTGTGTGTGTGTGTGTGTGTGCGTGTGTGTGTGTGTATGTTTTTGCCGGCACATTTTTCTGTGCGTGGCTTGTGTGAGTTTTGAGAGCGTTTGCTGTTGTGCTCAAACTGAAAGGCGTTGTGTTTACCCCCCCCACACACACACACACACACACACACATTGTGACATCTGCAGATTAGCTTGCGGCTGCCCGCTTGTCCCCGTACAGGAAAAAGTGGAAATACACACTTTCAGCCTTTGTTGAGCCCCACTACCTGCACACTCTAAATCAGCTCAAATTTTTTTTCCTCCAGCATGGTTTTTCCCCATCTCGCTGTGCTCTTAAATGTCGAGGAAAATCCAATTAGGTGGACACATTCTGCAAGAACACCACAAGATGCACTCCATGATAGCGATCATGTGAATTCTTCAAATGGGTTTTCCAATGCTCCCCTCTTGTTGCTCACACCGTGTCTACACAAAAGATAGAGTAATTGGCAAAAAAGATCTCCATACAAAATGTGTTTCCCCTCTTTTTTTATAGACGCTCAGCATAACAATGGGTACTTCTGTAATCTCTGCTGTGTGATTCAGAAATGAAAAGCCAAGGAAATGTGTCTCCTGGCATGTGGGGGAAATGGCTGCAGCTGTAGGTAGAGCATGTTACCAGCATCTAGTGGCTTCCCCAATGACACATGAGCAAAAGGCACATAATTGTCTAATATATTGCACTCACTGTCCGAAATTAACTTTTTGGCATACTGGCCTAGTTGGCATGGTTAATAAATAAAAAAAAATCCTTTGCCTATTTTAACCAGCCAAAATATTAAATTGTGTGTTTTTCTGTAACATACTGTACATCACAATACTTTTTGGTTGGGGTTGCAAGTCCTGCTTGGTTATCCTCCTTTTTTTTCATCATGCTTTCTTTTGGAATGCTGGCTGATTCCTGCTAAAAAATTGCCACATACTGGCTAATTAATTAGCTTTAGGTGAACGTTAGCTATCAGTAAACAGAAGTGACTATTGTGACTTTTGTCTGATGTCTGGGTGGGTTTGCATCAGTGTATGTTTGTGTGTGTCGGTCCGCCCCTGCGAAGCTCCGACGTGCAGCCAGCAAAGGAACAGAAGAAAGTAGTGGCAGCTTCACCAAAATGAAGACTGAAAAACAGAACTATTTTTGTACAAACATTTACACGCCATGTGGCTGAAAGCCCTCTGAGATTTACTCGGCAAACGAAAACTTTACACAAATTTTGCGCTTGTCAAGTGTTCATTTCAGACCCTGATTGCATTGTTTGAGACTTATTTTAAAAAGATACTTTTAGCAGGCAGTGACACCTCCTAAAACAGTCCTTTTATTCAAGCCAAAGTTAAAATATGGCTGTCTCGCTGTAATAAATACTAATATTTACATGGACACAGGTGTGGAATTCTAAATGCGCTCTTATCATTCATGTTGACATTATGTTGCATATAAAGAAGGAACAAATGAATAATTCATACTAAGAGAAAAGGCTGATGTGAGGCTGATGACTAAGTAGCGGCTATTATGTTTACCTGACCAGACAGGGAAAGTCTGTCCCCGCCCTTATGCTTATATTTCAGTTTTTATGAAGGGACTCAAAAGTGTGTCCAGTGTTGTGTCAAGTGTTGTGTGAGTGCATCATATTTCAATCATTCTGTTGTTGTCCAATTAACATTTTATGATGATTTCAACTGTTAAAAACCTCTGAGCCCCTGTACGTCTACATGCAGAGCTCATTTCGGTCTCTTGGAATCTATAGTATCAGTTTTCCTTCTCTGTTGAATGAACGAGATGAGCAGCACGACACACTGATTGAAGTAACTGCAGAGTGTACGACCGTACACTCTGCTCTGTGCCTGCAAACACTGACTCATGCACACGGTCTCTTCTCTAACCTGCCTTTTCTTTCTCACTGTTTTTTTTATCTACCTAAACTCCTACCCACACATGGCCTTACCTACAGTATTTGCTTCCTCTGTTGTCCTTTTCTTTTTGAAAAGGGAAAAAGACTGGGTGTCTACAGCCGTGCTATCATCTTTCTGAGGCTGTACTTAAACACAGCAGTGCTAACATCATCATGCTACATTAATGCTAAAGTAAAATGTTTACTATGTTCACCGTTTTGCTTTAGAATGTTAACATTTGCTTAGTAGCCTGGAACACAAAGTACAGCTGAGGCTGATGGGAATGTCATTGGTTTTGCAGGTATTTAGTCATCAACCAAAGTATTGGACAAAATGAAAATTTGACCTGATGATGGCACTAGACGAAAGGTTCAGGGATCGCTAAAGTTACTAAAATTTATCCCGAGGGAAACATGAAAGTCTGTACCAAATTTCAGGGCAATCCATCCAATGGTTGTTGACACATTTCATTCCAAACCAAAGATGTCAACCTCATGGTGGTGCTTAAGGAAAAGTCTCTTACTTATGTAATCCTCTTCATCCCCTGTACCCCCCGTCCCCTGACATCAGGTCACAATGCACTCCCTCCACCATTCCCTATCCATGTCAACATATTGAGCCACATCTTGGCTAGCTCGTCAGTAGCACAGTTCTGCGCCAGGTCATTTTTGGTCTTCCAGGTTTTCTTTTCCCTCAGCGCATCCTTTTGGATGTAATCTTCCTCCATTCGCAGCACATGGTCCAGCCATCACAGACGCTGTGCTGCCTTATTCCAGTGTTGATGTTCTGGCTTTTGATTTTTGATCTTGAAGATGCCAAATACCTTTCCCAGACACCCATTGTGGAATGCCTCAATCATTTTTATACAAGCTCTGGTTGTTTGCCAACATTCAGAACCACACATTAAGATGATTGCTGTTGGATATGTCCTCCTGTGTCCCCTTGTCCATGCTAATGCTAAGGCTGCCTCAACAAACTCAAGGAAAAATCATAGGCTCACCATCGCTAAAGCCATTGTGTGCATTTGCTCACGTATAGGGACCATTTTGATGGTTTTGCCATTTGAAATAATATTTTACAATGTATTGTTTTGTATTTGTGTCTATCTATTTAGCAGTAGTATCTATTTACAGATGATAATCCATCTGGTAGATGCTGAGATATTTCACTTGGATAACTTATATACATAACTTTGATCTTCTGTTGGCATTAGAATGAAAAGTCAGAGGGCATTGGGATTCATCGTCTTGGTGTAATGGAAATCTGTACCAAATGTCATGGCAAGCTGTCCAATAGTTGTTGACATACTTTGCTCTGGACCAAAATGGTGGACCAACAAACCGATATTGTCATTCTTGGAGCCATGCGGCTAGCATGGCTACCCAACACACATACATTTATCAGCAAGCAGGCACACACCCCAGCTCAGTCATTTCTGAGCTAAGAGGGAGGGTTGGTGAGGTAAATCTATCAATAATGCCACAATGTATGAAGACAGGACCCCTGGCATACACTATTAGACACACAGAAACACAGAATCAGTAGAAAATCATGGAAAATCCTTTTTTATTTATTTTATTTTACGACTTTGCAAAAGTTTCCATTTCTTACTTTACATTGCAGAAATAAAATAAGCCTGTTTTGATGAGTTGCTTCAGAAATGGAGTGTAGGCGTTTGGCTTGATTTAATTTTTTTGTTTGCCCCTGTTTATATATGTGTGTGTGTGTGTGTGTGTGTTTGTTCCAGTGTCTGCTCTTGAGGCAGTTATGGTCTGTGAAGCAGCAGACGAGCAGATGAGCACGGTGCTTTACACTGTTCCATTAGCCGACAACGACAAAGCATCACAAAGTACTGTCCTCCCGCTGTCTCTCTGCCAATACCCCACACTGCAGCCCCCCCCCCCCCTCCCCCCTTTCCCCACTGAGCCATTGCAGTCCCTGCACACTGTTTATGTAGGCGGGATGGCACAATAAAGCAGGAATTGCTTCCTTGGGGGAATTGCTCATTGTGGATACATATGGCCCTCGGAGGAGTCAGTGGAGAGAAATGGTCAGAATAGGTCACCAAACCCCGGGATGCATGCCAACAAGCCAGATGGAAACAGGGCACGGAGGTAACTGTTGTGCAGCCAGGGTTACAGCCAGGACACAAACCAGTGATTGGGGACTCCCATTGTCGTCCAGCCTTGACCTTATTGGATTTCCCCTGGAAATGTTTATTCCCTTCACTGCACCGCTGAGAAGTAGCTCTCCTTCTTATTTCATCACTATTTACTAAGGATGGCCCTAAGGAGTTTAATGGAATGTGAGGGTAGATGGGCAGTAGAGAGAGCGAGGGAGAGAGAGAGGGAGAGAGAGAGAGAGAGAGAGAGAAAGACAGACTTGAAAGAGTTGAAAAGAATAAGAGCATAAAATATAAAGTAGTTGCAGCATGATTTTCATCACTTTTTTTTTTATCCAAGAAAGGGTCATGATGACATGAAATGGCATAAGAATTGGGAGTGGACCACTCTGTGCTCTCTGATTGCTTCTTTAGTACCTGCATTCTCTTCTCTTTGTTCAGCTCAGTTTGGCTCGGACTTCCTACAGTGGAGATGAATACTCGCCAGCCTCCCTGATGATTTCTGACAGTTTTGAGGAGTTACGTTTAGTGTGACTTAATACTGTCAGCAAAACACTGTTGCCTGACTGTTGAAGATGAACAGCACATTATAGCTGCTCCATCCACACAGCAACAGACACATCATTTCAGAATTTACCAGGTAGTCCAACTTCCTTACCTACTTTTCCCCAAGAAAGCTCCTTTTTCGTTTGGTCTAACCCAAATAATGTGGTACTATAAAATCGAGCTCTGGGTGCCCACTGACTGCTATAAATTCGTTCTCCATTTCTGATTCAACAATATCAGGACATCAGGAGAATCTATACACTGATAGGCTTTCGTGACACAGCGTCACACAAAATTATCTCTCTTCTTCTCGAGTTCGAATATTTCAAGTCATGCAAATTTGCATCTATTTGCCTTTTTGCATTGACTTTGTATTTAGTCAAAAATGCCATTACTCTTAAGTTTAATAAATATACTCTATGGTAAACATTAGTTTTGACAGAGATGGAAGAAGTGCAGCAAATCATAGTATTTGCTGCAAACTGTATTTAAATTATAAAACTACTCATTATTCAAAATAGCATTATTCAAAGTGTTATATTCAAATGTGGTAAAATATTTCCCTCTAAAATGTAGTCGAGTAGAGGTGTAAAGTAGGATAAAATGGAAATAAATCCCTCAAATTTGTGCTTAAGTACAGTAATTGAGTAAAAGTACTCAGTTTTCCACAACTTTTTGATACAATTAAAAGTGCTCATATTATGCTCATTTTCAGGTTCATAAACCTATTCATGGTTTAACTTTCAAAAAACACCCTATTTTTGTTGTACTGCACATTGCTGCAGCTCCTCTTTTCACCCTGTGTGTTGAGCTCTCTGTTTTAGCTACAGAGTGAGGCATCTCACTTCTATCCCATCTTTGTTGGGAGTCGCACATGCGCACTACCTAGGTAAGGACTACTACCAAGTCAGAAGCAGAGTATGAGGGCGTGCCACGCTAGCAGCTAGTCGTGTGACGCACATTTGTCACAGAAGTAAAGGCTGGACTACAATAGAGCTGTTTGGAGCAGTTTGTGAACAGTGTTTTCTGTTGGAGATGGTAAGTTCCTTTGGGGTGGACTTTGGGCTTTTTCACTTTGTAAACCTATAACATGCACAAAAAGATATATAACACAATAAAGGAAAGGGAAAAAGCCAATAAGCACAATGAGCACTTTAAGATTGCTATTTGACTGTTTTTTAGCTGGCCTATTTGAAGGCATATATTCCCTGGTTGAGGTTACAACATGAATCAAATAGTCACTAGTATCGGATGACTGCTGTTTAACCTTCAGGAGACTCCTACGCTGGCTGGGTACAAGGCCAGAATGACCATTTAGTCAATAAAGGACACTTCAACCATACTATAACACTTACTCAGTAAGCTCGGATATGGTCTGTGGAGTAATGACTGGCTCCCCTCTGAGACTCGACCGTGTTAAAACATTCTCAAGTCTCACTGGAAAGCACTGATTGACATCCTGCTCACTGGAGTGTAAAGAAACCAGATACAAGACCCCGCTGCGCCCGTCGGGAACCAAGGATAAGCATAAGCTCTTTGTGTTACAATTGTATGCTCACTGCCAGTGAGTTCCTCCTCAGCACTTCCTTTCACTCTGGCTTGGACAGTGAATCTTCCATTTAGTGTGTGTGTATATGTGTGTGTGTGTGTGTGTGTGTGTGTGTGTGTGTGTGTGTGTGTGTGTGTGTGTGTGTGTGTGTGTGTGTTTGTGTTTGTGTATTGGATTGGCACTGTAAGCTTTTACTTTGTGATGTCCTGTGTGTTTCAGGATTTGCAGTAGGTTAATGAAGTGTTGGGGGAAGTGTTGGGGGAATTACTGGAATTGTTGGGGCTTTGTAAATTATAGAGTGTGGTCTAGACCTACTCTATCTGTAAAGTGTCTCGAGATAACTCTTGTTATGATTAGATACTATAAATAAAATTGAAATGAATTGAATTGTTATTTACTTTTTGTTCTATCCACTTCTCCTCCACCTGTAGACAAGTTTTGGTGACTTCCTCCTTTTCCAGTATGTTTAACTTTAGCAAGCAGGTTCTTGTTGCTTTCAGTCAGAGGATGATGAAAGGGAATATAAATATAGTTTTCTAGCAAACTGTGATTTTTGAGGTTGCAAATATATAATATCTTGTGGCTGCTTTGTATTACGAGCTATGGATCCTCCCTGGAGTGGGAAAAATCAGTAGCCTATTTCATTTCATAACCTTGTTTGACCAGTTATTCAAAAAATAAATAGAAAAAAAAAACAATAGAACAACAAACATCAAAGTTGAAACAGTGATGCAATGTGAAAAACAATGTTTTTTATATTATTCATTTATTTATTTAAATGCATTTTTATGTCACTATACAGTATGTATCGTTACAAAAACCAGTGAGGATAATGGCAAACAGCAATACTGTAAAAACCAGATTGTAAAAAAAACACCAGCTCCTACATTTCCCATAATGCAACCAACAGTACACTCTGTGCACAAGTATTAGGCAAGTGTATATTTTGACATTATTGTCATTTTCATGCATATTTTCCAATTCCAAGCTATACAAACTTGAATTCTAATTTGATTTAAGCATTATCAGATGATGTGTATTTGTGTAATGAGGGATGGTGTGGCCTAAGTGATCAACACCTTATATCAAGGTGTGCATAATTATTAGGCAGCTTCTTTACCTCAGACAAAATGGGCAACAAAAGTGATTTAACAGACTCTGAAAAGTCCAAAATTTCAAAATGCCTTTCAGAGGGATGCATCACTCTTGAAGTAGCAAAGATATTGAGGCGTGATCACCGAAAAATCAAACGTTTTGTTGCAAATAGTCAACAGAGTTACAAGAAACGTGTAGAAAAAAAAAGAGAGACTTGAGAAGAATTAAACATGAAGTTACCAGGAACCCATTAACCTCCAGTGCCGCCATTTTCCAGAAATGCAACCTACCTGGAGTGTCCAGAAGTACAAAGTGTTCAGTGCTCAGAGACATGGCCCAGGTAAGAAAGGCTGAAACACGACCACCACTTAACAAGACTCATAAGTTGAAACGTCAAGACTGGGCCAAGAAATATCTGAAGACAGATTTTTCAAAGGTTTTATGAACCGATATAATGAGAGTGACTCTTGACGGACCAGATGGATGGGCCCATGGCTGGATCACTAATGGGCACAGAGCTCCACTTTGAGTCAGACACCAGCAAGGTGGAGGTGGGGTACTGGTATTGGCTGCTATTATTAAGGATGAGTTAGTTGGACCTTTTCAGGTTGAAGATGGACTTAAAATCAACTCACAAAACCACTGCCAGTTTTTAGAAGATACTTTCTTCAAGCAGTGGTACAGGAAAAAGTCTATATCCTTCAAGAAGTCCATGATTTTTATGTAGGACAATGCTCCATCACATGCATCCAAGTACTCCACTGCGTGGCTAGCCAGCAAAGGCCTTAAAGATGACAGAATAATGACATGGCCCCCTTCCTCACCTGACCTAAACCCCATTGAGAACTTGTGGGCCCTTCTTAAACATGAGATTTACAGTGAGGGAAGACAAAGCACCTCTTTGAACAGCATTTGGGAGGCTGTGATTGCTGCTGCACAAAGAATTGATCAACAGATCAAGAAACTAACAGATTCCATGGATGGAAGGCTCATGACAGTTATTGAAAAGAAGGGCTATATTGGTCACCAGTGTTGCCACAGTTACTTTGAAAAAGTAACTTAGTTACTTTACAGATTACTTGATTTTAAAAGTAATTTAGTTACTTTACAGATTACTTGATTTTAAAAGTAACTAAGTTAGATTACAAGTTACTTTATTAGTTACATTCAGCAGCTGCTGACAACACCCCCACAGCCTCAACATAAAAATGACGGTTTACTGTGAGGCAGCTCGGCATTGCCAGTAGTAGGGATCTTGTTTATTATCGCACGAAACAAAGGCAAGTCAACCGTGTTAGGGGCAGCATTTCCTCTACAACATACTGCCCGACCAACTTCTTCAACTCTCCCCCACTTACTGGTTTTGCACCGAAGTCCAGCTTTTGTTGTTTGGGTGGTGGGGGACCTTCTGCTCTCTGCTTTGCACCACGTGGTGGGACTTGCTCTGTAAGTTTGACTGCAGTGCTGCGACTCCAAATGTTTCTTCAAATTTGACGTAGTGTTTTTGTAGCTAGATAGCACTTTGTCGCCACCAGCACAGAGTGTACAACGAACCTTAATATTGCCGTCTTTAGCTGACACAAACTCAAAAAAGTGACTGTATTTCCAGCTAGAAAACGCGCATCTCTCTCCTCCCTCCATTGTTGTTTACGTTTGTGTCGCTGCGTGGTACACGTTAACTGTCCACATGCTGAAAACGTGACCTGTCCACATGCTGAAAACGTGACCTGTCCACATGCTGAAAACGTGACTTGTCGTCGTATACGTGACTTCACTCCCCGAGATGCAAGAAGAAAGTAAAAACAATATATATTTTTACTAAGGAAAATGACAAAAATAGTAATGCACAGTGACTTGGATAAGTAACTTTAATCTGATTACTGGAATAGTAACACGTTAGATTACTCGTTACTGAAAAAAGTGGTCAGATTAGAGTAGCGCGTTACAAGTAATGCGTTACCCGGCATCACTGTTGGTCACTGAATATTTCTTGAAATATCAGAAGTGTTTATTTGACCATTTTGAGTTTTATTCTTACTCTAAGAAATTAAAATAAACAGTGAGATGGGAAAATTCTGCACACTATTAGTTGCCTAATAATTCTGCACACATAGATATTCTCCCGAGAAAGCCAAAAGTCACTTTTCCTTTGTGAAATATTCAGATTTGAGGTTTATTAACATTTCTGATTGACAGAGCAATGTATTTGTTACAATACAATACAATAAGTCCTCAGGAATACAACTTGCCTAATAATTTTGCACAGTGTATCTTTCATGAGACTTTCCCTCCCATGCCTTTTTACTTCCAAGTGTGCGTGTGTGTGTGTGTGTGTGTGTGTGTGTGTGTGTGTGTGTGTGTGTGTGTGTGTGCGTGCATGCGTGTGTGCGTGCCCACATGTAATACGCTATACAGCATAAAACCGTAGGTATGCACAAACAGCTCAACTTACACCTAAACATATGTACACGTTCTCTTAACCCAGACACAATTACCCGAGCAATGCATGAACAACAAAAACAAACAAAATGGGTATTAAGGACCTACTGCAACTCAACCTATTCACCAGTTATATTTAGGACCTGGCTACTCAGCTCTTTAGGAAGGACTTCAAGTTCCCGGTGGAGCTAATCAACTTAAGGCTTGCACGTAACCTATTCCACATAACTGCTGCTGAATATAAAAATGAGACCTTTCCTTTACAGCTTTTGAATCGGCATGGCACACAATTATAATACATACATAAATACTTAACATGACAAGAAAATTAATGATGTTTCCTTTAACATTTACTCTAAACCTGTTATTTACATTACTGTAGCATTTTGCTGAACAACCTTCATTGCTTGCTCTGTAATCTAAAGCCAAATTCAGACTACACAAAATCTGGTCGATAACTGCCTATTGGGCGAAAATAACCATTGGGTGTGACAATTGCTAATTTTCCCCGAGTAGTGTGGTCATAGTGGAAGACACAAAATTTGAAATACCTCACGACGTCCCGACAAAAACCCAAGCATGTCATATTTATGTTTCCCTCTCCTGCCCAGTTAACAGTAACTTCTGGTTGGGTTCCATTATGTTCACCCATATGAGTCCCTTGCGCTTCTCAGTACGCAACTATAAACACGAGATGTTTTAATTTCAGTAAACCTATAACCTTTTAACTATCACCCTCTGGTCAGGAGCATTAATTAAACCAAATGAATCACACCTGTGGATGCAACATTACTCCCTGCACACATATCTTTGCTGCTCACACACACACACACACACACACACACACACACACACACACACACACACACACACCATCTGTCATATTACCCATTTTCACTCTGCAACATGACATTATATCAAAGAAAGAAGTTTGACTGGAGAGGGCAGATATATTCATTGGCATACGGAAAGGCAATCACATAGTGCATGTTAAAGTGGAGCAACACATTCAAGATGAAAGTCCTATCTTTGGTCTCATCTGTCAACCTGGTATGGATTGGATAGGGAAAGTGATTGGGCCTTCTTTAATGATTTAGTCTTCTCTTAAATCCTGGAACATCGCTGTCACCCACAGACAGAATCACACAGTTCACATGTTATGGAACATTAGTCTTAATCTATTTTATGTCAACACTTTCACCTCTGGATCACTCTCTGTAGATACAGTGGATATGCTCTTCAGCATGGGTTACTGTCAGGGAGATTTTAATTTAACGATTGTCTTATGGACACTTTCCTCCTTTGTAGTCCACTGAGCAAAGGACATTGACGCTGTAATTTTGCCGCAGTCAAAGAAACCTTAATGTCCTTTTCAGACTGCGAGACAGTGAATCTATTACTGAGAGAGGTGAAGAAGTGGCATAATGGAATGGTTGCATCACATACCACTTATACAGTAGCCTCCTTTTATGGCAGAAAGCATTTCATTCACCATGGATGGCAGATCCCAAAGTGTCAGAGAGTTACTAATTGATTAGTTAATTTTAGCTTGATTTTAGCTCACGTATCAGTCTGTTCAGGATGTAGAAACTGCACATTAAAATAGCAGGTGTTTGCTGTGTTTTGATTACTTGATTGATTGGTTGAACACATGAAATAACACACAAAACAGCCAATTGCATTTTGGGGAACAAAAACAGTGTGATCATAACCAAGATAACAGCTGGGACATATTTTGAAGACAAGACAGTGCAGTGAACCATCTGGATAATGTATTGCTAGACAGAATGACAAAAAGAAAAATATAATTGTCTGCCCGGAAGCAGCTGCCGCGCATGGATCAGCTGGCAAGGACACTTTGAAATGAGGATCCTCTAGGTAACAGAAGTAGAATCTTTCAGGCTTACACGTTCAATAAACATGTCTTTTTTCCTTTCTCCACAGAGTGAAGTTGAAAGAAGGAGTGACTTTTCTTGGGGCGCGTCCCAGCAATCCCACTCAGTGGATAGTTAGTCAGGATGTGCGCAGCGAAGGCCACCGAGTCGTGACTCTCCACTGCCGCAGGAAGGAGTCCGGCTACGATCAGCAAAGGTCAGCACATACAATACTTCACTTTCAAGGAATACACCAAGTTTTTGGAAGATTGACCCACTAGTTACTCTTATTCAGTAAAGTGATAAAGAACAACCTGCATGAATTAATATTTTTGGTCACTTGGGGGACAACAAAACACAAAATTAACATATTATTTTAAACATTTGAAATTGTGAACATGCAAGCAAGCAGCTTCCTATGTACACCGTCAATTATTTGGAGTCATTCTTTTACCCACCTGGTGAATTTAATTCCAATATTCACTCTCCTTTTAGCTCTGTTTTGATCTTTACCAACTCCTGAGGGAAATATCTGGCTTTTTAGCTGCTAAATACTAAATACTATATGCAATATGGTGCTGGGCAGGTAGCGTAAAGTGAGTTTAGCAGAGGTTTTTTTGTTGGAAACAGCTGCCTGCTGCTGCAGACAAGTTTGATGAAAGTGGTGAGAGCCAATCAAAAACATTTATATCATGGCCAAAACCATGAGCTGAAAGATGCTAAACTTCTCCACGGAGTTGAAGGAAACTACAGAACTGGGTGATAATTCTCTGTGCTTTCATCATACTGGTGGCCGCCCTTTCAGGTCAGTAGGAAGTCGACATCCAATCACATCAGATATTATTGATGTTGTTTCATTCCAAAACTCATGCACCTGTTCACACTCCCAGACCATGTGCAGGAAAGTTCCAGTTTGTTCAGGTTGGCAGAACGTGCAATAGGGAGTAGGAATGCCTTTAGAGACGTATCTCTTCTGAGGTGTCCAATATGTCCTATGACATATGTTGAAGTGGATCTGCTGGTGATTTGGGTTCTTGGAACAGTGGGAAATGATGTCCCAAACTGTCTCCCAATTAGTTACGTTCCCCTCCGGGCTCAGCTCTCGCTCCCATTTCTTTACTATTGGGAGTTCTCCTACGGATACTTGCATCAGTTTAGCATAAATCCTGGACACTAATCCTGTTGCAGGAAAATCAACAAGCCATTTAATGATTTGTTTCCCCATGTAGGGCTGAAACGATTCCTCGAGTAACTCGAATAATTCGATTACTAAAAATCCTTGATGCAAAATGATTTGCCTCGAAGCTTTGTTTTATCAATGTTACAAACATTGTATTGCTCACAGTGTTTCCGCATGGATGATTATTACCGTCGCACACCGGGCTGACGCTGCTGGCGACACATGCCACGAAACTGATGCCGCAGTTTACAAAATAAAGAGAGCGTAAATAGTGAGGGGAGAAGAGAAGAGACAGGTTGGCAAAAATGACAGAAAGTGTCCAAAGTTTGGAATCAGTTCAAACGTAGTTAAAACGAAAACTCTGTACAGTGTGTCTACTGCAAAATCAAACTAGCTTACCACAATAATAGCACGACATCAATGCATCAGCTTCTCAACAGAAAACATCGAGTCTAACTTAATCATCCATTCCACGAAGCAGACCCGACAAAAGCAAATCACAGAGTTGTATGGACGATGAAACTACACCAAACACACCAACTACCAAAAACAAAGACAAGAAAATACGTAGTGGTGACCACAATTTGATCTAAAGAGTCGACTTGTTGACTATCCCTTCGGAAAAACAGCTGATTGTTGCACACCATTTTCTCTCACTCTCTCTCTTCACGGAGAAACAGCTGATCAATGATCTACTAGCATAAGTATAACAGAGCTGTGTAGCATTGTAATCAAATATATAAATGAAAATAGGTTGAGTATAACTAATATTTATATATAGGCCTATATACAGATCAGTCTCAGGTTGAAACTTGTAGTTCTGAAAGTTAAGTTGCACAACTTAAGATAATGTTTATGTATGTTTAATGTGTGCCTTTGTTTGAGGTTGCTATTGCATTTCAGAAAATGTTTTCTTTAAAACCAATGTAATATGGCACTTAAATGCACTTAATATGTTTAGTTTTTTGAGAGATGATATTGAGAGCAATGTAGGCAATAAAAATGTTGCTTTTTCCGAAAATTAAACCAAACTATTGTATATTATTGCTCTTCAATAAAACAAAAGTATTTCTATCAGATTACTCGATTAATCGATGTAATAATCGGTAGAATAATTGATTACTAAAATAATCGATAGCTGCAGCCCTATCCCATGGTACTCCATAACATTTTAGGGCTGACCTTAAGCGAAGATAAAGGAAAAAGGATGTTCTAGGGATCTCAAAGCTAGGTCTCAGGTCCTCAAAACTCAACATACCTTCCCCATGGAATAACTGGTCTAGAGTATAAATACCTCTGTCACTCCACTGGTTACAAACAAAATGTTTGTTAACAGACATTAAGTGCATGTTGTGCCAAATTGGGGTGCTCAAATGCCACTTATTGGTGTAGCGTAGTTGCTCCTCCACCTGCATACACTTTTTTGGACACACACCTGCAAAGGCGAGGTCTTGCAGTCTTAGACTTCCAGTGAGGCTTTGCTCTATTTCTCTGCATGGAACTGTAGATGAGGGGTCCATCCACACTGTGAAGGCCCGTAACTGAAAAGCTTTGTGGTACACTTTAAGGTTGGGGAGTGCCAGGCCTCCCGTGTTTGTGGTACGTTGCAAGGTAGAGTATTTTAGCCTAGGTTGTTTACTATTCCAAATATACTGCCGGATTACGGTATCAAGTTTCTTACAGAAATTTATTGGTGGGGGTAAGGGGATCATTTTACTTAAGAAATTCACTCGAAGAACTATGTTCATTTTAACAACAGCAATCCTGGACCGTAGCGATGCCGGCAGCACAGACCAATTAGTCAGATCCCTTTGAACACTACTTAGTATAGTTTCATAGTTGTCCTGGACAACTCACTGTAGCGATGTGTCAATGGTGATGCCCAAATATGTAATTTTGCTTTGGGTTGGTATTGTATCACTAATAGCTGATCTCACCTGTTTGTTGTTCAACAGGAGCAGATTAGATATTTTCCAATTGATTTTATAGCCGGAGATTGAGTCAAATTCGTTAAAGATCTTAAGGATTTTTGGAACAGAGTCTTCAAGGTCAGATATGTACAGTAAAATATCATCAGCAAATAACAATATTGAGTTGTTATTAGATTTAGTCTGGACATTACATATTTTATTAACGGTTCAAGAGAGATCACAAATAGCATGGGAGAGAGCGGGCATCCCTGTCGCGAGCCCCGCGCCTACAGGCCACTATCTTTGTAAAATTATTTCACACAACAGATGTTATTCTTATCTTGTGAAAGTGTCTTCTTTTTTTTTACACATTTACTTTTTACATTGTTTGCAAAAAAAACTAGATTGAATTGCTTGAATGCATTTTACAGCTGCGACAAATTCTCATTTTCTAATAATAATAATAATAATAATAATAATAATAAATTGAATTTGCATAGCGCTTTTCAAGGACTCAAAGTCGCTCTTGTGATACTCAACCATTGAGTTAGCTTGATCATTTCCACTGAGTAGTGGTTCAATCTCCATAAAAAACTTTTTTTACAGTCCTTTACATAACCATCATTTAAGAAATTGCTTTCGCTGATCGTTCACATTTTGCAAGAGATACACAGGCACTGGAACATACAGTGTGAGTGGTTATCTAAGTTCCCTCTGCTTAAATTACACACTTGACTCCATAGGATGTCTGTTGAGACCACTGTGGGGAGGGAGAAGTTAAAAGACCATTGCTATATCCCCTCTTCTCTCTCTCCCTCCATCCTCTCCCCTCCTTCCCTCTCTCTTTTTATTTGCATACTTATTTCCTCCGCTGCCATATCCACAAAGTTGTTTTGGTCATTTCCTATCTGTATTCACGTCCTTAAACTAATCTGGCAGATAGGGAAGTGATTGCCAGCACTGGGGAAAAGGTTGATGTGTTAATTAAGTGCTGATCGAGGGCCTTTGTGTGTTTTAATGGTTTTTCCTTCTCGGATCAGGAAGTAGTTCTAATAGATCTTACTTTCTAGTGACAGGTGTAATTTTATGGATTAGAGGCAGATTTGGGGTTGGGTAAAGCTCCACTTATTTGCTCTTTAGCGTTCCGTTCCACTTATCAAATTCTAAACCACTCCCTAAAGAAAACAGGACATTTGACATCACAGCTGCAACTTTATAATGAAAGTTGTGCAGGGGTTATTTAAGTGTAAAGCAGTCTGAAACATATGTAATTTGAATCCGTTGATCCAGTGATTTGTTTAGACATGCTGCTATTAGTGGATCACTTCAAGGAATGATTATAGTGCAACTCCAACGCACACAGCACTTTAAACAAAGATATATGTGCCTGCCTTTGAACGGCTGTAAAATCAGAAGCAGCCAATAAAGACATTATTAAGAGATGTCTCATTCAGCAATTTGTCCTGTGATTCTTCAGAGCTGCATTCAGACCAGCAGCTCAGTCGTACCGTGCCGGTAACTGATGGCTACAGATCTTGCTGGCATGTTTTCTTTACGGTTTAATATTTTCACTTTTCAAAACATACAGTAGAACTTTATTTGACTTTATTAGCAGTAAGTTTCAAACACGAGATCTCCTCCGCACTGAAACTTTACCTTACAGCACACCATGAGCTGCAGCTGTAAGGAAATGATTTCTTGTTATCAGATTTGTTGTTGTACAGTACAGTACATATGATTTTACACATTTGTTTTATATGATTTTAGCAACAAGCCTGAACTTATGAAAGCCATTTTGGTTCTCTTTGGCAGCTGGTATCAGCGCTTTCTCTGGAAATGGAAATTCAGTAAGCATGAACGTGTTTAAAGATGTTTTTTGTTGAATTAAATTTTCTTTTAAAATCCCCAAACACTACTTGCCAACTTGAATATGCGAGGGTGGCTGGCCGAGTTTGTCCAAGTTAAATTCTTGGCCTTTAACAATAACTCTCCCGTGGAGGTAATATATTATGCCTGTGCGTGTCTGTAAGCGGAGCTGCAACATCTTGAACAACATAAAGAGAAGCTTTCAGCAAACTGCAGCAGTGAGCAGCAACAATTGGCAGCTGACACCTCGTTGCCCCCGGAGCCATTCTCCCCCTTTATGCAGGTATTTTTCTCTCTGCTCTGCTCTCACGACCTCACCTTCATACATACACAAACACACACACACACACACACACACACACACACACAAACACACACACGTGCTCCGTCACTTTAGAAAAATCATGTTTTATTGATTTACTAAGTGAAGGAGCCAGAGACAAGAGTGAGCATATTTAGTCTAATCCCTGCTGTTTGGGCCATGTACGATGGACTGCTCCTTAATCTCCACAGCTGTCAAAGTCACTTCACAGAGAAGACCAAAGACGCCCCACGATAGCTATACAATACACAATGCTCCAATTTTTCTTTAGTCTTGTCCTCCCCCCTCCCAGTCATTTCAATGAAGCTCTTTTAGAAGGGGATTAGACATAGCTATCTCATCTGTTGGGCTGTCATTCAGCCCGCTTTCTTCTTTTCTGCTCCTCTTCCTTGAGTATAGGAGGATGATGAGGTGTGTGAATGCAGTAGGTCACACAAAAGTGGATCCTGCTTGCATCTTAGTTTTAATTTCTATTTTTTTGACAACAACATGAATATAATTATCCATTTATCCACATTGCTTCCATTCTCTCCCTAAAAGTACAATTTATTTGACGCGTGGCCTCCTTTTGGGTATTTTTGACTCACAGTTACCTGTCCTTATCCTTAACAAACTTTGTTCACATAGCTTTGTAGGGTACAGTTGAGGATTTAGTATATTACTGAAAGTCGTTTACTTCCAATCCTGTTGAAAAGGTGCACAAAAACTTCTGAAAAGTATGAATGTGTTTGCTACAATTACTGTAGTACTCTACTGCAGCACACTCGATGTTAACGCCTTAGCATTCCGCCCCCTTTTTCTAGATGGTTAGGGGTGGGGGACAGGGGGTGTTAAGGGGGTGATAGCAGGTTAACAGTAATAGTCCACATAGAAGTGGTATACAACATTTGAAAGCTGGGAACATTACATATAACAACATAATTTGACATACGATAAGATAAGAGAGATAAGATTATTGTCTCCTTCTGGAGAAATTTGTCTTGGGCAGTCGAGAAAACAAAAATGGCGACACATCGCACATAAACATACAGTTCTCTAATACAGAGATTAGTTACTGCAAGGGGACCACCAAATTATTGTTAACTTTTTGAATTTTTTTTAAAAACTAAAATGTCTTAACATGAGTCCAACATATTATTAACAAATATAAATCAGGTTATTTGTGAGAAAAATACATTAATGATAGGTAAGGTGGTCACTAAGGCAGCCATTCACTTATACAGTGAATCACTGTGCCACATGTATGTTTAACATGAAATTAAAGATTTATAAAATCATGCCAACAATTATTATTTTAATAGCTTAGTATGCACTAACTACTCTTAGTGCATACTACTACCACTACCATGGCAACAAGACGCGGGGCACTCCTCTGTTTGAGCGACTCGTGATTGAAGGCTATAGAAAATATATTTAACTATATTATACATCATTTACCGACACTACCAACAGTGGCAATGGGTGTAGGAGATACGGACAATTACAAATCTGTGTTTGCTGTTGGTGCTGCAGCACCCCCTGTTAGCAAACTGCAATGACATAAAATGATAGCTTATAAATATCTCTGGTTGTTGTTTCTGTTCCACGACATTTTGTATGTCATGTTTGGGGTGTGGGATGAAGAGAGGGATAATTTTAGTAACAAGAGGGCTGGAACAGCTGATCTCTTCACCGTGGAACAGCTGATCCACTTGTGCCTCTGTTTACCAGTGTCTACTGCTGGCTCTGAAAGGTATTTCTCAGCTCTTCGCCGCCTGAAAACCTGGCTCCGTAGCACTATTACTCAAGAGTAGACTTCCACATACCGCACTGCTTCACGTCAACAAAGACATTTTTGATGATCTGATATTCAGGGTCTCATGGCAGAGTTTATCAGCCGAACTCCAGAGCACAAATCTTTTTAGAATTTGTCACATACTTCGCTGTTCGTTGTTCTGAGTTCGCTGTGCAGTACGCACCGTCAGCTCAGCTGTACTTCATGGAGGGGAGGGGAGAGACAGAGGTAGAGTGGTCTGCACCCCCCCTCAAACACTGTCTAAATTTGAAGAAATTAGCTTTTATTCAAGGAAACAAACAACGTGTCCAAGATCTCAGAAAAGAGCTAAAGCATAAGTTCAAGCTTGCCAAGCTTAATTATAAGAACAAAATTGAGGAGGGGTTCACCAGAACCAGAAGATTCTCCATCTATACAAATGAGATCACCTGCAGCAGCAACAGACTCAAGCTATTTAAGTATGCAGATGACATGGCCTTGGTGGCCAACCTCACTGATGACGACTCCCTGTCCACTTACAAGCAGTATGTCAACACAATGGCACTTTGGTTCAAGAGAAGCTCACTGGAGCTTAACATCACCAAGACCAAGGAACTGTGTTGCCATAGGGGCCGACTGCTTGATACTCATCCACTATCCACACCATTGAGACTGGAAGGGCAAGTAGTGGAACAGGTTGAAAGTTTCAAGTACGTTGGTACTTTGATTGACCACCGTCACACCTTCATCCTGCATGTTGACACAATTTACAAAAAGGCCCAACAGTGCATGTGTCTCCTCAGAAGGCTTAAAGTATTTGAAGTGAGACAGGACATATACCAGTCACTGATAGAGTCCGTCATCGCTTTCAACATCACATCTTGGTACAGCTTCCTACCAAACAAATGCAAGAGAAAGCTGGCTAGGATAGCCAGGCAAGCCATTAAGACCATAGGCATTCCTCAAAAACAGCCATCTGATCTTTATATACAAGCAATGGAAAAAAAATCCAACTTCATCATCCAGGATGCCTCCTACCCCCTCCACCATAGCTTTGAGCTATTACCATCAGGAAGAAGGTTCAGAGTGCCTCTGGCTAAAACGTCATTATACAACAAATCCTTCATTCCCAATGCAATATATATACACAACTCATGCCACTGACACATCACAAACACTCTGCCTTCAATCAAAAGAAAATTTTCTAACATGGCAACATATTAGACAATAAAGCTTTTTGAATCTTGAATCTAAAAAGGTATGTATAGTATTTAGGTGTTAGGCCACGCACACGTTATTGTAGGTCCAGTTTAATATGCAACTTAATTTTATACCATATATGTAGTAGGGGCTCTCTGATCCGTCTCTCTCAGTTAAAAAACGTTGAAGACCCGTGTTCTTATACAAATGCAATCAACTACAGTTATCATTGAATACATTTCAATACCTCACAACAGACCCCCCCATAATGACACCAGCAAACATATATGTCATCAGTAACTGCACAGGTGATTGCAGGGAGGTTGGATTTTCATCTTTACACACACTCATACACACACTTGGAATGGAATGGCTCAGACAGCCAGCCGTGGTGCAAATGGATCGTTGGCACTGCCACTGCACCTTGGATTGAGGACTGGACTGAAGTGTCATTGAATAATGTGTGTGGGACTGCTAATTGAAGCCTGTGTGTGTGTGCCATGATGGGAGGTCAGCCCCACCGCAAGCATGAGAGCACGGAGATACCGATGGGTCAGGTGTACTTTATGTACAGGTTCACTCAATCACTTGAAGCTGCTCAACCTGGCCAGCTGAGCCCCTCTTCTTCCCATCCACAGCTGACGCTCCAACCACACCCAATGGCTGTAAATACCCATTAAAAGAAAAAAAGAAATGAAACAGATATTGCCATTTATTTTTGCTGCACCTTCAAATTGACATATTATTTTTGTCAGTATTCATCAAACGATATGGATTTTTGCAAATATTCATCACACAAAACATTATTTTCAGAGGTATGTCATATTTGCAATCTGTTTCACAGCCCTGCAGACATTGGAATCTTCCTATGGTAATACAAACCTGCAGACTTTCCCTGACTGGCGGCATCCAGCCTAATAAAAGCAATACTGAGGTGACAATTTTTCATCGATGGGTGCTACAGTATAAAGACAGATTGTGCTGACTGTGACTGAAAATAACAGAGCTAAATTCACCCTAAAGAAAAATGCCTCCAAACAGCTGATGTCCATTCTTTTCAATTCAATGAATTGTTGTATTGTTGAATTTGTCACTAAATATTTTAATGAAAACCCAGATCTGCTCCAGTTGCATAGCATGCTGGGTCACACACAGTACTTTAAATGTGCAGTAATTATTCAGTCATTTGTTGCCAAATCAGTCTGAACAACAAAGACTTTTGGGAAAAAAAACACTTGTTCGTAAACACCTGGAATTTGCTAAAATTACCCCGTAATGCTTAGCAACAGCAAAGGCCTGGGTACAGTATGGGGCTCTAATAACCATGATCTTTTTTTATCACTGGTGCAATAGTGTAAGGAATTGATTAAGCAGTTTGTATAATGTAAGATGCAAATGTTAGCATGCCTGGCCTACTAGCTTACTACCTGCAGGAATTATCCAGCATTATTTCTAAAGGTAAGAGTCATGTCATTAGCTAACTATACTATTATGTGGGGCCACAGGTTAGGACATTGTAGTAGTATATTCTATACAGTATATAATAATGTATTATATTGTAAGCATCAACCAACCTAAGGTTAAGGTAAGGTTGGAGCAAACAACATTTTATTACATTTTTATTTAATAATTTTAAATAAATATATAATACTAAGGCTAATTAGCTCCATCATGCAGTAGACCTTTTTCGCAGCAGAGATTTTGACCTACAGGATATCTGGAAAAGCATAGGTGTAAAAAACATAATTAATGATGGCTGCATTTCATTTAGGAGTTCCCTCTATGCTTCTTCACTGTCATGGCTTACTGGGGTACTTAAAAGGGATGGCGCCACTGTTATTACGTTACACCTGTGTTTTTCCTGAAAAGGGTCCATAGACAAACAAGGCTGCTCTTTAATTCTAATTGGATCATCAGGTAGTGAGAATGTTAACTTTTGCCTCAGTCTTTTAACAATACTAATATATGTATATACTAATACTCAATTCTGATTGGCTGCAGGGTGTCCATTAATTCCTGATAATGGACACCTTCCAGTGAAACTGTCTGTTCACTGCTCTAAATGAAAACGCTGGCTTCATGGTATTAGCCTGTATCTAAAATGAGTTACCATAGCATTTTCTTCGGCACGTGACCATGGTGTGAGCAGCATGATGCCCTTCGAGGTGTCCATAATCAGGGGAGATAATGGAAACCTCATCAGACATTATCCCTTACATCATGAATGTACCATCAAGTGCATATTTAAATCCTTTTTATAGGCTTCATATTTTAAAATTAATCGAATGAAAACATTTAAAAAGTCAGCTTGGAACTGAGTTTTCACCCAAATCACATAGTTTGGTATTAGTATTATCTTACGCTAGCTAGCTAGCTACAGTTGTCAGGCGACAGTTAGTCTCGCTTTGCCAGACCCTCCTCCAAAGCGCTGAAGGAGGGTCTGGCTACTCCACATAGCATTCGGGGATGGGAGGAAAATGGTCTCTGGTTTAATGACATTTCTTTAAACCAGTCAGAATTGTCATGGGCGGTGCTAAACTCCACACAGAACTGCTGCAAAATAGTCGTGCGAGAGAAAACTCAGATTGGACAGATAGTCCAGCTAGCTGTCTCAATTTACCATGCAGAGATCTGAGGAGCAGTCAACCATAGTCCTCATGAATCCACCGAATTTAAAATTCCAACACAAAGAAGCGGAAGGAAACGGAAAATACATGCATCTGTTGGAATTTCCTTCAGCACAGGAGCAATATCGGAAGTGGAACGTGAAGGATATAGACTAGACGACAGTTGACAACTTTAGTTGTCATTTTCAGTCAAAAGAAATCCATGGTTTTCATCTAGAACTGAGAAGCCTGCTGTTGTTTTCTTCTGTGTGAAGATCCACTGTTTCAACTAAGGGGATCTAAACTTAAGGGAGACAGGCTTTGCGAACAGTCAGTTCCTATAACTTGATTTATTTGTATATTGTTGTATGCTCCCATAAATACTTAATGCATAACTGATATGCTGTAAAATAATACAAGCATGGTTTTTCTTTTATATAGCCTACACCTGACTTTCCATTTTTTGAGCCTGCATTATGAGAGATGGCAGTCTAGGGTCGTATGTGTGCATTTACAGCCAGATATATATGCAGATTATTTTTGAACTTTCCATCATATTTTTAAAGGAACATGGCGCCCTTTCTTTGATGAGGTTGAGATTTTCAGTGATGGTGCTTCAGTACATCAAAGAACTCAAAAGAAGTCCTTATAGAAGGGGACTAAATTGATACGTGTAGTACACATAACACTGGCTGAAGTGCACTCTGGTAGATTGAAAAGTTCACTTTGTCACCATTAAAGGCGAGCCCATTCAAAACAAAAGCAGTCCTGCTTCCTCAGCATGTCATAAGCCATAAGTGGAGGCCTCGGTAAAAGTGCCATGTCTGGGTCTTGGTAGTTCATTAAAACTGTCTGGGTGCAGATGGATCTCCCTTGTGAGCCACCACTTCATTAATCCCCCACACCACACCCAGCAGAGGGGCAGCAGGCAGTCCACTAGTTACAGCCACTCCACAAGAGAGGCAGTCCAAGTGGGAAGGGGAGAGGGTAGGTGGGGCGGACATATATATTTTTTTTAATTTTCCAAACTTCAAACAGCCTCCTTGTGGCCTGTTTTACATTAAATCAAATCTGCATAGAGTTTGGATTAATATAATTAAATTCAACGTACATTCATTTCCCTATAAAGATACATGACTTTTCCTCTAAAGCAAGCTTGTAAATCTCATCAATGTGAATGGTTAGGAACCCAGATGGAAAGAAATCATACAGCTATGTAATAATGGGGAGATTTGGCAGTGACCTCACAATTTATCTCAATTTCAAAGTCTAGAGAACCTTTAAGAACATAATTATTTATAGTTTGTGACATTTACTGCAAAACTACAATGAAGCAAAGGGCCCAGGATAGCTTTTTCACTCCTCGCAGCCCCTGAAAAAATTTTACATTAATACGTGGCTGTATTGTTCTTTCTCTGATATCTTACGGTTCTCTGAGAAATGTGTGCCCATGAGCTTTGCTCCTGAGATGTGAAAAAGTAAAGTTACAGTAAGAATGATGAGGTGAGAGAAATGGACACAAATCTTTTGACAATTAGTATGGTACATGAACAGGTCAGTGCTGTTTCTGTGATTTCAAACTTGGTTTTAAATTAGTTGCTAAATGCTATTGATTTGTGCAGTAGCCCTGAGAATGAGCCACACGCCGTAGGCTTTAATGCTGTATAATGCTGCATAAATCAAGGCTGAAATGAAATGGCCCAATTACATTAAGGCCAAACAGGAATCTTAACTTGACAGCCTTAATGCTAACACCCTTAATAATGACTCAGCTCCATTCCCACTGGCCTCCATTTACCGTAAACACTCTTAGTTGAGCTTCATTGACAGTATACACAACTGTCTGTCTATTTTCTTTGGTCATCTCTTAATGAAAGAAATGATGTTCACGATCAGTGCTCATGTGTGACAGCACAAACATGTCACAGCTTTTTAATCACACTCTTTTACTGACTCTCTTTTGTTGTTTTTTTTATCAAGATGGAGTGAACATTGTAAGGTTGATGAGAAAGGAACATTCAAATTGTTCCTAATAATATAGAATTGGTTTCCTTTATCAGGATCGGAGCAGAGATGTGGCATATTATGTGTCTCCCCAGGACAGCCAGCTGATTACAGCAGTTAGCCCAGATTACAACTGACTGTTCAGGCTGCTCCTCTGTTCCATTGCCAAGGAAACAATATGGGGAAATAATGTCCCAATGTGCCTCAATGCACATTTCCCCATTTCACCAATCAGACAGTTAATGGGGAAGGCCTGATCTGTACTGTATATATCTTCACCAAGTGACCATGAAGTTGCTAAGGTAACCATTGTCAAAATGTAAAACGCATCCATACATTACATTGGGGTCCCACGGTGACCTAGATAGTTTGACAGTGATATTGGGAGCAGTTGGATTGTATAGTAGCTCAGATTGACTCAAATCACGCCATGGCGGATGCTGTCCATTAGAATTTGTTTGTGGCTGGCACCATGGAGTAGATGTGCAGCGGAGAGAGACAGATTGAGGTTTGCATGTGTCCCAGAGAGTTCATGTGTGTCAGATTTATAAAGGTTTATGATGGAATTTGCTGTTCTGAGGTTAATCCCTTGGAGGATTAGATCTAGTGGCCTCCGTTGTTTGAAGTGTTGCATTACCAGAGGTTTTCTTTGTGTGTGGTTACTTACACTGAAACCGCTTTTTAAAACTACCTACTATGACAAGTAAAAGCACTATTTTGTAGGCCTGTACGACACGGAGAAAGCAGCCCAACTGAACTTAACCGGTGATCACTGGACGTCAGTGAGTAATCAAAATTATTTAGAAGTTACTGCACACTATATTGACTCTGGTAAGGATAGGAATTTTTAGTTTAGTTAGGTACTTGGAGGAATTGTGCAATAATGACAGATTCACACATTTTTCTTTTGTTTACAGTAAATAAACAAATACAAATCTCAAAGTCAAGTTCATAAAGTAACTTTCCTTGCATTAATTTGATTCCCAGTCAAGATACACTGGTAAGCATTGCTTTCCATTGTTAATATGTACTTAAACAGTTCTGAAATGCAAAATAGAATTTTAATCATGTGATAAAACGTGCGATTAACTATAGAATTTCAGCAAATAATTGCAATTAAAAAAATTAATCATTTGACAGCCCTAGTTTTTTTTTGTATAGCAGTTTAAGATTGAATTGCATATTTGTGTTATGTGCAGTGAGGAATAGTGGACCCAAACGCAGAGTGAGAGGCAGGCAGGAAGGCAGGAGAAGGTTTGTTAGGTCTGATTTATTAGTCCAAACACAAAAATGAACAAAGGGAGTCCCAGATGAAGAGGCAGGCAAAAAACGATTCCCAAAACAAGAAAAGGCATCCAAAAACAAACCAAGGGAGTCAAAAACCAGGGAAATACAGGAGGGGAAGAAACGGACCAGAACAGACACAGAGAACATACAAACTGACGGCACCAGGACACAAAATGATCTGACAAGAGACAAAAGAAACACAGGGGCTAAATAAACTGGGTAACGAGAAGACGCAGGACAGGTGACACCAGGGCTGGGGAACAGGTGGAGCACATCAGACAATCACACAGGCGGGAAAAACACAAAGTAAAGCAGGACAAGACAAGGCAGAAAACAGACTATTAAAATAAAACAGGAAACAGAAAAAGCAGACAGAAAACATGACATCAACTAAACACAGAAACTTGACACAACACTAAACACAAGGGAGGACAGAGAACACAGGAAAAACATACACAAACAATACAGACAACAGAAAAGTACAAACAACTAACAATTTGAGCAATTCCCACCTTGAGTCATACATACTCTACAACAAATCAGCTTTTGTTCTGTTGCTTTCTTTTGATGTTAGTTCATACAATATTATGGACATCCTCCAGTCACCTTTGGATTATTAAAATGTATGGCATTTATCTTTATAGGCCGCAATGATGTGGCATTTTAAAATCCTTTTGTGGTTTAAAAATGACTGTGTCATTATTTTGTACATACGGGATTTCTGTAAATAACTTACGGATTATCTATACCAGGAAGAAGACAGGAAGTGAAGAAAACAATAGTTTAGGGAATTTCAGGTAACAACTTCATGGTATCAATTATTTAAAAATATGATATGCTTTCAAAAATAGTTTTTGGAAATTACATTGTAAAACGTACTTATTGTTTAAGTACAGTGTGCATTGTATCATTGTTGCTGGCAGTTGTGGAAAATAACTTTTGAGGTAAATCTATTTTACTGCACTACATTTATTTGGTTAAGTTAGTTACTAGTTACTTTCAAATTAACATTATTAAAGTGCTCATATTATGCTCATTTTCAGGTTCATAATTGTATTTATAGGTTGTACCAGAATAGGTTTACATGGTTTAATTAAAAAAAACAACACCATATTTGTGTTGTTCTGCACATTGCTGCAGCTTCTCTTTTCACCCTGTGTGTTGAGCTCTCTGTTTTAGCTACAGAGTGAGACATCACACTTCTATCCCATCTTTGTTGGGAGTCGCACATGCGCAGTAGCTAGGTAAGGACTACTAGCTAGAAGCTACTGCTGCTAGCGGTTAGCCACCTCGTTCTCAATGGCAAAACACTGCTACAACACTATAGAACTACTTACATGTACCTCGTCTGCAGGTATTTCACACAAAGTTGGAAGTGCGCCCTCGTTTAAAAGAAGTCTCCCGGCTAATCCTGCCTTGTACTGACCGAAGTTGGAGAAACAGCTAGCTGATGTGGTATTAGCTAAAGTGATTAGCACACACCAAATGTTTCGGCCAATGACGTAGACGGCCCTGCCGATTTTGACCAGCTCGCCCGGAGACTGAAGGCAGGACACAGTAGCGGTTCTACATTGAATTACACCCAGGGCGAGACCCCCTTCGATCATCAATGATGTTATCATATGAAATCTGCTCCCCTACTGAAGGATTGATACTGACGGAAAGGCCAGTGAGCTGTTCCTGGGACATGGTTGACGTCACCTCAGGTATGAATTGATCAACTTTAGTTTTTAAAAAAGCTCCTCTCTGCTTGAGCCACAGTGACTGGCAGAGTAAGTGCAATCCTGAGAGCAGTCCAAAAATTGGGGTGGATCTCCGATAGATCCTTATCATCCCCCGTTCCCCCCCTTGTCTGGACCGTTCCATTTGGGAGACCAAAAAATGTTTGCATTTCAGACGGCCGACACAAACACACACAACTCGATAATAAAGCCGTAAAGTAGGCTTTCAACTCAGGATAGGATTAGAGAGTTTAACTGACACATAACCGCGATCAGCTTCGTGTGTGAGTATTAGCGGAGCACCAACGCTATCGGCGCCTATGCCCAGCAACCCGTTCGACCCAGAGGTGAACTGTCCCCCGCTCCCCCCTCCCCTTTCCCCTTCTCACAGCTTCTCTGTGCAGTGTGCACGGTACCTTCTCAGCAAGCAGGGGCGCCAATTTGCCAATTCCCTAACACGGTGAAATGATAGATAATACAGTAGAAAACCGCTTCGAGGATTTTTTTTCATGGATTTATTTCCCATGCTCTCCTCCCATAAATAAATGTGTGACCGTACGTACCCTCTGCAGAAATGTCCTTTCGTTTTCTGAGCAGACAGACACAGTTTAGACCTGTGGTTAGATCAAAATTGTTGCTGTGCTCGCTGCAGGTAGCAGCACTCAGCCCGGGAGGCAAAGTGGATTGAGATGTAAACATGCAATTGTCTACAGGCATTCTGACAAACATCCTGGTTGGTTCTCTTCTAATTACATCTTTGTAGTGTCTATTGAACAAGCACTCAGTTTGGATTGCGTTTTCACTCATTCAGCTCGCTCTTCTGATGAGCAACAACCGAGCGGTGAGAACAAGCTCCACTTGTCTTTAATATTGACCGTCAAATTTCTCACAAAAGCTCCTTCCCCACAGATTTATCTTTAACTGAATAGAAGAAGGGACATTGGCCTGCAGTTGGCTCCAATTAACCTCAGTTTAGCTTGGCCTTCAAGATGATTGGCTTTTATACCGAAGCCTATTCCAATTAAAGAAATGCCTGGTCTGGCACCAAATCTGTCTCATTTCTCTAACCTGCACAGGAGAAATATTTAAATAAGCCTATTAAAACTGGCCCTGGGCTGTTGAGAAAAGTATAGAAGCAGTATTGGGACTGGAGAAAAAAATAGAAGAAGGGGGGAAAAACGAAAGGGAAAGAACTCAGCACGTGGAACCCAAATGAGCAGCTCTGCTTTCATTTAGAAGCAGATCCAATCATGCAGAAGACAAACAGGGAAGGTACGAGTCACATCCTCTCTTCTGCACTACAGCACTTGTGCGTGGCAACACTGACAAGCAATCTTTTGCTGTCCTCTGTTATCATTCACAGCCTAACTGGTTGAAAGCAGAACTCTTTCCAGCTGATAACGTGCAAGGGAAAGTATAGGATGTCACTGTAGGCTCTTCTCTCTGCGCTCACCTGTTAAGCTGGACTTACCAGCCCTGACACGTAATCAGACCCGTGTGTACACCTCAGCAGGCCACAGGGGTATCAGAAGCTGCACCTCGAGCGCCTCATCACAGCAGGGACCTGCAGGCATGAACATGCCTGCAGATGAGATGCCACACTTTGTACATGTCACCTCTTCCACCTTGAACCTGCACAGGAACGCCCTCGGCACAGTGACATGGGCGGGCGTGCACGTTTACACACACGGACTGATTCATGTGAGTGATTCAAGTTCCAATCTCAAGTGATCAGTGGTGGAAGAAGTATTCAGATCCTTTACTTCAGTAAAAGTACTAATATCACACTGTTTAAATACTCTGTTACAAGTAAAAGTCCTGCATTGAAAATGTTGCAAAAGTAAAAATGTGTAAGTATCATCAGGAAAATGTACTTAAAGTATTAAAAGTAAAAGTACTCATTGCAGAAAAATCCTCACATTTTAGAAACAGTAACACAATTCTGTGTTTAATCGGCCAATTTATTTCAGCTGTACTTGTCGGCCTATATATTGTTGGGTAGTTTAATTTATGATAAAGCATCGTATTTTTTATAAACTACTTGTGTTTTGTGTGCAAAACTCTTAATTTGTAAAGTAACTAGTAACTAAATCTGTCAGATGAATGTAGTGGAGTAAAAAGTACATTTACCTCTGAAATGTAGCGCAGTAGGAGTAGAAAATGAAAAGAAAAGACTCAGGTAAAGTACAAGTACCTTAAATCTGTACTTAAGTACAGTACTTAAATTCCACCACTGCAAGTGATTGTGAAGCATCATAAGCCTTCTTTGGCATGTGGAGGCCAGGCTGAAAAGACATGCACAGAAGCTCCCCAGTTAAGCGATGACTTCATCATAATTTGTGCCAAAACCATATATTCATGGCTGCCATTTAAAAAGACCTTGATGCAAACCTGCATGCTGTTTTTCGTAGCTGATGTGTCTGTCAGTGGTGGCAAAGCCACAATGGCATCTATGTCATATTTAGAACCTTTACTTAAGTAAAAGTATTAATACCCCACTGTCAAAAAAAGTCTTGCATTATAGAATGTTACCTAAGTGAAAGTATCATAAGGAAAATGTACGTAGTGTTACCTAAAGTACGGTGGCCGACAGGGGCAAACGCCCTGCAACTTAAGAAAACACATGCAAATAGACAAAACGCAAGCAAATTAAGAAAACATCTTCATTCATTTGACAACACATGCACAGCATTTAGCAAACATGCTGAAAATACACACAACACAATCAAATACATAAACACGCTGCAAATACAGAAACGATGCAAAATGAAAAGCACACAAACCCCGAAAACAAATGCAACAGAAAAATGCTGCATCCAGTTTACACAATGGAAGGTGAGGTTATGTCTCTATAATAAAACTTCATATGTATAAACTACATGTGTTTTGTGTGCAAACATCTTAATTTGTAAAGTAGCGAGTAACTAAAGCTGTCATAGCATTGTAGTGGAGTAAAAAGTACAAAATCTCTGAAATGTAGTGGAGTAGGAGTAGAAAGTGGCATGAAAAAAAAGACTCAAGTAAAGTACAAGTACCCCAAATTTGCACTTAAGTACAGTACTTGAGTAAATGTACTTAGTTTCTATTCCATCACTGGTCATGTCGATGACGCCAATCAGACGTTTCAGACACTTGTCGTTAGTTTATCATAGTGTGTGATCTAAGTCAACTCTCCACAGCCTCCAGATCAACCCACCATCTCCCACAGGCTGGAGGTCGCCAGGCAGCATCCAATGACTGCGCTGGATATGTAAATTGGTGCCATTAAAGCGCTCTTTCTTTAATTAGTCTTTAGACTTCATGACTGAGTGCTTCCAATTATGGATCGATGTCTCATTTCTGCACACGGACCTCTGGGTGCGTGGAGGCAGTTTTCCCGTTACAAAATGCTTTATAATTTCTCCTCTGCCAAGACGGACGTTCACATTACACTCCCTAACTGCTGATCAATGAGAAATTCTGCTGCTGTAAGCCTACTGATATGTGTGTAATGTGCACCGGAAGATTTTTGTATTTATATATATATATATATATATATATATATATATATATATGTGTGGAGCTGATCAGATTTCAACAAAAATGCAGTTTGATTTATGGAGTGGCCTGTCTGGATTTTAACTGTGGATGTGTGTGTATAGTTGATGCGGTGTGTCGGGGAATATAGGGCAGATGTGTGTGTGTGTGTGTGTGTGTGTGTGTAATTGCCCTGGTAGTAATTTAGCACTGAGCTCATTAAACTGTGCATAAAAAGGGGGCTAAATTCTGCTTAATACCAAAATGCACACCTGACTGGGAGTTATACTGGGAGGAGTTGCTGATATAGCGCTTTGAGACTGCAAAATGCTACTCATGTCTTTTGAAAATAGCCATTAGGGTCCATGTTCAGTTCCTAGAGGCTGTTAAAGCTGCTCAGGGGTTTTAGGAATCCAAAATGTTGACTATGTTTATGTTAATTGGCTTGAGACAGTCACTGTGTCCACATGCAGTGCTAATGCTCATGTAGAAAGGGATTTTATTTTAAAGGCATTTAAAGAAGAGGAAAGCTTCCAAATTTCTGATGCAGACAGATAGTAAGATGTGAGAGAAGTCAAGTAACTTATAAGTAAGAATCTGGAGCATGCAAGGTTAAATTATTTTCTCAGATGGACTATTATTCATCCTCTTTATTTTGTTGTTTGTGTCTACAAATTTACAATATAGGTTATTTCTTAAATTCAAGATGTAATTACTTTGTTTTCACAGGATACGAAACCAGTCGAATTGTCATTACAAGGGCAGCCTTTTAACAGCTTGTATTGTTTGATGGCTAGAACACAGACAATCATTTGCATAATTAGTGATAAATGTGCAGTGGAATGTAAGAATTTCTTGGAAAAAGAATGCATTTAAAGTCTCTCTGCACATTTGGAAGCCAGTCTTTCTACCAGCCGTGCATGAAAAACAATGTACGCTAATGGAAAACGGATTTTTAATACCAAAGTGTGTGTGTGTGTGTGTGTGTGTGTGTGTGTGTGTGTGTGTGTGTGTGTCACATAGCTTTATTGTGACACTCTGGATTTAAACAGATCTCATAATGACTCCTGAGAAGGTAGGAGTTGTGCAAGAGCTGACTTTCCATCACTGCCTCTCACCCCTCTGATCCTCGCCACTGCATGGTAAAAGGCAATCATGCCCACACAGCCTTCGCATCACTTCCTCACCAACAATGTAATTATCACAAACAAAGCAGCTCCGTTTACGCACATGTTTACGTGGAACAACAGGAGTGTAACTTTAAGTGACTTTAAAGGTCCAATATGTAATATATTTACTGTAATAAATCCAAAAATTACCCCAATGCGTCATCAGATATTAAGGAAACGTGCTAAGTTGAAATACTATCTTTTCTGACGACAATGCTAATGCCAGTATTTTCTTCTTTTGAAATTTCCGTTCCGTGACGGAATTTCTGTTTGTGTTTTGGCCTGTGTGTTGGTATCAACTGCCCAGTTTGACAGCCAGGCTGCGTTGCCAGATGTACCTGTAAAAACGTAAACCCAGCGCGCTAACGTTAGTACAGCCATGAAAGCAGCAAACAAACGAACAGGATCAAGAGAGATAGATTCTACCAGACCTAAAAAAAAAGATGTATTTGAAAGATGGAGACAGCTTAGAGCCCAAAAGGACGCAGAGTTGGCTAATTTCCTCCTGAACAGGTAGCTAAGCATTACCTTCAGGCTAATTTATCACGACTACAAGGGACGGGCATTTTATGTCATTTCAACATTCGTGTACTCACATTGAATTATATAGAGTACCCTAGTTGGTTACTCGTAAAAACAATTGAGACACAGCCAGTAAAGTGATCCCGACTGGTCCTGGCCGACACCGCCATGCTAAACCTGCTAACTGCTAACGTTACCGGAGGACCAGGCAAGCGGGCCATGGCTGTTTACAACGTGTAGCCTGTTCAGCGGCCGTAGCCGACAACAGTGAGTTATTTTAAGCCAAGAGAGGGGGGCTGGGAGGGCCGTGAGTTTACAGTGTGTTTAGCGATTGTTGCTGTAATTCTAAGCCAATAAAATGTGTTCAGTCAGGTGGAGAGGACTGCAAGGTAGTGTTATTTTTAGCGGAGAGGATGGCAACGTTGTTGGGTTTTTAGCGGTTCCTACCGTAAGTGGGGGGGGGTTAAAAAGCATAGGTTGTAATAGAGCACCATTGATCTGATGGTCTGGGTGCCTCTGGTCAATGACTCTTGTGTGTTCTCCAGGTTCTGTTGCCATGCCAACGGTGGCAGAGCTGAAAGGACCCCAGGTTTTGCGGGTCTTTAAGGACTTTTCCGAGGAGGACAGGCGCTGCCAGTGTCACAGCACCTGCAGGTGCAAGGGCAGGCCCGGACGGTACATGATGTCACCCGCACAACAACCAGGGGGAGCATGTAACCGGGGGAGGGGACAGGGAGACTTCATTTGCACAAACAGTTGCATCAGTGCCCCAGGGCTCAGTGTCTGCTGCCCCCTAGTGTGTGTGTGTGTGTGTGTGTGTGTGTGTGTGTGTGTGTGTGTGTGTGTGTGTGTGTGTGTGTGTGTGTGTGTGTGTGTGTGTGTGTGTGTGTGTGTGTGTGTGTGTGTGTGTGTGTGTGTGTGTGTGGATGAGGTATCAGCAGCCTTGCTGGCTGTTTTTCTGTGGTTAATGCCTGTTATCCAGCCTTGAGATGGGGAAAATTGAGTGTAACTGTCGGCACAAGTAGCAATTTATTATACTGCAATTTGCTATTTAGATTAGCTTTGCTATGAATGAGACAGATATAGAGTGCAACTGACTGGGAAGTGATGTCTGATGCACAAAGGTCTGAGGTCACCGGTGATAATAACTACCGTCATTAGGGATCCATTACACCATGGAGCCTACTTCATCTGATGGACTCTAATGATGTTGCACGGCAGAAAAGCATTTAGTTTTGATTAGACAATTGTTGGCATGGTGCATTTCATTAGCTCCAAGATGAGATTTTGTTGTCTGGGAATTGATATGCCACTGGTTGAGCCGGGCTTACAGACAGCGCCCTGTGTCCCTCAACGCAATCTGGAGCAAGTTAAGAAACAAATGGAATAATGGAATATTCCCCTCCTGCACCCGGCGTCCTTTCCCTCTTCATCCCCCCCCCCCGAGACAAATCATCTTTTAACTAGCCTGACTGTCTTGAGATGTAGTGTCTGTACTCTCTTACCGCAGCACATTATTGCACTGATAAAATGTATGTATAAAATATTTAGTCTCTTTGCGGAAGCTGACCAACCTGCCAACTAAACATTTTATTGAAGTGGCAGTACATTATTTGAGTGAAATAAATCAAAAGCAATGGCCAATGTCCAATTCAAGGTCAAGTTAGTTATTTACAAAGACTGAATTCTGCCTGTTTCCATGTACATTTGATCAGCTGTGTGACAGTTTGCATTACTTTGGGAGGGAGCGAGACCAGCTGAGGGGAGAACGAAAGAGAAAAAAAAAGAGAGAGAGAGAGTGTGTGTGTGTGTGTGTGTGTGTGTGTGTGTGTGTGTGTGTGTGTTGAATATTTTAGCTGATGAATGCTGCAGAACACTGTTAAGCTAATCGGAAATTTGATCCCCTTATTGGGCTTGATGCACACAAGAAGCCAGAAGCTCTTGGTTTGCGCCATGGTTCATTATAATCGTATAATTAATAGTACTCAGCCCTTTTCTCTGTGTGCACGTTCGAAAGGGGTAAAGAATAAATGATTAAATTAAAGGGAATCCGATGCCTATTATAAGTTTTAATTCAGGCACTGTAGGTTATTTGAAATGTAAGAGCCCATTCTTTTTTTATGAGCTCCTGAAGAATAAGATAAATGGAAATTGCATTTCCCAGAATGTGTTTCTTGTCTATTGGGAAGAACAAAGCAGTACGGTGCCTTATGTCAACCTTATGTCCTAATAGCTGACAGTAGAAATGACAGGAAATGAGTGGAGAGAAAAAAGGGGAACAAAATGCCATCCGGGTGCCCCATAGAACGCTTTTTATTTAATATGTTTGTGAACATAGTAGACAATAAACCAAAACCTCGTGTAAAACAAACACATTGGATTATACTGGCTTTTTAGGTAGTTTGTTATGATCCGTGGTGGCAGAAGTATTCAAATATAGTCTCAAAGCTATGCATTCACAATAAAGTACAAAGGTATTATCAGCAAAATATAATAAAAGTTGCAAAACATGACAAACATGTGAGTGTTAAATTAATATATATATTACATTATTGTGGAAAGAGGACTGAGTACCCAGGGCCGTCATGTGAGAAGGGCCTAAAATGATGCTAGAATGAATAGCTGTGGATGTGGGAAGGGGGGCATAGAGAATGCCTTTCTACAGGGCCCAGAATTGTGTGCTACGCCCTGCTTAAAACACCTGTTTACAGGTGGTAGTACTGCGTATGTGAAAGAAAGTTGTAAAAAAAACTTTTATGGCTTCAGAGGAAGCTGTGTGAAATCTGATATATTACCTCAGCCACATGTCAAAGTGTCCCTGAGCAAGACACTGAACCCCAAGTTGCTCCCCGGATGCTGTATGTATAGCTGTCCACTGCTTTAAGAATTAAGAATTAAGAATAAAGTTTGATCCTTTTGTTTGAAGTGGCAAGTCAGTTTGGACTTATACATTTATAAATGAAAAAAAAACTGGTGGTGTGGACATTCAAGTCTACATAACTATACTAGAATAACACACCCAAATCTTAGACTGAGCTATCGGTGGTTGAGTGGCATTGTGGGTAATGTAGGTGGTAGATTTTGAAGGAAGAAGAGTGTTTTGAAGAAAAAAAAGATGATACAGTACATTTTGTTCTGTTGCACTGATTTTGACTGTTTTTTTTTTTTTTAAACTGTCCGATGTTAAATTGGTGGAGTACTCTTCTAACTGTTTACCTCAGGGTTAGTCTGGATCAACAGAAGTACATTTCCAGGATAATTGGAGCAGAATGTCTCTCACCTTCCGCTCTCTGTGTTTTGTCGTTCGCTTTAGGAAACAACAAACTTTGAGCTAGCAAGCTACACACTGAAAATGGCAAGTTTTGAGGAAACATTGCTTGGTTCTTTCAGGTAATGATTGTAAAGATTTACAAAGAATATGTTGACAGGTTTTGTCCACACTATATACACCAACTACCAAGACATATTCCTTGTAAGTACTTACTTGCCAATAAACCTGATGCTGATTCTGATTCTGAGCTTAGCGCCACAGCGCTGTGGAGATACTGTAGGTCTGGCAATGTGAGACTAACTCAGGGTTAACCTCCAGGATCAAAGGAATTACAAATATGTCCTCCACTTTACCTCACAACAATGCTTTCCTCTTTAAATATTTCATCTGTATTCCTGTTTAACATCACTGGCTGCTGTACAAATTGTACTGGATATGCTCAGGAGATTATGCCATGGCATGACAGTGTGACATGCACTGTACCAGAAGAATTTCTGTGTTGAAAGATTTATGCTTCCTGTTGTAAAGAGTGTTACCAGAATCTATGTTTTTTTGGGGTTTTTTTCATCACACTCAACACAACATTTAAAAACAGAATATTTCCTCTATTTTTGTTTGGCCAGTTTAGAGGTGTGTAAATGATGTTGATGCACCATAAATCAAAGGTATAGTATTGGAGGAAATGATAGCAACATGAAGGATGCTCTGACTCGCCTGATTGTATCACCAGTTTTTCACGGCAGCCTTCATGTAGGAAACACTTTGACATGTTTGCAAAAACTGGAATCTCGCACAAGCACATAGATCCATATACTGTACACACACTGGAATGCTTATACGCGCCCACACGCTCAACACAAGCCTATACGTTCAGAGGCAGCTTGGTATTAAAGTTTAATCAAATGTAAAATTGGCATCATTTTCGATGTCATATTGACAAGTTAATGTTGGGCGCCGGTGGCTCCCGTCAGCAGGCCCTTTGTACAGAGGGATCTGTATAGCTTACATCCTGGAGAGCACTCACAGACTGCAGGAACGTACTGCTGCTGTCAGGTGAAAGGGAAAAAAAGGTGCTTCGAATCTGGTGTTTTTCCTTTCTTATTTTGTGTCTAACCTAGAAGGAAATTCTATATTATTTAGCCAAGGCATACTTGAAATCTGTTCGAAACCGTCTCGAGTGTGATTCTTGACATCCGTCAATTTATTTACTTTTTCACTTCTTTTTTTTTTTGGTTTAATCATTTATTAGGCAAACAGCAAATATCAGATTACATTTTTCATTTGAAAAACTATCGATAAAAAAAAATTAATTAGGAAATCCTTTGTTTAAGAAAGTTATCCTTACTCGGTGAAGATAAGACATGTTGCTAAACCATGAACTCAAAGTCACCCTACCTGATACTATGAAAAATTACAAGAAAGACAGAATTCAATACAACAGTATGTGCATTCCAGTAATTGCTTGTTTTACATCTAAATGTTTTGTGTGAAAACAACTCTCCTCAGCTACTTATACATTTTTACATTTTACCTACTAGTGATCAGCACATGTTGTTCCAACAGAACATAATAAACATGTACTTTTCATCCCGTACGACAAAATTATTCAGAAACATTATAGACTTCAAAATGAATATGCTATTCTATTGTTTTTTTCAGCCGGCATTGCACTTATTTCTAAATCCTCACATGAATCTAGTCTACTCTTTTATCTTACAGTAAATTGTCTGTATTCCTCTCTCTTCTATCTGGCTCTAACTCTCCTGTGGCCACTACATACAATATATCTCTGCATAACCATGAACCTTGAAAGCCACAGAGGCAGCTACATCTCGCTGACATTTATCACTATTATACTCCTTCCTGTCTTCCTTTTATTTGAAAGTGTTTCAGGGGGAGTTTATGCCTTTTTCTCCTCTTGTCACTATCTCTCTTTCTATTCTGGACAGGGCTGAATTGAACAGGTCTGCTGGGTATAGGCTTCTGAGGGCGCTTTGCCTCCTATGCTTCCTCCCAACTTCGCAACCCCCTCTTCTCACCCTTTGCCCCCTCCCCCACCCCCCCAATCTTTCCTCATGTACTTTCACAGAAACATACTGGGTAAGAAATCTTTGGAATGTTGAAAATGTCTTTATTAGGAGTAACCAGTGGTGTAGTCCAGGGTATACGCTGGTATACGGCGTATACCTACTTATTTTCCAGTCAGCATTGCGTATACCCACTTCTAAATCCCCCCTGATGCGCACCATTCAGTAATATCTGTGAGCCAGATTGCCCATTTTTTCCTCAAGGATAGTGAAGCCATGACCCACCCTCCTCTGCCTCTAATTGGCTGGTACTCGCTGCTTTCACTAATTAGATTGGTTAACTTTAGGCATGAGGACTGATGAGCCAATCAGAGGCAGAGTAGGGCGGGTCATGCCGAGGAAAATATCGCTAATACCTCAGGTGCCAGTGAAAAAAAACAAAAAAAATCCTCAGGTGCCGGTGCCACTTGACTACGATAACGGCAGCAGACCAAACAACAGATGAAGAAATAACACAAGCGACGGTGTGCCACCCCAGTTGATGGAAGACATAATTCTGAGGTAAGTTTTAAGGTGGTTTCCAAATGAATCATTATTTTAAACTACTGGCAAATTGCTAGTGGCAATATAACTGCACATTTAGAGGAGAAGAGATAACACCATGTTTGCCTCATGATAAATACATTTTACATTCATCCAGGCTGCTTGTGTGACCAGTAGTAACTACAAACTGCTCCTAATCAAGTCATGATCATTTTATAATAGTGAGCAAGTAGAAATGACAGATTTTTGGGTAAACTAAATCATAGTCTTACATGTCACTGTTTCTAAAACAGGGCTTTTTTCTGGACTACTTTTAAAAAAAAAAAAAAAAAAAAAAAAAAAAAGGTGAAAACTGAGAGTATACCCACTTCTCCAGGGACCACTACACCACTGGGAGTAACCCCTTGAGATGCACCATCTCGTTTTCGAGGGGGTCCTTAACAATAATTGAATATACAGAACAATCATAATTAGACACAACAGTTAACAAAACAGAAACAGACAAACAAAAAACAAAAACAAAAATGTAATGTAAAGATTCTAATGGACTGACCATATCTGGCTTTGTACTCAAGTTTCCTCTGTCTAACTTGTAGAAGTTTAACATTTCTTTTGTACAACTCTCCATACTCAAACTCTTCTGTGAAATTAGCCTGATAATTAATATGATCATTATAATAAGTATCCATGGAAGCTCCAGTCCATATGCAGTGTTTCTTCTCTTTACTTTTCAAATCAATGCGGTATACCATTCACCGTTGTCTGCCTTGACATTTTGGACTTACTCCCTCAGCAGAAAGAATTGTGCTTCATGCTGTGACCATTAGGGTCCTTTTTGGAAATCAGGCCTAAAAAGAGGCTCTGACCGCTGAGGTGGATGCTTGTTGGAAGTGGCCCAGCATAATTTACTTGTAATGGGCTTCACATTCTATTCATTGTGATGACCTAGACCTGTTCCGTATCAAATATATTTTGAATAAACAACCAATACTGTTCCTTCTAGTTTTAGTTTAGTTTAGTTTGATTTTATTTCTGTGTCATGCCAAACATTTGGCCCATCCCATATGGGATTACAAGACACCACTACTTAACAGACATCTTCCAGTCTCGCATACACAAATCATGTGGAGAAATACATGAATAACAGAAAAAAAACAGAACAAAGAAATATCTACAGATCACCTTGATAAAGAGTGTTTTTTTTCTGACTCCTGCGTTGCTTTGAGAATCATACATGTCTACGACGTCAATATTTATCTTATTAAACAAAGCATCACGCTGTTCACAATCAAAAGGAAAGTAGAAAACAAAAATGAAATCATTTTCTATATGATTTAAACAACACATCGGACAGAGCCGCTTTTCTTCTTCTATATTAACATATCGCCCACTTTCAATAGTTGAACTAGTAGTGTTTTCATATAATATGACAACAATTCTAGTCAACTGTTTATGTGTCTGCTCATTGTTCTCTCCAGCTGTCCTTCCCATTCACCTTAATTCTGTATTTACAGTAATGTGTTCCGTTTAATAGACAAAACATCCCAGGGTTAGGTCAGTAACAGTCAGGGCAGTAGTTACCATTGAGGTCATGTCTTTTTTTTTCTTCAAGAAATCTTGGTGTTAAAAACAACCTGAGTAGGAGTTTACAGTCTGTAATTATAGTCCAAATTCTTCAATTTGACAGTGTTAAAGGTATCATGACATGGTGCTCTTTGGATGCTTTTATATAGACCTTAGTGGTCCCCTGATACAGTATCTGAAGTCTCTTTCCCGAAATTCAGCCCCGTTGTCTTTCTATATCCATAAATAAACCAAACCAAACCAAACCCACAATGAGCTTTCCTTAGTATGTGCCATTTCTGTGTCTATAGCTATTGAGGAGGAGAGAGGGGGGGCAAGGTGGAGGTTGGGGGTGTGGCCTTGACCAACTGCCACTTTTCTCGTTTGAAAGCCATGATGTCTCTCTCTCATGGGTGGGCTAAATTCTCTGGGCGGGCAAAGCAGAGAAAGGGGAGGTAACCTTTCCCCTTATGATATCATAAGGAGCAAGATTCTAAATTGGCCCATCTGAGCTTTCATTTTCTCAAAGGCAGAGCAGGATACCCAGGGCTCGGTTTACACCTATCGCCATTTCTAGCCACTGGGGGACCATAGGCAGGCTGGGGGAACTCATATTAATGTTAAAAACCCTCATAAAGTGAAATTGTCATGCCATGGGACCTTTAAGACCAAAAACATAAATTAAAATAAAGGGATTTCATAATTGTGGGGAAGGCTTTAAAATATAATAAGAAAGAAGAAAAAAATCTAATTTGCTGTAAATATATATATATATATATATTTTATTACCATTTGGATTAATATACAAAAATGTAAAAAAAGGACATGTTCAGACTTTCTGTATTTCTAAATGATACGGCCCTGGTAATGGTGAAGTGTAGTTTGATCAGCATTTGTTGTAGAATTAACAGCAGCAGAAGCAAGTTTGAAAGCTTTGAAAATACAGTACATTCACATGCTGCCCCACTCGTTAGTAAGATGTTATTCACCAGACCCATGATCCATACATTACTGTAATAACAATGCAGCATGCGAATGCAGAGAGGAGCGCTTCAACACAAAACCCGGGGAAATGGAGGAAGCTGTGATGGACCTTTTTCACTATTTTCTGATGGTTAATCAAGAAATGATAGTTGTAGCCCTAAAATCAAGTTTTTAAAAATAGTTTCAAGTTGATGATATATGTGTTTATTAGTCTCTTAAAGAGAGGGACTTTCTACTGTTGACAGCTGAGGGTTATGGCAGAGCTGTGATTTGTCATGGCTTGTTGACACAATTGCATAAAACATTTTGAATGTAAAAACTGATTTACTGTGAATATGACAAACTGCAGCTTTTGCATGTACTAGATGGTTGAGTAGAGATGCGAACACATGTAGCTGGCATTATATTTCATAGTCAAGACATTTGTTGCATAATTATGTTTATATTAGATTCAGACACACTTCATCTCGCATGAGTGATTAGGTCCAAAATGTTTGCAGGCACACATTTTTGAATGGATGCTCTCGGGTACAGTATATACTGTGTATGCACATACATGTATGCATAGCTAGTGTGTATGTGTGTGTGTGTGTGTGTGTGTGTGTGTGTGTGTGTGTGTGTGTGTGTGTGTGTGTGCGTGTGCGTGTGCGCGCCTGCCTGCGTGCGTGCCTGCGTGCGTGCGCTTCATTGTGCTGACTGGTTTATTGCTGTTCCAGGTGACGGAGCATGAGAACAGCAAAGCTTCGAGGTGCTGCTTTCAGGCACCACTGAAGCCACAAATTTGATAATTTTTTTCCCTCCACAAGTAGTTTAGAGTTGCATGAGGCCCCCCATCTCTATCTCTCTCTCTCTCTCTCACACACACACACACACACACACACAGCTGCCTCACACTGCCTTGGACCGCATCTCCTTTGGTTCCAGCAGCCTCCATTATGCATCTTCATCTGCCATTCTGTTTCCGTTCAACATCTCTTGTTTCAGTGAATCAGCAGCGTTACGTGCTGCTCTACTGAGGTTTGTTATGGCCCTTCGTGGTATACACTCAGCATCTTACTCTATGTATTTAAATTTATTTTATCGTTATTAATACATACTGTGTGTATATGTTTATACTTATATTGTTTATATTCTTTTTATCCTTCTTATATTTGTATGTGTGACATGCTCCAACAACACCATGACAAATTCCTCGTATGTGCAACGTACTTGGCAATAAAGCCCTTTCTGATTCTGATTTCTGATTCTGTTTCTTATACGTAAAACAGACAAAAGTCTGGCCTGAGCTTCATCACTCTGTTGTTCTAATGTTAGAAGAATATAAAAAAAGACAGATGTCTGGAACACTTGATCTACGAGTTGAAAAATCCAGAAATTGGACCTGAAAATGTCACTTCATTTATCCTTCAAAGCCTGTCTATCTATCTGTCTCTTATTATCTATTCCCAATTGGGTTAGGCAGTGGGCATGCGGATCCTATCACATCAGGGGGAGATTAAACAAGGAGTGTCACAATGACACAGTGAGTTTGATAATGGGACAATAGAAGCTCTTTCAATTACAACTCTTTTTCTATAGAAATCTGCTAAAAAAGGAAATTCCTCCAATAACTTTGTCCCTTTTCTGTTTATTCATTCTTTAACACTCTTGCAGCCTAAATTCAATAGCTCTCTAACATGCTCCACCGAGATGAGATGGAGCCGAATCACCTCTGTAAAAGAGCTTTTTAGACTGTGTAATTAGTGACGACAGAAGCTGAACAATGCAAGTTTGGAGTTGTTGATGGCAGGTTTGGAAAGGACACGCGGAAGAGAATAGAAGGAAGTTAAATATGGCTGATGGGACCTCTTCCCAGGACTGTGTGGGTGTGTTTACACTGATTGATTGACATCTTCCTGAGTCTCTTGTTGGCAGGACAAATGACACCTTTATCATTCTTATTGGTAGATGAAGATTTGTGACCTAATAAATTCCCATCAAAGCTCAGGCCGACCTTAAACCTGAGCAGAGGTGTAATATCAGCCAGAATAACTGAAATCACCTGTGTGGGTGTTTGGAGGTTTTAAACTATTTATGTCAACCTGAAAAGCTACCTGCTTAACACCTGGTTATTTAGCCTTTATATATTCACAAAGTAGATCTGAAACTCGTTGATTAATCATTTTGGTTGACAGAACATTGATCTGCGGCTATTTGGATAATTGATTAAACGTTTAAGGTATTTTTAAAGCAAAAATGGCAAACAATTCCTATTCAAACTTCTCAGTTGTCAGGGTTTGCTGTTACTGTGTCATAAACTGAATATCTTAAAGGGGTTGTACTCAATATTCCGAACACTAATATAGCAGTAAACAAACAGCTGCTATGTAAAGATATAGGGGAGTAATGGTGTCCTGAGCAGAGAATAAAGTCGCACTCCCTCTGTATGTGTAGAGATCTAGAGCTTCTCTGAAGTTCTTTGTTTTGACAGCCGGTCCAGCCTTGTGTGCAAGTTATTGCATTGAGTGCTTTGTGCGTCGGCGTCGAGGGCCGTGACAAAGCGCCTGTATTTGACGAGTTGGGATAACTGTCTGCGTGATCTGTGTGGCAGGGACGTCGTTAGGCCTATTTTAGGAGTTCTGAAGCAACCCTAAATTGTTCCTAAATAATAATAAGAACAACAATAATAATTAGATTTTTTTTTTTTAACAGTGCACTTTGTATCACTAACTACGGTGAATCAATCTTCCTTCACCATTCATCTGTGTGTGTCGGTGTGTAGTGTGTCTGTTTTAATTATATTTTACAACTGTCAGCTGGTCGAAATGGCAGCGTTAGAAGCTCAACGAGCGCCCATGTGCACGGTAACGGTATGTGGACGAGCGAGGTAGAGAGTTAGCTACGGAAGAGAGCCATGCAGCATTACAACAAAGCAGAGAATCAAGGATTCTGCAACTGTATCAAGCATCTAATTAACACTAACCGTATCCCCATAACAAATAATATATATCCAGCTACAAAATAGCCAAAAAGTCGGAAGTTAGACAGAAGTACAAAGAGTCGTTGTGCTATCAAGATCATGCATGGTCTCGTTGCATTGGTATGTGAACTGGCAGCTTTCAGAGCGTTGCAGACCGGAGCGTTGCAAGTAACTGGAGGATTCATCTCGTCTCGTCGCTACTCTCTCTCACACACACACACACACACACACACACACACACACACACACACACACACACACACATACACACACACACCAATACACACGCAGATGAATGGTGAAGGAAGATTGATTACACGTAGTGAGTGATACAGAGCTACGTTTTCTTGAGGTAAAGGAAAGAAGATATTTTGATTTGCTATGGAAAACAATAGTCTAGCTAGAATGAACGAGAAATACAAGAAACAGTTAATCTAGCAAGCTATCCACAGCTCTTTATTCATTGCCAATAATATAGCCTATCTCTAGTATTCTAAAACAATATCAGTCCCCATAGAATGTTGTTGTCACTGAAAACTAAATGTCATAGGGTCCCTGTTAATGCTATTGTACCGGTGTATCCTTCAATTCATTGAGCAGATGGACATTCTGAGATATTTTAGCAGAGAGAAAGAGAAGCAGGAGATTGGCAGGGCAGTTGATTCTGAGGGAGCCGGCATGATTGAGGTCAGTAGTGATCTACAGGTCTAAGGAGTTTTGTTTTCTTCTTACAATAAGCATTTGTTGGCAGGTCTAGGCACTAAGGCATAGCCTAAACTAAATTATTTCATTATTGTATTATATTTATTATATATTTCTATTTATTATACTGTATATGCTATATTGTGACCACCTTCACTTTCTGCATTCATTGGCTTTGATAAATTAAATAAATATGTAGATGTTGCTTAAATGTAGGCTAGGCTAAACATGAGCATATGCCCACAGATACACATGTGAAAATAAAATGAAAGCAATCCTACACTATCGTCCCTGCTGTGTGGAGGCAATCCCAGACCTTTTTTTTTTTCTGAACATAGAGTACAGCCCTTTCAAGCTTTTAAACTGGTTGTCAGCCAAAACAAGCCATTTAAAGACATCACCCTGGGCGTTAGGAATTCAGGATGGGCATTTTTTTATATTAAACAAATAAAGTAATAGTTGGACCTTTTAGGAAATATGCTTATTTGTTTTTTAGCCAAAAGCTAGATGAGAAGATTGACACCACACTCATATATGTTGGGTAAATATAACACATTCTATTTGTGACAGTAAGTAAACAGTGTTTTGGAAATGTCCAAACAACAGACGTGTGAGAGGCTACTGTCACTAGTCATCACAACCATCTCTGTTATTTATGTCAACCATTGGCTTTACATTGTCACGATGATGCTACATAAAGCATCTTAAACGGATACATAATGGTGCTAATTCACTCATGTTGTCACTGTGTGTCCTACGGATCTGCTGGTGTTGTTGTGATTAATGGGCATCCTGAATGTGCCTAAACAGCATCCTCAGCCATCTCTCTTCTATTCTCAGTGAGCCGGTTGTCAGCGGTCTCGAGCAGCACCTTGTCAAGTCTGATTTCCCCCTCCAGTTGGCTCTCTGAAGCCAGAGGGCCAGCTGCTTCCAACTTTAGGGCCTGTTATCTACCGGGCCCCTCTCTATTGCCTTTGGCTGCCCTCTGGTCGTCTGTCTGGCCTCAGATTCAATCGAACCACAGCTAGTTTACAGATAATCATCAAGCTGAGGCCAGCTGTGTGGCACGCATCCACAGGCCCATTGTTGCTAATTGAATTAGACCCCATGCTGGAAGTGACAGGGAAATGAACAGCGAGCCATGTGATCAGCAGACTCAGAGAGGGCAGGTTGGATCAGGATTGCACGCTGGTGTATATGGTCGATGTCTGTGACTCAACGTCTGAGTTACATTCACCCCGACACTGATATTTCTGTCAGGTTTCATTTTATGACGTATGTCAATGGGGGTCAAGTACAGCGGCCAATCAAAAAGCCACTGCTGCCAGGCCTTACATGAGGTAAAGAGGCTAAAATGTCTGTTTATTCTTTCCTCTCTTTGCCATCTGCTGTATAACTTATTTGCTAGCGAGATATACAACCTGCAGCAGCTTTGGTTTTTAAGAGTCGTCATAAAAAATGCTATAAATAAACCACTTTCACCATGAACACTGTATTTATTATAGTCGCGGCTTTCACAATTTTTTACTAAATCACAAACACATTCTCCATAGACTGCCATAGTTTCCATTAATTTCCATGTCATCAATCAAAGTCAACGAACGGCCAACCGCACTTGTCCTTTATCTCAACTTTGCACTACCCCAAGATACTATTTCTTCTCTTCCCTTCACTCGTCCACATTTTTGTATTGCTGTCATCTTTTCAGGTCCTCTTTCAAAGTTGTATATTTCTGTCACAGAAATTGCTAACTTAACAGCATGTCTGCATGTAAAAATGAAACAGAGGGACTATTTTTACAATATAAATTCGTATAACCTTAATATTTTGTTGGCATTTTTTTATTGTAGGAAGAAGAAATCTCATAAAATTCGTAGCATTCACAGCTGCTGTTAAACTCTGCCAAGTGAATTGTGCGGAGGGAAATAATTGACAACTCTGATGGGAGAGGGGAAAAAAGCTAATAACTAATCAACTTTTCTGTCTTTTCTGGAGGCTCTTTAACTTTGTGAGGGTGTGACTTTAGCTGTACAGTATAATCAAACCTTTCTGCTGTGCAGGCACTTTCATTCTTTTGCTTGTCAGTCTGTGTGTGATGTTTGCCAGAGCAAAAGTCTACCTGTGCTATAGAAAGTAGGCCATTTGGGCTGATGGCTGACGGCTGACACAGGTCCTGTGTGACTCTCGCTGATTCTGTAGCTCTCAAAGGTTTATTTTTGGACGTTCAGCAGCACATCATCTGTTAACTTTGTTTGCCTGATAAACCTCATGGCTTGACCGTTCTGAGATAAGCATCTGTTTTTTTTACCACAGCATTGTGGGACGGTTATGCAAGTCCATGATGTCGTACTACGTCTTCAGTGGCTCGGTTGCGCTGATTGGTACGCTGTTATGAAATGTGACACAAGTTATTTGGTTGTCATCTTAATTATTCATACACACCTCTGTTGGATGTGAAAATTGGGTTGTTGTGCTCTGCTGCGCAACAAATCGTTCATTCTCTCAGAATAAAAGTGAATAATATGAGAAGAATGTGGAAATAATGTCAGACCTATGTGAATATGAGAGCAGTGGTTAAAACATGTTCTATTATTTATTGTTTTACTGTTTGTAGTCCCCTATTCATAATGTACGATGTTATACATTTGCTCTGTTGTCTTTCCAAGATATACCTCACATTCTCTCTCTTTGCGTTGTTTGCTTTACTGAATTTGGCTTTAAAAGTTCTCTTTTATTTCTGCCTCATGCTTTACTGTACAGCATTTTGTACATGTTACATTCACCCTCCTCTCCACACAAAGCACCATGTGGATTTATTCTTCTCTCCTCTGTCTCTCTCACCATGTTCGAATTACAAGAAGCTGTTTTGTGCCGGTGTGTCAGAGACTATGCATGAAATTTACTGGCCCGGAGTCCCGCCATTTGAAACGCAAGACGTGGCTAACAGATCTTGTGCCATTTCCCATCTCCTCCGGCTCCCGTGTAAAGCTGACCTTTCCTTCCTCGAGGCTATATTTAAACTCTGAGCACCAGAGACTTATGGCGCCACAGGAAATTTTATTATCAACGCTCTCCATTTATCTGACTTAATTCAGGCCTGCCGTAGATCGTGCCAAAGTATGTTGTATATTTACGCTCCGCTACGGCGAACAAGGGCACTGGTGACAAAACCGACCAGCAACACCTTAGCGGGGGTGACACCTGGTGAAGCATTCCTTTGAACTGCTCTGAGGACCAGCCATGACATGATTCTATTTACATCATCTGTGGAAAAGTGTGAGAGGAATAAAGAAAAAAGGGGCTGCGATATTATTCTGTGAAGCAGAGGGTTGACCAGAGAGCCAAACACAAAGGGACTTGACATTTTGTGCAATCTCAGTTGGTAAAATGTCATAGATTTCAGCCACAGACACATTCATCAGCTAAACTAAGTACACAGTCGGTTCAATGAGCTCACGAACACACACGCATATTCTTTTTTTAAACTCTCGCCCAGCCATCTGCTTAACCATTCACTGACTCTTTTTTTCTGTGCTCTGGCAGGTCTGAGATGGGAGTTCAGAGGGTTCTCCAGGTGGATCTGAAAATGGAAAGCTTTCCGGAACCGCTGGGTAGCCGCTGGATGGCCTGGCAGGTGGAGTACCCGGCCAGTCGTGCCGCCACACAAGAGGCTGAGACGGAGATCCAACTGGCACAGGAGGACCTAGCGGGCATCGTGCCGCTGGCCATGGTGAGTCGTGCCACTTCAAGCTCAGTGTCACACCCAAATAGACGGATGCACTCTTATCACTCTGTGAAATGTTGAGCACCATATTATTTTGAATTTTACACTTTGAACAACATAACATTTGCATAGATTTTCTTTGAACACATGAATGAAATACTTTGCATTGGAGATGGCTGAGAATTGCTGCACTTTTTTTCATGACCGGTGGCAGCCTGAAGGAGAAAGATCATTGCATTCATGAGCTGCTCACATGTTTTGTACAAATTAGTCGATTTACTAAATGTTTAAATAGCAAACCGGGATGCAAGGATGTTTTCTTCCAGAGTAAATGTTTATTGGCATTGAAACACTACCATTACCAGTACATTTATTAGTAAATATAAGAAATATTGTACAAATGAGGTACTCCGACACACTGCATTTCAGAGGGAAATTATACACTTTTTGCCTCATTACATGAATCTAATAGCAATAGTTACTTTTTCAGATCAGGGGTTTTATATACAAAACATCTGATGAGTTTATAAAACAATAGACCCAAGTGCATGCTGGTCCTACACCTGCCTGCCTACACAAACCGGAGGTGCCTGTGGGGCTATCCAATCTTTAACAAAACAAAACACTCAAAACTAATTAGAAATACCTCCTACACTACTCAATAGTATATCAAATTTTGAAAAATACTTAACAGATTAACAACCACTCAAGAGAGGCTGAGTACTTTTCCTTTACTTAAGTATAGATAGGGGCGATTCCAGGATTTTTTAAGTGGGATAGTAATCGGGGGCCCGGGGGATTTAATCAGAATCCAGCCTAGAAAATCTGCTTAGAAATATAGGAAATATTGGATAGGATAGAACACCACAATGCAATTTTGCTAAATAAAACACATCACATTCATTATTAATGTTTCACTTTTTTATTTTCAACATTTTCTATGGGCTCTTAAGGCAAAAAATTGGATAGTCATGGTCAATTGGCCATGTGACAAGGGGTGGGAATTTTTTTTCTTCACAGAACTGTATAAAAATAAAGTGCAATACACTTACAATAAACTTGCCTCAAAGCTTGCTGTACGCAGTCTTCAGATAACAGGAAACAGAACAGAAATAAAGTGCAATACACAATTTATTTCTTACAGCAGCAAGTGCTCTACAGTGAGTTCAATATATTTATACTTCAAAACTGGCCTCAAAATTTCAACAAAGTACACGTCTGCCATACAATGTGTGATTAAAGTATATATCCATTTACCAAATGGAAAGGCAGCGATTGGCAGAACAGGAAGCAAAATGACAGTACTCTGATCCAATGGAAATGTCAAGGATGGACCCAAAAATGCAAGAGGATTTTATTAACAAAAGATTTACAACTTAAGGTGTCCTTAGGAAGGCAGGCAGGCAGGCACAACGAAGATAAACCAAAATCCAAAAACCAAAAACCACAAAAAAAACCCAGAAGACACGAAAGGGAAAGGGGGGGGGTGGCATTCATATTTGGGGGGGTGTGCCCCCTCTAGACCCGCTCCTGAGTATTGAGACAGAGTGCATCGCGTCATATTCTGAAAACCACGCCCACCAGAGGGGAGAAGAACTCTCCACTTACCATTTACTTGCACTGCGTGAAGGTTCCTCCTCGTCGATTTCGTCTGCTAACAAACAGAAAAATGCCTAAAAACTGCTGTGTGGCGATATTCACTACCATCATGTTGTTTGCTAGCAGACAGAATTGACGAGGAGGGATCTTCACGCAGTACAAGTCAATGGAGAGCGGAGAGTTCTTTTCCCCTCTGGTGGGGGCGGTACTTAAATGCACTCTGTCTCTATATTTTGCTGATATTGTGTACATTGACTTGTAACAGAGTACTTTTACATTGTATTATTACTACTTTGACTTAAGTAAAGGATCTGAATACCTTCTCCACTCACTGCTGCTTAGCTGGAGAAGGCAGAGCTATAACGTAGGCGTGTCCCTGCAGACTGTGTTTAGGAGTGGGGCTGGAGGAGAGCATCTGGAGCTCCCAGCAGGCCCCTGCCTGAGGGCGCACCTGGAGCTGTGTGTCTCCCTCAGCGAGGCACAGGTACTCTGCTGTGTAGATTAAGCTTTGCTCCCCCTGTAGAACTTCAAATAGAGAGCTTTGTTCAGTGACCCAGAGTGCACTGCTTCTGATTCAGATCAAGAACATTTAGGTGAAACAAATGAGCGACATTGATTTGTGTTGACTAAAGAGAAACACGTGCTGTCACATCGGCGCTGATTACTAAAACGAAAAATTACATTCATTTCTATTTCCGTGCCTTCTGATCTGCATGATACAGACCTGACTGCTGTGTCACGGTGATTGTCTAAGTATTGCCTGCAGCTGCGTAGATGATAGATGCATGTGGGTGGCTGTTCCTGAATTCAGAGGAATGTGGCACAGCCATACCCACTGATCCCTTCCCTGGATAATGAAAAACAATGTGTTCAATGCTGCAGTATTGTTTGAGTTCCTTCTCTCACATCCTTTTCATGTCACTGATGTGTCAACAGCCTACTTGCCTTGCTCTAGGAATACATAGTTTGCTCCCACAAATGATTGCAAAGTTGATTTGCATGATTATCTCGCAAAGGCTCTACTCATAAAGAGAATTGACCAGAATTTTTGAAAATCACATTTTAAATCAAATCGTTTATTTGATGTTGTTCAAGTCCGAGGAGGAAATACATCCTCTGTTGTAAACGTGAAAGCCGATGCAAAATCTAACACGCACTCTTCAATCAATCCTAAAACTGCCGGCTTTTACATATTCTGCTCATCTTTACATAAAAGAAGGGCTTTTAATGGCTCACTATAAATCATTTTTCGCAGTGGCAAAAATCCATCTCAATTAACCTGATATTACAATTATTTGCTATACTTGGCTAAATCAATTAGGGACAGGGTAATTTAGGCAGGAGCCTCTCAGGAGATAAAGATGAATAGTGTTTCATATGTACTAAAACTGTGTGTGTGTGTGTGTGTGTGTGTGTGTGTGTGTGTGTGTGTGTGTGTGTGTGTGTGTTTGTGTGTGTGTGTGTGTGTGTGTGTGTGTGTGTGTGTGTGTGTGTGTGTGTGTGTGTGTGTGTGTGTGTGTGTGTGTTAGAGTGTGTGTGTGTGTGTGTGTGCGCCCAGCATGCACACAAAGGCTTGATTTTTTTCCGTTCCTTACCTTGATTTGCTATTCAGAGGACCTGTCAGTGATTCAGTGAAGCAGCTGCTAGAGACTGTGTGGATACTGTGTCTTGAAAAGGATCAGGTTCACTGATCAGCGTATACCTTTGATACCAAGATTTCAACATTTTTATTATTCGACCTTTACTGAAAAGACGTTGATTGGGACAATTGTATTTCATTCTTTTATTTGCATTCTTTTCGCTCTTCTTCCAAGTGCGTCTCCCACACACACAACTTCCCAAGGTGCACAGCATCTCCAGCCACCCCATGGTACTTAACCCACAACACAAATACTTATACATGCTGACACATTCAGAACTCATTAACTCTCCCTCTGTCCCTTTTTCTCTCTCCCTCACACACACACACACACACACACACACACACACACACACACACACATACACAAGCATTAGGCTTTTTGCAATCTGCATGCACCAATATGGGAGAAGCACACAAGCGAGAAAGAGTCTGAATTAGATTACTTGGGATCACTGTGGCATGAAAGGCCCACAGATAAGTTCCTCTCCCTTCCCCCTGCTACACTCCTAGCTGATAGAAAAGAGGAAGTCAGGTAATGTAAGAGCAGTGCTGTCAAACCCCCCTTACACACACACACACACACACACACACACACACACACAGACACATCACCCCCCACCACCACCACCACCACCACCACCACCTTGCCTCCACCAAAGCAAAACATAACCAGTGATTCCAACAGAAAACAGGTTTCTGCACACAGAACTGAAGTCAGTAATAGAGTAGTGAAGATGGAGATGTAGCAGAGACCTGGGTCCTCATTACAGAGACTTTCTGAATCTGACATTCACTTATCTGAAGCTATGATAGAACAATCAGTTAGAATTTTGTTTCTGTAATGAGGCCCCTGATATGTAAAATGTGGGCGGACAGTCACATGCCCAAAACAATCAGCTTCTTCGATGGCAGGATGTAGTGGTGTGTTGTGTGTTCATGAAACAAATGTTGGATTACTTTAAGAGGGAACACAGAATATCATAAGGGAAAACCACACAGAGTTGTGGTCAGACCTATAACTCAAAGATGTCTGCCCACGGGGTACTGGAGATCCAAAATCATGGTTTTACTATTTCAGCACCAGACTGTTGTCATGTAATGTACTGTAATCATTTTCTAGTCTTCTCCAGATGTACATCAGGGGGAAAAAAAGAGTACAAGTTGACTGACCATAATACATTTTTCCGCTTTTCAAGGAAATGGATCTTTATATGTTATACAGTACTAAGTAGTAAGTTTTGCAGGTTTTTAACTTACAAGGCAGCCTGTGGACATCTCTAAGACTGTGGTTAGTCAGTGTTCAGCAACTACTGATCTGAAATATGATCGATGTATCCCTTTTTGGCATGCTTTGAACATTACTCACTCACCTAGCAGAAAGAGAGCACCCTCACATCCCCTTTTTTGCACCACTGGTCGAATTCAGTCCAGTGTTACTTGTATTTATGCCTCTTGTTTCGACTCCCAACTCCTGAGAAAAAAATCTCTGAGAGCCAAAGTAATGAGCAGAACATGGTGCTGCAGACTGTAGTGTTGATCAACAGTGTTAGCAATATTACATCACAGACAGTCAGCGATATCGAAAAATTTTGCTTAATGGAGCTTTGAAAGAAACATGAATACCCAGCTGCCTTTGTAGTTACAGTTCTCCAAGCAGCATAAAGATGAACTAAAAGCCCTCTTTGGTGTCATTGTTGTAGTTTTTTTGTGTGTGTTTTTACAATAGTGGATCATTGTTGTGATCAGTAGTATCTACAGTTAATCAAGGTGACAGATGAACAACACAGCCCCATACTTAAATGACATTATAGGTCAATTTCCAAAACAACACATATGACACATACGTTCTATTTACCGTCGCGCAGTGGCAGTTTAATCATGTGACTATAGTCACATGACTGTAACAGGCGCAGTTTTAAACACGTAGTAAACGTTCTGAAACAGAACTTATTAGGTTTAGGCAACAAAAATACTTAGTTAAGGTTAGTAAAACATCAGGGATTGGCTTAAAATGTGTTACGTATAACAACTAAAAATGTAGTCTATATCCACGACGTTCCACTTCCTGGATTGCTCCATTGCCGACGGAAATTCCCGCCGGATTTCACTCTTTTCGGCCGGATGTCTGTTACTTTCCGCTTTCTGTGTTGGAATTTTAAACTCCAATCGATTTATGAGGACTATCGGTTAACTGCTCCTCAGATCTCTGCAGCGTAAATCCTGAGTTTTCTGTTGCACGACTAAAACAACTTTTGAACGTACACGTTTCACCAAAACAAGCTCCTTCCCGAGGCTATTTTGCAGCCACACCGTGGCTCTGCCCGGTGCTTAGTGATGATTGTGATCGGTTTAAAGAAATACCAATAAACTAGAGCACGTTTTTCTCCCATCCCGGAATGCTGTGTGTGACTAGCCAGACCCTCCTCCACAGCGCTGTGGAGATAGGTCTGGCAAAGCGAGACTACTAAAAATAAGGACGTAACGTGACGTCATGGTCATCATTGTAATATGGGTTTCGTAAAATTTGGTTAATTTTTTTTAAATTTCAAAATGACAGTTGACTTTTAGCTTCACATGGGACGAGAACCCCGGCCTCCTGAGTGAAAGTCTTGTGTTTGTTTGACCCCTACGTCCGCACGCGGAATTTGACGCTTTGATACTTTGTCACCTCGCTTCCTCGTTTGCTCTCGCGATAATTACTACAGCCACAAAGGTCGCCGCCTAACAACGAAACCTAATTGTGGGTCGTAAGCTGCTTGCATAACCGACTGATACGGTCGTTTTCTGGGGGGAGGGCGGACTTAGATTAAAGAAAGAAGAAAAGAAGAGCACAGGAGGAACAGACTTAAAGGAAGAAGGGGGGTGTTTTCAGAGATAGCAGAGAGGGAGAGAAACACAGGGAAAATTCTCCACTATTTTTAATCTAGTTGAGAGGGGAGACTTCACAGAGCATGCTGAAGGCATCTGTTGACACAACAGCTCTGTGGTTTTGCTCTAGAAGGTCCTTTCATCTGTAATTAGCACTAATTAGTCTAATAAGCTAGACTGTATTTTGACGTAATGAGATATCTGCTGTAATTGTGTTTTGACCAGAAATAATCTCATAAACCAAATGAGGATCCATAACTGACCGTGTCTCTAAAGGTTGTAATGTAATAAAGCTAATGCCTATTAGAAATGAGAAGCTTATTTTGGGTTTGATCACATTTATGGCCTATTACTTCAATGGCTCCTCAGACCCGTTCCCAGCCAATTTATGTCGTGTTTTAAATTACTGTGCCCTTGTTGGAATTGATTATTATAAAAAGGTATTTTTATTGCATTTTCCCAGCCAAGTGATGGGCTCTGCCACGGGTAACACCTCTGGGAAAGCAGCGGCATCGTTTTGAAAGACAAAACTCTTCTTTTTTTCCCCGTTCCCTTTGAAGAGGGCTCCTCCTGTGTGTTGCCACAGACCTACCTGCATTGGGAGGGCTCAGAGCAACGCTCACCACTTTGTCACCAATTTCAAACTGTGAAGTAGGAGTTCTGCAAATGCAGCAATTATTTCAAAAGCAGACTGCAGAAAATAAAAAGAGTACTCAAAAGTTTTAGTCAGTTTAGAGTGAGGAAGCGCCTGGGAACTCTTTCTGTCGACGGTAATACCGCTCGTCTGTCCTGGCTCGTCTTCTCTTTACCGGCTTTTTTTTTTCTTTAAGATCTTTTCCTCTTTTTTTCTCCACCTCTTCTCTTTTGCTATGTTTTCCAGACAAGCATACATACATATATTAACAATGTAGATTCATTGCCTCCCTTGTCACCCTCCGCCTCCTTGTGTCGTCGTTCTCCGTTTCACTTAAAGTGTGAAAGAGCTGTGTGTTTTTTTGGGTCATCTTGAGATGGATCTTAAAGGCAGTAATTGGATGCCTGTGCAGATTCCCTTGCACAGTAGGAGGCTGGTCCATTATCTTTTACCATCGTGAAGTAATATGCTGCCGTCCAGGCTGCCCTCATCATCATTACCCATGCTGTGGATGCCTGGTGATGGAGAGGGAGCAAGAGGACAGGGCATCCATCATATCTGGACTCATCAGTCTTCCTGTTCCAGCCGAGACACCAAACTGTGCTCACTCACACGAGCATCCGCAGCCATAGAGATGAGGAGAAATGAAGGCAGCCGTTTGTATTCACGTATACCGCTCCAATGTATCGTTAAACAATACATCATCACCCTGGCCTTCTCTGGCCACTTCTGCTCTCACATGATAAAGTCATCTATCAACATCCCCCGATGAATGTTTTATTTTACCCCTTTCTATTCCATTCCTTCTGTTGCAATGCACATCTTCTCTGCCAGGCAAGTAAGATCACCAGAGCCATTTATCAAACACACAGTTAGACTTAGAGACATGAGCACTTACATGCCAGCTAATCATGCAAGCTGTTTATCAAAAGAGCACGTACGGTACGCCTTGCTTGAAGTTACCTGATTTCAGTGATCTAATAACCTTGGCCACTCAGTTCCACTAGTGCTGAGTCGCTGGGCATGCCGCTGCTGTTTTAGTAGAACAGGATAAAACATAGCTTTTTTTCTCCACATAGCATGAGTCATACTCCACAGTTTACAATAAGGGGCTGATGGATGGACCCCAAGCGAGCAATCCATTAGCATCTACTACAGCTTAGAGGCTGATGATGAAGTGGTAGCACTAATTGAGGCTGCCGCAATATGCACATGTAGCGTACTACATGTAATTCTAATAAGGACAACAGATCGGGACAAATGGTCACTTAATCCAGAAAACGATCAAAGTCCTTGGCGCTGAATGGCTTAACATTTTGCCATCGCAGGATGTAAAAGGTAGTCAGAAGGGCTGACGTTCATTGTCACTTTGACTGCATTTACGGCAACAAGTAAGGAAAAGAGAGAAGGTGAACTACTGTGCCTTCTCATGACACTGGGAAATACTTTTAAAAAGAACAGAGGTTGAATAGCAAATTCTTCCAGTGTCAGGAAGATATACCCTGAAATGTTTTTGTAATTGAAAGGCCTTAAGTGACTGGGGTGGTTTTGTTACCTTTTAAACACATACTTTGTTACACTCACTTCACTTGTGTGGTATGTGATTAGAGCTTTAATTTCTGCTGCTGCAGAACCAATTTCTGCAAGGCTTGCTCATTACGGAGGCATCAGAAAAGGATCAGCCACCATTAAGAAAGCGAACCTTACCACATTATTTTTGAAAGCTCCTCCAGCAGTGAAGTCAAATGACTTGTTTAATGTGTTGTTCTCAGAAGATGACCAACAATGCATTCATGCATTTGTGTAAAAGTGTATCTTTGCCTTGCCCACAGAGAATGGTAAGGAGCTGTACCCTTTGGAAGCTCTTATATTCTAGTTTCTCTAATTGAATGCTGTGAACCTTTGTTCCTGTCACTGTAGCCCTCTTTGTTCTCCTAACCCTGTCAATTATGGTGAAAATAGTTTGTACAGCGAGGGATGAAGGGAAGGGCAGGATCCAGACTGACACGTCAATCTCAGAGTGACAGGCTCTGCACACGTCCATATCCCACATCTCTCCATTATTTTTAACATCCCACTCCACACTCTTGCCAAGTTCTATTCATTCTGACTTTAATCCTGGCCCACTGAGGTTTGGGAGGAATGCGTGTATTTGTTTTTAAGCGGTAATGGACTCTACAGTGGAGCTGACCTTTGTGCCTGCTGAGAGAGGTCTGTGTCCAGAGGACAGCTAAGCCAAGCTAAGCCAAGCTAAGCTGCCGGTATGGATCTCGATCAGAGCCGGGTGAAGAAATCAGACCAGAGATCAGGAGGTCATCCCCCGCAGGCATGGTTGGCTGTCGGGGAAGAACTCTTCATCGATCGGCTGAGTGTGATAGATATTGGGCTGAAATTGAGCACACTGGCGCAGGCAGGGTTGTTTCCTTGCCTTCTAGCCTCTGGGCCTCCGCTAAATGGGCAAACAGCAGGGGCACCAGTGAGACATCACAGTACCGGAGCCAGTATCAGTCAAAGCACCCACCAGCTCCCTTCCCTGAGCCCCTGCAGCTCTCTCTCGCTCATCTCTGGGTGAGCAGAGAGCTGGTTTGTTCCTGGTCAGGCTGTTCTCATGAACCATACGTACATTGTTGTGCTTCTAAGGTGCACTCCCAGGTGAGGACTTCTTCACTGTAATAGATAGTAATAACTTCACAGACACAGTAAGTTAAACACACAATAGGCTTCAGCTGAAGGAGAACAACACTTCTTCTTACAGGCTCCGCAGCCTGCCCTATCCAAGTGAGTTCTGATCTCTCTTCCTCTTACCGCCCTTTTTATTGGGGTTCAAACACACACACATACATTATAGGCTACACCCATATGTTGAGGCTCGGGTCAAAAGGGCACGACATGTTCTTTAACCTACTTCAAACCAGTTTTATGATCCTTCCCTGCTCGGACCCCCTGTTGCTACATCCTGTTGTTACATCCTGTAATAGGTGAAGAGAAGAGATATGTGTGCATGCAATTAAGTGAGAGCAACATATAGAAACTGAAGTATATATAATAAAACTGTATATAAGAATATTTGATGTATTATATTCCACAATTCCCCCTTTTGAACTCTACTAGAGTTCAACCAACTCAGAGGAAAGAGATCAAGGAAACAAGATAGAAAATAGAGAATCCACATCTAGGTAATAAACATTTCATAATATTTTGTAAAATCATTCTTTGATGATAAGCTAGTTAAGAGTTGATTATAGTTCATCTGCCCATCCTGATTCAATAAGGTTTCACACATCACTTCTAATGAGAATAAGGTCAGCATATCAACATTTGTTTCAATAAGGCATGTCAACAAAGCGTAAAACAACCTGAAAAGAAAAAGTTCAAACACCCCCTTTTTGACTCACCTAAGTGAGTCAACAACATTCACCTTATCTGCATCGTAACTCCATTAACAATAAGGATACAGATAACGGTTACTAGTACCTTAAGGCACATTAGTCCTTTCACTGCTATAGGAATGCAAGCTTAACTTTTCTCCGAACGGTCTTCTAGTCTCAAGTTCCTTATAACAGCACCACTTTATAAGTAAGGTTACAACCCTCTATGTTTAAACCATGTTCAGGCAACTCATGCAATTTTCAGCTAGATAGAGTAATATACAATGTAAAACATGAATAACGCACGATGATGCGATAGGAAAATATTCTTGGCGCTCGGTGGTAGCTTGGCACGCTACATGTAGGAGAGAAAGCGCTTATTTCACCTCTCTCTCAGGTGATTCTCTTCTTCAGGTCACAGGGGTAGACTACCCTGGACCTTGTTGGACACTGGAGAGGATTATTCTGCCTCTTTTTCCCTAGTGTCTGGCGGAGAGCCCTCCGCACTGGCAGCCAGATCCCTGGCTACTTCTTTGGTGGAGCGCCCTGGCTCCTGTGTGGCAGCACACTGGCTCCAGTGGTACCACTGTTTACCTTTCCCTCCGAGTTGCACTGCGTGGGAGGTTCGTGCAGTCACTCTAAATGGCCCCAACCACCGAGGTGGAGACCACTTCCTTTTGATTACTTTCAACAACACCCACTCGGCGTCAGGCGCTGATTTTGGTTCTGCGTCCTGGTTTACCGCAGCTACCTGTCTAGAAAACAGAGAGACTGTGCCTTGTAGCTGGCGAAAAAAACTTTATGAGAGATGGTAGTGGAGGGAGAGTCAGTGAGTGGAAGTTGTGACCATGGTCCTGGAAAACACCTCCCTGTTTGTAGTTCATATGGAGAGAACCCTGTCCTGCTGTTAACAGACATTCTAACTGACATGAGAGCTAGAGGCAGGGCTTGCACCCATTTCATTCCTGTTTTGCTGCAGATTTTGGCAATTTTGTTTTTTAGGGTCAAATTCATTCTTTCCACCTTACCCTGAGACTGTGGATGATACACTGAGCCAAACTTGTGTTTTAGTCCCAGCATGTCTTCCACTTTTTGCAGGTCCTTGTTCCTGAAATGTGAGCCATTGTCTGATTTCACTCGTTCAGGGAAGCCATGTTGGGGAATGTACTGATTGATCAGGAACTTTATTACTGTTTGGGCATCTTCGTGTTTTGCTGGGACAGCTTCTGGCCATCCTGTGTACGTGTCCACACATACTAACATATACCTGCAGCCCTGTACTTTGTCAATCATGTCAGTATAATCAATCACAATTTCTTTTCCCGCCATGGTTTCTAGGGGATAGTGTCCCCCTTCTGGTTTTACTGCTGACCTGGGGTTAAATGCTTGGCATTCTGGGCAGGTCTTGGTGACCTGTTCAACCATGGGTTTCATAAATGGATGCCACCAGTGTTGTAGATTTCTTAGCATCTGGCTAACCCCTACATGTCCTACCCCATGAGCCTCTTCCAAGGCTGTTTCCCTCGCCCCTGGGGGCAGAATGGGTCTGCCATCTGGGCCTCGCCACAGTCCTTCATTTTGTGTGGCTCCCCGGCTTTTCCACACTGTTTTTTCTTGAGGGGATGCTAGTGCTTGTAATTCAATGATTGTTTCTCTGTTAAGCTCAGCTCTTTTCTCTAGGTCTGTGGTTACCACCAGTTGATGTGCATGATATCCTGCTGCGGTTTTTGCAGCACAGTCGGCTGCTTCATTTCCTTTGCTCACGCCGTCTTGGGTGTTGCTATGACCTTTGCACTTGACTATTGCTACCTTGGCTGGTAGGAGGATTGCTTTTGCTAGCCTTCTCATTTCCTCCTCATGTTTGATAGGTTTTCCTCCCGCTGTTAAAAACCCAGCCCTCTGCCATTGTGGTAGTTCAAGGTGAGCTGCCCCTATTGCATAAGCTGAATCAGAGTAGATGGTCACTAGTTGTCCTTCCCCTATCTCCAAAGCTCTAATGAGGGCTTTTACCTCTGCTCTTTGTGCTGATTGTGCGCCCTGCATCCTTTCTGCCTCTAGCGTTTTCACTTCCTCTCCTGTGTCCTCTACTACTGCGTATGCTGCTTTCAGTCCCTCTGTCTCATGTCTGAAGCAGCACCCATCTGTGAATAGCACTCTTCCTTCCCCTAATGGTTGTGCAGCTAGGTCAGGCCTGACTTTTTCCACTTTCCTGGTTTTGTCCTCACACTCATGTGGTTCCCCTTCCCCCATTTGATCTGCCATATTGATGCCTTCATGTGTAAAAGTTAAGTTCGGGGCCTGTAAGACTTTGCTGATTCTTCTTTGTCTGGTTGGGGTGAGCGAGAACATGGCTGAGTTGACGAAGGACACTATGCTGTGAGAGGTCAGTATTATCAGTGGATGTCCCATGACAATGTGTGACGATTTTTGGATGCATTTTGCTACCCCTGCCGCGTGCTGTGTGCATGCTGGTTGGCGTTTTTCGATTTGCTCAAATGGAATACTCATGTATGACAACACTACTCTGGTACCCCCTTTTTTCTGAAACAAAACCCCGTTTGTTGCATGTTTTGTTTCAGAAACATCCAAATGGAATGGGAGAGCATAGTCTGGGCAGGCCAAATTTGCAGCTGCGGCGAGGGACTGTTTTAGTCTAACGAATGCTTCTGTGCCTTCTTGTGTCCAGACTAGTGCTGAGGACAGATTGCGCATACCCTGTTGGCGAACCATAGCACGAAGGGGATCTGTTAGGTCAACATATCCTGGCACGTAGGATTTACTGTATCCTGTTAACCCTAAGAAGGACAGCATGTCTTTTACAGTGTACGGTTTAGGGTGAGACAAAATGGCTGATCTGTGTGCTGGGGAGACACCTACACCACTAGCTGAGAGAATTCTTCCTAGAAAGGTGACTTCCCTTCTACAGACCTGTATTTTCTTCCTGCTTACTTTGTAACCTTCCCTAGCCAGGGTAGTTAAAACATCTTTGGTGGCTTGTAGGCAGGCAACGGCAGTTGGAGCAGCTATGAGGAGATCATCTACATATTGAACCAACACAATATCAGGTGGCAGAGTGCAGTCTGCCAGTGAGGCTTTAAGAACCTTGTTAAACAGGCCTGGTGAGAGCTTGAACCCTTGAGGTAGACGTGTGTAACGCATGGAACGACCCATGTATGTAAATGAGAAGATGTCACGCAGGTGCTCTGCCAATGGGAGGCAGAAAAAAGCATTGGAGAGATCTAAGACTGTGTACCAGTGGTGTTGTGGCCCTATGTCCGCGAGAGCAACATGTGGGTTGGGTACTGTGAGTGTGATGTCTACGATGAGCCCATTGATGGCGCGCAGATCATGAACCATTCTATATTTTCCTGTTTCTGCTTTCAAGACTGGGAGAATGGGTGTGTTCCACTGGGAACGAGAGGGCTCTAACACCCCTGCATCAATCAAACCACGCACTGTATCTGCAATACCTAACTGTTTTTCCCTAGAGCATGCGTACTGAGGTATCCATACCGGTGCCGAGGGTTTTAGCTCAAATGTGAGGGGAGCACACTGTACCAGACCTACATCAGTTGGGGTTTGTGACCAAAGTGTGGTTGGAAGGCTGTCCAACATTGGCTTAGCATCCTGGTGATCAGTTCTCTCCCTACCATGGTGTCTAGTGATAAGGTCATGTTGAAGGAACGCAGTGTCACGGCCCTCACAGGAAATGCAGTAAGTTTTAGTCTGGGGAGAGAAATGGACCTGGGGAAGTGGTGTAACCGTCCAATCTGTGGCCGCTAAGGCTGTTTTTACCATAGGGCCTAGTGATTTGGTATCGTAACCTGGGTGTAGGGCGAGTGAGACATGTGGGGCAGATTCCTCAGTCATGACAAACCATGGCAACTGTTCAGGGGTTAGTTGGACCGGGGCGGCTACGCCCTCAGGCCCCACAAAAATATATAAACATCTGGTGTCTGCTATGGCGTAAAAGGCGTCTTGATAACAGAGATCAGAGTGGATATCATACTTTAGGGTAACATGCGGTGGGTCTGGGGGAGGGACGAAAGGAGCAACCTGAGAGATCCAGGGCTTCCATAGGAAGAACTGCTTAAGGATACCTCCAGAGCCCGGGCCTTCAGGAGACAACATAGCCCAGTAAACATCAGCATAGGGGGTGTCAGAGGTGGGGGAAAGCATGTATTGTCCATGTCCTTGACCTCCTTCAGAGCAAGTCATTTGGTGGCCATCTGGGAAGGTTAATATGATACCATCAGCACAAACAGGATAGACACGCCCAGTTAATGAGAAGATCTCTGCCCAGGAGATTCATGGGAACCGTGGGGGAAACAACATAGGGATGGTGAACGCGTTGATTCCCTATGGCAGTGTGCAGTGGTTCAGTTATTGGCAGTTTTTGTCTTTCCCCAGAGAAACCCATCACCATAATGTGTTTTGGTGAAACTTTTTGTGGTGGACAGTGTCTGATGGTCGAGCACGTGGCCCCTGTATCAACTAGAAAGGGCTGTTCAACCCCTTCCACTAGCATGGACACCATGGGATCTGCCGTTGTCCCTGTGTCCTGCCGCTCTGCTGGGGAGTGTCATTGTGGCTGTTGCTGGCCTGGTTCCCAACCAGCCCAGTTCCATTCAGCCATCTGGAGTTGTGCCTGGGGAGGCCCTGCAGGTGGTCCCTGTGGTGGTTGGTATGGACCCCTTTGCTGATATCCCCTTCCCCCTTGTGGCTGACCCCCCTTCTGCGGGCACTCCCTAGACCAGTGTCCCATCTGACCACAGACAAAACAGGCTCCTTGAGCTCCCCCTCGGGGCGGGCCTCCCCGCCCCCTCCCTGGTCTCCCGCCACCTCTCCCTCTCCCATAACCCCCCCCCGTTGTTTTGCTGCCATTGTGGTGGACCCTGTGGGTAAACTGGGGGTTGAGCATAGTGTGGGGGACCTGGAATCCATCCAGGGGTGGGGAAGAGATCAGGAGTGGATTGGGTGGGGTCTGCGGTTACTGCCATCACATGTCTACTCTTTTTGTCCTTATCTTTCTTTCCCTCATTGACTTTCTGCCTAGCCTCAGCCAATTGCATTTTAAGCAGCTGAGCTTGTAGCTCCTTTAAATCAGATTCTTCTGAATCTTGGTTGTCTTGTGCGCGGGTCATGTGGAAAATTATGTGACGTTCCCATTTAGTGGAGTCCGCTCCTATCATGTCTGGGTTTTCTTCTATGGCCTGTTTAACTGGTTCTGGGACCCCCTTAAGCACTGCTGTTCTGTACCATTCTTGTTGTACTCCCGGTTTGCCAGGGTGACAACCAGTTTGATTTATCCATTTTTCCTTACAACAGTCTATGAAGTCCCTAGGGCTTTGTTTGGCATCCCATTTAAATTTGGGGATGGCGGCAGCATTGGAAACTGGATATCTATCTCTCAGATGTCTGCCTATGGCAGTGGACACATGGGTGAAGGGTGTGGAGTCATTCATTCCGCTAGTGCCGGCCCCTGACTCGAGTTCCCTCACATCTGTGGCCAACATGCAGCGATGAGTTATGGCCCTGAAATCTCCTAACGCTAATTTATGGCCTGCTGTTAATCCATCTAATTTTCCTAACCAGTTACCTCCTCCCTCACTTATTGGAGGAAGTTTATCAACTAGGCCCTGCAGGTCACCCATGGAGAATGGTCTGTATTTGTCTTGCACCCCCACGCGGAATAGGGGAGCATTAAGTCGGGTGGCAGACAAGAGGTCCTCCTCTGTTAATTCTCCTCCCTTATCTGACCCTTCGTCCTCTGTATATTTGATGTATTATATTCCACAACATATAGCTACGAAACGTCAAGCACTGTAATTCCTAACCATTCCACATTTTGTTTTTGCTGTATACACCACAGTGACTGGGTGGGTCATTAGTCTCACATTGCAAGACCTTCCTCTACAGCGCTGCAGAGGAGGTCTGGCTAGTCCACACAGCATTCCGGGATGGGAGAAAAACGTGCTGTGGTTTATTGCCATTTCTTTAAGACAATTGTCTTGGGCGGTGCTAAGCGCCAGACAGAGCCACGGTGCCTCTGCAAAATAGCCTCGGGAAGGAACTTGTTTTGGTGGATCGTGTACGTTCTAAGGTTGTTTTAGTCGTGCAGCAGACAACTTAGATTGGACAGATAGTCTAGCTAGCTGTCTGGATTTACCCTGCAGAGATCTGAGGAGCAGTTAACCATAATCCTCATAAATCCACTGGAGTTTAAAATGCCAACACAAAGAAAGTAGAAGGTGACGGACATCCGGCCGAAATGAGGGACATTGCACCTAAGCAATCCCGGAAATAAAACATTGTCGATATAGACTAGTGGGTCATTAATAGGGTTGGGTACCGGTATCTGTAATTTTTTAGTAACCGACCGAATTACATCGGTACTACCGAAGACCGATTCACTTTAAATCAAACAGTGCCAAATTTCGATACCCAAGAGCGCATAAGCGCAAGCATATCTGTCCTCTCTACATGTTGACGATAGCGGAGCTCCGACACACACACACACACACACACACACACACGCGCGCGCAGAGCTGTTGTGCGGATGGAGAGTCACGGCAATGCCGGTAAAGCGGTTGCAAGTGTGATTACACTTTTCAAAACTCCACCCAGACAGCGTATATAACGGCGAGGTGAAAGTGGTCGCGGTGTGGTAAACGTTAGACTTCCTCTATGACAGGCAGGCACCACTGTGTTCACACTGCCCTGTTGACTGACTGACAGGCTGGGGTTGTAGGGCAAGGCAACTTTATTTCTATAGGACATTTTAGCAACAAGGCAATTCAAAACACTTTACATAAATCATTAAAGAGCAGTTTAAAAAGAGATAGAAAATGCAAACAGGCTAAAATAGAATAAGATACAAATACAAGACTAAAAGATACAGTGCAGTGTAAGAAATTAATAATTATTTGATCATTTGTAGGGACGAGTTTGGGAGGGGAGAGGGAGGTGGATAAATAGGTTTGGAATTATTTTTACAACTGAAATGAATTAATTAAATATGTTATTAAAGAGGGAAAGTACAGAAAAAAGGTACGGTTGGTTACCGGAACCGAATTCCAGGTAGCGATAAAAAAAAGTGAACGGTACCCAACCCTAGTCATAAAACACAGTGCGGAATTTCACCCAGGAAATGTGTGTTCCTTGGGACTGTTTTTATCCAAACCAGGATCTTTTTCCTAAACCTTATTAGTCGTTTTAGTGCCTAAACTTAACTGTCCTCGCCGCATGACGCTGACTTTCAGCCGGCGGTCGCCTAGTTTTGTAGGATATCATACGTATTGGTATGCATACACTATTGTAATATATCATACAGACCCATTCATGAGAACATGTTGCCCTGGTGCCTGACCTTGATTCTTCTAGAGCTAAACCTTGGCTGTTATTGAAATTCACCAGGGACACCCGCTCCTCCCTCCTGACCCATTGATCTAGATGTATTACAGGTATGGTATTCATTAGAATAGCAGGGGATTCGTCCTACAAACGTTAAATATTGTACTTCCAGCTATGTCCAGCCATGTTTTATTCACAAGCTCCTTTTCACAGCATGGGGCGCAATTCATGGCCACTGGACTCCAGAGGGTGGCTCAGTCCTTCCAGCACCAGGCCTCGATAATTCCTAACTTTATCTTCAAAGTACAGACACTAATAAGCCCTCTGACTGTTAATGTACGCATATTATTGGACAGGCGTGTTTATAAGAGATGCCCTGAAGGTGAATGGATGCAGCACAGAGCACTATAACTGCAGTTCATAAACCTATACCACTTCCAGTCACACAAAAAATCTCTTCCTTTGCATTCTGTATGTCTCTACTGAAAATAAAACGTTTAAGATAGACCCTTAGATAGAATCTTTGCATTATGGAAAATTAATTATACTGTCAATAACCTGTGTAGACTCCCTCAGAATCAGGGACAGTTCATTAGTAGACAGTTATTAATATTTGTGGGGAGATTCGTCCTGTCAGCAGCTTGTCACTGACAGTTCCCCGCAGTCAAAGTTTACCCGTAAATCATGTGCACTCATAAATAATTTACAGTTGAGAGCATTTCGATGTGACTAAAACATCAATACGGTCCATGAACTGTTGTGTGTGTCCTCTTGCATAAGTGACTAAGCAGCTCAGATGAAGAGTTCTTGAAACGTCATTGGTTGCCCTTCTTTTGAAGTTTGTGAGGGCAACAATACGACATAAATCATTCCAGCACTGAGTCCACTATAAGCTCAGAGGTATCTGCTCAAGTTTATACAGCCCTTTTTTTCCTTCAGGTGCTGTGAGAAGCGACAGGACGCGACAGTTTTGTCTTTTGATGTGCTTTTTATTACCATGCTGCTTTCACAGACACACTGGCCTGCTCATCAAAAGTCAAATTCAGGTGAGACATTCAGAAGTAAAATGCTTTATTCTTTTATTTCACGCAGAGACACTTGCAGTAAGTCGATGAGTTGAATATTTAAAGGTCCCATGGCATGACAACTTCACTTTATGTGAGTTCCCCCAGCCTGCCTATGGTCCCCCAGTGGCTAGAAATGGCGATAGGTGTAAACCGAGCCCTGGGTATCCTGCTCTGCCTTTGAGAAAATGAAAGCTCAGATGGGCCGATCTGGAATCTCCTCCTTATGATGTCATAAGGAGGAAGGTTACCTCCCCTTTCTCTGCTTTGCCCGCCCAGAGAATTTGGCCCACCCATGAGAAAGAGAGAGACATCATGGCTTGAAAACAAGCGAAGTATGGCAGTTGGTCAAGGCCACACCCCCACCCTCCACTTTGCCCCCCCTCTCTCCTCCTCAATAGCATTTAAAGCTACAGACACAGAAATGGCACATCCTAAGGAAAGCTCATTGTGGGACTGGCTCTAGTGGCTGTAATTCTGCACCAAGGCTGAATTTCGGGAAAGAGACTTCAGATACTGTATTAGGGGACCACTAAGGCCTATATAAAAGCATCCAAAAAGCAGCATGTCATAGGACCTTTAAAGCAAAAGGTTATGCATTTTGCGGAGAAGGCTCTGCTCTTTGAGAGACCTTAAAGAATCTGAGCAGCAACCAGGATTCTGTGGAAGAATTAATCCGCCCTTAAAGAAAGAGTTCGACATTTTTGAAAATGTAGTGTCATCAAACTTGAGGTTGTCAGGCTACCAGCAGAGACTCTAGACTTCTTCCTGCCAAAAAACAATAATGCAAATAATCCCCGTAATACTACAACTTTTCCGTTTCTATACTTTGGTTTTTGTATCAATTGAACAACAAGATATAACTTTTTAATTAGCTAGCTTTTAAAGTTCTGGTAGGTAATTTTTGTACAGAGCCTTAGCAGTTTCTACCTGTTGTCAGACTTTATGCTATGCTGAAATAAGATAATCGGCAGCTGACTGTAGCAATGGCCTTCTCATCTAACTCTTAACAAGAAAACAAATAAGTGTATTTCACAAAATATTCTTATAACACACATACACAAACATTATATGAACAATACCAAAAAACTTAGCACATTAGGAGGAGTTTGGGGTGGTGGAGGAGTTTGGGGTGGTAGAGTATATGCGGCGGCATCGAACGCGTTGACGTTAGTGTATCAACAGAGTAATAGGGAAAAGTGTCAGGTCATCATGGCAGCATTGTATACTTGCTTGAGTTTGATTGTAAGTTAAGCTGGTAACCAAGCAGCTGATGAATGAACCAGTGATTGTGAGGCATGAGAGTAGCAGGAATGCCAATCGTCTCATGAAAGTGCAACTTCAGTACTTTTTCTGAACAAATCCTATGCTTCATACTTGGTTACTATGAAACTGTCCTAGGTAGAGCATATTCGTATCTAGGTATCTATCATAAAGGAGTAATTGTTTTGCCAAAATGCATACAGATTGCAAAAAAAAAGCCCTAGCGAGTTACACTCACAAATGTACCATGGGCCATAATCGACACCCAGCTATAACAGCAACCATCCGAACAATTCAGCTCCTTCACATATTGCCACTTTTTGGGTAGCTGACTTCCACTCTGTACTGGAAATGAAGTGTCCTTTCAATAATGTCTCTTAATTATTGAATGAGGTACCTTGTGATCCGTGTGATCATCACCATGATCTCCCATTACCTTTCTCCCGACCAGACACAGCCAACAGAAATAAGCAGATCAGATCTCTGACCGGCATGTACCTCCTACCTACCATGGGGCTCTTTTTGTGTCACCTACTGCTGCCACCTTCATCCAGTCTGCCGGGAAGAAGCGAGGAAAAAGGGGGAAAAGGGAAGACCGGAGAGGAACTGGCTCATTGTTGGAGGAGCAAAGAGTAGGAAGAGTAGGGAAGTGAGCAAGAGAGAGAGAGACCCTCATTAAAAGGCAGTGTGTTGGCTTCACAACCATCCCACCACTTCAATGCGCTGTCATGCAGTGATGTATCGCTCTGCATGGTGCTACCAAGGCCTTTATTCCCACTCTCCTCCATGTTTCTCGCTTCCAGCCAATTAAACACCCACTGGAATAGAAGGGAGGAAGTGCCACATTGAGCATTGGACAACGTGGAGAGAGGAGCTGATGAAAGGACATGTCTCTTTTAGTCTGCTTAATAGCTTCAGGACACCGTTTGAGTGGCATTTAATGTCTACAGCGTATAAATCACCATCCCTCGACTCACGTTTCAGTTTCCCTACACGTACGCTTGCTTTATCGCCAAGGGATAGAAATGTTTATCAGAAGTATGAATATTTCATTTAGAGTTGACTATTGGCATACTTAAAGACCCCTTCTAATGCTTTTGCTTAAGAAATGACTTGACAAATAAAGAGGATGTGTCCAATGACAAGTCATTAATCATGGAGGTAAAATCACCAGATTAGGCTTATAGGTTTTTTATACTACCTGACTTGTGCTTTTGGGTTTATCTGGTAAGCTTGTTGGCTTAAGGACAGCCACAACAATGCGGGGCTGACAGGACACACTAAGCATATACACTGTGTTTACCAGCCTCTCTTCTCTCTGCTGCACTATGAATAATGCAGGCCTTAAAATCCCAAACTCAACACTGTGCCTGACCTGTTCATTTGTTCCATAGCCAGGATGGCGAGGTCGGAATGTGGATGTGTTAGTGCAGGGCAGAAGCAGAGGCTAATCGCAACAGCAGGACGAGCAGCAGCTTCGCTACTTCTCATGCTGCCCATGTCACTCAGGCTGACACCATAAATCTCACTTATTTTCAGATCCAACCGAGACACAGGCAGAAATTACGGCCCAAAGCACATTACCAGCTAGAGCAGTGTGCTGAATGCTAACAGAGAGATCCTTGATAAAGCAGACGGGCAGTTCTCCCACAGATTATTGAACAAAATCTGTGAGACTTGAGGGGGAAGATTGGCTAGTAAGAAAAGCAACACAGGTGTCAACGGTTGAGAATCTACAAAGCATGCTGCATGCAAGAAAACTTCATTAAATCAAAAAATATTAATGCATGCCTTTGTACAACTCCATTAATGTCATGTTCTTTCTATGTAAAGTGCTATACAAATATTAGCTTTTTTACCTTGTACTGGAGAGTAGAGAGTGGCAAAAAAGAGCATGTATGTCAATAGGGAGGCACAATGAGGTGAAGGACAAAAAGATGAGACAAGTACTTGATTCACATATCTCTGTTCTAATCAATGCTCACTTTTACCTATATCTAAAATGCTATATGCAGAAGCCATAGAAAGCACTTAATTCTGATAAGATAGGTGTGCATTACTTTCAGATAAGTGCACAGTCGCCTCCTCACCATTCTAAATAAATGCTGACAAGTGATAGGCTAATTGTTTCAGGTGTTACTAGGTGATGGCTTCTTCTACTTCGACTTGGCTGGATTGCCAACCATAGCGAGCAACTGCCCCAGGGCTCCTGAACATTATGTGGTGTATGTTATAATTTGATTCATTGCAAATTAGTTCAGTAATGAGTTCTGTAAAAGTACAATCTCAACTGGAATAACAGGAGCCTTAATGTGACATCTGCATTATTACATCATCTGATGATCCATCTTGTAGAGGCCCTACACAGGACCCTAAAAGCATTTTTTGTCCCAGGCCCCCTAAAGGGTTAATTTAGCCCTGTCAAAGACAATGTCTAGTGTTTAAGTGAGATAATCCATACATCAATGCACTTCAAAAACATTACCACATTTATCTTGAAACAATTGATAATAATTGTGAGCAAATAAGGACTGTATACAGCAAGCAACACACCTAAAGCTGCAGTTGGTACAAAGCAGCTCTCCCTCTCCCCTCTATGTTGCAATGCCTGCGCAGAACAGCCAATAGGAATGCTGTCTCTCTATGAAATGACCTGTGATTGGCCAAAGTCTCCCGTCACGGGTATTTTCTAAAACCTGAAAACAGAGCCAAGAGGAAGTGCAGAAGTTTAGGCACAGTTAATTAACGACCTTGGAGAGGCCTACAGGAAACCTATATTTAACAGCGTATGGGAACATGTTTGTTATAAGATTATGCTATAAGGTTGATTACATTAGCAGAGGGGCCCCAGGAATACACATACACCCTCCCACTTTAGGTCATACAATGCACAGAATATATACCATGTGTTAAACAGCAGAACTTCAGAACGACGTATTGGAAGAAATTGATTTGGTCGTCCTCCAAGCTCTCTGCAGGAGTTTGTAAAATTGATGCTGAATCTTTGATTGTAATAAACCTTTTCATAATCGAAATCAGTGTCTACGGAGTTTCTTCTTCACACACTGGCAACGCAGCGCTGCAACTAAAGATACCACACTAGTTTTCTCTTTTATACCCCGTTTACACGTACATTGTTATTTTGAAAAACTGAGACATTTCCCTTCGTTTGTGCCCTTCGTTTACACACAAACGGAGAATTTGCCTCTGAAAACCATTTTTTCTAAAAAAAAATAGCCGGCCACGTTTAAACGTAGTCTTAGACCGCTTGAATTATAATATGCTGAAAGAATATTATGGAACTTTTGCCCAACGATGCCAAAAATAAAGTGCCTACCACAGCTGTAAGAAACACAAACTACTACATTTGGCACTTTTAATGTTATAAAAATAAAGGGCCATAAAAGCAGGTAGGGTGAAGAAGGTACAGAACTAAGGTTAAAAGTTTTGTGAAATTCCCCTTTACGGTACTGAGTTTCTCAAATACAAAACCCATTCATTTTTTCCAGTTTTACAGGCCCAAATTTCATTGCGTCTTCTCCCAGACTTCTTCCAGTAAAATTACTGAGTAACACTGCTGATGTGCACCACTGGTCTCCATTTTGTGTTTAATTGCGCTGTCTATGTCTCCGTGTGTGGCCCATTGATGCATCACTGTGGGATCCCGCTGTGGCTTATTACTGCCAGGCCCTGCTCTCTGCTGCTCTCAACCTGCTGGGTCATCTCCAGCTGCTGTAATCTAACATTAGCCTCCACTTTCACCAGGTCCCAACCATTTACCCCATCATGTATTATAGATGACCCTCTGGAAATGGAGGAATCCCAGCAGACAGAATTAATTTACAGCAACTCTCGATTTTAAAGGGAATTGAATCAAAGTCAGAGGCACAGGGAGAGGGGGGTTTACATTGCTATATAACACTGTCACAGTCTATAAAATTGTAATGAAAAGCCATTTGAAGAGTAAGTGGTTTTTTTTAGATTCATTGGTATCTCTTGGCTCAACTAATAATCATTTCACTCCAAAGCTGACTGGTCTCAGTAAATGATGCTTACAAACGACCAGGCTCCTTTCAACCAAACTTAATCCTCTCTTTCTCTTTTTTTTGAATGACTCTGATTCACAAGCTCACAAACACAGGGGGGAGTCTTTAGAAACCGAGTTAACAGGACAGCGTACAAATCTTGTGTACTTCCTTGGTGACAATGGGATACACATGAATGTGGTGACAGGAAGTCAGGCACTGCAGATTGGTCCTGTCGGCGCTTGACAGGTTTAACAATATTACTCTAAACAAATATGACATTTTATTCAACAGGCATCACTCCGGAGTTAGGTTTCTCTCTTAGTAAGAAAAATTATTGTAGCTACCTTAATAGAATAGCACTGAAATGTCTTTAGTGCTGGCAAAGCTTCAATACAGTGCCCAACAAAGGTGTCTTGGGGTTCCTACCCATTAAAATGAAAGAAATCCTAGCAGGGCTTTTGTGTAAGATCATTCCCAGTGGTAGAATGAAATAAGCTTACAATGAGATGCCTTTGTCACATTGTGCAATTATCTAAAGAAAGTTATTTCAGGTTCCCAATAACAAGAAAGCCATGTTCGTCGTACAGTACAAGTATTGAGAGGCACACTTTGACCTCAATGGCTGAGCTGCCCAGGGTTCCACAGCAATCTGTGTAATTGAAGAGCAACTTTTTCAATCCAATGTGCATGTGTGACTTCAGAGAGAAAGTTACCTCAAACTTATCTTAATTGGCCTCAATTATCGTCTGTGACAATAGAAGTGTGTGCGTGTGTGTGTGTGTGTGTGTGTGTGTGTGTGTGTGTGTGTGTGTGTGTGTGTGTGTGTGTGTGTGTGTGTGTGTGTGTGTGTGTGTGTGTGTGCGTGTGTGTGTAATGAAAGGTTAAGATTTATGGTTGGAGTGATGAAGCTGTACTATAGAACTTAAAGAACCCAGGCTGTGTAGAGTACCACTGAGGTCCTTCACTAATAGAGCCCAGTTAAGTCTGACTGGCCAGTAGGCTTAAATACTAATTTACACAGGACTCAGAGAAGTCTCGCCATCAATTTTATACCATACATTGAATACATTGTATTATTCTGTCAAAATACAGTACAACAATACAAAATACAGTAACTACATATTTTACGGTTTACCTTATTATTATAATGTCTGTGCAAAGAGTGCTGTAGCTGTCTCTGCTTTTGACTGTAATTCATGGTTAAGTAATCGTGAAATTGTAAACTAATGTCTTTTATTGATTCAGTATAAATATCAATAGAAGGCAGACAGCCAGGCACCTAGAAAAACAGAGATATTTAATCCCTATGAACCATGGAGTGCTTAAAAGGGGCTTAAAAGTCTTTAATTTGACTTGGTGAAACCTGCAGAAAACCCTGATATTTATGACCCTGAATCTACGATGTCCTCTTCGGCCCATCCAACTTCCCTGTGGTCGGATAGATCTCTGCTTCAGGGCATATGGTTTGCTCGAACTGTAGAGGTTTCACATTGAGGAAAAGAGGCCAAGCATACTGAAGGTAGAAATGGCATTCACTATGAATTCCAAACAAGGCAGTTGGAGATGTAGGACTCTCACCAGGCAATTACACATGCACAAGAGGAGGGTAATCACAGTCACCACGGAGACTGCAGAGAGTGCCTTCAAATTGCTGTGGATCCAGCACTGTATGAATAAAAGCTGGACCGACCCGGGCCGGCAACAGAAACACTCAGTGACTTCATATTTTACTGACGATGCGTCTGGGCAGAGAAGCAAATGATTCATGGAAAAATGCGGAATGTAATAGGGGGTGAATAATATCCACGCATGAAATGTAATTCTTTAAGCATTCAATTTGTCCCCTGTTGATGATCAAGTAAAAATCAAAATGTTATCTGCCGATCTGTAATTGTGCTGACTAGCCAACCATAATGTAATGCTAATTACTTTCATTAATTAGCTCGCTGAAGAGCGTGGCGGTAAGGAGAAGGTTCTGTATTTATCCCGATAATTACACTCCCAATAAATACAATAACCCCCAAATAGTTAATGGTTATTATTATATTTAGCATTTAGCTTAGAATGGAATTGGAATTTTTGCAAAGTTAATGCACTCACCCTGAACATATTGAGAAAATGTGATGTGACAATGGTAAAAGAAAAACATTTTGAGGAGTTTTCAAAGGTGCTACAAACCGGACTGACAAAATAAATGCTTCATGTTGCACCTTTAAAAGTAAAGAAAGACCAAAGGTGTACAGTGTCACAATTGAATTGAAATAAAACACGTTCTTTTTGCTGTTGTAACACTGTGCCCCGTACAATGTGCCTATCAGCTGCTGTCATTAGCTGTCCACGCAACAGTGGTTCTGATTTCACAGCGCTTTAGCCAATAATCACTAATTGAGCGCTGATTGTGCAAAGCCTCTTTAGGCCATTTTCAATACTACTTGTTACTTGCACTTTTACTATTTTTTTCTGAGCCAGATCGGCTGTTATTGGCTGGATTAGAGACCTTTGCTGTGCTCATCTCTCTCTCTCTCTCTCTCTCTCTCTCTCTCTCTCTCTCTCTCTCTCTCTCTCTCTCTCTCTCTTTCTGTCTCTAGGACTCTGAGATTTTGAACACCGCCGTGCTGACTGGGAAGACAGTGGCTGTCCCAGTAAAGGTAGTGACCATTGGAATAGATGCCTCCGTCACTGATGTCTCCGAAGCAGTCAAGTGTCGCTCGACAGACGAAGATGTGGTCAAGGTCAGTAAGATTACATTTTTGAAAGAGAAACAAAGCCTCTGTAAGTTTCTATCCAACTGTTTGTATGCACATTTTCAGCATAGAAAAACCTGATTCTATTTCATCCTTACTGACCGCCAGAGGCAGTGCTTAACACTGCCTCTGGCGGTCATCCAGGATTCATAGAACCGTAGTTACATTCGTAACTTCCGGTTGATATGCAGAAAATTGCGACAAAGTGCAATGGAAGCCGATTTAGAGGGTAAATCAAGACGTACATGAAGCGTGTGACTTAAACGTCCACTTAGGCTTTACTGAAGAGACGAAACAAAGCAGCAGGCGAAAACATCAGATCCGTGTTGAGTGATGAGGAGGCTGTACAGTAACTTTCCTCAAATGACTACATGAAACAAATACCATCATGTTTTTTACGAGGTTTCCACCATTTGAAGTTTGACTGCTGCTCGTCATCGCGTTGTGTCCACTTCTTCAGCAATGGTTTAATGGCAGCCAAACATTTTCATCACCAATGGGAATGCATGTTAATTTGCAATTTCTTTTGCAGATTTTTTGGGAAATTTGGTTAAATTATATTCATTTGACTGCCTAATATATTAGATTAATTCACATTTAATTCATTAAAATACATACAAATGTGTGTAGTCACTTTACCATAATAGACTGCTGGCAGTTTGCAAGTCCATCCTGTTTATTAGAGCAATATTAATTGCAATACCTAGTTAATATCAAATTGAACTGAAAAACAAACAGATATGTGCATTTAATGACTGACACTATGCAGGTATTGTTTTACAGACACTGCATAAGAACTTATGTGAAAGCAATACTGGTATTAAAAATGCGACAGATGAGACGATTGTCTATGTTTAGCACGTCTATATAAATCCTTCAGAAAGGATAAACAAACAGCACCAAACAACATGAAAGTGTGTGTTTGATGTGCAGTGACTGCTGGCAGGTTGCTCCTTTATTTTTAGAGCCCCTTTCAAACCCAGGGCACAAAGCACAACAGAGTCAAAAGTCCCTTACAGTGTTATAAAGTTGAGACCTTTGCTCTCCAACACAATCCCAATGACTCCTTAATAATCTATAGAAAGATTCAATGAGATACCAAGAAAATCTGTCTTTGGTCTGTTTCTAAGTGGCGGTGATGTTGCTCGGTGTAGAAACAGCACCCTGCTGTGCCGATGGCTCCTTCCAATCCTGTTTCCAGTTTGAACCTGTCAACATCAGAGGAGAATGCAGCAAATCAAACTAAAGTAATGTACACCAAAGAGCAATAGTGAAACAAAATCAAAAACTAAAATAGAGGACATCTTGACACATCGATCCACTTCATCATGTCTGATGCGTGAGCTAGGGATGGTTAAGTTCCGGAGGGAAATTAAATTTGCAGTCAAAAAAATAAAATAAAAAATAAAGCCATAGCTCTCCCGCTAAGATCTCGAGGTCAAAGCATTCATCCTGCATGCTCACTGCTGCTCACTCAGGGAAGTTTTTCTCTAATCATAGCCTGCAATCACATATGTAAACATGACTAATTCATCTGATTTTGACTGGGGGAATTAGCGAGAAGTAAACACAGAATGACATTAAACCTGAATAATTAATCACTGTGCACATTAAATGATGCGTCTACTCACTGGTGGTCCTATAAATAAAGTGAATTTGAAATAAATACCTCAGGTCACATGCTTTTTCTTTAAACCTCTTTGGGGATTTGTCTTGTTCAAACTAATTTTGTCTGACATTTATAGGCTGAAATAAGGTTCTGCCTCCATTATTTTGCATGTGCATGTTGATATTTCTGGATTAGTAGTTGGGAAAGTTCAGTATAGGGCCAAGGCATAAAGCCAGGTTCAAAGCAACAGTTTGCTTTATGTGTAGTCATTTCTGCATCATATGTCTTACAATTACATTCCAGGATAATGTTAGTGTCCTTTCTCTGACAGAAAGTCTTTGGATCAGAATGCAATCTGTTTCACTACTGTGATTCTGTTCAGCTTTACAGATTTCACACATAGCTTAAAGCTTGTTTTGTAATTTATTTATGAAATGTAAGTGATTTTTAATCATGAAATGAATGTGATTCATGAAATCAATGTGCTTCAAATTTGTTTGTATCATTTTTGTGTTGTTTGAGTCTGGAATAGAGGATTTTATATCCTGTATACATTTTTTAATTGTTTTAAATAAGTAGCTTAAGAACAATTCCAGGTACATAACACATTTTGCAATGTGCATCTCAGATCACATTTTCACTCACTATGAACTGTCATTATTAAACGTTTTGCCAAAATACGAAACAATAACGTCGCCGTCAGTGGGCTATTTGCTAGCTAACATCGCTAACCACCGCTAACCACCGCTGAGGAAAAATCCAGATCATGACATCTGTACCTTAGAATAACGTTACATGAAACAGGTGATTTAACGTCACTGCTAATTTTACATACAGCTTACAGTAAGGACATTTTTAAAGACTTAAAGCAGCTATAATCAATATCTTTATATTAACAATGGATCACATGGCTGTGTGTGTGTGTGTGTGTGTGTGTGAGTTTGTGTCCCATTGTGAAACCATAAGTCAATGACTTCTCGTTACGTCCTCATTTTAGTAGTTTAACGTGACTCATTTTAGGCCAATCCCAGATGTTTTACTAACCCTAACTAAGTATTTTTGTTGCCTAAACTTAACAAGTTCTGTGTCACAACATTAACGTTTAAAGTCAGCTATTGGAAATTAACCTATTCTGTCATTTAGGTTTTAGTTCTCTCTTACCACTTTTATCAGTGTTGTTTTTTTTTTTTTGAATGCTGATAAATAATAAACCCCACGGCCCTCCACCTGCCCAGCATCAAACAGCAAACAGACAATGTTAGCCACTAGCTAACTGTCGTGATATTGGGCATAGATTCAAGCGACACATTGTAGAGCAACTGAACAGCATTTATTAATGCGTCATTCCACATAAAAAAAACACCTCCATTTACCTAACCCCCGAGCACCCACTAGTTCCGGTACTTCCTGTTGGGCCCTTCATAATAAAACCCGATTACACCACACTAACTAGCTACAGTTTTTTTTACAATCACTTTGGCACTAATTTCAGAACCTTGATGTCATTTTTCAAAACTCTAACACTTTTTCAATTGCTTGGATACAATACACATAAACCAAAGATCATTTGTTCATTTAACAAAGATCACCTGTTCAATATGACACAACTTAACATCAAAGTACTACTATTTCAAAAAGCAATTCACACATTACATTTCAGATGATTGTCTATTCATTTCATTACAATGATCTAACTATCAATCGATACAACTACTCAAAATGATAAGTAACTGTTGCATTACTCTTAATGCATAGTTGTATGGAAACAGACAAACAATATTCCATGTTTAGATCATGAAAGTTTCAAGATAACGAGATTCATTGTCACCAATTAGTGTGGAGCATGAACCAATTAGACTACATAATCTATGGATGTAATATTTCATCATCATTCTTTACTGTAATGTACTACTGTTTATCAGACACTGTTTCTATGGTCCCATGTACCACCTTTAAGACTATTTACCAGTACTGCACTGTATGCATGCAGGCCCTTAGAATTGCTTGTCCGATTCTGCCAACTCGTTACTGATGATATATATATATATATATATATATAATTTAGAACATTGGATAGCCTGTGTTGACCGTTTTGAGTTTTGTGTCTAGAGTTTTGAAAAATTACATCAAGGTTCTGAAATTAGTAGCAAAGTGATAAACAGAACATTTTAGACCAGATATTTCCAGTTAAAAAGGGGCTCTCCATGCATTTAAAAAATTGATTTTAAGCGATTCTTGTCACCATTGGTTTGACATTTTGACGACCTGTTTACTGTATCTAACTTTGGATAAACATATGTTTGTAATATTTTGATATTTGAATTTATTCCTGTGAAGTTCTATTTTGTGTGTGTGTGTGTGTGTGTGTGTGTGTGTGTGTGTGTGTGTGTGTGTGTGTGTGTGTGTGTGTGTGTGTGTGTGTGTGTGTGTGTGTGTGTGTGTGTGTGTGTGTGTGTACGACTGTGTGGGCATCTATAGGTTGTTGGTCCATTTGCAGTAGAGATGATAGGTTTCACTCTGTTTTATTTATTAAACCTGCCCAAGGACTACAGATGGAAATTAGCTATTAGTTAGATCTGGTACAATGCATTTTTTTTGTTTATTGAGATTAATGTATTTTTGTACATGGTCTCTGATGTAAATACATTTAATAATCTGATTTGATCTAATCTAATCTTCCAGCAGTATGCAGCTGAATCAGGTCACCTCATATCAGCTCGAGGACAGCAAATTTCCAAGGGGGAAAAAACGTTTGAAGCACACAGATTGATTTTCAGCCTTTAATAGTGCAAACAGACCAACGTTTCAACACTACTGTGTCTTAATCAGAGTCAAAATGGACAAAGACACAAGGCAAACACATATATTGTCAACCATAACCATATAACCAAAAATAGAGCTCAAAGAGAATGAATATTGAACTTCCTTCTGCCATGTTGACTGAAACATGACTCCAAATAAAAGATTATGTTGCTCTGTATCTGCTGGATGTGTAAATAGGCAACTGTTAGCTAACAACATCACCATATTGACTTAAAAGATGACAATAAGTCAATGTTGTGTTATTGCAGGTTTTAAATTCTGTGAGTTAAATATGAATTTTAAACACATTGTTTCTTCTGTCTGGTTCTCTAAGAAAGAAAGGTCAAAACATTCACACTTCATGCTTTTCTGACATAAAGCAAATGCTTTAAAATTTACCTTTGACTCCCGGGACTTTTTGTTGTACACACACACACACACATACACATACACCAGAGATGTTCACAAGTCATTTTTTGGAACTCCAAGTCGAGTCTCAAGTCTTTGAGCTTGAGTCCAAGTCAAGTGTCAAGTCTTTGAGGGGCAAGTTCAAGTCAAGTCTCAAGTCTTTTGCCACGAGTCCAAGTCAAGTCTCAAGTCTCTGGCCATCTGATCTGTCCCTAACACTGTATTGTTAAATCTTATGAATTCAAAGCATGTCCTGTAGCTACCATCTATACAGTACAGTATCAAAATCAGTTGTAGGATAACTTTATGGGGTCTACTGCAATGCAATCTGAAGAAACACAAATTAAGAACTCTGTTTCAATTTCATAACTGTATTTTTCAACATTCTGGTATCTGCACCAAAGAATACATGTTTGTCTGTGTTACTAACTGGCTGTAAAGCCCAACCTCATCATGCATTACATTTTTCAGTGTTCAAAGTTTGAGGGAAACATCTATATTGAAAGTTAATACACCAACCATGGTGCAAACATGTGAAAACTGATACTTTCCATATTGCTATTTAACAACAACCTGGTGAAATATTAACCTAAGTCTGTCACATCATATGGATACAACTATAACGATACAATTTGCCTGTGCCCAGCATTAGCACGACAGTTTGCGATGGTTAGCTTGTTACCTGTGACGATATATGCTAAATGTAACATCTCTTTCACATTAGCAAGTGACTGACCTATCTGGGTGCGTTTTGAGATGCCTGATGAAGTTCGACGTTGTTGATCCGGCATCATTTATCTTGGTGCCACACACCTTGCATGTAGCTGTTAGCTTACTGCCACTGTGTACAAAGTTATTGAAAGCAAAACTAATGACAAAAGGAAAAACTCCAGGTGGACTTGGTGTCGCCATCAATTTTTTGATATGTGAGTGCGCGCACACAGGCATTTTGCATGCGTTACGTTGCACATTATGGCAAAGGGCAGGGGACATGCAGCTCGTCATACGTTTCCCCAATGTATATGCGCCAATAAAAGAAAATTATTAGATTTAAAAAGCAATAATTGCATGAAAACAGGTTGTTGACGAGTCTCGAAGCTCAAGTCCGAGTCAAGTCTGAAGTCTTTTGGGTCAAGTCGCAAGCAAGTCCCCATCTCTGACACACACACACACACACACACACACACACACACACACACAGAGCAAATCTTCCATCTCCTTATTAGTTGAACTTACTCAAGGTCCTGCAATGAGCAGTCTCTTCTAACCGCTGCTTCCACGGAGCATGGCTGTTAGAATATGTATAGACCTTCCCCTTGCATTGAAGTGGGTGCTGTAGCTTATGCAGAGGAGTCTGATCGGCTTAATTGCTTCTGTCAAGCCAACTCTGTGCACAAGCACGAGACAGGCTCACCCCACCTTCCTGCTCGCTACTCCCATCGCTCATATCTGCTGTGGATTGTATCTGTCTGGTGAGTTGTTAATTTCCTGGGCTAGATCCAGAGACAGCCTTAATGTCATCTGTAAGTATTCTCCCGTTAGCTGCCTAATGCATCTGATTAATGTGGCAGGGGATCCTCCTGGACGTTTATGATACTTTGTGAATCAGAATGATGGAGAGTGTGTAATTCACAGAGACAGTCTTACTCTCAGTCTGCCGCAACATACATATTGATTTGGAGCTATTTCGGCCAATCATACAGCACAGCAGGAAGGTGTAATGTGTTGGGAAGGCTGGGTGTCAGTTGTAATGTTTGCCATAATTGTTTCTTCTTTGATTGTTTGGGAATGGATCAAAGAAAGGCCAGCAGGCAGTTTATTTGCCTGTCATGGGACATACTTTAGCAGAAGTGGATGTTAATAAATCCTAAAGTTATTAACATGCTCTTTACTATAAATAACGGCAGACAGACTCCTTACCACTTTTTGTGAATGTGGCCAACAAAAGACTAGGATAAACGTATTTGTTAGCAACACATCCATTTTATTAATCATCCATTTAATAATAATAATACTAATAATAATAATAATTAGAAATGCAAGCAGTTATGACGGGGTCCAAGCCACCGATGCCAGTCACACCCGACACCCTGGGGAGCGCGGGAAAGCGGAACCCAAAGCCTGGCGGTGGGGAGGCAAACGTCAGTAAATGTCGAGAGGTGTGAGCCGCAAGGTCTGCGGTACATTGCCGTTGCAAATATAGTGGTTAACAGTTCATCTCCATGCATATACAGACTACCTTTAACAATTCTCTACAATAAACAAACTTCTTAACCCCCCTGACCACAGGGAACAGCAGAGAGCAATGAGAGAGTGACTGAGAGGGTGGAGGCGGGGAGGCAGGTGTGGTGGTTGAAGGAGTAGGGGAGGTGGTCAAGTTGTCGTAAATGGTGTCATAGGGGCCGATTTATGTTTTCCTCCGTGGGTGCTCACAGGCGCATGTCCTTTAAAAAAAAAATAAAAAAATAGTCAAAAATTGTTTGCATTTCAGAACCTTAGGAAATGGACAGCGGCCGACACAAACACACACGCCTATTAACTCGATAATAAAGCTGTAAAGTAGGCTTTCAACTCAGGACAGCGCCACTTCTCACAAATACAGATAGGATTGGAGATGAAAAGTTTAACTGACACGTAACCGTGATCAGCTTCGTGGGAAATTAAGAATCAATGCCACCGACATAACCAATCACACTATGACAGATGCTCCACTTAGCACCAACTGCAATGTTTAATTTCAAATTAATGTAGCCTACTGGCAGTCTGGCACACGTGGGTGCCCAGTATTTTCCGTGGGTGCTCGAGCTCTGGAGCACCCACAGTATCGGCACCTATGAATGGTGTTGATTTTGGATTGAAAAAGTGAGAGAAAAGAGTTGCATTTGTCCATTGTGAAGGTTGTAGAAACTTTGTCAGGTGGGTTAAGAAGTTTGTTTATTGTAGAAAACCAGGGGAGCACGTGAAAGCAAAAACCAAAACATAACGGTAGGAGGTAAACATCAGTAAATATTGAGAAGTGTGAGCTGCAAGGTCTGTTGTACATTTCCATTGCAAATATTCTATTAACATTGATCTCGATCGTCTACGTTGATTATAGCGCTCCCTAATGGCCGATCCTCGCCAAATTTGGTACAGAGCCTCAGAACGGCATGCCGAACAAGCATCACAAGTTTCGTGTTGATTACATTTATTGTGGCAGAGATATTGCAATCGCAAATTTCCCATTTAAATGCATTGACTTATTGGCCAAAAGAAATAAACGTTGCTTATAGCGCCCCCAAATGCTGATCTTCGCCAAATTTGGTACAGAGCATCGTAGTGGGATGTTGTTGTCTCAAGTTCTTTGCTGATAACATTTAATTTGGCCGAGATATGATATGATATGTGTGTGGTAGGTAGCTAGGAAAATTTGTTTGGTCGTCAAATGCGCATACAACAAAATTATTTAAATAACTTTTGGTCAGGTCCATCTGTAGATGCTTTATACCAGGTTTCGTGCAGATCAGTCGCACGGCCTAGGACGAGTTTGAAAAAGTTGGTTTTGCACATTGCATGATATTGCGGAAAAAAACTTTTAAGCAGAAATGGGCTTGGCCTATATTATGTGATTCAGCCTGATTCAAGGAACACATGGATGTAAGGTTTTCTAATGTGCGATGTGTAATGTGGGAGTTAAAGGCAAAAAAACATTATAGCGCCACCTAGTGGTCTACATGTGTAATTTTTGGTAGGTGTTTTTGATTTTTGTCCATCTACCCTGTAAATTTAAAGTTGTTCACATTAGTGTAAGTGGTGAATCTAGACTTAGGTCCCATAGGCCACGCCCACTTTGACCCCTCAGTACCCCACTCCAGGGTTGGCCTCAGGAGTGGCCCTAGATGGTACCCATCAAATTTTGTAAAAATTGGATGAGTCGTTCATTAGATATAAACTTTTTGTACTTGTAGCGCCCCCTAGTGACCAATTTTCGTAAAATGCGTGGGCAACCTCCAGAGGGTCATGGCAAACAAGAGTCTAAAGTCTGGCGTTGATAGCATTTATTTTGGCCGAGATATGGCAAAGTTGGTGTTTTCATAGTTAGCTACACAAATTTGTTTGTGCATAATATGCGCAATTTTTATCCTATAAAAATTCTTTTAATAATTTTTTGTCAGGTCCATCTGGAGATGCTACCTGTCAAGTTTCGTGCCAATCGGTCGAACGGTCTAGGAGGAGATTGAAAAAGTAGGTTTTTGATAAATCGCAATTTTTCACGCATAAAAGTCTAGGCGGAAATGGAAATCAGGAGATTCAGCTGGATCCAGGGAACGCGTTGATATATGGTTTTTGAATGTCCATTGTATGGTGTGGGAGTTATAGGGTCAAAACCGTTTTTTCTGCTATAGCGCCACCTAGTGGTGGAAGTGGGTCAATTGCCTGAGGTCCTTGCGGAGTTTTGGACCAGTCCTGAAAATGGTAACCCCTCATCATGTACAGTTTAGGCTGTAGTCGGAGTTTTAGGCAGAGAAGAAAAATAATAATATGAATATGGAGGAAAATAATCCTTAGAAAAACAATAGGGTTCCACAGCCCTGCTGCGCGAACGGCGTAGCTTTTGCTACCGTCGGGTTCTTCCAGACTCGGGATTGGACCCCTAATAATAATAATAATAATAATAACTTTATTTGTATAGCACCTTCAAAAACAATAGTTTACAAACTGCTTTGACAGAGGAAACAAAAGCACATACAAATCAATACACATGTATACACATCAAATCAATACACATATCCATACAGTATGTACACATAATTGTAATAGTGAAAAAGGAAAGATGGGGCAGTTTTAAAGGGCAGAAAAAAATCAATATTCAATAAACAAATAATGAATAATGAAATAAATAATGAAATTAAAAGTTTTTAGGGCAAAAAGACAGACAGGATGGACAGAAAAGAGATAAGAAAGACCATCTAAGTCTATAAATGTGTTTTAAGTAGGAGTTAAAAGAAAGAAGTATCACTGTCAGATATGGTCAATGAGCCATACGTGGAGCCCAATCAGGTGTGTGACTAGCCTGCGAGCTAATGCTTGTGCGGACAGGTTGCAGGGCCCCAACTTGTGAGAGAAGTCGGAGACGAAACGGGCTGTCAAAGGCACTTCAGTATCAGCCGACTGAGTGCAGCGAGAAAGAAAGAGCCGAACAATTGAGGGCTGATAAGGAGCAAGGACTCCTCTGACATCTTTATCAGTTCAAACACACTCTCACACTGGGAGCCCAATCTGCTCCATGACTGACTGTAGCCAGGGAAACGCCAAATGTTTAAAAGCTTCATTAAGCAACTCTGTCAGTCCCTGTTACATTGCAGTGTCATGCAGCATTAGTTCAAGAGCAAGGCACTGCTATGTATGCTCTGTACTCTTTATGTGCTGAAATAAACAGAGCAAATATCCATTGATCCTGCACGCGTCCACTTGAGAATGCAGGGCTTGTGCAGTCCTTAACAGACGTTATCTGATGGTTGGCTGTAGCCTTGAAGGATGTCCTGCAGCTTGCTTTTCAGCTTTCTCACAGGGGTTTCCAGAGATTCTTGTCTGGTGCTCAAACATAAAGTTCACTGCTTTTGTAAGCTTGTATTGGGTTGGAAATCTTTTTTGTACTATTTAAAAATGGTACAAAGTGGTAAAGTCAAACTAAATTGCATTTGAAATAAGTGTAAATATCCTTGAAGTTTTATTTATTTTTCTGATCTAGTGTTCTGCAGGGGGGGCGTGGAATTGAGTGGAGTGAAAATATCCTTTTACTGGTAACTTGATTGTTGTAATATCTTTGGGGAAAATAATTCACTTTAATTCCAACAGCTTCACAGCCAGTTAACTAGCTGGGAGGCAGACATTGTTAGCCGTTAGGTCCCATCATTGATTTTAGAACTCGCTACACTTCTTTCTGACTCCGTATGTAACTCCTTGACAACATAAGTAACATTAGCAATGTTAAGATTAAGAGTTTTAAATGTCTGGTCATTTCCTATTACCACAACTGGACCCATGGAAGAAAAGCAGCAAACCTTTTATTTTAAATGTGAGACAAACACAGCCCTGAGTGAGCGGTAGCTGACGGTGACTCAGCACGTCTAGTTTATTAGCAGACGGGAGTAATTAGCCTTACATCCTCCTAAATGTAGAATGCTATAAAGGGACAAATGTCATTGTTGAAAAAGAGGAAAGAAAAAGTTCTTTCTTTTTCAATATACTGGCCCTCACATCTCAGTCAACCACTTGAAAAATAAAAGCAAAGAAAGAAATTCGCCCAACGGAGACTCGAGGTGTTTCTTCTGACTTTAAAATTGAGAAAAACTGGTGCTTTTCAAAGTGGAGTAGGCACCTCGATTTATTGACGAACTGTGGAAGTACTCTTTAATATTCCGCATATATTGAGGGAATGAAAGCAAACCTTCAGTTTAACATGTTGCTGCAACCTGATCTCACAGAATTCCGTGAAATGAACACGGCCCCTTAAGTTAAGGGAAAGGTCGCGGGACAACAACGGGACGGTTGGGAAAAGAAGAAAGCGACAGTTTAGGAAACGTGACACGCGGCAGGCCACGCGGTCTCCTAGGTGAAAGTCCTGTGTTGTTTGACCCATCCACCACCCCAACCAACCTCCCTACGCGGATTTTCAGGCTTTCATACTACTCACTACCGTAGTCGCTCTTAATGCTACATCATCTTCTCACTGACTTTTCATTGGCATTGTTTTCCGTGGTGGCCACATGGAATTTTCACACATTCTGTGCCACCACCACGTAATACGGTGTTAACAGTTTGGGATTATTTCACGGAATTCTGTGAGACCAAGCTGTGTGTGTCCATATATATATATATATATATATATATATATATATATATATATGTATACTTGCATCATAGACAGTTTGCGCCCAAAGAGTTGCACACGATGTCTTGGATGTGATACCACACACTGGTTCTCTAGGAATGCCATTAGTTCTAGTACACAGTCCACATGAGGTTACAGAGTGTCAAATCAATGCAGCAACTCTACAAATATTTGCTTTTGTTTATAAAAATTTTTTGTTTCCACACAAAGTCTCCTCTGCTGGCTTCACACTAGAGTGAATGTGTAGCGGAGGGACTGTGGGAGCTCACACAAAGCTATAGAATCTGTCACACATAAAGTTTTCTTCCTGGTCACAGAGGATATCCTGCCGCAGCTTCATGATTAATGGCTGTTTATGGTTTTATCTCGCTGTGGAGAAATAACTTGGAAGTAGAAAAAAAGACATTTCCCCAGACCATCTAATTCCATCTGGTTCCAGCCATAGTGGTCTGCTATATGATGGGATCAATGCCCAGAAAAAAACAGGGTATCTCTTTTTAAGACATACTGATTAATAACCTGTGTGTGTGTGTGTGTGTGTGTGTGTGTGTGTGTGTGTGTGTGTGTGTGTGTGTGTGTGTGTGTGTGTGTGTGTGTGTTTGTTGTGCTCGCATGGCCATATCATAAGGCTTTTAAAGAGACAGAGAGAGAGAGGATTCTGGGCATTAATCAAACGCTGGTTTGAGTAAAGAAAGAAGCTCTGGGTGTTGGGCAGCTTCAAAGGAAGTGAGCCAAAGCGACAAAGAGTTGTGTCTTACGATAGCACAAATCCTCCAAACTCAGTCCTTTTGTAATGCAATTCATGAAACAGATGGCGTTGAGTTTGGTTTTATCAAGACTGCTCTCCTCTTACTAGTTTCCATCTATTTGTTCCTCTCTTAGCTGTAGGCAGAACTATAATAGAAGAGCAGACCACGACCTGTTTTCCCTCAGGTTCAAAGATGTCCACGCCTCCCTCCCTCTTTTCCAGAGTGTGGAGCAGATACAGGACCTTTGATCTGGTTCAAAGTAGTTACAGGAATACTGCATCAGTGGGGAGCTAAGGAGTGTAAACCTTATAATCAACTTGGAGAGCCCGGTCTACAGTGTATGCCGCACAGTATATTGCACTGTGTAATTCACTGTGTAGTCATCTAGTGCACACCGTCAGAAGAGCTTGACTTAAATGCCAACCCTCTTAATCCTTCCCTCTCTTCTCACGCAGGTGTCAGAGAGGTGCGACTATGTTTTCGTGAATGGCAAGGAGATGAAGGGCAAGGTGAAGATGATGGTGAACTTCACCTACGGGTACCTGGGCGCACAACTGGAGCTCAACGTGTGGATCCCCCGACTCCCCCTCCAGATTGAGGTGTCAGACACGGAGCTGAGCCAGATCAAAGGGTGGAGGGTACCCATCATGGCCACCAGTCAGAGGTACAGCACTGCATGCGTCTGTGTTCCGCTCTCGTATTTAACACACATTTTTAATCTACAGTATGAATCTTCCTCATTAACAGACTCAATGATGAAGTATTGTGTAGCGTATACATAATTTCTCTGAATTAGATTAATCCAGCGAAGTACAAATAATAGGAAGGTATTTGTTTGACTAATTGGACGGACTATATAAGTTGGCTCAGCTTCTACTTTACATTTACTTGGTTTTTCTTTTTGCATAACATTCTGCTCATTTTATCACTTCAATTGTTTTGTGTCATCAGCTGTGTAATTCAAGCACATTTTCCAATTATCCAATGAAACAGCATCAGGGTCATGCTGTAAATTTTAATTTGAGTGGATCCGAGTTAGATTTAAAAATGCACTTGAGTTTTTTCATTCTCCAACAATAGTAATGTGCATATTGGCATCCCACCATGCACATCACACAACACAACAACAACAAACTTATAATAAACCTTTAACATGCTGAACCTCAATGTGACATAGGGCTCTGGCTATTATTTGTATTGCTTTGTTTGATTGTTTAATGCCACATGTGGACCACATGGTCCTATTGAAGGCCCAAGGTCCAGGGCGACAGTTTGCCACTGCATCCCATAAATGCTCACGATCAGAGCCCTTTGTCTACTTTTGCAGCAGCACTAGTTTCATTTAAAAGGCCTTTATTCCAGGTGATGTATTCAATCTCAATCATGGTAGCCTGAGATAAGATAATGATGAGACGTGTGACTGAACACCACTCCACCTGTCTCCTGCCGACAGTTCTTTGGCCGATAGCAAAATGGCTGACCTGTGCAATACATCTTTCAGTCATTAACGACTACCTTAAGGTGGCCTGCCATTTTGCGTTTTAGTTGTCAGTAGAACAGCACATTATTAGAGCTGCCTGGAGGTCAGACCTCTCCCCTGGGGCTTCTGCAACTGTTGAAATCCATCAATTGATGGAGCAGCTATCAGCCTACCTGCAGTAATTACTTCTGGAAATGCGATGAGGTTGGACTCGGACTTCCAGAATAAGAGGGGAGCAGGGATAATTAGAGTAGCCACACTGGTGCGTTGGGGTCCACACACCAGTGTGGCTACTCTAATTATCCCTGCTCTCCTCTTCTGAGTGACAGAGGTACAGCATTCGACAAAAGCCACGGCTTGTCCAGGACGTTGCTTCCCCAGCTGTGCACTGGTATGCCTTTATCAGCGGGGACAACAGAGTTGTGTTGTCATTGTTGACACCGGCACCGCTGCTGATGGGCAGCAGAGAGCTTTTTTCCTTCCTGTCTTACACCCGCCTCTGTTTATCAGCAGATAACAGGCGTGGCTGTGCAAGTATACCAGGTGAGAATGGGCATCCGTCCACTGCCCATAAGCTCGAAAAGAACTGAGCCACTGGGCGACAATAGCAAGTGGCGGGACCTTCCTCTATCAACCAGGCTGGCAAGTTGGGGACCACACTGCCTGGGGAGGGGGTGGGGGAGGGGAGAGAGAGAAATGAGAGATAAAGAGATATCAGGCCTGCAGGCTGGATAGTTGCAAAAGCCTCCTCACACAGTTTTTGACTGGCACTTCCTGTATGGCTCACCTCTTCCCTCCCTAAGCCCTGTCAAAACAGGGACAAGAAAAGCCTTTGCAGACAGAAATCCTAAATGTAGGCGTAGCACTCAGGCATGCACCACTCCTTTAACGTGTCTTTCAAGATATGTATATTAGAGATTCCTTTTTTCCCTCTTGTATCATAGCGGTTTTCAAAAATCTCTTGCAGTTACCTTTTAATACTCAATTTTGAATGTTGTTTTTGTACTGAGTCGGCTGAAACTGTGTGTACCGAGTGTTCTCTTTGTACGGTAAAACAAACTTGAATTCCCTACAAAACTGAAAAAAACTGTAGAGCGTTGTCAGAATAGAGCTGTATCTGCAGCACTGCCTATTGACCTTAGTCATGTTACTGTAGCAGAAAATAAAATGAAGGGAAATGTGAAAACAAATACAGCACACGATCCACGACGCACAACAAAAATAAGCATGACACACACACACACACACACACACATTAATATGCAGCATCTCCTGTGAAGTCAGAAGTGAGCTTGAAAGTGAATGAGGCGGAAAGAAAAATTGCTTTGTGAAGCAGGTTGTTCTCTGCGCTGAGTGTGATTTGTTTATTAGATTAACCTTAGATTGGATTTTGAGATGGTTGCATAAGCACTGGCATATTAGATTTATACCGGAGCTAAAATGCTTGGACTTCACCATCAGCTTGTTTACTGCTGAATCCTTTACATCTAACTAACACCTGCATGTATAAATGTCCTTATGGCTATACAGTGTAAACGCTGATTCGGTTATGTCAGTACAAACTCACGTAACATCACTGCCATGTGTCAACTCATTGGCCATGAATGTCAAATAACAAATTGTGTTTACGCTCAAAAACGCTCACAATATGATTCAAAAGGATTTAACCAAAGCAGTCAGCAGTGAGAAACTTTCAATTACTGCCGTTGGAATCATTGGCAGATGGTTTCCTCCTCTGCTTATAATATGTAAATGAATGGGGAGAGAGTGGAGAGACAGGGATGTATGAAAGGAGAAGAGAAATGTTAAAGAAAAAAATGTAATACAAAATGGATTTTTAAACACAAATTCATGAGTCACCAACCTTGTTAGTCAGGTGGAACGAAGGATGTATCTGAGGAAGTGCTACATTTTATGCAGAAGGTCGTTCTTTTGTTTATATGTGAATTCGAAGGCTGGCCTTTAGTTAGCCATTGTGGACTGAGGTAACCCAGGGAGGAAGCTCCATGCATTTCATAAGATAAAGATATTATTGACCAGAAGGACTCAAATAACCCCATCCTCGCCGGGGAGCTTGGTGCAGTGATCCATTTCTTTGTGGAAAATGACTAGACAAAATCACAAGTGGAGGCATTAGCATTCATGAATATGCATTAAATGTGTCATCTAGAGTCTGCTTAGGCACAACTGATCTGCTATTTTAATCTAGTGTAACAAGCGTTCCTAAAATAGAAAATGAAACATTTAATGGAACACGCCGACTTATTGGGACTTTAGCTTATTCACCGTAACCCCCAGAGTTAGATAAGTCCATACATACCCTTCTCATCTCCGTGCGTGCTGTAACGCTGTATGACGCCCCCAGCATTAGCTTAGCCTAGCACAGATCATGCAGGTAACTGGTTCCAACTAGCCGACTGCTCCGAATAAGTGACAAAATAACGCAAACATGTTCCTATTTACATGTTATGATTTGTATAGTCACAGGGTGTACAAAAATGCCATGATCACCAGTCGCTACTAACTAGCTAGTCACATTGGTTTTGTTGACGGAAGTAACTGTGCTTTTCGGTGTTGCGCTAATCACTCCGCCCAAGTAGCAGTGCTTCCACTTTCTGAGAATATAGTTTCCACTTAGTATACGGTTAGAATATGGCTGTGTCTCATGTGACCTTATTATTTGTACACCCTGTGACTATACAAATAACAACATGTAAATAGGAACATGTTGGCGTTATTTTGTCACTTATTCGGAGCAGTTGGCTAGTTGGAACCAGTTACCTCCAGGATCTGTGCTAGGCTAAGCTAATGCTGGGGGCGTCAGACAGCGTTACAGCACGCACGGAGATGAGAAGGGTATGTATGGACTTATCTAACTCTGGGGGTAACAGTGAATAAGCTAAAGTCCCAAAAAGTCGGCATGTTCCTTTAAAATACAATTCAAAATGCAAAACAGACATTCATCCAAGTCTGGTATAGTCTTCCTGTAGTCTCCTCTTAAAACTACAATAAATCTAACCGTGTTCTTACTGTAATCATGAAGTTGAATTTCTTTCCGTTCCCATCTGGACCACGTTGATCTGGTGCCGAATCTGATCCTCCAGCAACCCTGACCCCTTGACAGCTCGCCCATGCTAGCATTAGTATCAAAAGATAAAGATTTTGCCAATCAACATTTTACTATTAGTAATGGGATCCTACATGGTCACACTATTTTCTGCTTATTTCACATTTGAGATTCCTGTTTTACTTTTCTCTCTTGGCTGTTCTCACTGGTTTGAAAGGGGCGGGACTTAGTTAGAAACATATTTCTGTGCACCAATTAGCATTTCATATTTGAATCAAAATCTGATGAATGGGTTGTTTGGTCACTGTTTCTGATCAAACCACACTCACACAGTCCTGATTATCTGTGTTTATTTTAAATTTGATTGTTGCTTATTCAGACATGAATATTGAATGTTATAGAGCAATACGATATGAAGTTGTCGGGCTTACACGACACAATAATAGTAGTATAAGTGTGTCCGAAACACATTTACGGTTTGAATCGGAGATGTTGTCTCATGGCTGGATCACTTCTTACTTAAAATATCTACAGTGAAATCCTTTTCTCTGTCATTCAGTTGCATGTGAAATCTGTCCAGCCAGCGGTTGTAAGCCCTTAACTCCAAATCTCACTGTACTCTCGGCTTTTCTCTGGTGCGTGCAGCTAACATCTTTATTCCTGCGGCGTCGCATGCAGCCAGATTTCTCAGGGGATTCAGACAGAAAAGAGACCAGCAGAGCGGATATTCGCGAGAAAAACAGTTTAAGAGATTAATTTATTTTCTTCTCCCCTTCATCATGATCGCAACCTTTGCTCGTGTGGGTGTGGGTTCCTGTTTGAAAGTGTCCCAACTGTGCCCCAATGTAAGGCTGAAGAGCTGTAACAGCATTTATATTCTCCCAGATCAACCGTTCAAACATTGCTTTCTCAACATCTTATCGTGCTTCATCTGTTGTTTGTTGAAGCAAAAGTTATGGGCAAAATCTAATGATATTGAAGCTGTATTGTTACCATTTAAACCCAGTTTGTCATACTCAAGGCAATTTTCCTGGTGTGAAAGAGCTGAGCCTCTGTTGGCTGATTTGTTGCCTAAAGTAATCAAATTAGATTTGCTAGCAACAGAGCAATAAGGGAAGCTATTAAGTAAAGCAGTAAGGAGGTGTATGCACATTCACAACCCTTGACCAGGTGCTCCGCAATGATGAAGGAAAGATAGCGAGAAAAAAAAATGATAGCCATACGCTGGAGTGATTCTCCCTTAGTGGTTTAATCCACAACATTGCATAGTTACTTGATGTCCATCGGCTAAACATCCGTGTGTGTGTGTGTGTGTGTGTGTGTGTGTGTGTGTGTGTGTGTGTGTGTGTGTGTGTGTGTGTGTGTGTGTGTGTGTGTGTGTGTGTTCTTGTTTAACTATATCCGTGGGGTCCAAAAACCGGGAATACAGTATATTTGTAGGGTCCCGACAGCTTTGTGGGGTCAAAATGCTGGACCCCACAAGGTTAAAGGGCTGTTTGAGGGTTAAGACTTGGTTTTAGGATTAGGGTTAGAATTAGGTTATGGTTAGGGTGAGGGTAAGGGTTAAGGTTAGGCATTTAGTTGTAATGGTTAAGGTTAGGGTAAGGGGCTAGGGAATGCATTATGTCAATGATGGGTCCCCACAAAGATAGTGAGACGCACTATGTGTGTGTGTGTGTGTGTGTGTGTGTGTGTGTGCGTGTGCATACGCTTTCTCTTCTATTAAAGTGCTCATATTATGCTTTTTGGCTTTTCCCTTTCCTTTATTGTGTTATATATCTTTTTGTGCATGTTATAGGTTTACAATGTGAAAAAGCCCAAAGTCCACCCCAAAGGGACTTACCATCTCCAACAGAGAACACTGTTCACAAACTGCTCCAAACAGCTCTATTGTAGTCCAGCCTCCGTCACTTTGTAACACACGTTAAAATGCTCGCCTAGCTGCTAGCGTGGCATGCCCTCATACTCTGCTTCTGACTGGCTAGTAGTCCTTACCTAGCTACTGCGCATGTGCGAATCCCAACAAAGATGGAATAGAAGTGAGATGTCTCACTCTGTAGCTAAAACAGAGCTCAACACACAGGGTGAAAAGAGGAGCTGCAGCAATGTGCAATACAACAAAAATATGGTGTTTTTTAAGATCTAAACCACATAAACCTATTCTGGTACAACCTCTAAATACAATTATGAACCTGAAAATGCGTGTAATATGATCACTTTAAAGGTGCAATATGTAATACTGACAGCTAGTGTTTAAAGTGCCCATATTATGAAAAAAACACTTTTTCTGGGATTTGGGGTGTTATTTTGTGTCTCTGGTGCTTCCACACGCATACAAACTTGGAAAAAAAAACATCCATGCTGTTTTGAGTGAGATACAGGTTTCTGAATGTATCCTGCCTTCAGTCTCCGGGTGAGCTGTTCAAAATCTGCACGGCTTTCTACGTCACTAAACGAGGGGTCTAGAGGGCTAACCATTAGCATGCTAGCATGCTAGCTCGTTCTCAATGGCAAAACACTGCTACAACACACACAAATTCACCCTAATCTACAAAATAAATTGTATAGAACTACTTACATGTCCCTGTTCTGCAGGTATTCCACGCAAAGTTGGAAGTGTGCCCTCGTTTAGAAGAAGTCTCCCAGCTAATCCTGCCTTGTACAGGCCGAAGTTGGAGAAACAGCTAGCTAGCTCATGTAATCCTTACCTAGCTACTGGCATATGCGACTGACAACAAAGATGTTACAGAAGTTGAGAGGTCTCACTCTGTAGCTAAAACAGAGACCTGAACACAGTGTGAAAAGAAATTCAAAATACTGGAGAGAGTCCTCCCCAGACTCAGAGTTGGTTCACTCACATTGGTTGCCAGGCTGAGCATCCAACAATGTTGCTAGATGCTTGTCTCACATAGCCAGATATTACTCCACAGCACAGCCGAGTAGCTAACGTTAGATGCTGGCTATATTGACAGTCATAAAAGCCTGTGCTCTGGAGCTCTGTACCCAACTGACAGACACACTTTTTCGGGTTGGAATTACAGTAGGAACTGCTAAAAAAAATCCACAACCTCGCCGGGTAGAATCTATCTCTGTTGATCCTGTTTGTTTGTTTGTTTGCTGCTTTCATGGCTGTACTAACGTTACAGCTGTAGCGTGCTGGGTTTAAGTTTTTACAGTTATATCTGGCAACCCGGCCTGGTTGTCAAACTGGCAGTTGATAACAACGCACAGGCCAAAACACAAACAGAAATTCCATCACGGAACGGAAATTTCAAAAGGAGAAAATACTGGCATTAGCATTATTGTCAGAAAAGATAGTATTTCAACTTAGCATGTTTCCTTAATATCTCATTATGCATTTGGGGTCATTTTTGGATTTATTACAGTAAATATATTACATATTGGACCTTTAAGTATACTAAATGTATTTACTTTTGTTGTGACTATGTTACATTCCATTCTGTGGAAACTCTGAAAAAAGCTTCTCTCATCTGTTTTAATTAGTGTCATAAATTGTTACACACATAAATTGATTTCCTTCCTTAAGATGTATCTGCGTGAACCTACCTCGAACCAATCCTCCTTTCTTATCTACTGTACTCGCACATCATCAAAGTGAATGGAGCGATTGATAGAAAATGTATATATTCTTGTGTGTCTCATTAAACCTCTAGAACATGGTGAACTGAACACTGCTTTGTGTCACTTTGTTCTCAAAGCGCTCGCAACTGCTTTCAGAATCAACTCACAGAGTAGATCATAGCATACAACAAGTACATATAATTACATTATTTAATGTGATAAAGCTTTGATACAGGTGAACTTTCTATAATGTTTTAATCAAAGTAGCATGCATAATAAAGAAGACTAAGAGTCTACAGCAATGCTCAAAGTGATAATGCTAAAATGCACATTTGTAGCAGGTATAATAATTTCCATGTTCACCTTCTCAGTTTAGCATGTTTAGCATGTGCTGAGATTTGATAATAAGCACTAAACACATAGCACAGCTGAGGCTGATGTGGATGTCATTAGTTTTGCAGGTACTGGGCAAATAAAAAATGTACTTGTAGTAGTGCTAGATGAAAAGTCAGAGGATCACCAACATCATCTGGATTTATCCTATGGGGACCATGAATGTCTGCACTAAAGTGTCTTGGAAATCCATCTGCAATCCCATCTCTAGAGCCACACACATTTAAAAGAATATTCAAGTTGCCTTTAGTTTGCACATCTGATTTATTTTTGTATTGCCAGGTCCACACGGGACAGCGAGGACGAGGATGATGAAGACAGACGAGGACGAAGCTGCACCCTGCAGTACCAGCATGCCATTGTCAGAGTCCTGACCCATTTTGTAGCTGAGTCAGCTGATCCTCGAGGCCAGACCAGCTTCATGCTGGGCACTGATTGGCAGGTGGACATCACAGAGCTGGTGTGGGACTTCCTGAAGGTAGAGGACCCCCAGATTGCACGGCTCCTGGACAGGAAGATACTGGTGGGACTTGACATGGGGATGACCACTATCCAGGTAGGCCATGAGTTAGCTTTAAAGGGGAACTGCATACCAGTTTCATGTGTAGCATTCAGAAATGTCACAGGTACAGTTAAAGAATAATTACTGTTTATTACAGCTAGGATCTTATTTTCATAACTTTGGACTAGGTCTGGGCAATATACGGATATTATATCTATAGATAAGGCTAGATATCGTCTTAAATTTTGGATATTGTAATATCGTAATATGACACAAGTGTTGTCTTTTCCTGGTCTTTTCTTGATAGTAATAATGATATGATAGCTAAAACTACGAAAATAAGATAACATTTTAGAAACTGCAAACGATTAAAACAGTTCTGTCAATCAACTAAGTGTTTAATTGGCTAATCATTTCAGCTGCACTTGTAGGCCTGTATATTGTTGGGTAGTTTAAATTTATAATAAAACATAGTATTTGCATGTGTTTTGTGTGCAAAAATCTTAATTTGTAAAGTCACTAGTACCTAAAGCTGTCAGATGAATGTAGTGGAGTAAAAAGTACAATATTTCCCTCTGAAATGTAGCGGAGTAGAAGTAGAAAGTAGCATGAAAAGAAAAAATTCAAGTAAAGTACAAGATCCTCAAATTTGTACTTAAGTACAGTACTTGAGTAAATGTACTTAGTTACATTCCACCACTGAGTGCTAGTCATTTTAACATTCCAATTATGTGTGTACTTTCCAAATTAAGACCAGGATTCCCATGAATCCTGTTGCTTCCTGTCTCAAAGAAGATCTATCAACTTGTCCTTCTCCCAATCAATGCTTTGTGAAAAGAAGGAGGAGAATCTGGAAATAGCTCCTGCTAACAGTGAATATTCACTCTTGCACACTCAATCTACCATCTGCCATTGCGAGAATCTCTTAAAGCTTGTCACATTTGTGCTGGAATATCAGTGGCTGCTTCTTCCTATTTCTCCCAAAGTCTGATGATGTGGGCACTTGAGGCTGCCAATGTTCTTGGCAAAGGTCTGTTTTAGTAATTACAGAATACAATATATCTCAAAAGTAATGCGCCGGTAATGATTTCATTGGTCTTTGGTGTTTTTTTGCCCACAACGTCTCCTTCCAGGCAACGCGGCAATGGTTATGTTTAGGGTTAAGGTTAGGTTTAGCTGCCTGGAAGGCGCCGTTGGAGGCAAAAAACACCATCGAGCGATTTCATTACTGTTAAAGTATCATCAAATTGGGATCATTCAAATTATTTGAAATATGATATTAAACAAAATATATGAACACCAGATGTATTTGTGTGCTGTCAACACAGACACATGCTAATATATAATATACTGTAGGAACATGAACATATGGTTTATTCCAGGGACAATAACAGATGTCACCGTCGCTGCTGCGGTTTGACTAGTACCTCCTTTTGTCTGGTGCACACAGGTGCTTACCAGTGTGTACAGCGGGCTCTCAGCAGTGAGTGGGTCCTCCCCCTCAGCCCTTTGATTTGTCATGCTTTTCTGGCTAACTGGATGAATATGAGACTCCTACTGGCATCTGTGTGATTGGAATCTGCTCCCTGGCGTCGAGGACTCATCTGTCTGCCTGTGTGCAGGCGTGTATTCACCTTTTGCGGAAACATCCACGCTCTCACACGAAGCACTAACTGGAAAACATGACGAGCGCAAAGGTCTGACAGCTGTTGGCTACCTGTGCCACGTGCCACACAGACTGATGCACAAGGAGACGTCTATAAAGCATGGGCGATTTTACTTTTGCACTATATCCGTGTCACAGTCTCATTAGGGGCTGAGCCCCCCCTAAAGGTCGGATCCTAGAATCACCCCTGCTATAAAGATATGCATGCAGGAAGACTTCAAATAACTTAAATCACGGCTCTCTCTTCCTAAATCAAATCAGCTGTTTTTAGAGGCGTTCACCTTTCAGTTAAACCAATCAGAATTGGCCATGAACGTCAAGGGCCAATCACAGCATTACAACCCTGCTTTAAATCTGTTTCTCTCCATGCTGCTGTCAGCTGTCATTTCAGACAAAGTGTGCAACCCTCCTCCTCCCCTTCCACCTCCAGTCATCATCACCCGCGGTGCCCTGGGTTTCCATCCAGCAGAACGCTCCGTCGACTCCTTCGGTCTGGTCTTCGGGCTCCTTCGCCGCCACCACCGGTGTTCAGACTGCATCAGTCTTGGCTTCTCTACCCCTTTAAAAACTATTTTATAACGATGGAGTCTAATCTCCAAAGACTCTGTACATTTCATATTATGCATATGTACAATAAATCTTTGCATATCTGCAACAAAGTCTCTCCTGATTGAAATACCACACATGGCATTCATCATCAGTACAGTTAGACTTCCTGTTTCTGAATTGGGGTTAAAGTGTTCCTTTCCTCTGGATCAATCAAAGGGAATGGATTCTTACCTGCAGGAGTTACTGGGCTTGGATGGCAGCCAAGTCCAGTTGTTGTTTGATCTACACAGCCTTAGTAAAGAGATAAAAAGTAGGTTTTGCATATTGCGCAGGGGCTTGTGAGCTTTTTATGTTAGATGAAACATTCGGGAAGACATTTTCTTAAATCACCTGTAACTAATAATAATCCGCTTTTTTTCCTGTGTCTGTGACATCTTCACTACTAAGTGCTCATTGATGTGATGTTTTTGCATTCCACCTGTCAGGAATCCCTTGTCAATCAAGCGGTGTGACCAGTGTTGACTTTTTTCTGCTTGTTTCTCATCAATTTTCTGTTGATGAAGTTTCTGTAGGTATTAGTCCTCCTTTTCTCAGTTCAGCTTCGGTTGCTGTCGCTGCTGATTTCTCCTGGGAAAGACCTCCCCAACCCTGGGTGTTTAGAGCAGGAAATATAAAAAAGCTTTCATGAACAGGTTATACAATAGGTTGAGTCACTATTGCAGAGTAGCACAGCTGTAATTGATCGTACCAGAATGTCACAGGTTATTGCTCGACTATTTCAGGGGGAATGTTGTGGGAATTTGTTCTTCATCTTTTCCTTTTAAAATTCCTTTAATGCCACTGTCTGTCATCTTTTTCTTCTCTTTCCTGTCTTCACTGTCTCTTGCACCTCCTAGGTGTTGTCTCCTTTGTCAGACTCAATCCTGGCAGAGAAGACTATCACAGTGGTGGATGACAAAGTGACCATCACAGAGTTGGGGGTCCAGCTGGTGACGGGCCTCTCTATGAGCCTGCAGCTCAGTCCCGGAAGCAACAGAGCCATCCTGGCTACCACCACCACGCAGGAGATTCTGCAGAGCCCCAAGCAGGTCAGGATGCTTCAACAATTAGTTGATTAATCGAGTCATCCATCGACAGAAATCTAATCACCGACTTTTTGGATGTTTGATTAATCAATTTAGTCATCGTTTTTAGTCACACTTGCTGGTTCCAGCTTCTGAAATGTGATGATTTTCTGCTTTTTTTTTGTCATATCTGATAATAAACTGAATATCTGTATAGTCTGGGGTGTTACTCAAATAGAACAAGCAATTTGATCATCACCTTCAGATCACTTTAGGCTGCATTTTTCACCATTGTTTTTGTCATTTTATATACCAAATGATTAATGGATTAATTGAGGAGATAATCAGCAGGTTAATGGATAGTGAATATAATTGCTGCAGCCCTGTATATAAGAGACCTGAAGTAAAGTTTGATATAAACATTAAGCAGACTGTAAACTGAGTCTCTACTAGCCACCACGGTTGAATACAAAGCCTCTAATCTAATATCTTAAAAACAAGGCCAGTGGTTATTTGCAAACACTATTTAGCCAGGTCTGATTAAGACAGATAATGATGATAATGAGTTTTACTAATTAATTATTATCTCCTAGCATATATAATTATTCCTCAATAGTTTGATGGTCATTTAATGAAAGACAGATATTTATATTATCTACTGAAGCCAAAGAAAAAAAATGTGCATTCTGCGGCTTTGATTACCATGCTTTTCAAAACAAAAGACTTCCTTCCCGATTTCATTTCACACCCTCAAGGTCCTTGAATGAGCAATGTTCCAATCAAAGAAAGCCATGAGTGTGCATGTGCTCGTGTACAATTGTCTATTTGTTTGTTCCACACCATCCCTAACCCTCTTAACTCCCAAGGCCTGAAAGCAAGAGTGTGACAGAATGTGTTTCCTTGGGCAGCTAATGGAAACGGGAGCTTAATCTCAGAGCATGCAAAAGCAACACCACGGCTTCCGCTCTAAAATATGACTTACAGCCCAAACTTTCATATTTTGCTTCCCTTACTCATGTGCCCTGCCTATTGTCATTGTGGCCCCTTTGATCTGCCATCAAGCCCCCTCGCAAGTTCTCTGGAATGCTCCTTTACATTCCTCACCTCCCTCCCACCCCCTCTTCCTCCAAGGAAGGAAGGATGGGAAGGCCATTGTCTACACTATCTCCCCACGCAAACTGTGAAGATAAGCAGGCAGCGCTGCACTGTAAGTCCTCTGGTGTCAGTAATTAGGGAGCGTTGACAAACCGCTGCGGGGATCTACTTGTGTGCCTTTGGGGATTTGTCCTTAGGCAACATTAAAAGGCAAATTTGGAAATTAAAGTAGGAGAAGGCATAAGATGCCTATGTATGGCAAATCCTCACTCGCATGAACAATGTTTTATGTTACTATTTGATCTTTTCCGCCTATCTTTTAATCTATATCCCCTCTTAGTTTAGAGAGTAGCCGCTGAGATAGCAGAACCACGCGACTTACTAAGCTTGTACTGGACTTACAATGTTTTCCACAATTAGAAAGCTCTATAAATATTGTTAGTGGATGTGGTGCATTGACAAAAGGAATCTTAAATGCAAATAATCATTGTGTGTCTCATGTTTACCAATTCACTGCACTCCTGAGAGTAAAGGCCCGGACACACTGAGCCGATAATCGGCCATTGGACAGTCTGGCGAGGTCAGTGACTCGAGTCTGTTCGGTGTGTTCCGTGCCGTCGTCCGTCCGAGGGGCCGTCAGCCTTCATTTTGGCCAATTTAACATGTATAACCGGCGGGGCAGGCACTGCCGGCAGTCAGACTCAAATGACCCATCTGATTGGTGGAGTGCTAACCCGGAAACGGGGAGTGGAATGAGCGTGACTAGAGTCTCTCAAAATCTGACGAAAATCTTTTAAACTGACCTTTGTCGATCTGAAATGAAAACAGATTCAGCAACTGCATGGCCTATTTCTCGCTCAAAATGTTTTCAGAAACACGTTTCGGTGAACTATTTTAGTACAATATGAGATCGTATTCTGAACCAAGCTGCGACAGTCCCACGTGACGGGTTCGTCCAATCAGCTGCCGGTTTTCATTTTTGGGCGACAATACAGATTAGCGCCGCCTGCTGTTATGAAGACGTATTACGTCTTGTCTCTTCAGTGTGTTCTGAGGCATTTTTTTGACAAACTCGGGGAGACTGATCAGTCCAACTGCCTTTTCTGCCGACGGTTGGCCGTCTGGTTGGTGTGTAAGCAGCTTTAAAGCCTGTGGCAACAAGCAATGGCATCTTACAGAGTACCTGAACAACATCTGTTTAAAGCTCTAACTACCCAACAAAGACGCCTTGCAATTTCATAATAATTTCCCCGCTAATACAATGAAAGCAATGTGATCTGAAATTTTTTCCATGAAATGAGGCTAGATGCAGTATTTCTCCGCTATTATTTCCATTTCTTTGTTAATACAAAAGCACAACATGTTGTCTATGTGTCACTGCCTACTTATTTTCTCTCTCTCTCTCTCTCTCTCTCTCTCTCTCTCTCTTTGCATATTGTTGTTTGTGTGTGTTCTCACAGGAGGCCTTGATCAGCGCCTGGCTACAGTTCAGCGACGGCTCTGTGGCTCCTCTAGACCTGTATAATCCCGACTTTTTTGTCCTGACGGCCACCTCCCTAGATGAGGAAATAGTAACAGTGCAGCAGAACCCCTCGTGGAAATGGCCTGTCATTGTGACGGAGGCAGAGGGCCAAGGCCTGCTGGTCAGGGTGGAAATGACTGTTTGCGAGGTCTGCCAGAAGTTCAAGCGCCGCAGCATCCTGGCGGCGGGGAACTGTAACGTCAGGGTGAAGTTTGGTCACAGTGACAGCTCAAGGGGAGGGATCAGCGACTACGGCCCTGAGGGAGACGATATGGAGAACAAAGGCAGGCTCTCCCCATCCCAGGACAAGACCGGCCCAGACACCCACTACTATGGCAGCTCCATCTCTGACATGGAGGATGGGGTGTTAAGGAGAGCCACCACCACTAGAAGCGCAATAATGCGCAGACCCAATGGGGATAAACTCTCCGATGATGGGAATCAGAACATGCCGGTTGACTTTGCTGACTTCCCTGCACAAGTGGACCTCCCCCGTGGCCGCAATATGGACGACGACCTCATTCAGACAGCTCGCGGGCTCACTGACCTGGAGATCGGCATGTACGCCCTGCTGGGGGTCTTCTGTCTTGCCATCCTCGTCTTTCTCATCAACTGCATCTCCTATACCCTGAAATACCGCCACAAGGAGCTCTCGATCGAGGGCCAGGAAAACCTGAACCACGCCCACGATTGGGTGTGGTTGGGGAACGAGGCAGAGCTGCTGGAGAGCCAAATTAGCCTGTCGCCGCAGCAGGAGGAACATACCTCCATGATGGATTCGAGCAGCGGGCTCGAGGAAGGCAGCCACTTGCTGAACGGAGGCTCTGCCCAGAAGAACGTGCAGGGCCAAGTGCACCGGGCGGCAGACACAGGGTGCATAGCCAAGGACAGCAAAGGAGACTCCCCCACCACCAAGAGGAAGCGGGTCAAGTTTACCACGTTCACCACCATCCCCTCGGACAGTAGCTACCCCACTGTTAACACACTGACAGGAAGCCACAGCCAGGACATTAAGTGGGTGTGCCAAGACGTGGAGCTGGGAGACTCCAAGGAGCTGCGCAATTACATGGAAAGGTTAAATGACAGTGCTTTAAAAGAGGTGGCATAATGTACTGTGTGCCCTTGTAACAAACTCACCCTTATGCCTTTCAGAGGAAAGTGGGTCTGAACAGAAAACCGGACCTGGAAATTGACTTAAGAATCACCCCAAACTGCCAAAGGGTCATTAAATGAAAGAGGATTGTTATGATTCCACAAGTGACTGATGATGAATCACTCATGAAAGAAATGTCAATAACTGAGGACGTCAGGTGGTTCTTTTTTTTTCATTTGTTAATCAGATGATTAGCTTTTTATCATAATTTTATTACTGCAGAGTTTAGATAGAATGAACCCGGGACTGATCTGCAGCGACTATGTGTAACGTGTAGATTTTAAAACGAACAGTAACACAACTAGATAGATGTTCCGAATGTGAGTGTACATTAAATGGTTTTGGGAAGTTTTGTAACATTTTGGATATTAATTTCTTACGCCAGATCCTTATTCTGTGGAAGAGTTCTGGAAAGGCCAAAGTAGCAACGGGCAATGTTTGCATGTCGATGAAAAAAAAAAAAAAGGCACAACTCAACGGTTGATTCTCATCCTCCTTAACATGGCAGAAGACCTGTTATGTATATACCGAACAGTCTCCAAAGCATTGTATTGTTGCTCTGTACATTGTATTTTCATAACATTTAAGAAATACACAACAATGTCAAGGGCGTCTATCAGCTTTTATTGACCGCAGCATCATAAGGCCATTCATTTCTCAAGTCCTAAGGACAGCTGAGAAATATGTTTGAGGAGAGGGGAACCAATTACACATTCATCCTTGTATCAAGAGTATTCCATGCGATGTAATTTACCCACAAGCCACAACACAATCTGCTCTACTTTAATGCTGGTGTCAATTAATACTCTCATCTCATGTATTAGAACTCAGTACCCTAACATGACAGTCAGTGTATCCATGTAAGGGGCTTTTAACCTAAATGGCTGGACTGCATGGTAATGTGACATTTCCTACTGCCAGCCCCAAGTTTAACGTTTTGTCAGCTTTAAAGGAAATGCCAATTAAGGTCTCGTTAACCTCTGTCCCATGGCGTCTGGGAAAAGCATACTGATGGACAAACTAGGGATGAAATGTGCTCTCCATCTCTCGGGCGGAGTGTGGATACAAAGAGGGATAATTACAGGCAAGGTGGGAAGTGTTTTCTTTGTGGAAATGGATCTTTTATTATTCAGATAATTGCACAAATAATAATCACCCTAAACGTGCTAAACAAAGGTAGGTCAGTGAATGTTATTACCATCACAGTGGTGTTGACTGATTGCGTTTTTTCTTTTTTTTCCATTATTATTTTCCATCAAGCAGAGAAATGTTCACATTATGTTAACTGTTGCTGCAGTGTGGATCAGATTATTAATCAGCAACGTTCACAGTATTAGCTTGGAAGAAAGGAGGTGAGACACTCAGACGGTAGCACTACCTTGAGTGTAATTAGGGGATGCCATTTAGTTTGGCTCAGTTATGTCAACAGTCAGCACTGGAGCCCTTCCAGACACCTGTAAAAAAAGTTTAGTGGCCTTTCTACTTCTATTTAATTAGTTCAAGTAGCTTGTAACTGATTCTGTTTTTTACTTATGTGGTGCTGCTGTTGATCCACTGCATGCTGATCCAGGACACCGACTTAACTCAACAAAAAATAATATGGATATCAAAGAGAAAGATAACAAGCCATGATAGGTATTAAAATAATTAAATGGGGAGTTCTGCATTTTAGGAAATAAGCTTATTTGTCTTCATGATGAGATAGCTGTAGATGAGAGTTAATGAGATTGATACCCCTCACTTTACTGTACAATAAATATGAAGCTACAACCAGCAGACGATTAGCTTAGCATAAAGACTGCAAACAAGGGGAAATAGCTAGCCTGGCTCTGTCCAAGGTAAAAAAAAAATAAATAAAAAAAAAATCAGCCTCTCAGTATCTCTAAAAACGTACCAATTAATACTTTATATCTTGTTTATTTGAACTGTACAAAAGCCAAAGCGTAAAAAGGATTTACATTACGTGTTGGACTAATTCCTGGTTGGCGTGGTTACTTCCTGGAATCTCAAAATATAACATGTTAATCAGTGAGTTTTACAGGCGCTGGTAGGTGTATTTGAACATTTGAACAGAGCCAGGCTAGCTGTTTCCTCTTTTCCAGTCTATGTGCTAACATGAGCTAACCGGCTGCTCCTGCTAGCTTCATATGTAGCATAGAAACCTGAGCGTGGTATCACCATAGACAGTAAAAGAAAATGGACAAAGTGACGTCGTTGTTTTCAACGGAGACCAGTGAAGTTTATTAGAAGCACTTTTCTGGTGAGGGCTGAGCGTTACTGCGCAGCCTCAAACTGCTTGACTACGTAGGTTTGACGTGAGCAACCTGTCTGAAAGTTGGAAGTCTTATGGTAGCTGTGCCAAGAGAAATCTCAATCATTCCGAATCTTGCAGAGACGGAGAGCATAGGTATATGTAAGGAGATAGGCACAGGCTAATTATTGCTAACTAAAATGCTAGTTAACATTAGTAATTAAACTTAAACAGATAATGTAAGTCAAAACTGCCTGCAAGCTTCTCCTGTACTGTTCGGTAATTCCTCTACTATGCGACAGTAAGTCGCGTGGTTATGACACAATCGTTAGCCTATTTTTACAAAAACATAATTTGCTATGGAGCCATAATGTGAGGTACAAGGTAATGGAGCCTTTTATACATTGTCGTGTTTCTTTAGAAATAAACAATGGACAAATAAAGTCTTTAAACGCTTCAGATGTAAAGTTATTCGCTGTCAAAGTGACGTCAAAATGAATGGCAGTCAATGGGATGCTAACGGCAGGTGAGTGCTAGGTAGCATCAAAATGGCGCCATAGGAGGTACGCTTTGTGGAAGCTGGCTTACCCCCTTGGGTATCACCCATCTCATCGAACTCAGGGTGAGAAAACACAGAAGCGTATTTACAAAAGGTGTTCGAATATTTATATTTTTTAAAAAACCTGCATGTTAGCAAAAGTGAATAAAAATACCTTAGTTCTACTTTGAATTTTTTTTATTTATTTATATTAGTCTCTGTTTCTGTTCTACCCTGATTTGTTGTCATCTTTGTTTCTTTGTCTGCGGTGCGATCTGCTGTCTACTGTGTGATTTCCCTGTCTCCGTGGCTCCATTGGTGGCTGCAGGCGATTGAAGTGGGGTCCATGTGCGGCGTGTGCTGTGTGCTGGGAGCACGGCTGCTGTGCTCAGCCTGTGGACTGTGAAGGGCGAGGAGAGCCAGTGCAGGTCTGGGATGGATTTAACTGTTAGCAACAAGGGGTGTGATTGATGGAGGGCGCTGTGTAATTAAAATACCACTGTGACTCTCTTGCCGTGACCGTTGTCGGTGGCTTCAGCCTTTTCAGGTAGGAGCAGAACAGCGCAGCCCATTAAAGCCCCACTGTCTCTACCCCCTTGGGCTCTGGTTTCAGACAAGTGTTCACACCTGCTGGGATGTGGTACAGGAGATTTAATGATTGTATTCACTTCCATTCTTAGAGCACGGTAACTCAAGACTTCTTTCCGTTGGCCTTGACGTCTTGACTTCCCTGAAAGGAAAGGGAAAAAGCCTTCCCCAGGCCTCCATCTTAAATGGATTTTTAATTAAATTGATGATGTGAGACCAACATACCCACACTAATGGTTGGCTGTGCTCCCTGTGGTCCTAATGTGTGGGGTCTGTGTTTGCAATTTCCAAATGATCATTCGCTGCTTGATTTATGTTGCTTCCTTTGAATTTGTTTGGAAATCAGTTCAAAGTAGTTTTACAGAAAGTAAACGTGCACAAACATGCTGTCGCAGAGGAACGAAGGAGCAGCTGACAAGGTCAGTTTGACATTCCGGTCTGACCGATTTTTACAGATGGAGCTGCAGGGAACCAAAGACAACAGCGCTCATAAACAACACCCTGGTGCCAGATCTGTGTCTTGTAAACACAATCTCCCACCTGACCAGTGCACCACAGTGGGAAGACAAATACCAGAGAACATATACACACACACACACACACACACACACACAGCTTGTAAGAGCTCTTTATTGACAACATTGAGCCTACAGCCCCTTACCTCAGCCTGGACCTGGAGATAGTTATAACTTTACAGGACTAGGATGGCATTAATCTATAGTTCTTATTGTCAACAAATCCCACAAAACATAAAAACCTACAATGTCCATCGCTCAGTAAGCTACTTTATGACATCCCTACTCAGTGACAGCAGAAGATGTTAATAAACAAAATCTATTTATAAAAAATTTATACTTTAATTCAAGTAATGTCTTAAAAAAGCTGATCACTGTGGGTTTTTAGCAAAAATGAGCATTTGTTGGGGATTATATTTAGCTGTGGATTAATACAGACACTATGGCAGAGAGGAATAAGCCATATCAGACTTTAGCCCTATTCACACTAGAGGATGGATACCCGACCCGAGCCCAACGGGACCCAACGGGACCGAACGGGACCCAACGGGAGCCGATGGGCTGGACAGATATTTAGAAATGATGTTCGGGTTCGGATCGGTCTCAGTCATTCATTGAGTTGGCCCAGCAGCTTATTAACGTCGGTGCTACATTCTGTTCTGTTGACATTTCCGAATACCTTCCTACAGTTGCTTAATAAAAGCGGGCTTTCCACACAAACAAAGGTACATGTGTCATTAGTATGAGAAAAAAATGAGATTTTAACTGTGTCAGGCTCGGACATAAATATCTTAATGCCTGTCCGGCTCGGGTCGGGTTCGGTTACTGCTCTGTCGGACGTGGGCTGGGCTCGGACAGAAAAATGTGGCCCGATCCGCACTCTAATTCACACTGCAGTAGTATTATTTGGGGACCTCTAGTAATTTGTAATACTCTAAATGTGGAGGTGCCTGTGATCTTAATCCCATGCGAACCTGTTATGTCTGTAATTTGTAAAAAAAAAAGTCAAAAATTCCATCGCAAATTACTGCGTCAAACAGAGGTTGTGTCATAATATTAGTCCTGTGCGAATTGGCATCTCTGTGATATGGGGGCGCTTTGGCTGCGTTGTCACTAAATAATAATGAACACATTTTTTGGCATCTTAGGCCTTTATTTGATAGGACAGCTAAGGTAAAGGGGAGCGAGAGGGGGAATGACATGCAGCAAAGGGCCGCTGATCAGAATTGAACCTGCTGCTGCTGCCGCGAGGACTGAGCCTCTGTACATGGGGCGCACGCTCTACCAGGTGAGCTATCCAGGCAGCCCGTGAACAAATGTTTTGACATCACTAATGCCGTGTGAATGCGCTGCAGGAAACAGACATGGGGGTCATTTCTAAATCAAGTCAATACATCAATTCATTGTTGGTTTTCTTGGTTTCAGATTTGTCAACAGTAAGACAAATATAGAAAACCACCAGCCATGTCCCCTGGCCTTTAAAGCTATAGTGCATAGTTTCTGTCTCCCCCATGAGGAATTCTAAGTAATGACAACAATTCTGTCGGTGCATCCACATGATACAAGCCTTCCGTGTTCGAGCTTCACCCCCACCCCTCCTCCACGCAGTTGCTACTGTAGTATGCAATGGTTTATCTATATGAATTATGATTATGTTTCTGGTATACAGGTTTCATGTGAGACACTGTAAAATATGCTGAGTCTTCAGAAGAGTATGGCAGTGCAGTGGTTTAATGACTAACCTCCTAGTGGCGTGAGTCGCTGGGAACTAACCATACTATGTCAACTTATTTTACCTAACGTATGGCCAGGGAGCCTCCCAAGGACACTAAGCTATGCTATGTCAACGTATATGTTCACATGATTATCTAACTTGTTACCTAAGCTACCCAATATAAGCTGCGAAATGTAAAGCCAAAATCAGAATGCATATTGGCCGTGTATTTCTCCAGACCTTCCATGGAGTCTGTAAATGGATGCTGAAAGTTTTGATGTAATAAACCTTTTATAATCAATAACAGCATCGAGCGAATCTCTCTTCCACACATCGGCAACGCAGCACTGCAACTAAGACACAACACTACGAAACCAAGGAGGACACGGAGGATTAAAAAAACATGATGGACTCTTCAGAAGAGGTCATTATCTTTACTTGAGTTTCTGCGCGCGAAAGTCGCCGGACGACACCAATTTCTAAACATAGCCATACTGAGAAATACAGAGAGAGTTGTGTGGAGCTGATAGTCTAAATAAGCTTTGTATCAACTCATTTGGCAATGGCTTGAACGTAACGGACATTCATTATTATAAAAAAGTTACGCACTGAAGCTTTAACCCTAAATCCAAGTCCCTCAAATAAACTTTTTGTGGAGAGCAGTCTGTTGGTCCCCAGAATGGTGGTGCATCCCAGCAAAATCAGTGGACAATCATGTTCTGATTCATACAATGTGATATAAATACAAACACATAACAGTATAAACATATGCACTACAAAAATGACTCAAAACCCCAAAGGCAATAAACAACTACAGTAGCAGGCGAAGCTACAGTGGCCTGATGTGAGTACCCAACCATGTCATTTAGATACTGTATATCGGCCCAGGAGGACCAGCCGAGCACCGTGCACAGGGAGCGACATATCAGCCAGCGCCTCGAGACAGACCGGGGCGTTCTTCTGCCTAACGGGAAACAATAAAGGTCAGAGGGACACCAAGATACACCTAGCACAGATGGTATTCCTCAGTGAGATTGAGGCTGAGAAAAATGCATCTTGATACCTGTACTGCTATATGGGAGTCAAGCCCCTTTCTGTACAACTAAGACACTCTAAACCACAGGGCCTGCACATAATAACCGAGGTTGATGCCGTAAATCCAGATGGATGCACGCTGTTAAACACATTTTACGGTTGCTTATTTCACAGATCATCCGTCTGAATGAACAACCTTAACCTGCTGCCGTGCTCAGTCCCACAGAAAACAGTCTTTCAAATGACAAGACTAGCACACTTTCTGGAAAAGTAGATTGTGAGAGGCTCTACATACTGTATTTTTCTTTTCCATTGCTTATATTTTCAGCATGAATTCATATAGCGAGATCGACCCTGAATTAAATAACTCTTGTCCAACGCTGTCCCGTTTGGAATATCGCACAGAAAGAGCTCCAGGATGATGACCAAAAAAGACAGCTCGGAAGAGATAATTAGCTCTGTGTAAATGCGGATGATTAGTACTTTAGAGATAGGCAATTTGTCTGCTTGGCCGTTTTCTTAAACATTGTGTCTGAATTAGCTTATCTTAATTAACATGTAGTGATACCTCCTAATCCTCCAATTACTGGAGGAACATCTTCTGGAGCATCTGCCGGTCGCTCATTACACAGGTAAGAGTCAGTAATACAATTAAAAGCAGCTTAGCATTTTGTAGATTGTGTAAGACTGACACAGGCCCCCAAAGAGTCATTTAGAGTAGATGACGTCTTACAGTATATTAAGCAATAAACATAATGGACATGGAGATACACACACCAACTTCATTTTTTCTTAATTCCTTCTTATAAAACTTGCTTACTTCACATCATGTTGATACACTTCTACATAGAACTAAAGATATATGGAGAAAGTGAATGCCACTGCCTGAAATCTGTAACCATTACTTAATCCATCTTAATTTATTTTTACACTATGTTGGCAGCCTTTCAGATTGTAGATATATATATTTTTTAATCTTACAGAGTAGTGGGAGGCATGTAATTGGTAGGAATTAACAAATAAGATGAAGAGTCGTAGGCCATGCTGCAGCTTTGTGACACGAAAAAAGATTTGACCTACAGACCGACATTGCCATAAACCCTAACCCATGCTACTAAGATGGTTTAAAAATATATACTATCAAATTTAGAACTCTATAAACTTCAGAGGCAGTGCATTACATTGGCTTCTCGAACATGCACACAAATACAAAAACAGGTAAAGCAGGTATAAATGTGCTGGAGGTGCTCTCTCCACTGTTCACTGTTGTTTGCTTAAATCCCGGCCAATAAATCAACTTAAAATATTGGGAGGTCAGTACCAAAACTATCTATCTCAGTATTATTGCCTTGCAATTCTGCCTCCATAACCACCTCTATGTGTCAGAAATTCCTCTCAACATGAGAAACAAGGCGCCACACTAAAATATGACCCGGAGGCATTGCATTGGTTTCGAACATCAAGCTGTCTGCTCAGTCACGGCTATGTGGGCTCTCTGACCAAATCAAACAAGAAATGGCCCTTTCCGAGCCTCATGACTGCGAGGGCTTAGCATTGCAAAAATGATCTGTGATGACGTGTTGATTTCAATATGTGTCTGACGAAACTAAGAAGAAATACACTGCCTTCCCCAACGGGAACGCAAAATGAAGCTCAGTGTTTGTAACGTTTTTCCAAGGCCTGCCACAGGGTGTGCTTTTTCTAATAAAATCATTTACACAGTCTACTTTGGCTTTCCCTTAGGAGCAACAAACCACAGCTCTAATCATGAAAGCATTCTGGCAGGCTTTAAAGGCACAATCCGTAATTTACAGTTAAACAACAGGGTCATCCTGCTGCCTGAATTTAAAACGTGGTCATTCTAAACTATTGTTTTCGGATGCTTAAAATATTTCTCGTCTTGTTTGTATATCAGTAATATTTGTGAACACAGGAGTAAACGTATAGATATATATTTTTAGAATACTTTCATATAAATAACGCCCGACTGCACAACCTGTAACTAGAAAAGCAGTGCTGGCATGCAAGAAAAAATAAGAAATATGCATAATGAAAGAGTAGTAAAAAGAAAACAGCTGGTAAAGTGTGACATCTGAACTAGCTTTGCAAGTCGTGCCTTAAAATGACAAACGGCAATTCTCAATGTAATATACTTTAATGGCAACAAATATAAACACAAAACAATATTCCAGTTCTGTAGCATTATGAAAACAGAAGATAATTCAAAAATAAACTTAATAAATCTGAAGATGACTAATACGACAAAGCAAGTAAACATAAAATATGCAATAAAACAAGGAACAGCATTTATCCGACCAATTAAACACAAAATAAAATCACTCAACAGGAGTCCCATACTTTTTATGTACCGTTACAAATGTAACTGTATTTACACCACAGGGTAAACACTGTTCTGAGCTCCCAAAGGCAGTTTTACATTTCCTGGAGAGTCGACGATATTCCTCGAGTCCTGAGAGTACCTTGTGCTATACCTATTCTTAGAATTGAAGGAACACGCACACAAGCATTTTTCTTAAAAGGTATAAAGCTAAAACAAATGCGTCACAGTCTGATAAATACAACAACGAGGCTTCTTTTTCAAGATGTCCTGCCAAAGCTGCAAAGCCATGATGGCACGACATATTGTGCTTTGCTTCGCTATGAAAGTTTAAATTTAAAGATGCCGATTTAAAGTCCACACCTCGTTAAAACGCGATCCCTGCATTACAGTAATGCAGATATTATTTTAAGAGCTACAGTCAAGGTTGACTTTTAAACTAAATGTTAGTTCATAAATAGTTGTTTGTCATGTGTACATGTGGTTTTGCAGCTTGACCAGAAATGAAAAACTGCTGTGAAGCTTCATAGGAGTCCTGGAGTATTTTTTAACATGAGGAGTTATCATTAGTCATGTATGGTTCCGTTTAAGGATTTATAGCGTATTTATAGGATGGATTTAAAGTATGTAATCCCAGGCAGCGTAAACATGGCGATTTTTTTCTCTCAATATTAGATTTGAATAATAAATGAGTGAAATCTAAGTGTGTTATTTGGAATCTCCTCAAACAAAAGCCCTATTCTGTCATTAGTAGCAATGCTTTATGGGAATCCGCAACAACATAAAATTACCCTCTCAGTTCAAACTAATTTCCCATTCAATGTGATCACCATTGTTACTTGCATAGGTATTTCAAACTCTCCAAAAGCCCAGCAGTGGTAAATGTAATCAAAAAATAATACTAAGTACATTTAACGCACAAATGTCAGACTGTGGATGATAGTCCAGATCGTTTAAATACTGATGTAGCACACCAGTGTCAGTAAAATGGTTAGCACAAGACTAAATCCAAAAATAAGACATAATGGTAAAAATCTAACTATAAAAAAAAAACAAAACTGAGCCTTCTTTATGATTAGAAATTAGAAAACCTGGATATCATTTTTTTTTTTTGTTTATGGCACCATTCCTCAAGTCAAGTGCAAATGATCAAAGAAAGGCAACAAGAGCAAACACGCAAGAGTCAGGGAGTACAGTAGAAATGATCCAAACATGGCTCCTGCATCAATCTCTATATTTTCAGTGGTACCTGTGCATTCACCCAGTGACCTAAAACCATTACTGTTGTACAAAAAAAGATAAGAGTCAGATATTTAGCTAAAAAGCTAATAAACATAAATACGAAATATATAGTCGAGATCATTTGTGACTGAAAGAGGTCAACCAAACTTCTGTAGGATTTGATTAAGAAGCTATTCGACAGGGTCTTTGGGCCCTGAGCGATATGACTGGAGAAGGCGGCTATGGTGAGGCGGGGTATGGGAACATGTGTAGGTCAAGAGGTGTGTCTCTGCCGTTGGCTTCCTGTTTTGCCCCTCTGCCTTTCATACTTGAAAGAGACAATAAGGAAGACCAGCAAGGTGACGCCCTGGATCCCTGCAAGCAGGAAGAAGTAGTAGTGCAGAGAGCAGTCGTTGATATTACCTGGAAAGAGAGAAAACAGGGACGTTATTATAATGGAACATGTACCACCTTAGCTGAGACTTCACACAGCCCAGACACAAGACTCAAAATTGTGAGCTGCACGCCAAAAATGACAAATATGGTAATTTGGAGAACAAAAGAGTCAGTCACGGCATATTCAAAGGGCGACAGCAGGAGGGTGCTTTTTTATCACAAAGTACTGCAACGTGTTAAAAGAACACCAAAGGCAAAGGTAAATGGCCACAAGCTCGCAAGTGCGGCAGGTTGCGGCGTTTTTGCTAGACATAAAAGGCAGGCTTGAAGTGAGCGTGGCAGGGAAACGCGATGCTGTCGGAAATTAGGATTCAGTGGATGGGGCTCGTTACTACTCATCTCACCACAGTGAAACCTTCTGAAAGTGAAGACGGTTGACCCCTTCTGCACTGATACAGAGAGGCGGTATTGATGATGTGGGACTGAAGCATCAGAAATAACAGAGCAATATGGGCCCTCAGCTGTGATTCGAGCCAGGGAGTCTTTCATCGGTATTAAAGGACGGTTTGTTTCCTCATGGGAATGGGATGCAATAAAAGGGAGGAAAAAATAAACTGATGCCTCCACTGAGATTTGCTCTATGATGAGGGAGGGGAAGACAAACAGACTGAAAGAAAGAACTGATGACACACAATACATTTCAAGCTACCCATTTCTTTTCCTACTGGGTCTAGAGACTTCAGCCAGCAGTAGGGCTGGGTATCGTTCAAACATTTTCGATACCGGTACCGGTACCGATACCAACACCGTGACTTTGATACCGGTTCCTAAACGATACTTTTTCCGATGCCAGTTTTATAAAACAAAAAGAAAATTGCAACATTACACATTCGGACACAAATCTTTTTATCTATTTTTCAGCTCCTACTACATGTAACGAGTTTTTCCTGCGTGTTTCTACGACGTGTAACGTTAGACAGCCAATCACAGACATAATTAGATCTTGGTTTGAAGCATGCTGCGTGCTTATTGGCTCACCGAGGCTGATGAGATGTACTCCTTAGGTATTGAAATTGGGTATTGAATAACGAAGTATTTTTCGATACTCGATACTTTAGAGGCAATTGGGTTGGTGCCTAAAAAGTAATGAATTCGGTACCCAGCCCTAGCCAGCAGCGTCCTCATTCTGCAACAAAGCTCAAGATGAAAAGCTCTAAACAAATCCTGTTTTCGCCTTGCTAGGGTTTCACATGAAGGGCAAAACAATTGTCTCCACTGTTCAAGTATGGAGACAATTGGATTGCCATTAGAGCAGCTTTTGTCCTCTTGACCATGTCAGGCCAGACCAATTGACTTTGTAGCCAACAGCGTGAGATGAGGCTGTTTACTACTTTGCTGGACGAGGCGACATTTTGGGGGTGTTAAAGGTTGCCTTATACTGAGCAAAGGAGGAATTCTGGTTTCCCCCCTGCTACAGCATATTCAACGTTTTATTTTAATTAACAGGCTCCATGTAAGGCACAGTTACACCAGTGGACAGATACCTATAGCTTACACCCTACATTATCGTCAAATGAGTAAATGTGAAGCCCTGGAGCAATCTGCCGTCTGTCTCAGAAAGCTCCCATTAGCTTCTTCATGTGGAGCTGTCACACCCAATAAAGAGCCAGGGAAAGAGAAGTAGGCTTGATTTTAATTATACATGGGGGCAATTCTCAATTTAAGTTCTGCCTATTCACATAGAGCGTGTGTGTGTGCGTGCGTGTCGTGTGTGTGTGTGTGTGTGTGTGTGTGTGTGTGTGTGTGTGTGTGTGTGTGTGTGTGTGTGTGTGTGTCGTGTGTCTTAATTATACCTGGCCCCTGGGTCAAGATGGTGCTTATAGACTAGCAGGATTTATTTCACATCTTAGATTTTTGGCTATTTCATTGAATCATTTTGGAATGTGTTCAATGTTATGCAGGTATACAAGCACAGCAGAAACTAGATACTTTGCAAACCTTTTTTTTTTTGCAGTTTCTTAACTTTTTACTTTTGGAGAGAAAGTGAAAAAGTTCAAATATACAGTACACTTGAGGTCATAACCCTTTACACTAACAAAACCAGGCTTTGAGCAGCTGAGTGATGTTGTAAACAAACCCAAAGAAGTGCAAAGCGGTAAGTCTTGGGGGGGCACGAACTGCGTGGGCATACCTGCATACCTGCTATTTTAGTTCACGTATGTGCAGCAGCACAAAGTGCAAAAAGGCTGGCTGAAGTTAAATATAGTTTAGAGGGTGTGACGATTTAATAGGTACACTCTCAGCCAGTCACAACACTGGTCTTATCGCTCTGACACAGCTGTTCCAATCACAGCGAAGTATGACATCAATAGCTCAACAAATGGAAAGACTTTTTTTCAGGAAATTATGTTGTTGTCTGTATGGTGCAGAGTGGCGCGGACGTGAACACACAGGCCCAAAAATCTGCAGTGGTGGGGGATTTTTTTTTAACAGTGAAATTAGTACAATGATGATAGGAATGAATAATCAAAAAGCTCATATATCATTTATCATATAAGGTGGTGAAGCAACTTATATGATCACATCAATCCAGTCAACATTTCAGTCACTGTATTTCATGTTGCATATAGTTACACCGTACCGCATTTGCTTCGTAATGCATTTCAAGAATAAAACATGACATGCTGATTTTTTTTTAAATTTTATAAACAAGTTGGAAAGTAGTCTATCCTGCACAGGATGAGTGAGCTCTGATCCCACGTAAACAGCAGAATGTGGAGTTCTAAGCGTCTTGTATGATGAGTGTACAGGTGTATAGGGTTATTATGTAGCAGCCTGGTGTCATTTGGAGGTTAACACGGTGAACGGTTGTGCGTAATGGCACTTCTCTTTTTGGAGGCTGTAGATTTATCAGCATATCTGTCCTAATGCCTTCGGACGGCTGCAGGGATTTCATGAACTGAAGGAGAAGCTTTTCATACAGTATAAAGCAGCAGTGGACAACAGATACTGTAAGAATCACTCATATTAATTTATAGATCAGTGCAGACGGATTTACTGACGTTCCTGCTTAAACCACATTAAACCACTTTTTGCTTTTGTGCTCACGGGCGCACGCCCTTGTGCAATGTTTGCATTTCAGAACCTTAGGAAATGGACAGCGGCCGACACGAACAAACACGCCTATTAACTCGAAAATAAAGCCGTAAAGTAGTAAAGTATCTTTCAACTCAGGACAGCGCCACTTCTCACAAATACAGATAGGATTGGAGATGAAAAGTTGAACTGACACGGAACCGCGATCAGCTTCGTGGACCTGGTGGAACTCTCTGCACTGGTGGTGGATGTCGATGCACTGCATCATTAGGTTTTGCTTTTTTTAATAACAAATCTGGCCATTTTAGTCTCACTCTGATTACCTAATGCACATGCACGCACTGTATAGTGGGGGGATGGAGGGGGGGTCACTAAAGAGGCGTTTTCCTCCGAGAGACGCTGCGATTGGTGGATAGGATATGGAGCAGGGGACTGACAGCGACATAACCAATCACACTATGACAGACGCTCCACTTAGCACCAACTGCAATGTTTAATTTTAAGTGAATGTAGCCTACTGGCAGTCTGGTACACGTGGGTGCTCAGTATTTTCCGTGGGTGTTCGAGCTCTGGAGCACCCACGGTATCGGCGCCTATGCTGGGGAGAGTTTCATTTTAATTTTTCCATTTATATTTTAAGCATTATTCCGTTATTGCAGTGCATTTGCTCCAAGTGTTTGATCTGCTGTTGTTGATAAAATCATCAGATTGCAGCCAGAAACAAACGTGGTTTTGAGACATCTATTCTCAGCGTAATGTCTAAGACCCATTTTCCACCAAAATACCAACAACTTGCTTTCCACTGCCTCATCCTCCCACCTGTTTAGGTCTTTCCTCCCACCTGTGCACTAGGCACTAAAATACCACAAAGAGGAGCAAAGGGAATTTTAAAGTCAAAGCGCTGCTTGTGCTGTTTGTTGCGCTGCCACTAAAATAGGGCCCTAACAGTTTACAGTCATGCTGGCGCCACATGCTGATGTTTAGCAGGTATAATGTTTTTGTTGTTTGCCATCTTAGTTTAGCGTGTTAGCATGCTAACATGTTATGGGTTAGAAATGCTAATTTCCTAGGTTTCCAGGAAAGAATTAAGGCACGGACACACTGGGCCGATAATCGGCCGTCGGACAGTCTGGCGAGGTCAGTGACTCGAGTCTGTTCGGTGTGTTCCGTGCCATCGTCCGTCCGAGGAGCCGTCGTCCTTCATTTTGGCCGATTTTACATATATGATATAATCGGCGGGGCGGGCACTGCCGGCAGTCATACTCAAATGACCCATCTGATTGGTAGAGTGCTAACCCGGAAACGGGGAGCGGAATGAGCGTGACTAGAGTCTCTCAAAATCTGACGAAAATCTTTTAAATTGACCTTTGTTGATCTGAAATGAAGACAGATTCAGCAACTGCATGGCCTATTTCTCGCTTAAAATTTTTCAGAAACACATTTCGGTGAACTATTTTAGTACAATATGAGATCGTATTCTGAACAAGCCGCCATGACAGCCTGTCTTTGAATTTCCGGAGAAACAAGACCCATGTGACCCATGTTTTCATTTTTGGGCGACAATACAGATTAGCTTCCGCCTGCTGTTATGGTTATGTCTCTTCGGTGTGTTCGGAGGCATTTTTTTGACCAACTCGGGGAGACTGATCAGTCCAACTGTCTTTTCTGGCCGTCTGGTTGGTGTGTAAGCAGCTTTAGGAAGAAACAGGACTTTCCTTCAAGGTAAACCTTTTTAATCCAAATGAGTATTCACTATTATTTATCTCATATTGAAAGCTTAATTCTCCATATACTATGTTGAATTGTATGCTTGCATGTTTAGCTGACTGCTGTGCACTGACTAAAACACTGTCTTGGTTACAACAGCAATTCACTAGAATGAATTAATTGGGAAAAAAAACAATTCAACATCATGACTATTTTCCCTATGATTAATACCAAATTAAACAGTTCTTTCAAGAAAATGTCTTAGAAAATCATTTTAAAAAAATGACATACTAGTACAAAGAAAGTGTTATCAAATTTTGACCGGCTGCTGGAGGAAAGTCAGTAGGATTCATCCTCTCTGGACTATGAATGTCTGTACAAAATGTCATGTCATCCATTCAATAGTTGTTGAGATACTTCAGTCTGGACCAGTGCTGGACTGATTGACTGGCCAATATTGTCATCCCAGGGTTTTACATTACTGACCTTAATGTTTACTAAAAATGTACTTGGTGCACATCCGAATAACACTGGATAACAGTAAATCTGCTGTTTGACATGTCCTGAAAAGAGAGGACAACACGGCCTACAGTAAAGAGTCACCATGATAGGAGGAGGAGTTTGTGTTTGGTTATTCAGAATTTTCGAGAAACTCTATTCAAACTTTAAAATGTTAGGGTAGTATTCAGCTTTCAAATCACATTAATACTTTTTGAAATATTCAACCTTCTTTGAGGGTTTTAAAAAAAGCCCTTCTGACATTTTTACATTAGTGTGTTTTGGATGGAATGTACAGACTCAGAGTGGGGGATCCTTACTGACTGAGTGAGGAGCAGCAGATGCAAATTTATTTTTACTTTGCTATACCATGCACAGTTTTAACTCATACATTTATTTTAAATCAAAATGTAAGGAATGTTGTGTCCTTTCTAACGATACGAACAGAGCCAAAAGTTTAAGTCTGGTGAACTCCATGGTTACATGTCTGTGACCGGCACAAATATTCCTACATTTTGGTCCAAAAAATGTAGGGAGAAAAATGTATAATGTTGTGCCTTTCTAACAATGTACTTAGGGAGGCAAACAGACTTTCATATGAGGCACAGTAAGCTTCCAAGTGAAGCGAAGTCCACCAACTGCCACACTGCCTCCTGTATTAAATCATACCAGAAATACCAGGAGAAGTACAGAAACAGGCCCTTTTCAGACAGCTACTGTCCTCACATTTCTTACACAACACACACCATTCTTGCACAGGATGTTCAGCAGGGTGTCATATCTCTCACAGTATTACACATTAAGCAATAGGAGTTAGGGTTTTTGAGCTAGCAGCAGGACTACCAAAGGTGCACTAGAGCCTTGTCTCTGTGAAAACAGCTGTTAGTGTTGAGGCCTGAAGTCAGTTAGGAGTCAGTCAGTTGGTCAGTTAGTCCATCATGACATCATGTTAGCTGACAAATAACACCTCCAATGGTGCCAACTTAGCGACTCTGTCGCTAGATTTAGCAACTTTTCAGACCCCCTTAGCGACTTTTTTTCAAAAAAGCGACTAGCGACAAATCTGGCGACTTTCTGTGGAAAAGTCTTGTATTGTCTAAGTATTGTCCAGCGAGCACGCAAGGTATTTCTCTCCTGTGGCCGCCAAAACAGTCTCCTCTCTCTTTTGTTCTGGGACTCACTGCGGAGCAGCCCCTCCTCCCCTCTCTCCTCATGTGCAGCAGCACTGTGCACAGTTCGCAGGCAGGTAGAAAGGGGAGAAGGGACAGGGTGCGGGGGCCGGTGTAGGTACGAGAGACAGTGGGACGCGACGGGAGAAAGACGCCGCTGAGCTGGCCTGGCCCTGGGCAAGCCAGCCTTCTTTAAGGATTCTTTATCGATCTTTTTCCCTCCCTTTGTAGAATTTCTTTTATTTACTTCAAAGATAGGCTACCTAAGTAAGGTAAAATAAATTGCTGTATTGAATTTGTGATTATTTGGCTAAAGATTTCTATTTCTTTCTATCTACCTTGCTGACACAACCACCAAGCTTTATGCAAATGAGTGCGTAATGATGTCACAGATATGCAAATGAGCGTATGGCGTCATCTAGCTACTTTTAGCGACTTTTGGAGCTGGTGCTAGCGACTTTCATTGGAAAAGAGTTGGCAACACTGGGAGGGAGGGGGAGACAGTATCTTCAATGGGTCAAACATGTCCATTTAATGATAATTATACTGTTGAAGTTTGTTCTGTAATTCAAAAACGTGGGTCCAAATGGCAAAAATATTATCATAACAGTAGAGATAAAAGTCTGGCGAACACATTGATGTGGTTTTTATGTTTGTGGTGTCAAATATATGCTACACAGAGCAGGTAAGAATCAGGGAACCGTCTACATCCTTCCAGATATTTCTTTTCATTGTTTGTATCGGCAGTAGGGGTGGAACGGTACATGTATTCGTATTGAACCGAAACGGTACGGGTGTCTCGGTTCGGTACATGAATTTACACGGAGAATACACGGTATAAAAATAAATACAACTTGCGTGCAAATGAATTCATGTAATGTGGAACTACTGTTACATACGCGTTTCTTAGGGACACCTAATCTGTAGCCCCGCAAACTAGTCCCTTCCATATACAACCAAACACGGATGTACTGTAGCTGTATCCCTTCTTGCCTCAACCACAAATGGCTTCCAGGCCCATTTGCTTCGCTGTTTGCTCCGCTGTTAGCTCCGCCGTTAGCTGTTAGCTCCGCCGTTAGCTGTTAGCTCCGCCGTTAGCTTCGCTGTTTGCTGCTAGCTCCGCTGTTAGCGTGTGAAGCTAATGCCACAATTCGCCAACTGCTCTGTGTAACCGAAGCTGCTCTTTTAACACCCATGCTCTGTGCATTCACATATGAAAGCAGCGCTTGTCTCCCATATCACACTACTAGCTGATTGTCTTATTTTGTTTACAAGTTCCAGATGGAGTCTGGAGATGATGTGGGGTAGCCTACTTATTGTTTACTGTTTACATCTTACTTTATACGCTTCAGGCTGTTGCAGCTAGCTCAGGGGAGAGACTGTATGACACTAGGTGGTACAGCCTGAGACATGCACAATGAAAAAAAATTACCTTCTGCATTTTTGTTACGCTTTTCCCTCCATTGTACCGAACCGAACCGTGATGTCTGAACCGAGGTATGAACCGAACCGTGACTTCAGTGTACCGTTCCACCTCGGCAGTTGGTATGAACAGAGCCAAAAGTTTAGGTCCGGTGGATTCCATGTTACATGTCTGCGAGCGGCACAAATGTTCCTACATTTTGGTCAAAAAAATGTAGGGAGAAAAATGCACAATGGTGTGCCCTTTCTAACAATGTACTTAGGGAGGCAAACAGACTTTCATATGAGGCACAGTAAGCTTCCAAGTGAAGCGAAGTCCACCAACTGCCACACTGCCTCCTGTATTAAATCATACCAGAAATACGAGGAGAAGTACAGAAACAGGCCCTTTTCAGACAGCTACTGTCCTCACATTTCTTACACAACACACACCATTCTTGCACAGGATGTTCAGCAGGGTGTCATATCTCTCACAGTATTACACATTAAGCGATAGGAGTTAGGGTTTTTGAGCTAGAAGCAGGACTACCAAAGGTGCACTAGAGCCTTGTCTCTGTGAAAACAGCTGTTAGTGTTGAGGCCTGAAGTCAGTTAGGAGTCAGTCAGTTGGTCAGTTAGTCCATCATGACATCATGTTAGCTGACAAATAACACCTCCAGTGTTGCCAACTTAGCGACTTTGTTGCTAGATTTAGCAACTTTTCAGACCCCCTTAGCAACTTTTTTTTCAAGCGACTAGCGACAAATCCAGTATTGTCCAGCGAGCACACAAGGTATTTCTCTCCTGTGACCGCCAAAACAGTCTCCTCTCTCTTCTGTTCTGTGACTCACTGCGGAGCAGCCCCTCCTCCCCTCTCTCTTCATGTGCAGCAGCACTGTGTACAGTGCGCAGGCAGGTAGAAAGGGGAGAAGGGACAGGGTGCGGGGGCCGGTGTAGGTATGAGAGACAGCGGGACGCGACGGGAGAAAGACGCCGCTGAGCTGGCCTGGCCCTGGGCAAGCCAGCCTTCTTTGAGAATTCTTTATCGATCTTTTTCCCTCCCTTTGTAGAATGTCTTATTTACTTCAAAGATAGGCTACCTAAGTAACAATTATAAGGTAAAATAAATTGCTGTATTGAATTTGTGATTATTTGGCTAAAGATTTCTATTTCTTTCTATCTACCTTGCTGACACAACCACTAAACTTTATGCAAATGAGTGCGTAATGACATCACAAATATGCAAATGAGCGTATGACATCATCTAGCTACTTTTAGCGACTTTTGGAGCTGGTGCTAGCGACTTTCATTGGAAAAGAGTTGGCAACACTGAACAACTCTCCTCATGCTTTCTTCCTCTACTCTTCTTGTCCTCTCCTTTTTTTTCTCCTCCTCCTTTGGCAGTACGTGTTGCTAAAGCGATTTGCGCACTGGAGGAGGGAGGGGGAGACTGTATGTTTGACAGGTAAAAAAATGTCCATTTAATGATGATTATAACTCTGAAGTTCGTTCTTTAATTCAAAAACCGTGAGTCCAAACAGCAAATTATTATCATCATCAGAGAGATAAAAGCAGGTAATAAAAGGGAAGCGTCTGCATCCTTCCAGATATTTCCTTTTCATTGTTTCTATCGGCAGTTGGTATGAACAGAGCCAAAAGTTTAGGTCCGGTGGATTCCATGGTTACATGTCTGCGACCAAAGTAGTAACAGCTGATCTGAGCTACCTTTACTCTGCTGTTTGACATGTCCTGCAAAAAGAGGACAACACAGCCTACAGTAAAGAGTCTCCATGATAGGAGGTGTGTGTGTCAGAACTTGTTGCTATGGTGATTTCCGCAGTGAGGGAGTAGAGGAGGGGGTGGGGGGAACAGTATCTTCAATGGGTCAAACATGTCCATTTAATGATAATTATACCACTCAAGTTTGTTCTGTAATTCAAAAACTGTGGGTCCAAACGGCAAAAATATTATCATCACCAGAGAGATAAAAGTCTGGCAAATGCACTGATGTGGTTTTTATGTTTGTGGTGTCAAATATATGCGACACAGGACAACTTGGGGAAGCGCTACCCTTGGCATCCCGTATTGCTCGGCCCCCCAGGTTGAGAACCACTGGCTTAAATATCACAGTGTATTAGATAATACTTACTTCAAACACTACTTAGGAGCTTATTATAAGTATCTATGGTTGGTCAGTAGTTCAGACACCCAATGGAGAAGATATAATAAGAGAAAGATAATTTCCAGGGAAGGCACTTTCCCGGTTTTAAACCACAGCAGTCTATTATTTTAAGAGGTGACAACCACTAATAAGCTGCTAGTCAGTAAGGTCTATCATATCAAAATATAATCTATAGATGTATAGTAATTAAAAAATCACAACTAGAATTTGCCCACTCAGGTGGTAACTGTATGTTAAATTTTGGGTCCGGGCCCATGGACTATATATAAAATAAAATTATAGAAAGGGAGAAAAAAGTGATAACCAATCTCAGTGGAGTATTTTGGAGCAAGAGTTGTTTTTTTGATTTCCACGTTAGAGTGTTAGTAAATGACGATTGTGATTACACTAAATGCAAAAACAGAAGTGGTCAACCATATCATATCTGAGTGATATAGACTTGCAGTGATATAAACTTGTGGAACAATTTACCTGCAAGTGAGATGAGCAGACCATGTGAGTCCAGATGAAACGGGTCAATATCAATTTAATGTTTGAAGAATCGATTAATTTATCCAGACCTTTAGCGCAATGACCCAACATTTTAATGCTTCAATGCATTCAATGCCATCCTCAGAATGAAATCAGAGGGGAATCGATGCACGTTTGTTTCAGCTATAAATATAGTTATTTTCTGCAGCTCCCCTATTTGAAAAAAAACTTGATTAAAGCTGGAATTTTGTACATGGCCACAACATGCTAACTATTTCTGTTTGCCCTCTGTTGCCTCTGACATGTCTAACACTCACACCAAAAATGACATTTTCAAATAGAGCCCTTTCAGACAGAATAAGAGTTCATGTTAAATTTCCCAGGGCTGACATTAAAGGCGTCCATTAAAACATTGACATTTCACTATGTGTGATTTTCAGGAGCAGGATGTGCTAATGTCAGCTCGCTCTGAGCGTCTGAACACGTCCCAGACATAGAATATAAGATCAGTCAGGACTTGAACACTGGTCAAAGAAAAAGGCCGTTTCCTGTCATGTGACCATATTGGTTCACAAAAACAATGTTGAGTGAATGATACTCTCACAAAGGCTGAACAATTTAAATGCAACAAAAGACATTTTCTAGAAACAAAAAGCTGCACCTGTGTAAAGGATAATGCTTGTAAAGAAAGTAAAGGTTGATCTTTGATCCACTTGGCTCATGAGGTGGAAAAAAAGCTCCAAGCCGTAAAGGATGATATGATGTATAACAGGCCTATAAAAAAATACCACAAAAAAAAAAAAAAGAGTGTGATGGATGACTACTCAACCAGATGTAACCATAGTGGGAAAACGATGTGCCGTGGGGTCTGATCAATCTTTTCAACACATAAGCTTACTCATGTTTTAAGTTTGAGAGCAGATGTGGCTGAAATATTGTATAACCAGTTTCACCACTGCTTTGCAGACTAATGCCACAGGCTTTAAGTCGCACATGTGGTTTTTCACGCCGACACACCAAACGGGAAAGTCATTCGTTTATGGAGAATCAAAACTCCTAGAACAAGAGGCTGGCGTGAGAGGATTAAAGGATATGAAGATATGTTCTTGCAATAGGAGTTTGTTAAACAAATAACATTCACAAACATGTATACCTGACACAATTGGGATTATGCTATATTTGCAACACACAGTACATACATTTCATATAGTTGAACCTCAATTCTATGTTGATGAATGCCTGTAATAGGGCTGCAACTAACATTATTCTTTATTCTCTTAATTAATTAACGTTTCTTTTGCATGGGGTGTAAATTGATGATTAACTGCAAACATTATGCTGAATATTTCATATAAATCCTTTCATTTCTTCCTTGATGGACTCGTCATATGACACTTTACTCATTCTAAATAGCATAAGTAAGTGCAAAGCAGGGAGAGACTGAGCAACAGCGTGACAGGGGAGCTGAGCATCCACCAGTGTGATGCCAGACTAGCAGTGCCATCTCCATGTAATACTCCAGGGACAGCTTTACTTAAGAGATCCAGGGCTATGTAATCAGACCCCTAGCCTGTGATTAATGTTGCTCATCTGTCTTCAGGCCCATACAGCTCAGTACAACTTAGCACAGCTCACCCAAGATGCTGTTTACTGCACACTATTTTGCCCGCAGCCATGGAAATAAGTTGAATCCATTCCACCTAGAGAGCCGTGAGATGTGGAAGAAGCTAACATCGACCAAACTGTGAAAAACAGACTGCATGATTCCTGACTGTAGTTAATGCCTCAGCTTTGTGCCGTGCCAGGAGGATGTTTTGTTCACCTTTTAAATGACATGTTTTGGAAAGCAAAAATAGTCTTACAGGCAATCCGGCTCTAATTTAACTGCCCCTCAAGTGAAGCAAGGCTGAGCAAAGGATGGATTTATGAAGCGTGCCAAGCATCTTCCAGTGCTAACATCATCAAAAGTACCTTCCTACCTGTCGGCACACTGTATTAATGAGCTATTAGGTGTTTGTGGGTAAACAATTTACAGTGTTGGCTTATTTACCGCATGCTCAGGGAAAAGTGCATCTGGGTTGGGAGCCTCCTCACGCTAGGGAGCCCATCCATCTGCTGCCAACACCACACTATTTCTTCTACCACTTGGACAGATTTACACAAACCTTTTGTCGTTAGTCTGACATGTCTATTTATTATGGGAAACACTTTTAACACAAAAGAACTGCACAGGATGTTGTCCTATCCTCTCTGCATCTAATTTACAAACTCTTTAAAAAGACAATTCCGGCGCAAAACGAACCTAGGGGTTATTAACAGATGTGTACCCACTCCATCGCTCTCTGGGACATGTTTTCATGCTAATCGAATGTGTTTGTAGCTTGAAAGAAGCTAGCGCGGACCGCTGATTAGCTTACAACGCTAGTATTCAGGGCACAAAATCGCTATTTATATCACTAAAAAGGCTCAAAATATCACCAAACTTCAACGGTAGCATAACGAGAGTCCCTACATGTTAACTGAAGCATTGAGAACTTTGTAAGTATACAGACAGTTTATTGAACGAAGAGCTGCGGGAGCTCCGTGAAAGGGCTACGAGAGAGAGAGAGAGCTACCGGTAGTCAATGCCGCAACACAGCCTCGTACTTCGGGAAACTGGTGGTGTACCTGCGGACATTGTGAAGCTATGGCCACCGAACAGGAGTGTCTGTGTTGCACGGAGTGGGATCTGTTGCGTCGCGACACCCAAGAGACGCAGTGTTTTGTACAGTCTGAAGATTTCCCCTCTCTGATAAACAGGGCTGTACTTGAAACTTTTTTCCATGTCCCGAAAATAAATTGGAGACAGCGACCCAGACTGGAGGGACCAGATGGACAGTTATCCACCGAGTAAGTACACTAGACAAGTTATGTTTTACATTGGTGCGATTATTTCAGCTATATTGAGCAAATTGCTTCCGATTTTAGTTTGCATCGCCAGCTGTAAGTCATGACTGGTTTTCAAGACGGCGGCCGCATGTAAACATGAACGCGAATGTCTTTATAATCTATCTTTTCAATAAACTGTCTGTACACTTACAAAGTTCTCAATGCTTCGGTTAACATTTAGCTCATTATGCTACCATTGAAGTTTGGTGATATTTTGAGCCTTTTTAGTGACATAAATAGCGATTTGTTTTTACTTTCCTTGTGCCTGGAATGCTAGCGTTGTAAGCTAATCAGCAGTCCGCGGTAGCTTCTTTCAAGCTACAAACACATTTGATTAGCATGAAAACATGTCGCAGAGAACGATCGAGTGGGTACACATCTGTTATTAACCCCTAGGTTCATTTTGCGCCGCAATTGTCCTTTAAGTGGATTTAAAATCAGCACAAGGTATAAGCATTCTTATGGTACGTCCCTGAAAAAAACTTACCGCATTCTAAATCAATACCAACAATTCTACTACGAGTTCGTACATACAGTCGATGTGTGAAGTCAACAGTGCACTCCACATGCACTGAGCATCTAACAGCAGGCTTGAAACTGTAATGCTTAATTCAGGGGGATTATGGACAGCCCTGAGAAAACTGTATGGGTAAAGATCAATCACCTCTGTGCTGGAGAAGTTTTGGAGAGAGCATCAATTTTTAAGTTTAAGTACAGACAAAACCATCTCATGTCTCCCCTGCGTGGAAAGTCACGATTCCCATTATGGAAGTGGTATAGAATGATGATTGATCAAATCAAAAACATGTTGAGCTTTAAACCTGTAATAAGTGATTGTTTGGGTGGCTGAATCTAACTGTAAACACTGACATATTATCACGTTTTTTGATTGCAGTCCTGTGGAGTTGTCTTTCTGACCACCTAGTGACTATGAGTTAAATATTCACTCTCCTTTTAGCTCTGCTTGGTCTCCACCATCTCCGGGGGAAATATCTGGCTCTTTAGCTGCTAAAAGTTCCATTATATTCACCAGCTAGTCGCTAAGCTTTAGTGGGTTTTCAGAGCGTTCAAAACAGATGTCTGCTGAGGCCGAAAATGATGCTGTGAGAGCAGTGAGACTCAAACCAAAACAGTAAAGTTGTAGGCCGAAAAACAAACCAAAACAATTAGTTGAAAGAAGCTATAAAGCTCCGTCGAGCTGGCAGAAGCAGCAGTCAGGTGATAATTCTTAGTGGGGTGAGCAATACAAGGGACCCCTTTCACATTACAAACATCTTACTTATACAAAATATTGATTATAGCTGCTTTCATTCTTTACGTTTTCTACATCTTGTGTGGTTAGGGTTGGGTACCAAACTCTGTACTTTTTTGGGTACCGACCGAATTATGTCGGTACTACCGAGGACCGATTCACTTTAAATCAAACGGTACCAAATTTCAGTACCTGAGACCGCGTAAGCCCAAGCTTATCTATCCTCTCTGCATATTGACAGAGAGCGGAGCTCCAACACACACACACACACACACACACACACACACACACACACACACACACACACACACACACACACACACACACACACACACACACACACACACACACACACACACATTGTTGATGTTGAAATGGATTTTAAACATATGGTATCGAAAAAAAGTATCGTTAAGGAACCGGTATCGAAACTGAGATATAGAAATTGGCACCGGAGCGAAAGATTTTGAACGATGCCCAGCCCTATGTGTGGTTTGCAACAGTGACTGCAGAAATTATACGTGTATAAGCTACTGTATTCTCTTACCAAAGTCTCTGTGGGATGACATCCAGCCAATCTCCTTGAGGGAGACAATAGCCAACAAACCGGAACCCACGAAGGAGCCAATCCCAGAGAAGAAAAAGAACAGCCCCATGATGGCACTCTGCATGGACTTGGGGGCTGCAGAATAGGCAAACTCCAGACCTGCAACAAAGAGTTAAAAAACAGATATTTGTTGAATTGTTGTGGAATATGTAGGGAATAAAAATAGTTCATGCTATTAACTGTACCATTAATTTAATTAACCATTGATAGTGTAATGTAGCCGGCAATATCATGTCATTTAGTCATGACAATTACTGTCGATTTTATGTCCTTCACAGTGGTGCAAACAAGGTAACACTACTCAGGTATAATATCCGTCTTTATGCATTTATGTTATATGATGGGGTTTTGTTGACAGTGACTGTTTTCTTTTTAGCATATTGTATGTCAGACCAAAAAGGCTTCCTCGGCAGCTGATTGGCAGCTAATTTTCCACCGTGGCACTGGTCTGTGGTGACATTGTTGGTTGGGTATCTACTCGGCTTGGTACTGGTCTCAGAATAAAATCTGGAAAACACATCACTAAGTATTTTCTGTGTCATGAAAGAAAGAAAGAAAGGGACTGAGAAAATGGTTAAAGGACTTCAGAGGAAGAAAGATGAGGAGGAAAGAAACATCAAATACATGTGTCATTTTGGCCGAGAGATCTGTCTGCCAGCAAGCTGACATTGCTCATTTCATGGCACCTCAAACATGTGATTTTTCAAATGAGGCCCTATAGCTACATCTGTCTGGAGAGATTAGGGAGCTGCCGTTAAATATATTTGCCTTTTAAGGCCTTCCTTGGGGGGGACATTGCACAAATTAATGTGACGAGCAGTTAGATACCTGTGCTAGTCGTGCAAAAAAAAAAAAGAAAAGGAATAAGATAAGAGCACGGCAAACATAAGGTTATTACTCAGTGGAAAGCATGAATGACCTTTCAAAAAGTTACGATACATTTGTTTATATCCAAAGGTAACCTTTCGATAGCAAAAAAAACACTGGTCAGTAGCTATGCAAATCACAAGGGACTGCAAAGGTTTGTGAGGATCCTCAGATACAGCTCTGCCCAGTAAAGAGGACAGTATATTCAGACTTTATGTTAAATCCAGCTCTTGTCTGTCTGTGTCAACAATAATGTAAGGAACAATCAAAGTGAGCTTGACCTTTCTTGACCATAGAGGCAGAAATAAGTGAGAGAAAAAAGACAAAAGGGATGGAATTTGAAATTTATATATAATTCTTGCCTCCCAAGGGCACTGTTGGAGGGGTGATTTTTCTTTCTCAGAAAATACATTTATCCTTTAACATTTTCAAAAGTGAAATACATAACTAAAATACAGAAGGGAATCATTTCGCAAACGTTTTTTTTAGGGCTGTCAAAATAACGTGTTCATTTTGATTAATTAATCTGAGAAAAAATAACGTGTTAAAAAAAATAACGCAGATTAATCCATTCCAGCCGGTCTAGCCACCATTGGACTGTAAAGTTAAGGAGGGAGACGAGAATGTGCTGCCTGGATCATTAATTGGAACATTTACTTGTAAAAATCTTCTTCCTGCCAACCCTGGCTACCGAAATCTGGTGCCACTGATATGTCTGCACTCTTCTCTCTGATGCTCTGAAACAGACGGCAACACAAACACCGCTGCACGTGACGCTAGTTAACACTATACTCGACAGCAGCTAACGTTAGCCTACCGCTAGCTAGTAACCATAGACTGTATATAAGAAGCTAGTAGCTAGATTAAAAACGGTTAAAATGCTGACAGCTAACGCTAAACGGTGTAAAGTTTGACTGTGTTTTAGCCGTCGGAAAAACAACACAGACGGTGCGTTCAATGAAACTGGTAAACTACAGCCTTGTGGTGCATTTGAAGTTATTGTAAATGTCCCTTTCCCACCTGGTGGTTGTTTTTGTCGTTCAACAGCAATTTACTAGTGAAATAAATTATTGTTATTGTTATACATTATTATTAAATCATTTAATTTTGACCATATGGCCTTAGCAATAAACAAGCCATTCATTAATGTCACCAACTGTTGTTTAGTAGAGTTGAGCCGGATACTCGGCTGAAACGAGTATCCGGTACGGATAAAGCACTTTTGCCGAGTACGAGTATTATACGAGTAATACGAGTCAATATCTGTGCTCGGATTGAATAAAAATCTTCATTGGATAGATTTAATTTCTGATCAACCCATATCAATTGCATGCTTAAAATAACATACCGGTTAAAGCCCCGCCCATTTCAAGACAAACCGACCCACTTCCAGGGTTAAATCCCACCCACTTCCGGGTTAGGCCCCGCCCAGTTCGAGTACAGATACAGATACAGATAATTCATATGGTTAACAGATACAGATACAGATAATGCTGTACTCGCTCATCCCTATTGTTTAGTACCCTTTTTTCTTTTCTTTTTTTACTTTCTTAAAAAGTATCGGTTCAGGCACCGTTAATTATGTATGCGATTAATTTTGATTCATTAATTACAGAGTATGTAATTGATTAGATACATTTTTTTAATCGATTGACAGCCCTAGTTTTTTTGTATATTCTTAATGCCTAAGAGCAGACCAACTTGGGTGGTGTACAAGCAAAGAATAACCCATCGTCCTACAAGATTGGGGATAGCAGTGAGGAAGTTTGACGGCACCGGAGGTTTTCCACAAATTTATTCAAACAGAAGAAGACTAAAGGAAAATACTCTTCTTAACCAGACATATGTCACAGTTCTGTCAGCCAATTTCCCTTGAAGTAAGCCTTGTGGGATGGTATGGAGAGAGAGAGGAGAGTACGTTTATTTTAAGGATCCCTATAGCTTTGTTATGTCTGGATTTGACTTTCATGGGGACCCTGATAGTTTTTGTGCAAATTCCAGTGTTTTAAAAGGAGCCTTATAAAGTTCTGTTTAAGGGCTTTATAATACCCAAGATTATTAAACACATTTCAGTATCCATGGATTTTAAACCAAAAGATGACGATTGTGAATGTTCATTCGTACAAACACCCTGCAGTGATTCGATTGGCTTGATAATCTTTCCACTGTGGTGAGGAGGAAAAAAAAACTAAACAAGTCTTACATGTTAATGGTTCAATCTTCACTCTTGATGTAGGAATAAAGTGAGTGCTATATAGAAGAGCCTACAACAGCATGACCCGTAGTAATAGGAGAATGACTCAATCATGGCTGCAGGTCTTAACAAACTCCAATCACTAAGATAAGTGAGGCCTGAAGCCTGAAGCCATGTTCATGACTCTAGAAGACATAAAAGGAGAAAAGAAAAAAACTATAACACACAACATAAGCAGCAGATTTCTGATGCTTCTTCATCTCATTCAGTGCATTTCTCACAGACACAAACGTCCCCTCTTAAAAGGAGAATATTGTTGCTGTTGCTGGCATTCTTGGCTCAGATTTTGCGGCCGCTATTTCATATAACATTAGAGCAATTTCTCACTTTGTCACATTATTGTATTACTGGGGCAATGTGGTCTTACTTACTCATCAGCGTTTAATGAAATGGCATTTCCTGTTTAGGTCAGGGCACACACACACAACAAAAGAAGAAGAAGAAAGCAGGCTTGCAGGCGTTTTCAGCCGATACCCTGAAAGTATCAAAAAGAAGTCTGCAGCTGTCACTTCCAGCATGAAATATTCTGACCTGCTTTGATTCAATGCTTTTATTTTTAATCATTTTCTGGAGAAGAATAGGGAATCTATTTCTCCGGGGGGAAAGCAAACACTGCTACATTTCCAGTGAAGGATTATGGGTGGCCTCATATTGATGAGCATGTCTCTTTGAATGATTTTTACTGGGGTGAATCGTGTGAGCAGCAACAGTCATTACACAAAAGCAAATCTGGTACCACATTCACAAGCTTCCTCGTGAAAAAAGTTGGTCCAAGTGCTTACAATTGTGATATTTTCAAAGAATTTATCATATATTCTGTTAGTAGATAGAAGATTAAAGCTGTTCACAAAAGGAGTTTAACCATTAAGACAGCTTCTAAGGTCACAAAATAATTATTACACAACTCAGGGGCTCTCAGATTGAATTTACCCAAGTCACACTCTAGGTGAGTCATGCAGATAGTTTTGGCTTATTGCGCCAAGGTTTTAAGATATCTGCCTTTGGAACTTTGGCTGCCAACACACCAATGGTGATTAATCAAATTTTGTTTTTTATACCCTTTACATCATGGAAGCAATATCTCTGGTTGTATTGGACCATTGCGGACGATCTTGCAAATCTAAATCTAAATGTGGTGTACTGATAATTCAACTTCCCATCATATTCAGTGTATTCAAGTGTAATATGTCTCTGTGAAGAGTGTGTCAGCTGGGGTAGGGCGCTAATATGATAATTAAGAGTAGAACTTGCAATGCAGTGTATGTGAGTACAATTTGTCAGTATTATTTCTATCTCGAGTGTGATTGTGTGTGGTAAATGTCAACACCCCGACCGGCTGAACATGGAGGTTAAAAGTTTTTTTTTTTTAATTTTAAGATTATTTTTTGGGCATTTTTAGGCCTTTCTTGACAGGACAGCTGAAGAAATGAAAGGAAAGAGAGAGGGGGGAATGACATGCAGCAAAGGGCAGCAGGTCGGAGTCGAACCCGGGCCCGCCCGCTGCGTCGAGGAGTAAACCTCTATATATGGGCGCCTGGTCTACCAACTGAACTATCCGGGCGCCCATGGAGGTTAAAAGTTGATATTGTGTTAATTGTGTTGCCAATGTGATTATACCCTCAGGGATACACGGTACAGTGTAAAGGTGCATATGTGTGTGTCTACTGTACTGGACAACAAGCAGAGGAAGATGTGTGGATGGTCATTGGCTGGGGCGAAGTCATTGCTTTCATCATCACTTAAATTTTTTAAAGGCTTCTTTATCCACACCATATTTATAAAATGCCCCATTACTAAACAATGTCTTGCAGTGGTGTGAAAAGATTAGGATAATCAATTACAGTGTTTTCCCTATGTTTGTGGAAGACTTAGGTGCACACATTTGGCAGAGGGTTTAGGGGTCCCCGCTCAAGAAAATGTTACGTTTTCAATAAAAGAAATATGCAATTTAACATCATCTTGGACCATTATTATTATCATATATGTGTCTAAACATTGGAAAAGCTAGAGCAGATCATTAATAAATAACACTTAACACTATAACACTAAAGCTCAAAGACAAAACTTGCGAAAGAAGTTCACTGGGGACCAACTACAATCATTAGATCTGAGAAAAGTAATTTAGTTAGTTTTAATGTCACATTGATTTCACGTTCATTTGGCTTAGGTGGTCCACAAAAACGGCTTGGGTGCCGCGCCTAAGCCTTATAATGGTAGGGAAAACCCTGCAATTATCGATCGACTTCTTAGGCTATTTTACTGGACTACAAGCCACAAACACATGAAGCCGGTGCAGGCAATGGATCAAACAAACTGTTCAAAAAGAGAAGTGAATTACATTAGCTCAAACCACGAGGCTAATCACTGAAGGATACTGTATTTCACTGTAAGTCTGAATCATCATGTCTACCTGACCACTGTGCTAAATGAGACACAGGAGATGTCAAACAACTGTACCTGCAATGCTGGCAAAGATTTCGCTGATTCCTATCAGCACATATTGAGGCACTTGCCACCATATGGGTAAATCTGCCGCGTAGTAGATAACTTTGCCAAGCACCTGGTCAATGGTACCATTTGATTTGATGATCTCCAGGCGTTTGGTCTCCAAAATACCTGAGAGGGCAGACAGAAAAAAATGCACATGAGCACAGTTAGCTGAGGGGTAAATGTTAAAAAATATTAGAAACACTACACACACAACCACACATACGTACAAGCAGCTAAAACTCTGCAACATACTAAAATAAAGAAAAAATGCAAACAGGGCAGCGGGTGAACTTAAAGGCTTGTATATTTCAGTCAGGATGGAGAAACGCTTGTTTAAGTATTACAAGTCCATGACACCAACAAACAGCCTAACGCTGTCAGAGTAAGAGGATTCAGTGACAGTCCATTAAGCATTTAACTAGGTTTAAGGCTACCCTACCACTTCATTAAGATCACATCTGCACGCTTCCATATTATGGCAGTTAGTAATGGAACAGTGCAGACGGTCCAATAATAAGAGCCAAGCAGTTGTCATCAATGGCTGCATCCTCCTAAAAGCTTTATTCGATAGAGCTATTATCATGTAACCAGCGGCTATTTCCAGATAACTACCAGAGACAGCCTCCTATCATAACTACACTTAATGCTGTTTTTGAGAGGACTTGTAATCCGGCTATCCTATAATACCAGCCGTCCATCTTGGGCAGTGTGGCCACTGGGCTGCCAAGAGCAAGAGTCACACTATAAACACACACCCCTGCTTTTTTTCCCCCTCCTTGCTAAACATCACACATCAGACAGTGTGATCCCTGGCAACACTGCTCCAGCTTTTTGTAGAAAAAATAAAGATGCTTTTGGACACCTAAAAGCCATTGAGCTTTAACCAAAGCAGATTAGTATATAAAGTTAAGCTAATGTGATAAAACATGCTATGAAAAAAAAACCAAAAAAACAAAAAAAAATGCTTCAAAAGCAATGTCAGCGCAGCTTTTCAGAGCTCGCCCCAGCATGTGGTTGAAGTCTGGGACTGTTGTACACGGATGAAAAGCGGATCAGAAACAATGTCCGCTTGAAAGCGTGTCTTCAGCTGTCCCTTTGCACTACATGGGAGGTCCAGCTGTCCTTGCACCACACGTGTCAGTGAGCACGATGAAACCCCGTGAAATATCGCTGCACCAATGACATCATGAAGAATTCCTGTTTGTTGCACATGGGGATGATGAAAGTGATTCTAAAGCTGCAGACACACCAACCAGGCGGCCAACCCTCGGCAGAAAAGGCAGTTGGACTGATCAGTCTCCCCGAGTTGGTCAAAAAAGTGCCTCGGAACACACCGAAGCAACGAGACGTAATACGTCTCCATAACAGCAGGCGGCGCTAATCTGTATCGTCGCCCAAAAAATGAACACCGGCAGCTGATTAGACGAACACGTCACGTGTTTCTGGTTTCTCCGGATATTCAAAGACAGACTGTCATGGCGGCTTGTTCAGAATACGATCTCATATTGTACTAAAATAGTTCACCGAAATGTGTTTCTGAAAACATTTTGAGCGAGAAATAGGCCATGCAGTTGCTGAATCTGTCTTCATTTCAGATCGACAAAGGTCAGTTTAAAAGATTTTCCTCAGATTTTGAGAGACTCTAGTCACGCTCATTCCGCTTGAGTCCGACTGCTGGCAGTGCCCGCCCCGCCGATTATACATGTCAAATCGGCCAAAATGAAGGATGACGGCCCCTCGGACGGACGACGGCACAGAACACACCGAACAGACTCGAGTCACTGACCTCGCCAGACTGTCCAACGGCCGATTATCAGCTTGGTATGTCTCGGGCTTAACTCTGAACAGCAGTGGTGTGGCCAACGTTGGGGACGCAGAGTGGCGGGCTGACAGTGCAATGTGTCGGACTGGCTATTCTCTGGGCAAAGGATGCCACACTCGGTCATTCGCAACAATCCCATCTGTCAGCCTCTGAACACAACATGAGTTCAGCTATTGGACAGATGCAGATAAGCACTGAGGACACACAGAAAGCCAGCTGAGGGAAATGCAATTCAAAAATCTAATAACAGTGTAAGGCAGCTCCCAGGAGTCAATGTGTGTAACTGAATTAATGTGAAGCAAGGCAATGCTGGGGATAAACAGCACACAGGCTCAACCCAAATTATTCTTGGATGAATAATTGTTTAAATTAGGTGCAAATACAATAACATTAATACTGTGTCTCAATAACTCATTTTACAAAGTACAGTGCTGTACAGATTTGATCCAGTCGTGTGATTTGTCTCCTTAAATCCTGGTCAGAACTTTGTTGCACACCAGTTGTGTATTCACCTACTGTTCTGTGACCAATGGCCACACCACTGCACCATCATAAACCCTTTCTCTACACTCCCAGGACTCAAAATTGCTTTCTGCAATATTCAGAATTCATTGCCTGAATTCAAATGCAGGGATTGCACTTTCTTTCAAGAAGTCAAATGGAAAAGTAAATACCTAAATAGCTTTGGAACATCAGAAAATGAACATGTTAGAGCACCTTTCCTTACAGGAATGCTCATGTCCTCTGAAAAGAAATTGTTACTTTAAACCGAAAAAGTAGACGCATTAGATTTAGTTAAAAGACCTTTTAACATATATCTCTGATTGAAAAGGATGTTTTTGATGGGCAAAGTCAGGCTTTATTAACTTGCTAGAATTTAGGAAGACTCTCCCTCGAAAAACTTTCTCATCTCTTCTTCTCCATGTTTATTTTAAATAAGGCATAAGGATGATAGTTGAGTCCAGCACCCTTTCTTCTCTCTTACACATAAAACACACAAAGAGATAGGGCTGCACGATATTAGGAAAATATCTAATTGAGATTATTATGACTGATATTGCGATTGCGATATGCTTCACGATATTGGAGGGAATGATCATTTTTGTATCATTATTCTCATTTTCTTTGAAAAATATATACAAAAATAAAAAAAAAAAAATTATTGAAGTGATTTTCGCACTGTAAAGAGACAAGAATTACTAACTTTATTATGCAGATGAGGATTCGGAGGACTACCTTTAAGATCTTATTTGGCGGCTCCAGCGTTCTTGTTGCAAAGAAACTTGATAGGATCCGTGTGCAGCATGCACACACACACTAAACTGCTTTTCCGATGTGGACTCAATAAGCACTTAGTAAAATCATTTGAAACAATGAACAGGGCTGCCCAGACCTCTAATAGCTGCTTTAAGGGTTCACTTCAATAATGACACAGCTAATCAGCATATTATTTGCTGTATTTAAAATGCTGAACTTCTGTAGATTTGTTAGTCCCCAATTTATCTTCATTTTAATCTGTATAAAGACAATATTTATTAAACTCACAATAGAATTTAATTATCACTCACAATTGTTGTCAAATGTGATTCAGTGCATCGTTAACAGTCAATTGGCAATCTGGTTGAAGCGCACCAGTCGATATCTAGAAGGTCACTAACAACAGAACATGTTCATATCCTATGTGACAGATGTATTGTGCATCTGACAAAGGGCAGGGGTTGTGGAAAATATAATGTGCATTGATTCTCAGGAGTGTTACTGATTTGCTTTCTTCCTGCCTCCAGGCTTGTCTCTCTCACAGCATTTTAGCCTGGATGTATCAATACAGCAGCACCCGGTGACAGGCCTGGCTGACACTTTATTTCCAAAATAAGTCACAGTGTAGAAGTGAATACGACTAAGCAGCACTCTGCTCCTGAGCAGTAAGATGCCACAGCTCCCCCTGGGCTCTACAGGGAGAGGGAAAATAAGGCAAAACTCTGTTTTGATTCAGGGACAATTAATACATCTGTGACAGACCATCTGTTGAGTCTCACAAAAATGGAATACAGTAAAGGCAATCATTAGTTAAAACAAAAAAAACAAAAACAAAGGTTTAGCCAAATACCTGTAAATCATACTTAGAGCAGATCAGCAACAAAATTGTATCCTCGCTGTTGGACAGGAACTAACATATTAGTATTATGTTTCAAAAGCTCCTACAAAAACAGTATTTAGAATTCAATTACATGATGTAGCTGTGGCACTACAGCTGCATTGCTCGTTGTCTTGGAAGCACTGATTGCATGTGGCATTTACCACGAGCGCCAACTTTGTTATTTCATTTGCGTTTGTTTGGCCTACTTATGTGACAGCATAGAAAACATGTCGGTTGTTTATGCACTCACCCGCTGCCACGGCTGACCACATAACAAAGAACATCCCCACTGCGATCCTCTTCAGAGAAGAAGGCAGCAGGCCGCGGCGTTTCAGGATGGGGTCCACCACTTTGTCCTTCAGGGGAATCAGCATAAGGATGAGCACTGCGTCAAACATGGTGAGCCAGGCGGCAGGGAAGTGGAACGTCATCTGGGGGGACCCAGAGGAGAAAGATGAGGTAAAACAAGAAAGCATGAAAACTACGGTGAATGTCAGTGCATTCCAACACAGATGTGTGCATATGAGTGTGCATGTGTGTGAGTGTGTGTACTTGATATGGCTTAATATTGCTTTGGCACCCCCAGGTGGTCAAAACCAAAAATTGTGAAATGAAAAATATTTATTCAGTTCCCAGTAAAGAAAGCACACAGTAAATCAATACAATACAAATCATCAATACATTAAAAGTAAGTAAAATAGTAGTACGTAAATAGTTACAGTTATAGTTAATAGAGTTACGTTTGTTGTTGTTATTTCTATTATCATAAGTAGTAGTAATGTTTTGTTACATGCTTATACATGAAATATGTAGTGGCATATAGGACTAATTTATGAAAGGAATAATTACACTGTGCAATCAGACTGGATGAAATATCAATCAGAAAGGAAAGCCATTGTGAGCACACAAAGTACCTACAAGTTAAGGCGATAGCTCGTTGAGTGAGCGATGAAAGACTGCAAACTGCTGGAGATGTGTTTTTTGCAATTCAAATTCCAAGTGCCATCTGAGCTCCTGATGTGTCTCTGGTTTAACACTTCTGATAGCATCATTTATTCTCAAATTGAATTTCCATTTCTTGGAATAACCGCTGGCAATCTATACGCAGCTCCTTAGAGAGTGTTTTCCTCCCTTGTTTGTGCATTATCATATGCAAAATGATAGAAAGTGCTAAGGGAGACTTTCTTTTTTGCCAAGGAAAGCCTGGTATGAATGACGGTGGTGTCCCAGCAGGCCCAGGCCCGTGGTGGGCATGATGTTCTGCTTTTTCTACTTCCCCAAATGGACCACATACATCCTGTATGCATATACTACACATATAGGTTGGCAGCCACTTCTCTATATGCATCATATGATACCATAAAGATAAATGAAAGGGTAGTTTATAAATTTAAGTTAATTATGTGTACAAATACCTCACAAAATGGTATTAGTTCAACCCATTACGAATGCAAATGATACATAGCACGTTCACGGAGACATGAAACACATGTCAGTACATTAGAGTAGTAATGTCAGGATCTAATTAAAACACATTCATTCACTCCTGCCTCCCATTGCCAGTAATTATAATTAGTATGGGCTCTGTTTGAGGGAAGAGACAGTATTTGTTTAGCTTTGCAAATGTGTCAGGTGAGGTGAGGGAGCAAATCACGGAGGCATCTAATCTCACTTCCCTTTTGATGTGGAGAAGTGTCGAGGCTGATAGCTGAAAAGGCTTAGTTTCGTTTTTTGATACTAGATAAACAGTATGCGAAAAAAATTCCAATACAGTTTTTAAACACAGTTAACCACAGAAGGATATGAGTAAACAGAACTATGTCATACCATTTCAGTGCCCCAGGTCTCATACATATTATAGTGAAATGTAAAAATAGACATAAAGTATGTATGCAGTATGTTGTGTGTGTGTGTGTGTGTGTGTGTGTGTGTGTGTGTGTGTGTGTGTGTGTGTGTCACATATACAGCACTAGGTTGGATTGTGTGGTTTACAGTCAAGTGTATCACTTCACATTTCCATGAAGTCAGTGTACTTCACTATCACCTCGAGCCTGCCTGCTCAAAAAGAACTGCCGTACCACTAAAGATTCTAGACATTCCCAATCACTTTTAAACCTTTGATTTTTGGGGAGTCGTATATCAGTGGTGGAACTGAGGGGGATTCAGTCATCAACGCCACCCAGGACATAACATACAATCTGTCAGAGGGAGACACAGGTAGAGCAGCAACACTAGTCAGGAATAGAGAGGCTGTGGAGAGGTGCAGTCACAGCCAGGTTGCTAATCTGCGAGGTATTAGTCTGCGAATTAAAGTTCTGACTTAATCCCCACAGCATTACCAACCTTTGTGCTGCCTCTAGCTGTTGCCTACCATTGTGTGTCAGTGACCTACTGCTATCAGATGAACATGTCGGCAAGCTGAGAGAAGGTGGAAAAAGGACAAACTCAAAGTGTCATATGAAATTCTACAGCACTGTCTGTCTGACTATCAGAGAACTGTAAAATCTGCAAAAACTGAGTATATTTCTAACCTGGTTTCTCATAACTGCCACAGCCTCTTTTCAAAATGTTTCACACTCTTATAATCCCCTGTGACTCTGCCCCTATCGATCCCACATCTGACCTTTGTGATTCCTTTCTTAAATTCTTCGTTGAAAAAATGTCTGTCCTTCGATTTTCTGTGACCACATCCTTTGATCAAGACCCCTCTGATCCTTCAGTGTGCATTGCGGTCTTGCACAAGTTTGAGCCCATTTCAATCACCGCCTTATCTGAGGTGGTCCACCATCTGCGGCCCACAACTTGTCCTTCAGACAGCATTCCCGCTCGTCTACTCAAGGAAGTCTTTGACACTGTTGGACCATGTGTCCTATCACTGATAATTACCTGTCTTGTCTCTGGTAATGTTCCAGCTGCTTTCAAACATGCTGTTGTGCAGCCCTTGTGAAAAAAGGAAAATCTAAACTCCTCTGTTCTGTCTAATTTCATCAACTTCTCAAACTACTTTCTCTAAAGTCTTAGAGAAAGTAGTTTTGACCCGAGACGGCCCCATTAACCTGCGGTGTCCCTCAAGGCTCTGTCTTAGGCCCTATCCTATTCTCATTATACATGTTGCCCTTGGCGTCCATATTTGAAAAACATAAGGTCTCTTTCCACTGTTTTGCAGATGACGTGCAAATTGATATGCCTTTTAATCTAAAAACTAAGGGCTCATTGCAGCCACTGCTTGATTGTCTAAATTACATTAAAAGATGGATGAGCCTAAACTTCCTAAACCTCAACAGAGACAAAATCGAGGTTATAGTGTTTGGACATCACGATCTGGTTGATGTCGGCACCCTAGGCCCATTAGCTCCTAATATTTGCTCCACTGTGAAGAGTCTTGGTGTCTATTTCGACAATGCTTTCAAATTTGAGAAGCAGATTTCCTCCATTGTCAGGTCTACCTTCTTTCAGTTGAGAAATATAGCCAAGGGAAAGGCCTATCTACGTCGTAATGACTTAGAGAGGCTGGTCAATGCCTTCATAACCTTGCGACTTGACTACTGTAATTCTTTGTATATGGGTCTAGACCAGTCATCTTCAACACCTGCAGCTAGTCCAAAATGCTGCTGCCCGCCTCCTGACAGGAAAAAAGAAGAGAGACCATATTGCACCGGTGTTGCGCTCCCTCCACTGGCTACCTGTTCGCTACAGGATCGTATTTAAAATCTTACTATTAACTTTTAAATCTATCCAAGGATTGGCGCCGCCTTACCTGACCGAGCTCCTTCATGCTCATACTCCAGCAAGAGTACTGAGATCAGCCAATCTGCTCCTCCTGGATGTGCCAGTAACCAGGCTCATAACCAGAGGTGACCGAGCCTTTGCTGTAGCCGCCACTAACTTGTGGTAACTTGTGGAACAGTTTACCATTTCATATTAAAACCGCCCCTACTCCCGAGTACTTCAAATCACTGTTAAAAACACATCTCTTTTCTCTGGCCTTTCCTTCCAGCTAAGGAAGGATATTATTACCCTTGTTCGTTTATTATTTTCGTTGTGATGTAATCTGTATTCAATTGTTTTATTGTTGTTTTTACCTTGTAAAGCACTTTGGTCAACCCAGTTGTTTTTAAATGTGCTATATAAATAAACTGACATTGACATTGACTCCTTTAGTTTTAGCAGGGGGAAAAAACTCTAGTTCAAACCTACTGATGTGGAGGCAGGTTAGAGCTCTAAACGGGTATGTTTAACTCAATAGAATTATACAGTAGTTGCATGTCACACTGCAAATATATGTTTTTTTTAATTAAACAAGAAACATGTACTTGGAGCAAGAGTGTCTCCACTTTCTGTTACCTTTTGGGGGTCATCAGTGACGTTCGAGGGACTATTAGGAATCCTCAGATGGAGGCCCTGCAGGATGTACGTCGTCTGCATCTGCAACACAATAAAGAGATTTGAGTCTCAGCATGAGGTAATTCTCCACTTTAAGACCACCAGGGTGCCTGGTGCAAAACCGCTCTTCTCCACTGTTGAAAAGGAAAATAGCATTCCCTTGTATTGAAAAAAAAAAAAATGCATGTGCATATCTGCATCCAGAAAGCTATTTCCATATTTAATTCCTTCACATTTTCCATCTTGTGTGAAACATGGCTCATAAATTGTGAATCAAATTTAAAAGCGGTTGGCCTTACCTGGAAGTACACAGTCCAGTATGGGATAAGGGCGAAAAAAACTGGGAGGATTTTCACCACGGATTTCACTTCCTCTACTTTCTCTTCTGGATATTTGCCTCCATAAGTCACTTTGGCACTGTCTAGCAGCGTTGGTTTGTTGCTTCGGGGGAAATAAAAGAGAAAAATCACCATTATCTAAACCTACAGCATGATTGATGACATGAAATAAACACGTACATAAATAAACAAATACAGAATACACTAGAATTATTCTAAACTCTTGAAGTGCGAGACTTAATCAGCCTCTTTGGTGAACATCTTACTCTTAAATAACGGCACTTCTAGAGATAGGAAAGAAACTTTATTCTAAAGCCTATAATCCACATCTCTGGAGAAAATGTCTTAATATGGAATTCTTGAAAGGCTGCAGGATTGGCCAACTTAAAATATTCAATGTCAAGTTTCTGAACCAATTGTGCTGCTTTGGTTCAAAGTCAAGTAACAGCACTTGAGAATAACTTTTCACCACAGGGGAATGAAGGTGAATGCCCGGACCAGTGGAAAGGAAAGAACTAATCAGGGGGGATCAAGGGCGGCTTTAACATAAAGGTCTACCAACAACGCCTTCTTCATCCCACTACACTTTGCCGTGAACTAAAATACTGGCTTTGCTGTTGGAAAGAGCCTTCCCATTGAAATTGATGATTGCTTTGCTACACCATAGTTACTGTGAGCATGCTGTTCGTCACTGAGGAAATTGCTTTACCACTTTTACTGCCTGACCATACAGTTTTATGTCATCTTTTTCCCCATCATAACAATAAATGCTCTAAAATGACTGACACACATAAGTGACATGGCGCTCTCACCGGAGCAGATTAGGCTCCTTTGGTTTCTTGGAGCAGCAGGCAAAGCCCAGGATCTTGAACATATCTGTGAAGGCGCTGCCATCAGCAGGCTTGGTGATGAACACAGTACGTCCCAGGAGAAAGACCAGGAAGGAGACCCCGAGGCACACAGTGGGAATGATGTAGCCGATTTGAAAGCCGACGTTTTGCTGGATGTAGGCCACGCCTCCCAGAGACAGGATGGCTCCTAAGTTGATGCACCAGTAGAACCAGTTGAAGAATCTGCGCGTGGCCTCTGGTCCTCTGTCTTTGACCTAAGATCACATAGATTACAGGACAACAGCAAACAATCATGTCATTGTATGTTGGTCACACATGCAGGGATAATGTTAAAAAAAAATATCGCTACAGCTGTATTTAATACCAGTTGTCAGCTAGCCGCATTGGTTAGCTATACAGGAAGTGTACTCATATTCACATTTTTAAAGTCACATGAGGGAAATAACTCCAGGAAGACCAAAGCTTGCATTTAAAAGGCAGTTGCATTAGGCAACCAGACTAAATGTATTCCATAAACTGCACTGATAAAGAGGAACAATGGTCACACACTGAAACTGACAGGGATTAGACGTCACATGAAAATGACTGTATTTATTGTGATAATAACTAGCTCGAGAGCCATATGAAATTGGTAGAAGACAGGAGAGGGAGGATTCTTTTATATAACGTAGGTGAGGCATAACTAAAATAAACAGCAACTTGTTTATTCTTTATTTGCTTACAGAATTTGCTACGAAAGTCTACACCATTAGCTTACCAAAACTGCAATGAATTCTATGCAAGCAAATAATATTATTCTCCTAATGGCACTGATGCAGTGCAGATGCAGTTATCCCTGTGGAGGAAAAGATTGTATCAATGCGTGATGAAGTGGATATGTCTTTTATTTATATATATATATATATATATATATATATATATAAGCACAAAAGATGCAGCGGTACAGCCACAATTAACTATTGGGGAGATAATGTCACAGCGTTCCCAAGCCAATGCTGAGAATAAATCTTTCTGGGGTTCCTCTTTGCCAAATGAAAAAAAAAGCTGTCAAGCTCAAACTGACCACTTGATTGCCATGTGATACCAAAAACTCCATTTTAATACTTTTTAAAATAATACGTACAAAGAGCAGGGTACTTTTTATAGCTTCTACATTTAGTTTCGACACAAGATCAATCAGAGTAAGTGGTTGTGTTCCCTCCAGCCTTTACTCATGTCAAGACAAGACAAACATCTAATTTACTATCTCGTTTCAGTGTTGACCCTCCATCAAATACAGAATATGATCAGGAAGTATTACAATGCTCATAGGCTGATAGACATTACATTCTGCACTGACTCATAAAAGGACAAAAAAGGGAGACAGTGGCAAAACAGTTGCCTACCCTCTGCTTTAATTTCCTCTATCCACCACCAGCTGCCTACGCACATGTTTTAGCAGTCCCGGTAATACTGCAACTTCATGATTACTATGATCAAGGTGCATATTAATTTAAAAACTACTCACAACATTGACTATGGCAATTTTCACACTGCAAGGGCGCGCAATTGCTTTTTTTGACAGAAATCAAGCCACATTAACAGAAGCCAAGCAAATTTCAAGTGTTAACAGCTCCCACTGCCACTTGTGTAGGACTTTCAGCTGGAGAATTCGTGGGAAATTGCAGTTCATATTACATCTTTAGCAAAGAAAGTAACATGTTTTGTCAACTTGTATAATGACTTTTTGCTTGACAATCTCCGGCACCGGCTACACGTAGCTGATTTATTCCATAGATTGCTGTTTTTCTCTGTTGTGTGTCACTGTAACATGTACCCATTTCTGTGATTCTCCTTTGTTCCCCCACAATGTATGGATTTTGCTTGATGTTGTATATGTGTTTGTTTGAATGTGATCAAAAGGGGCATTGAAGGAAAGGTGAAAATCTTGTAATGAGCGTAGTGAGCTCAAGAACTAATCATATTCACCCCGTCAGTCCCCTTGGAAAGGTTTTATCCACTCAGGGTTAGATTATTTTCAAAAACAATAACCCCATTAATGAACTTTCCCCATGACTATGACTGCTTCTTGTAGAGGGGCTGACATTATTTTGTCACCAAACAAACAGACGTGTTGTGTTTCACTTCTTATTACCACCCAAGTATAATTCAAGGCATTGTTCTGAAGTGTTTGTGTACATTACTGAATGAGAGAAAGAGGGGTTGTCAAAGTCTCTACATTATGCTCTAAAATGTTAACTTTATAATGGAAATACTTATTAGTGGCCATGACGATGAAGGCCATGTCTAAGTGAACTGCCATGGTGTAACACAAATCCCATCACATGTCTGACCTCCATGATGTCACACTGCATACCCAATCTTATACACGGGCCTATGTCAGAAGACAAATCTCCATGTCTACTTTCAGCATTCCTTATTAACAGACTTTGAGATCTGAAAGTAACATTGTTCATACTGTACCTGATCTGCCCCAAAAGGAGTGATGTTGGACTTCACAGTACCCACGCCTAATGCAATTAAAAAAAGTCCACTGAAGACTACTGGGCCACAATATGGGTTACGGATGGGGCAGGTTACATTGCTTGGAGGGGTACTGTTTGTGCTCAGACACTCAGCAGGTTGCACAGGAAACGCCGCCTCATCTCCACACACTTGTATCCTGGTGTCGTCATTTGAAATAAAAGGGAAAAAAAGCATGCCAAGAAAATATAGGATCAAACTCGAAACTATTGTCCAGAATTTTCCAAGGTATGCATCCGCCAACCAGCCTCCAAATGGTGAAATTAGGTAAGTAACTCCCATGAACATCAGGGGTGCCTGGCTCGCCTGAGTGCCTTCCCAATAAAAGGGATTAGTATTGAGAAAAAGGACCAGATTGGATGTGATGCCGTAGAATGCAATCCTTTCTAATGATTCAGCCAGCAGGACGGCTGCACATGCTAGTCTTCTTCCCTGGAAAACTGAAGGTGGTGAAGGTCTGCTCCCAGAACCTGAGTCCAGTAGAGGGGTGCTCTCATTGGCATCCTTGTTGTTAGCCATTCTCAGCCAACTTAATAGTTTAGGTTCTTCTTGATTAGTAAGAGTTTAAGCCTGTAAAGAAAATACAGAGAAGGTTAAACAAACGTTGTCATCACTGTTTACACAGAGAAAACAGCTAACGTTAGCTTACAGAACTTACATCTGATGTCCAAGAGCCCCCTTCCTCGTCATATATAACGATACAGACACTTTGTAAGTAAGCTAGCTTTAGCATAACGATGGCTTGGCAATAGTTTGGTTTTACGTTACCTTTAATTATTGAAACACGTCCCAGTGGCCTTCAAGTATCTCCATAAACCTAGATAATATTTACGACACACGCGTTAACTTTGTCTCGTCTTAAATCAATTCTTTGTCAAAGGAGAACTGGAAGTCAACAAAAAGCAGTATCAGTACTATCGCGTGACACATATACTCACAGTCAACAAACATACCTGCGCTGCTCTGGAGACGATCTCTAAGTGAAAATAGCCGTTGTGCCCGGTAAAGTTAAGCAAGAGTAGCCGATCCATGTGATTTGTAAACTTGATCTGCTTACGCAGACGTCACACCACCGAGGGAGGAAGTGGTGGTGCGGGGTTTTTTGTTCCTTCATTTTTAGTTACAAGTGATTCTGACTTTGAAAAACTTGTCAGGAGACAGGAGTAACGTTAAGCTCTGCTTCGTTTTTAAATGATGGGTTCGAAACAAAATACTGGAATGGCTGGAAACAGCCGCGTACAATATGTGCTGCCGTCATGTGTTTCCAGGGGATCATATAGGGGACGGACTTGTAAACATTTCAGGCGTGGGTATGGGTATACACTACACCACTGCCAACCGGTAATGCAGTCTTGTGCTGTGGCGCTCTGCATTGGCATGGGTTAAGGGAATGTGACAGCCTACTGAAACAGCACATACAACGCTTTATTCCACCTGGTTTTCACTAATGTTTACATGTTAGGTAGTTCGCTCGTCAGACCAGTCTTTAGTGGAGATATGAAATTACTCTTTCTAGCTTGTCTTAGCCCCAAAACTGGAAACCACACCACAGCTGAGAGAATAAGGTAATTTTCGTTGTTGCTAAGTGAAGCTAGCTACAACAGCTGTTGCTAATTTGTATTTTTTTTTTTTTTTTTTTTTTTTTTTATTCTTTATTTTATAAAGGACAACACACATTAATTAACATTTCTGTAAATATGCCAGTGTTAGCCAGCCGGCTAATTTTTAACTGTAGTCCTTTTGGCCAGATGATTTTAGGCCAGAGCAACAGGAAACAGCAAGACATTAGTACAGGTTAAACTATACAGAGGGAAGTCAACAAGACACCATACAGACAGCTAGAACAACAAATAATCTTTCTCAGTAAGCCATGCAGAGCTACAGGAAGCAGCAAGACATTAGCACAGTTACCTGTCGAGGCTGCATTAGGGGATAACGTGTTATTAAGTGTTAACCAGGACTGTCGCAGGACTAATTGCACAATGGTTTTAGTAAATCCGCTGTAACATGATTCAACTGCCTACCTTACTGCACGATGGCTTTAGTCAGCTAACATTATTCAGGGAGATAAGGCTCGGGGTAGAAAGCGATGTAATGTTAGACAACAGCAGGAAACTAACAATAAAGTTCATTTTAATGTTTGTAATTTTTCTTAACCACCCTGCCTCCCTACAAGCCGTCCACAGTCATGTGCTCCTTTTATTTTAGGTCTCACATTGAATCAGCAGGACACACTTGTGAGCTCAGAGACGCAGCAGACTTTCAGTCTCCTGCTGACGTGGCAAACCTAATATCTCGAAATCCTCCATTTGAGGGTGCACTGGCCATTCACCTGTTCAGAGCAGGCAGACTTCTCTTAGGTAAACATCCTTGCTGTTATGTAATCTATTTACTTATCTCCATACCTCATTAAGTCATTTCTGTTAACATAATATTAGACCTACAAGTATACTGCTTCCTCTCCCACAAATGTCAGCACCTTTCTTTTTTATGTCTAACCTTTACACCAGACATCCACGTACCCTTTGGCGTTATCTTTGGCGGAACAGATATAAATGAAGATGTGAAAGTTGAGCAGAAGCGTGTGGTTATGGAGCAGGTGCTACTGAAAGCCAGGTGATGTTGCTGCAAACTACTATTTTAACCCATTTAATTCCAAAAAGCTCCAAATTAAGGACATTAGTTATACTCCTTAATTCAACATATCACACAGACAGTATACATCTTTTCTAAAATGTGTTTGAAAAGGTTTGTGGAAGTATGTGTGGTGTTCTATCTGTGGAGAACTGCGGACACAATTTGCATAATAATATGTATGATGAAGAATGCGTTTTTTTGTTCCATCTGTTTAGTAATATATAACTATTGCTAGTAAGTAGTAACCATTTTAGACTTACTTTATGATTCACACTCTTTAACATCTCATAGCTGGAAAAGCACAGGTGCAACTAACAACATGCCATGAGAGTTGTTATCTTTTTAGTCTGTTTGAACATTTTATCAGTAGTGAGTGTGATACACACATCACAAACAATAGCTTAAGGCAAACCAGAAATGTGATCACTTTTAACTTGACATGTTAATGTAATGCATAATGTATTTAGTCCTTTTCTACTTGTGTATAGTATACTTATATCTATATATTGTTACTAATGTTCTGTTTTTGTTACCTTCCTAGGGACTACGGATGTAAATTAGCATTGTTGCTAATGGCATGTTTACATCTTGTATTTTATACTGATGTTCATTTATAGAATATATATATATATATATATAGAGAGAGAGAGAGAGAGAGAGAGAGAGAGAGAGAGACCAAATATGCCAGTAATGTACTTCCTTCAGTGCGAACAGGAAGTGTACTTCCTGAAGTGCGAACAGGAAGTAAATGCGACCATTTACACCTCAACTAAAAGGTGGGGGGGGGACTGGATCCCCACAAGATCCTCCAGTGCTTGGAAGTAGTGGCATTAAAGAATGAGGCTGAGCATGTGCAGGCCAACTCCAGCTGTGCAGGCTGTGTGTTCTCTTCTCCCCTAGTTTAACACTAAAAGTAAATGTGCACACAGGCTAGTCAATATCTTGTCCTGGGCCCTAACGTCAGACCCAGATGTCTCTGTTATGATGAAAATAGAGTGTAGGGCATCCATCCAGTAAATCTAAGGGGATAATTGCCGTATGGGAGAACTGGGAAGATTCAGGTCTCATGGCTTCAAAAATGTGATTCCACAAACCTCCCGCTGCGTGTGCCTTCTCACACAAACCTTGATCATGAAATTCTGTCACCACTCTGTGCCCGCTGGCACATTTAATAATGCACGCTCTCACACGCGCAAATTAATATCTCCCCACTGTTCTTTGTTCTACATTCCCTTTGTTTTTCTCTTTTTATTCTTGCTGTATTTTTCCTTAAATCCTTTGCCTTCAAACCACAAGCACTAGGCCTATTTCTCCTCTCACATATTCAGCCTTAGCCTGGAGACTTTACTGTTATTACCACCGCTTCTATCTCTATTGTTGTCAAAATTGTCATTGCTTGCAATAAGCAACAACTGACTGTCAGCAATGGAAATTCTTGTTTTACTGAAATGGCTTTCACAGGGGTGATAATGACGTGTTTTTGTTTTCATCAGGTTCGCGGTTGCATTTACTGACAAACTGAAAGAAGAGGCAGAGTTATTTTTGGTATGATTATACTCTTGTATTTTAATAGACCAACTGCAGTAGTTTATATCTAATAAGCACTGATGCTTGATGCAAGTCTGTGTATCATGTGGCATATTGTTGTTAGCAGTTCTAAACAGTTGTGTTTTACTAGAAAATGTCTGTACAGTTAGTAAGTACCTAATTGGTGTTTCATTAGTAAGGTTATGATTGCCTGCTATGCATCACCCCCCACATAAACTTAACTCAGGCTGTCAAAGTGATTTTTTTTTTTTTTTTTATAATAACATGAACAAAATATTGACCCCTGTATTACACATTAGCAGACAGCAGTAGCCTGGCAGCTTCAATAAATACAGCAGAAAGGCTTTAACTACACAAACACAATATCCTGCCCTGCCCCGTAATAGTTTGGCATTAAAACAATATTATCGTGTTTTATTTTCAGATTAGATTCCAGTCGCAGCCTGCAGATTGAGGCGAGTGGCATGCTTTATCTCTGCCATTTAGTGCTGACAGCAGGCAGACAGGACAGACACTGAGAGGCATCACCACGCTTTTTTATTGTGACAGAAAACACACATAGGGGATGAATCTTGTGTGATAACATCCAGTCAATTTCCTTCCCATCCCCTCTGATTTATTTAGTAGCACCCCCATTATCTTAGCTATTGCTTTCCTGACTATCTTTTCCGGTTTGCATTTTGATTTGAAAATGTTTGGAGCACAGCAAGCATTAATTGTCCGTGTCTATTGTCTTACATAAAGAGAAAGAAGCACAGTTAGTAATAATCAAATGTAATTTGTATAAACAAACCCGACCAATAATTACTGATGGATTTCAAACACTTATGTAATTATGTTTTGGTACCTGTTTTAACCACCATGTTCCTATGTTTTGTTTTGTTTCCCTGAAGCTGTCCCAGAGCAGTAAAATCTATGTCCAGCCCCAAGGTAAGCTCTGCAGGATGAATCTCCTCGCCTGATGCTGTGCATCCCTGACTCGCCATTGAATTGTTGCATTAAACAGCTTTGACATTTTTTACCTCCATTATCATGCTGTCTGCCGTGCAGAGTTGTATTTGCTCTTGCCATTGGCCGCCGTGCCATTTAGGACAGCCCAAATCACTCTTCCATGTTGTTTCCCAGCAGTAGCCTTGTTAGGCAAATAGTGCCCCTTCATACCTTCATAGCCCTTCATAGCCCTGACCAATGAGAGCTTATCTTTTTTAGTTGCATGCTCACTATCGCAGTGTACAATAATGTTTTTGAAATACATTAAATCTATTTTGGTTATTTTATATACAGGTTAGAGTTGCATACAGGTTAGAGTAATACTTCTTTTATACTATGTGTCCAATACGAATAAAGGTCATGAAGAACATTGGATGTGATGTTTCTAATTCTTTAGAGCAGGGGTGTCAAACTCAATTTCACTAAGGGCCACTGGAAAATGAGAATCACATCAAGGGCCAGACATATAGGGTTTATTGACATGCTTTTATTTAATCCAAAAAGTTAAATATCTTTGACTGTATTCATGCATGTCTCATATAGTCTTCTTACTCACAGTTAAAGTCCTAAAAAAATCAGCAAAAATGTTCTTAGCCATCATAGAAGAAAGTGCCCAAAAACTTTGGAAAAAGCGACAAAAACGAAGAAAAAGCGACAAGAACTAGGTGGGCCAAAATGTATTGCAAACCAAAATTGATATGCGGGCCGGATCAAAATCTGCAAGGGGCCGGATTTGGCCCGCGGGCCTTGAGTTTGACACGTGTGTGTCACATAAAGTTCAAGATCAGAAAAACAATTCTGAACTCATTTATCTATTTAACTAAAAACCACATTGCTATTTTATTTGGGGGGTGGGGGGGGGGGGGTTGTTTCCAGTGATATGATTTGATTGAGCTTTAACAAGAACACTGTGCCTTTTTTTTGTGTGTGTTATTTTAAAGGTATCCAAACGGACGTGAGTGAGAAATTCTGCTGGACTGAATTCCTGAGGAGCTCAGGTACTGTCACTGCTTCAGTTGGTTGTTATTCCAGCTATTGTCTAATGTAAGACTTGATCCACAGGCCTCACTGTGGACAGTTTTCAGGTTTGTTGTAGAAAATATTAACCAATGAAAGCTATTCTAAAGGGAGGTCCGCGGGTCGTCCAGAGTAAGCCAATAAAACAGTTTTGAAATAACTCAGTGTTTTTTGGTTGGTGCACTGATCCTTTGATAGCAGGGCAGAATCATACATTTTGAAGGTATTTGTCATACTTTGGATATACTGTATTTTAGCTTGATATTTTGTGCTCTTTAACAACAACTTGTTATTGACAAGCGACATGTTGTTTGGGCACTGAGTCGGTCTGGTCTAAGCATTATAAACCTAGCTGACAGTCATGTGTCTCACCTAATCATTAAGTCTATGTCTCAAACTATAGCCGCGGTAGTTGTGTTTTTGGATGTGCACATCCACAAAACATAGTGTGACGTGCTGGATACAGTGGTCGATGCAATAAAATGGAGAGGTACCTGCCCACTGAAATTTAAGCTTCCTTGTAAAATAGACATATACGCGGGCGTGCCACATATTTGAAGCGGTTTGCAATATTGTACATACATTCTAGGCTGCATCCTTCTCACCTTTCCTCCACTATGAGTCATAGACGGTGTAGTGCACTGCAGTGGAGCACCACTGGGAGCACGATGGGGGATACATTCATACACCCCCAACCTGAAATGTACCATCAGAAAGCATAAATTTACTCCGTTAGATGCATCAATGTGGTGGTCAGGGAGGCAGGCCAGAGTTTGTAGCAGTCAGAATTCCCTTTTCCCTCCTCTCCACCAGTCTTCCAACTTTGCAAAGCTCCGTAAATATGCACCGTTTCCCCGAGCATCCCTTTCCACAAACAGCCCAGACTTTAAATCGGACATTGCAAGATGATGTCCATCCCTGGTACATTAGTGCTCATAGAGAGCACCGTTGAGTACAGAGAAGAACAATTGATTAATAGCTCTCCGGCCCAGAGCCATTTGTCACCACGCTTCACAACCGGTGCAAGTAATACTAATTGCACCACAGTCACTTCTCCATTTGTTATACTTGAAATAGGAGTCAATACCATTGTGCTCTTCCTCAGTGATGTGATGAAAGCACTGTAATCTGCTTTTCGAGCTCTAAACATTGTTCCAGTTTCTGTGTATGTGCTGTCGTTAATTTGAGTCATTTTTCGTGGATGTGGGTCAGATGCGTTTAATACCAGCAAGGTGTGTGTTTTCCTTGCCACAGTGTTATCACCACAGTTCTTGCACAGTGACAAGACAATGCACATTCTGGATTTTGACTTGTGTTATGTGTATGTAATGAGGACGAGCCCCAAGGCAGAGAGCTACATTCAAATAAAATAACAGATCCTGCAATCCTTAATTGTTGGAAATGTGCTTTTGTCATAGCGTTGTGATACAACTGAAAACCTTTTAAGCATTGTTGCTTAGTTCTCAGATGTTCCATGGCCTTGTTTTGAACCTTGACCTGCTTTCTCGCCTTTAATAATAAGTTACATCATGTTTTAGTTCTCCTCAAACATCACAACGCAGTCTGACAGAAGTGACTCCTGCAGCAATCTGTAATCTGGTGTGACATAATTTAATCATTATTAAAAGGGAAGAAAGAGAATACTGTATATAGGCTAGCTTAATAAAGTTGTGGAGGTTTGAGTGTTTGGAATAAATATATACTTTATGACCCAGTGTTGCAGTGGCACACTGTAAAAAGACCTCTGCCGGTGAATATAAAAGCTGACTGAAGATGTATGACTATACCGTTTGTGTGTTATCCTTTGGGTGTCATGTACTCTCCAAAGGCACAGACTTCAGCACTGGGATCCAGAAGCTGTCAGTCCATTAAAGCCACTCGGTGTATGTTGTCTGTGGCTTCTTCTGTGTACCTTGTGAGGTATACGGGCATAGATGAAGAACAGCGCTGTTGAGTGAGCAGCGATGCGTTGAATCACTGCGTAACAATCAAGTAGAGATGTTCCGATACCGATACCAGTGTCGGTATCGGCTCCGATACTGCCTAAACGCTGGTATCGGTATCGGGAAGTACTGGAGTTTATGCACCGATCAGATACCATGTAAGAAAACCCTAAAGAAAATCTACATTAAAGTAGTTTATTTATGTTCTTTTTCCGTTATAACTGACTGTCAAACTGGAGAATAACAGAAAGTTCTGGGGCGTTCATGTTTCACAAAGAGTTTAACCTGAGCCAGACCGACAACAAAGATAGAAATAATATCACATCCTTACAGATGATAGTATTCAACTGTTAAAACATAATAAAATATATGACACACTGGTATCGGATCAGTATTCGGTATCGGCCGATATGCAAGTTCAGGTATCAGAATCAAAAAATGGTATCGGACCATCTCTACAATCAAGTATCAAAAACTGAGGAGGACACGCTGTTGGATGCTGTCCTCCCCTCCTACTCTTTCTTCAATGCTTAACGAATCCATCTCTTTCTCTCCCAGTGACCCTGTCTTTCTGCTTGAGCAGCACTGGTTGAAGCCTGAAAATATTGTAAACAAATGAATAACCTAACTAATTACGCTGGTATCAGCTCTGTTTCAGACGGATACCTCCGGTTCAGGCTGGTCCTCATCCTCAACACGTGCCTTTTTCAGTCGCGGAAAATACTTTTCAATACTCATCTGGATTGAAGCAGTAAACATTCAGTGTAAGAGTAAAAAAAATGACATAACATTATTTATAATAAGTTTATTTGATTCACAGCTGCTACATATTGGTTTTTGACCTTGACAACCCAACTGCATTTTACCACAAACTTGCGACTAGTTAACTTTCTGAAGCAGGCGCAATTGCATGTTTGCGTCAGGTCGGGACTCCAACATTAACACACTGACAACATTGTATTCAGAATATAAAATATTTTTATAGCACTTTTTAATGTGTGATTGTGTAAAGGTGTTCATGAGATAGATACCAACCTTTCGTGAACTTGTGAATCTCACCAGCTGTCTTCTCTGGTTTTTATGGAGACAGACGCTGTGTGTGTGTGTGTGTGTGTGTGTGTGTGTGTGTGTGTGTGTGTGTGTGTGTGTGTGTGTGTGTGTGTGTGTGTGTGTGTGTGTGTGTGTGTGTGTGTGTGTGTGTGTGTGTGTGTGTGTGTGTGTGTGTGTGTGTGTGTGTGTGTGTGTCAGTGAGCCGCGTGAGTGACAGAGAGACGGAGGAGAGCAGGGAAAGGAAATGCAGCTGAACGAATATGCTGTGTGTTTTAAATAGCGTAAAACAAAAAAAAAATTAATAACGAAACGCAATATGTGGCGGGCGGTGTTGTTGATTGTGTGGCGCACCGCCACAAATTAGTCTATGTGTTGGAAACACTGGTTCAGTCACAGCAGGCTCAATTGCTCATACTCAACAGTCAGCTGTTCTTGTGATCTGTATTGGTTATTTAAAGTAGGAAGTGTTACATTTATGTAATGCGTTAATCATAAAATCGTCTTGGCTGACCAAAATGCTGCTCTAACCTCTGATGCTTATATGTAAGTGCAGTCCCGGTGTGAAGAGAAGGAAACTAGCAAAGTTTGTGACAAGCACCTGCAATCTGAGCACAAACTATTATATCTTTGTAACTTGTTAGCTGCTTTAAAAACCTCACATATACAGTCAAATGGTTTATTATCAAACCTCTTTAATGGCAAGATATACAGTATCTCGCCTGTGTAGCTTTGTTAGTATATGTAATTTTCTCTGTTAAGTTATTTTTATTTCAATGGCGTTGAGTCTGTATCAACCTGTGCCACTCAACAGATTAATAGGAGCTGTTCAGATAGATACAGTATGTGCTCCCATGTACACACACACACACACACACACACACACACACACACACAAATACTGATTAAAGCATTAGTGTTCAGAATGCCCTTCTGAAATCAAAGGCAAATGAACAAAAATGTGTTTTGCATTGAACTGCAAAGAGAAAGAAGGAAAAGAGTGCTGCTGGCACAACAGATGATTTGTACAATTTTGTTTTTCTTCCCTGAGGAAAGATGAATTGGGTCTTTTTTTTATTATTTCTTTGAATTTCTTGCTCATTTTGACACATCTGTGCTCTGTTATGATTCCAGCTATCCTTCCAACTCCCTGCACCTTGTTCTGAGGTAGTGAGATGTTTGTTTCCCTCAGCTGACGCGAGGAAGTTCAATAAACCCCGCAGATGAAAAGCTTTTTTGACAATCGGTTCCCAGGATCAGGTTCAATGGCCAGACTCCACGCTGTCATTTTAAGATGCTCTTTAATAGCATTAAAAGAGCTGCTTCAGCCTCCTGATCTGGACTTATCTGGCAGCAGGGGATTTCACTCCACTGTCACTGTGCTCTAAGCACGTGCTTTTGTCTGTCTGTGTGATTTTTTTTTGAAACAGTTCTCGGTTTTCTCATAGACACTTTCAAAAATACATTTTATTATGGGCTTGTACTTCACTTAAATGTTGGGTCGACTCAACTACACCATGTCAACATTCATAATTTATCCTTTTGGGTCATTGTCGCGCATAATAAGGTTAGGGATTAAAAATGTATCTTCTGACACTTTCTAACCCTAAATAAAAGTAAAATATCCTTTTACATCTGCTTGTTTTGGTATAAATGCTCTCCTACTTAGCCAGCAGACCTCAACCTTAAAGTGTTGCCTTTACACCAGTGGCGTAGGCAGAAATAGTATTTTGGGCGGGCCGGTACAAAAGTGAATGGGCCATTTTCAAAAAAGACGTAGAAGTAGCAAAAAGGACAAACTGAAAAAAACAGCAACAATTTTACCTTCCAACATATACTGCATTACAACAGCAATAGCAGTACTGTCTACAACATGCTCAACCAACAAAGCTCAGTCTAAAAAGTTTGGACACAACAATATAGACAAAAACCTGTCGATTTTAACCTCTTCAGGCTAAAATATATTTGCACCGGCAGAACCAGCAGCATTGGCTCTGCACAGCACTGTTATAAAATGAACCATTTTATTGCACAAAGTGGCAACTAAACATGAACCCAAACAGCAGAGAAGGCGTTTACATACTGCATGACATAGAATAGCCTAGATCAGACAGAAATCACACATGTAACATATCCTTTGTGCATTCATAACAGCATGGTTGCTTCAGGACTATGGTCAGATCATGAGCAGCAAATGTGCTACCAATAGTAAAAGAAAATCAAAGAATGAAAACTTCCAGCCAAGCATTGTTTGAATTATGAAAGATCAGTGCTTGAAGTGTAAAAAAAAGGTCCTGGTACTCTCTTGCATTGGCAAATCATTATGACATTTGAGATTTCTACAGTGAAAAACAAAACTTGGAGATATTGCTGGTACAACAACAGCATGTGTGAGTGAGATTCTCTTGACAGCTTTAGTCCCCTCTTTGTTTGGCCAGCAAGCGACAGGATGCTGCTACATGTTTTGCAGCCCAGTTTGTTATCTTTAAAAACGAGCCAGCTGTTCATGGAGCAAAAATGCATAATTTGGTCCCTTGACCAACAGTCAGGCCATCCATGTGTTTCGTTACTCACGTTATTGTTGACGTCGGTGTCATTGACTAAGGTAACGTTAAGGTTGGTAGCTGCAGACTCCTCATTAACACTAGCTGTTCCGCTCACATCAACGTTAACGTTAGTTTGAAGCTCAGGAATCGTACCTGATGTTTCTGGTTGGACTTGGACCTCTGTTGATGTGTCTGGATCTGGCACACGCGTTCTTTTAGTACCGTTCTGAAGCAAGGCTAACATGACTACACGACTTACAAACTCAACACATTTCTTTTTAGTTTCTAGGTTTTCAGCAGTGAAAAATCTGTTACCGTCAGGCTGCAGGCATCAGACAGCTTTTCCGAACTGAGGTAAGTCACGTAGTGCCCTCTGGGTAGTGTAGTTTATGTAACGTTAGGGTCAATCTCTCTGACACTGACGCTTTCTCTGTCAGTGGTAGAGTACCGGCTACATGCGAGAAGTAGTGTTACGCAAGAAAAAGTGCAGGTACGCTTAAGAGTAAAATGTAGAAGTGCCGATACTGCGTACCAGTGAGTACCGGCCCACTTCAAGCACTGTGAAAGATATAATGAAAAGTGGCCAGCAAGGCGCCAAATCTTAGACAGTGTATCAAGTCCACGGCAGTGACAGGATCAAAGAAAACTAAAAACTACGTCCCTCACAGATAAGTTATCTTCTTATTTAATGTGGGCAAAACGCAAACGTGTTTCAGCTAGAAGCCATCATCAGTGTTCACGATTTCTTACTAAATAGGAAGGTGACTAGGTTAGTTAAATAATAACGCAAGAAGCATGAAACACGTTTTAATGTTACCTCTGTGAGGGCCAGTACTCAAACAAACTCCTCTCTCGCTGATGGGCTGTCAGCTCCGCTGGGGAAATGTCTGCCCATGCTGCAGAAAAGCTTGTCCTTATTTACGCTGTATTCCATCCAAGAAAACTGTCCATACCACTTTAAAGAGAAGCCATTGTTGTCGCGGTAACTTTTAACAGTACATTGCTTAACCAGTCCCTCCAGGATTTAGCGATGTCGCAATAGCGCCAATTCACGCAAATTCAACCAATCAACATGACTTTGGTGCGACTCGCAATTTTGACCGATCACCGCAACTTTTCCGCAAATTTGACCAATAACCGGAGTTTCCTGCGACTTCAACCAATCCCAGCAGTCCCACGTGCCAGACTTTACGTCTAAGTGCCACTGACCAAGCAGGAGTGAGAGAGAGCTTGTTTCCGATATGAAGACAAGACTCGAACATCTCACATTTACCAACAAAACGCACAGCGAAAGACCATGCAAAACATTTTAGACCGTCCTGCCAAACTGTATAGATTTTAACATCAATGTACGCTGTAACGTTTTTTCACTTGCGGGGCTGCTGCTCATACAGTTCCCCCTGCTACTGATTCGCCCACACACCAACGCACACACGGTGGATGCAGGAGAAACCGGAGATGAGACGACACAATGACCTAAATTGAGGACAGCTTCTCTCGTTATTGTAAGTGCAATGATAAGTTAAAGTCCAATAAGTACTTTATCAACAAGAGGCCAAGCCAGCCTGGTAGCGCAGCTGCAACCAGATGCTCCACAACAGTGTTTCCCAGCAGTCAGCTCCCCCTGTTGTCCATAAGGTGCCTCTGCACCCCTTTTGCTTCAGACCTCCCACCAGCCTTTGGGCCACGCCTCCTCATTTACATTGACACCTGTCAAGTCCAAATTGAAAAGCCAAATGTTAAATCGAAACGGAAATGGTGAATCTTAAAATGTCAAAGGGCAATTGACAAATGTAAAATTCAAAAGACAAAATTGAAAATTATAAAGTGCAAAGACTAAAATAAAATTAAAAAATTTTTTCTATTTGAGATTTTAGTTTAAGTATTTCCATTTAAGCTTTTCCATTTCACATTTTGAGTTTCATATTTGATGTTTCTCAATAAAAGATTTCAAAGATTTCAGTTTAAGCAGTTATATTTAAGCTTTGCATTTTAAATTTGACTTTTTACATTGGCACTTTACATTTTCAAATGATCATTTTACATTTCAACTTTGCTTTTTCAGTTTCCTTTTTCTTTTTTGAATTTAATTATGGCGTGATTTTTCCTAGTAGTGTAGTAAAATAATATTTTTAATTTGATCTTGCTTCGTTTTCACTTTGGACTTTCAGTTTGAATTATGAATAAATATTTCCTCAAAATAGTTCTGTTACTATTTCTTTTTTTACATACATTTGAATATTTTTCATAACAAAACATATTTTGATCAAACTTGGCTGGACGGGCCAGTGAGTAAAGTGACATAAACCTCGCTTTAAGCATACATATAATCACGACTGCCTTCTCTGGGCATAACAGCTTTAAAACTGATGAGGTTCCTATACCACGTGGCAATCCACCCAACTGTTGGATGGACTGACCTTTCCCCAGATGATCGAACCTACTGATATTGGTCATCCCCTGACTTTTCCTCTAGTGCACCAGCAAGTCAAAACTTTCACTTATCCAGTGTCCTTATTACCTTGGTGATCCCTTAACTTTTAATGTAGTGCTTCCATCAGTATTCAATATTTAATTTGGTCTATACTTAACTTTGGTTAATGACCAAATGCCTGCAAAGCTAATGATATTCCCATCAGCTGTAGGGTTGGGTACAAAATAGCAAATCATAGCATACTAACACCAAACTAAGATGGTGAACATGGTAAACATTAAACATCAGCATGTTAGAAAAAAAGCTCAGTGTGAACATGAGTCTGATGAACGCGCTGCTCTCGTCAGTGTTAATAAAAGATCTTTGATTATATTTTTGCGGGTTGAGTGAGTGTGCGGTGTCCATACCACAAACACATGTGATTTGTTTATTGTGATCAGCATGCTATTATTGTCATTATTAGCATAATCTCCGTCCACTAGGCGGTTGTGAAGGTACATCCAGTCCACCTCCACTACAGATTCTTTATACAGTATAGGGAGTATGTCAGTAAGTTATCTGTTTAAAGTTCAGCTAATTAGTGAGAAGTGAGAGACGTACAGACCTTTGTGTGTGTGTGTGTGTGTGTGTGTGTGTGTGTGTGTGTATACGTGTGTGTGTGTGTGTGTGTGTGTGTGTGTTGTCATCAGGAGGGTGCAGGGCTGCGGGTCAGGACTTTTATCTGTTGCTTTTGAACGGTCAGGGCCAGAAGAGTAGTTGTTGGCAGTGAGCACAGTTGTCTGCCTGCCAGTTCCTGACTATTCTCTGGATTGATCCTGAAAGTTGGATGATCGAGGGGAAAAGAGCCGATTTAGCGGCACTGCCTCCCAATTAGAGCAAGGTTCTTTCAAAAAAAAAAAAAAAGTGTTTCATGTTGTTAGCATGATGTTGGGTTAGCTAATTTAAACGAGGGCTGTTCAGTGAGCAAACTGTCACCCGAACACTGTGGCTGTGTAGTTAGGATGCCGTATTACACACTGATTAGGCTGCAACCTTCTAACGTTTTCAGCAGTCTATTTCCCTGTGTGTGTGTGTGTGTGTGTGTGCGAGTGTTACAACTCTGATCAGAGAATTGTGCAAGCACATTAGTCACTGCTGTCTTATTTTCCTCATGACCTTGGGTGATGTATTGCTTTCATTATGTGCCGATGTACTCAAGATGATCATTATGCAGTGTTTTGATATTGCGATGCCATCTTTCTGTGTGTCTGGCTTCTCCCCAGGTGTAAGCAGGGAGCATGTGGATGAGCTGCGTGTCTTCCTGTTGGTCTGTGGCCTCAGAAGAGTCAAGGATCCCCTCTATCTGGTCAAGGTTTTTTCAGGTATACCATGCAATTCGTTCTGTTTACCATCTATTTAATATAATGTGTGTACCGGTAATTACAAACCTGTAGCAATCACATGGGACAGTACTATAGAAAGTAGCTCAGCTAAAAGTGGGGTGGTTTTTCTTGGTGGCATGTTTTCAACCTTAATGTCAGTTGAATCCCTGAAATTACAAACCTCTCCGACTGCATTTCTGTAGTAGCCTGTGGTAGAGGCAATGGCAACGTCCTCATCAATTAGGAATGAAGTTAGACCTCAGCGGTTGAGTTTCAGCTAATTAAAAAATCCATGTGAAAGTGCAATGAGAGTCTCCTGACTGATATCTTTCTGCCTTGCCTTTATGCTGTTTCTTTTTATGATGGCTATCGTATATATCTTAAATGGATCTCATATATTCAGAATTCCCAATGATTAGCAACATCAGTGTGTTCTTTTTGAAATCCTCTTTTATTGTATGTGATTTTGATAGCACACAGTTATGGTAATAAGACAGCACTAGAGGGCGTCAAATTGTATATTGATGTTTCAGCCAGATGGGAGAACTAGATGTGTGGATTTTCACATGGCATTTCTTGGCATTAAATTGTGCTATCCACACATGCTAAACATATGGTCACTAGCAAGTATAGCTGTAAGAATTGCAGAACACATCTTTACGGCTGCTGCTGTTTATGTTTGCATAAACACTTTTATGTTTGCGTCTTTCAGAGTGGCATTGTGAGAATCCACTGAACGTGTTGGTCATTATTGGGCCGAAGGTAGGTGCACACTCATTATACCATGCCATTTGTCTCCCTCCCTCTCACTCTCTGTGCTGTTGACATTACGCAGAAACCTTGCCTGGGAAGTCAAGCGGGTCCCTAATTGGATGTAGCAGAGATACTGGCTCTAGCTGTTTAGCTGGAATTAACGGGCAGCGCTGGGAGGAAATGACAGTCTTCTGCAAATGGGGCAAAGGGTCAGCAGCAGCAGACGTGCTGTAGTGGTCCTATTTCCTTTTGTGTCTCTCTGGCTGACTGCTTGATATACAGTACTGATCCAATGCCTACTCCAGATTAGCACTTGCCTTTATAGAGACCTGTAAAGCGCTGCCTCACTTTAATACTCAAGGAGGGGCATATATCTGGACATGTCCTGGTATAAATTACAGCCAAAGCAATTTGTAGCATGTTTCACATTTCTGTCCTGTGTATCCATTCCTTAAGATATTAACTGCACACATACAGAAGAGGTGTTGCTTCATGTCGTGGGGGCGGCTGTGGCTCAGGTGGTGGAGGCGGTCGCCTACCAATTGAAAGGTTGGTGGTTCGATCCCTGGATCCCCTGCACTCTCATGTTGAAGTGTCCTTGGACAAGACACTGAACCCCGAATCCATGTACGGCAGCCTCCGCTACCAGTGTATGAATGTGTGTGTGAGTGGTGAATGGTTACTGTACTCTGTAAAAGCGCTTTGAGTGGTCATTAAGACTAGAAAAGCGCTATAAAGGCAGTCCATTTACATGTCAAGGCACATCAAATAATTGGGGGAAGAAAAGCAATTGAAATCTTACAGCCTACCATGATTTACAATATTCATAAATCAACCAGTCAGCCAGAGAGTCAAATCGGAGCAGGGAGATTTTATACATTTACTGTAAAAGTTTTTGTTCTGATTGCACCTTTATGTTAGAGTCGAGTAATATCCTGGCCAACAGCAGCCAGCAGCATCAGTGCTTTACAACTGTTCTTTCTTCCCCCACCCCCATTTCATTTCCAATCTCTCAATCATTGATTTCTCTATATGTTTGTCTTCATCTTCTCTCCCCCTGACTTGCTTTGATATGACACCAATGTACAGTATTTTAGTGTCTGTTCTTTCTTTCAAGCAGTGGTGTCAGGCAAAAGGTATGTTCTGCTTTAGATTTGCTCAAAAACAACTCAATTAGACATGGCCCAGGGCTTATACACTGTCTGCCTGCCGCTTCTTGCTCCGCTACGCTTTGTTGTTGTTTGATGAAATGGTTCAGTGGAAGCGCACACGTCTGATTCATCTCGATACCCCCGAATCACAGTTAGTGTTTGTTTGTTTGTTTGTTTGTCTGAGAAATCAAAAGCCATATATTATTGTTATAATAAACATGTATATGTATGACTGCCAGATTCCCTTCTCGCTAATTATAGGATTCCGCCTTTTGGTAAAACATAAACATTATTGAATAGATTTAATGAAGTGACCGTGAATTCTAAAAATACAGATGGATGGAATGAGACGTCCTTTGCTGAGGCTGTCATGACATACTATAAACCCACAGCTACATTTCATTCAAGTAATAAGCACTCTGGCTGCACAGCATCTGTCATTAAGAGGAGTATTGAATGTAAACACTGACACAGCGTCTGCCTCTCCCTTGTCACTGGTCACTTCCTTTTAATTCCACATAGAGCAGTACAGAATCAGTGCAGTGCTTAAATCATTTGTGTTTGTTAATACAGCCTTTATCGTGATTCGTGATCTATCCCCTGCTGGTTTCACAATGACTGCTAAATCCCAGATTACACCAGGATACAAAAAAGGTTCTCAGTTCAGATTCTTTGATTTTTAATGCACACATGCTTTAAAGTAGATTCCATTTAGAAATTCCATGAGCTATAAAATGAAAGAGGGGGAGAAAAAAAAAAAAAAAAAAAAAGTAGCAGCTTGCTTGGCAGCATCTTTGACCTAAATTGCTATGCTTTTACTTTTCTGTGGGCATGCTAATGCACGCAAATCCCACATTGCAATTAATCAGATTGGCCAACCACCCCACCCTGACCCCAATCTCTGAAAATACAGGCTTTTCAGAGAATGATTTGCTCATGATAGAAATGATTAATTGTCATTGTTTATTACAGTACTTCCTTCAGATTAAGTCATTGCTGGATGAAGACGAGCAGGTTTCAATTTTCTGCGTAATGTTTCTGTGTGTCTTAGATCGATGCTGTATTTACTGTTGAAGTGGAAGCTGTTGTTAAAAGGTAAGCCTTCTTCTCTTGTTTTCTTTTCTTTACCAGTTACGCTTCTCATAAAAGGCAACTTGAGATCTGACAGTCTAATCGGCAACACTTTTCTGCTGTGCGAAATTTGAAGACTACTTATCCGTCTTTTTATCCCATGTGGCACAAGAAAATATCCAAGCAAATTTAGCTTACTTTTATCTTGACATAATGTGAACAGAATAACAATCTGAAGGGAGAGCCAGGATCCTCTCTTTATCTGTCCTCCCACTTTCAAGTCTTGGCTGATCTTTCAGTTTTTCGCCGAGGGGCCTTTACCACAGCAAGCTCTTTGCGGCAGGAAACTGCCCTTCTCCGGCTGGGACTTTACCTTGACTGTCCGTGCATGTCACACACAGTACAGCTGTGTTTCCTGCCCTGAGCTTGTCACTGCTCTTTAGCATCATTCACGCCTCCGTTAGCCCTGAGTCATGCAGAACTGAGCTTTGCCACTGCTTCTGCAGAACAGCAGGGGTCTTCTTGGCCCAGGAGAGGAGCCAACAGGAGCTCCATGCTGCCATGAAAAGGTGCTTCTCCGTGGTGAACAGCTCCGTCTCAGAGGGCATGTCCGCCGCCATTTTGGAGGTAAATATCTCAAGGGCTAACTGGACAATAGCATGTTCTGGCTTCAACAATTCAGCTGCTAAACACAAAAGTATCTTTTTTATAGCTCACGCATTGTGGTGCAGAATAATATTTTGGTAATGACATTTTTTTTTTTTAGAATTTGCCATCGAAAGCCCTTGAAACGTTGAAACTGTGAATATTTACAGGAGTCCTTATCTCGCTGTTTCTTGCTCAGCTACAATGTTATCTGACCACTTCAGGGACAATTAGCCAAATTAATTGCTTGACTCCAATCTTCCCATTCCTGAGTGAGCAAAACCTGCAAATCCACTTAATCTCTTTTAAACCCAGTCGACAATCCACAGTAGGCTTAAAGTCTGATTAGTATGTTAGCATGTTTCACTCAACAATCTGCTGAAGGTATTAGCTGATACAGATTGTTAATTCTGTTAGTGAACTAAGGCACTGAAGAGCAGAATGGCAACGTCTAAGGTGCTTCGGTGCTTTTTTTTAATCACGATAACGATAGAATGAATGAGTCTGTGAATGAGTAACTTTTGTCTGTGACATTGGGAATGTCAGCGACTTTTAAAGCGTTTCATCTCTCTGCCCCAACAGGCCATGGATCTCGGGGTACCCGTGTTGGCCAGGGACATTCCAGGAAACGCGGCCCTAGTGCAGCATGAGTTCACTGGCCTGCTGTACTCGTCTCCTCAGGTATAAAGTGGCAAACACTGACCATGTTGATGGACTACACAGAGGATATACTGCATATACACTGTAGCCAACAGCTTCTCCTGTCACCTCAGCCAGGTTTTGGCAACCTCAGTGTATAGCTGAAAGCCCAGATTACACAGCTAACACAAGGAGCCATGAAAATCTTGAGATTCAGGCAGTATCCCACACTCCAGGCCTTCTTTGATCATATTATCAGGCCCAGAAGATCATTTCAGACCCCACCTTATGTCCTCCACCCTGAGTAGCAGCTTCTTCCCTCAGGCAGACGCTTCAGAGTCCCAGTGCAGACTTTTTGCTCTCCTTGTCCATCAAAGCTAAATGGCTATCTAGCCCCTGTAACGCTGCTTTTTATTTTAACTGTACACATGTACATTCTATGTTGATGTGGCTGCTTTACTCTTACTGCACAATTTGCGCACACTATTATGTATATTATGTATACTACAGTGTGCCGTACAACGGGCAGTGTGCATTTTGTGAGTTGGTGGCGGTCTGTGTGTATGCTGTATGAATGCACTATGTTTTGTTAATTTGTATTTTCCTAACAGCGGATGCTGTATGTGTCCATGACATGTTCCCTTCAGGACAATAAACTCTTATCGTATCTTATTCTCGACTGACCAAAAACAATTCCTTACTGCTCATACTGTAAGTAGTATTGAAGCGCTGTCTCAGAATGACTAAAGATGTGTATGTCCCCTTCCTTGAATAGATTTATCTAAAACAATGTCTTAGAATTTTAAGAAGGAAAACTTTAGATCATTCTGTCAAACTTTGTACTTTAAATTCTCATCATTAGTCCAATCTAAGGAGATCAAATATAACAAAAGGAGCTGATGTTTTCCCAGGTGCTAAGATTAGGATCAAAAAGTGCAGCCTTAAGGGACAGAGCAAAGATACCACATTACCATGTAGTGATGCAACACATATCAGGAGAAGTGCAAAGTGGGGAACTCCCATGAGAGCTTTTCACACTGATATGTAATGAGGTTTGATGCAAAAGGAGAATATCATAGTTTAAGGCAAGTCGACAGAGGGCTTGGGCGCGGTGCTGTAAAGACACCATGCTCTTGCGTGATGTTGTTGTAACGGCGGAGATAAGTCCTCTCCAGGGGGGGTCACGTGTGCTCAGCTCAGCAGCCAGGAGGAAGCTGTCACAGATGGTGGCAGCGACTTGGGCTGGATAAACCGCGACCTCAGCCAGGACCGATGGGCAGTGAGTGCTCATCTTTGAGCCAAAAACTTTCCCTGCAGTGAATCACACTCAAGACTTTTTTTCTGCATGCTTTAAAACCCCCTCATATTTTTGATTGACAGTGTTTCTGGTTCTTTAAGCCTTCAAAGTAATTACATGAGGAGTGTAGGTATCAAGAAATGTGTCAAAAGAAACAAACACACAAGCACTTGAATGCTTTAAAGAGAAAAATGGCACTTCCTGCCTGGCTCTATAATTTAAGAGTGTAGTGATTATAAGCATGCTGCTCATAAGTTGAGCTTTAATCCTGTTGCTGAGGATTTATAGCTCTCATATGGCTATACTGAAGAGCCGTTTCCTACCAAGATTCTCTCCAGACATAATCACATCACTTGAATAAAGTAAAGTGAATTGGCCTGCTGACTGGCAGTGGCTAAAACTTTGTATGCCCAATGGCTCTCGGCTTCAGCAAACGTTGGCTGCCATGTTGCAGGAACACTTTAAGACACTTTCACTTCATTTATTTGGAGGCTTCTTTCAGTCTGCTGGGCCAACAGACGAGCAGCTAGGATTCTGAACGCTGTGTGGATGCGTCATATCTCATTCAATGCTCAGCGATGACACCATTACTCATTTCTTAATTGTCTCATTTCTATCCTCATCTTCCCCTCCCCATGTCCCCGTGACAGCTGGTGTGGTAGTATTCTGTGTGGCAGTCACTTAGTTTGCTTTTCCCTTTTTGTTATAAAATGAGAGGTGGCTATTAGGACAGAACGAACAGGTCTTTTGGACAGCCGTGTTTTGATCTGGAGCCACAAATATCTCTATGCTTTGGCAATGTACAGACAATTTTTAAGTATTTACTGTTCGCTGCACAGGCTCTTATCTGAGGTCTTTTCTCGTGCCTTGGATGATCTTTTATGCTTTAAAAACATATCTTCAGTCTACTTCAATGGCAAGCTTTAAGTGGCATTTGGCAATGAGTGAGACCTGTTTTGCTTTTATCCCTGCCAGGAATTTGTGCATCAATCTCAGAGGCTGTTGTCAGATCAGAAGCTGAGAGAGAGAGTGGTGAGGAATGGAAAACTCTACGTGGAAGAGCATCACGGCCTGAAACAGGAGAGAGAAACCTACCAGCGTCTGGTGGACACTCTGGTCTGAGCATAAGGTCACAGCGTTCAACCGCACTCTGTATACTTTTTCAGGAACTGCAGGGCCAGACAGCAGGGCATTACACCGGTGTATTTACCTTGCATAGGTAGAACTATCACAGATGTCTTTATTCCCAGTCTTTTAAGAAATGAGGCTACACATATACTGTACAAACTATTCCATGTTTTATCTGCACTGCCAGATTGAAATTATGCTGCAGAGCACTTTGAACCAAAGACCTAGAGTAGAAACAGTTGTTTGTCTGGTTAATGTATTTTATGTATTTGAAATTGATGATTTACTGTTATTTATGGTTTGGTATGAATATAGAAACTGCATGGGTTCTCTATTTATTTATTCATTCATTCTATTAAATAAAAGAGGCAAACAACTCCACTGGTTGATTTGGAGTGGTTGGTGATCTGAAAATGTATTTTCATTCCCTCTATTGAGACAAATATAGTTGTTTATCATACTCAACAAAATTCTGAAAGTGCCATTAAATCTCGATTTCTCCTCAAATGCAGCGGATCAGCTATTCTACACTTGCTAAAAAACTGTTCCAATAATTCCTTTCCTTCCAATCTGTATGCTACCACATTCATTATAAGTGCAGCAGTTGGGTTGCACACATTCAAGGGCCCTGCAAAAACTCAATTTGTTTAAAGGGCAGAGGGGCACAAAGGGTTCTTGTAATTTACTGTTACAAAGGTTGACTTTGGCAACACGCTGGAGCACGGGCTGGTTAGGAAACCATGAAATTTCTGCCACGTTTTTGATGCTGAACTGTAGAGCTGTTGAAATTAATCAAATAATCGATGCGTCGAATCGTGGACATGGACGATGCTGCATCGATAATCGACCGGCCTAACAACATTTCTGTTTACATATTCTTATATTATATATTATTATGTTATATTTTGCACATTCAGGAAGTACTGTAGTTTTATGTATCCAATTTATTTAGTATTAGAGCACTGCAGAATGTTTTGTTTTTGAAGATTGAAAATCTATGAATTAAATATCCTATATGGCTTTAATAGAAAAATGTATTTGACGCATTGTGATGCATCGAGATATCGAATCGAATCGCTGACATGATAATCGTAATCGAATCGGGAGATCAGTGAAGATTCACACCTCTACTGAACTGTAAAATTGAGCATTACACAAAATATAGATAACATCAATAACTGACCTGCATACTGCTACTAGAGATTATATGCCTCTGGTAGGTGCTTAACATAGAAAATCAAGTTAAGAGGCAATATTTAAGTTCATAGTGTTTTTTAATGAAAAAAAAATCAAATGAAAATTAGATTAAGTTAAATTTACAAAGAAAGGGATCTTGGATATTGCATAATAGAAAACACCCATTTCAGCTAGAATTATGTTTAATCAAAGCCACATTTTTGGTGAAACAGATATCTATCTGACCTCTGTTGCTCTGTATTATAACTGGTAATCAATATATTGTTTTTGTTATGTGGGATACTTTTTCAGTGTGTCTTTGTACTGTGTATACCAGCATGTGAGTGCAAATATTATCCACATGCAGCATTAACAATTGGGTTTGGCTTTTAACATTGTGTAAATAAGAGTCCATCTGGTCAACCATCTAACACGCATCCACACTTCAATATTAACAATAATATACAGTACACATGTAAAAGGCATTCATAGGTAATGAAATGTATGAAGAGGGCAATTCCAAAATCACATTTTCTAGACAGTCATTGGACTTAACAAAGGCATTGAGGTGATCAAAGCCACATCTACTGTACATGTGAGGTCTGATCACAGTCTTTATTATAACTGGTCCCCAGGCTGTGTAATGGGCACTTGGGGTTCCTCCTCACAACTGTCCTCCTTCCCAACCCAGTGGATGCCATGGCCGTTCTCTCTGGGCGGGAGATGTGGCGAATGCTGGCGCTCCAGAGTGGAGAAGGTGGTGAACTGGACTCTCTTTCTCTTGCTGGTGGGCGAGTGGAGGGACTCGGTGTGCATAGGTTTGCTTCTAAGGGAGCCCACGCAGCTGAGGGGCGAGTCTGTAACGGAGGCCAGACAACTGGGCCTTCTGGACAGAGAGGCAGTCTTATCGGGCCCAATGTCTATGACGGTGGTTGTAGTCTGGGAGTCTTGCTGGACAGGACTGCCTGGCACGCTCATCACCAGCTCTGCGTCTGTGCCGAGCCATACCCAGTCATGCCTGTGCCCCGTGGGCTCCTGGCCATGACAGGGAGGCTTCTTGTGCCTGAACTTAACAACATATGAGATACAATTAACCAGAAAAACCAGGATGGCTAGGCAAAAGACTCCCAACAGAGCGTACATGCCAATCTCTAAGTCTGTGAGCGGCCTGTTGCCCAAGATTTCTTCGCCACCAGTTTCTACCTCTCCTGTCTCCTGCCCAGGTACCACCACCTTGGTGGGGAAGTTGTTATAGTTCACCAAGTTGCCAGGGGCCTTCACAGTGCTGGTAAAGCTAACACTGCTCATATCCTCCACTATCACATTGTCTGAGCCATATGCTCTGCTGCTGTCACTGGGGCTGTTCATCATGCTGATATTCACCACGCTGGTAGGGCTGCCGGTGTTCCCCAAATTGCTGTTCTTACCCACTCCTCCGAGGCTGCCGCTGGTGATGAAGGTTCGCTCTGGAGATTTGATCGTGGTTGTGATCTTCTGCCTGGCACTCTCCTCTCTATCTGAGGCTGAGTTGCGCGGTGGAGGATCCTGGGACGGCTTCCTCTGCTTCCTCTCCCTGTCCACCTCTTCCCCTTTGTTCCCATAGTAACTGCCGTCCTTGCTGCTGTCGGTATTGTTGGTATTGCGGTCTGGGCGCCAACTCTTCACTTGAAACTTGACTTTGAGGCTGCCGTTGCCCACAGCCACTGTGCTTTTGCGTTTGGACTTCTGGCAGGACTCGCAGATGGACATCTCTACTCTGACCAGGACTCCCTCGCCCTCACCCTCTGCCACTACAGCGGGAGGAGTTCCCTGCACTGACACCACCCCCAGATCGAGAGAAGTCACTGTCACTCTGTAGTAAGCAGGGTCATAAATGTCAAGAGGCGTCTGGTTGCCATCACTGAACTGCAGCCAGGCACTCACCAAAGCTTCCTGGAAGAACAGAAAATAGGAGAAATTGTTATTGTGCTTTTAATCTACTGTTTTATTAGACTGGGTAAACCCAGCCCGAACCGCCGGCGATTTCGCCCTGCAGCTCAGGCTGGAAACCTGTAGATTTTTCTATCCTGCTTCCGTTACAAATCTGCGGGGACCAATCACAAACTGGCTTATCCACCTGGTGCGCTATTAGCGGGTTTAACATGATGGCGATAGAGAAGCGACGACCAGCGCCTTTTTCTTAACATTCAGCATTGCGGCCACCAAAGCGCAGTAACCCGTTGATGCCGCTGTCACTGCTGTTTTAAAAGATTTTAAAGGCAAGTTTTCTCTGAAAACGGAACAGAAACTTGTCCTGAAAAGAAGGATGTTTTTGCCTTACTACCAACCGGCTTTGGTAAAAGCCTAATTTACCAGCTAGCCCCGCTGGTGGCCAAAAGAATGGAGCTCAGCTCAAACCCCGTTGTTGCGGTCGTGTCACCGTTGACGTCACCTGGATCGTTGGTCTGATTGTTTGAAGGACTATCCAATTGCGTACAGAGTCATTTGAACTATGCCCGTTGATCACGCCTCTTGTGCAGTAGAAAATACAGAGCAGACTCCCCAGACTAATGTTCAATCTTAAAAGATTGCGCTTGGTCTGGTGATAGCCAGACTACTGTTTTATCTTTCAAGACATTTAAATGGATTCAGACTGTTACCTGTTTGGGGCTCTGTAGGACCTCCTGTGTGGTCGTTGTAGCCAGGATGGCCCTATTGCTTCCAGTACTGAGCTGTAAAGTCATAGAGAGGCCTGTAACCAGCTGGACCCCCAACTCTGTGATGGTCACTTTGTCATCCACGACTTTGATAGTCGTCTTAGCCAAGATTGCGTCAGACAGTGGCGAAAACACCTGTCACAGAACATCATCAGATACAGTAAATTAGTGAGGGTGCTTCAGACTATTTCCTTGCCAGGACCTGTTCTGTTCATCAGGTTCAAAGTAAAACAAAGAAAACTTCCCCATCCAGTCCAGAGTCTAGCTGCTTCTTGCTATGGCGTTGGTAACAGGCTATTCGTAGCATGGTTAATCCAAGCAGTAGTTCAGTTCATTACCTGGATGGTGGTGGTCCCGAGGTCCCGTCCTGACAGCACCCTTCCCGCCTGCAGCTTTGCCACTCGAGGGTCCTCCACCTTCATGAAGTATCGAACCAGCCTTGTGACATCCACCTGCCAATCCGAGCCCAGGAAATAGGCCTTAGGATCCCGAGGGTCCGCCTGCTCTGCCAAGAAGTGAGTTAGCACCCGCACCAGGGCATGCTGAAACTGCAGCATGCAGCCTTTCCCCTTCCTGTCGTCTTCCTCACTGGTCCAGCCAGGTCTGGGAAATGAGCACAAAAACACACACTGCAAATCATACCTTTCACATGGTAAATGCTTTGACATGCTATACTCCAATCACTCAACCCTGTCTCTTTGCTTGATTGGATCACGTTGAGATATTGCAGTACATTACATAATGTAGTCAAACCCTAAACCCTCGGAGAGATATGATTTGGATTTGTATGGCCTAAAGGGCACTTCTAGAAATCTCATGTAGAAACCAAATAAGGGGAGTCTTTATGTAAAGCAAATGGTTTGTTTGTGTGTCCCACCTTTTTGAGGTTAGTATGGGTACCCTCCAGCTTTTGATCTGGCTCAGCTCCGTGTCTGACACCTCGATCTGGAGGGGGAGTCGAGGCATCCACACGTTCAGTTCGAGCTGAGCACTCAGGTAGCTGTAGGTAAAGTTCACCACCAACTTCACCTTGCCCTTCGTCTCTTTGCCATTCACGAAAACATAGTCACACCTGTCCGACACCTGGATGGGAAAAGATAATATATAAAGAGACAACAAATGTCTTATCATTTTAATTTCCCTGATAACATCAACGTGTTTGTGTAAGTATGCTTGTGTAAACAATCTATATCAAACTCAGAATGTGAGTGTTGTCATCAAACCAATGACAAAAAATAATCAAATATTCTCATAAAAGTCACAGTTTTAACAAATAGGCCATTCTTACAACAACGAATGGCCTTGCGGCAGTTCTGCACTGCATGTGTTACCATAGTAATGTCAGCTGGCTGTAATAAACTACTGCGATGATCACCGGTCTGAAGCGTTAGGAAGAGGCAGCATTGGAATTTTATGTTAATCAAAATATCATGTGGTTCAGTGCTGAACATCAGTCCTTCACAGCCAAATGCATTCATTACACCGTGATTTCAAAGGTGACCTCGGCAAGTTTGGGCGGCTGCTCAAAGATCTCATGGACATTTTGAGACACGAGTCAAAGCCACTGCTTTAAACAAATTGGATAATTAACGCAGCATTAAGATTCAGTCACCAACCCTCTGGAAGTACACAGGGAAATGGAGGGAAGAAAAAAAAAACTGTGACTTTAACAGATAGCCTAAGGAGGAATACAAATACACACATAGATCCCCGCTCTCATTCGCGTGAACCCGACAGTTTGTTAGAGGATATGCTGTCACACAGGGACATGTTATTTTTGAGAGGATCTTGTGTCATCAGTGCATCAGTCATCCTGCACCCATGACCAGAGCTTTAAGCTTTAGAATGACCACATCACTACGTGTCATCCTTTGCTGTTAGCCGACATGCCCTGGCCTCTTGCCTGCGAATAATCCTATGCTTGATTTATATCCAAACAGCAGATTTAAAACGTGGCACTGAAGCCCTTCAAGAGTTGAAAAAAATGTATAATGCAAGCATGGAACAATAGACAAGGATTGATTTAGTTCCAGTGAAGTTATCTAGAGTTCTCGTGTTTTTAATTCGGTGTGGAGGCAGTCAACCAGTCATCCGTGATCTAAGACACTTTGCTTTTTTCTACTTTTTCGCAGAAGCGTCTTCCACTGAACTTCCATGAGCCCTGTTCAAATAATAATCTGAAGCATTGCTTGAAAGGGAATGCCATTTTAATGTGCCATCCGCCCACTCATCCTAGTCACAATCTCATTCTGCAGCCAAGAATATCCCATTTTTTTTGGTGTCAAAATAGACATTTGTTTAAAATGGGATTTGAATTTCATCACTTGGTAGAGTATTAAATATAAGCAGAAAAGAAAATACTGAAATGCACCTTTGACTGACACAGCTGTGACAATAGTTTCCTTGTGCAAAGAAAACAAGTTAAATTAAAGCTGCAAGCAGCGATGAACGGGCCCTCGCCCCTCCCAGCATGTCGGGGGTACTGGCAGATGCCGCTCCTTGCGGCCGTGCATTTGCGCGGTACTCAGACACTGCAAATCGTCACCAATGAAAAGGGAACGCTCTGCAGAGTTCAATGATACCTCACACAATAGTGTACAAGAAACGGGTCAGTTATTAAAGGGGGCGTGGCTTAATCATATGGGGCGAGGCAAACCGTCACCAGTTAAAAATGAACTCTGAACTTTGCTGTAGGGCTTGGACGATTCGACGACGTCATCGATTACGTAAATGCGCCGACGCGTCACTAAATAAAATAAATAAATAAATAAAACATGCGGAACTACTGTTAGGGCGTTTTCACACCTACCTCATTTGGTCCGGACTTTCGGACTTTTCAGTTTGATCAGAACCAAAATTACAGGTGTGAAACCTCCCCCAGACCACGGTCCGGATCAAAAGGCCAAATTTTGGTCTGATAAAAAGAGGTGGTCTCGGTCCGGACTAAACTGAACCATGGTCCGGTTCGTTTATAGTGTGAAAGCATTTTTTGGATGGTTCGGACTTTCTGACCAAATACAAGAAGTTCTGGCAGGCTCTCCTTGTGTTACAAGACCGGGGAAGCTCCTTTAAGGAATAGCTCGGTGCTTAGTGTGTAGGCTACATGAGAGAGTGTGTGACGGTGAATGCGCTCAGAGCAGACAGCTGTCGGCTATCAGAGCAGAGAATACATCAGCAGTTTATTTGTTAAGTGGTAGTAAATGTACAGTGTAGGTTTCCGTTTGTCTCGGAATAAATGCTCCAGAAAGAAAGTTCCCGTGTCTTGCTTCTCAACATCACAACAAAACAAAAAGAGCAGCAGGCAGTAGGGGAGAGCAGCAGTCAGTTGAAAAAACTCCGACACAGAGAGAGGGTTAGAGAGGACAGGGAAGCCCGTCTACAAACAATCAATTATAAGTATCTGGAGACGCAGCTCACGTATGTGATGTCGGCAGGACGTAGTTTTTTTCACGTATAGATCTTTAGTGCGCTTGCATAACTGCAGTGTGAAACCAAAACTTACCGGATCAAAATTATTACTATTAATTACTTTTGCCAAGATACAACCGTTCTTGTTTCGACAGCCACCTACAGGAAGTTGGTCCTCTATAACTTGCACATTGTGTTAGCTATCAAAATTCTTTTGATAACGTTTTGTCATGAGGGTACACTGAGTCTGTACGCAAGTTTTCATGCAGATCAGACTCACGGCCCAGGAGGAGTTAGACAAAGTAGGTTTCACATTTATCGCGATGTGGCTAATTAATAAAAAAAAATTGAATTGAAACAGCGCCATCTAATGGCCGATTCACTCAAACTTTGGCATGGATGCTCAACCCGCTATGAGGAACAACTGTGTCAAGTTTCGTGATCACTGGAATAACTGTGGCCAAGATACGCAACTTCCTGTTTCGACAGCCACCTACAGGAAGTTGGTCCCCCCTAACTTTCGCATATTTTCAACTATCAAAATTCTTTTAATAACTTTTCATCATGAGGGTCCTTAGATAGTACCTGCAAAGTTTGGTGAAGATCGGAATCACCATCTAGGAGGAGTTTGAAAGAATGTAAAACACATGAAAAATTAATAAATTAAAAATGGCCGCCTTCTGGTTGGGCGGAGCTAATGAAGGTAAATTGGAAATATGTCCGCAATGATTAGAGCAATATGTGTAGTAAATCTGGTGAATATCGGAGCAACTATGTCCAAGTTAAGGCTTTCCACTCATTAGGGGGCGCTATGGAGCCCGCTTACAGGTATAGGCCAAATGGCTGTACAAACTCGCACAGCTCCCAGGTGTTTATTTGGGCTCCAATTTTTGTGAGTTTTCGTATATATTGAGGCCGTCAAAAATATGCCCAAGTGCTAAAACCAATTAGGGGGCGCTATAGAGCAACCATACCACTCTCAAGCCTAAATGTGAACTCAGATCAAAGAATTTCCTATTCTGCACATGGCTGCACAACTTCGAGAGTTTTCGTGAAGTCCTAAAACACCTGTTCGTAAAATGAAGAATTTCGCACGAAAAATAAGATGGCCGACTTCCTGTCAGGTGGAAAAATTTCAAAAAAAATCCTCCATGGACTTCAAGATAAGACCTATGTTCCCTCAAAATTTGGTATATTAACTTCTCATTTTTTTCAGAATTCCGAAGCTCGATAGTGGGCGCTATGGAGCCCCCTGGCAACGCTCGAACGCACTACAGAACTTTGTAGTTTTTGCCAGGTCTGACGTGTGCAAATTTTTGTGAGTTTTCCAGCATGCTAAGCCCCTCAAAAATGCGGAATAATAATCCTTACAAAAACAATAGGTTCCTTTGCACTTTCATGCTCGGGCCCTAATAAGTTTTAATGAGTATGCAAAATGAATTATTGCAATGGGGCAAATTAAGTTTAAGCGATACACTGAGTTCCGGCTTGATGTAAATCATTTAGTCAAATTGCTATACCACGCCATTAAAAAGTCCTGATTAATCAACTAGGTAGACATCTATGCTCAATATGTCCCTGTAATGTTCAGCTGTCAATCATTGAATCCTGAACTGACAAACAGAATGCCTGTGCACTTTTTAAGTCTCTCCATCATTCATACACATTTGGAAAACCTTTCCATCAATGCAGATTAGACTTTGTTTTGCTTTTGTTTTGTCACATGAGCTATCCATTCTAGATAAATCTTTCCCCATCTATCACGAGCAGATTTGATACTCTTCAGGCACACCAGAAGAGAAAAGATATCAGAGTCAAGCTGTTAGACTAAGAAGATTAAAGGGAATATTTGTGACTGAAGCTGCTCTTGGATCAGCAAATACACTGAGAGCTACCGTAAGCTTAAAACAACAGCAAAGACGGCTACAATACAGGGTTGAAAAGAATGGTTTAGACCACATCGGGCCTCTAGACACATAATCCAACTTTTCTTATAACTGACACCCATAATACATGTGCACTTACTGTATACACTGGAATGCGAATCTCCTCATGGAGCAACACTATGAACAGCATATTACATTTATTTATTAGCTGAGACATCTGGGGTCTCATTTATAAAACTGCGTAGGATCCTTACTAAAAGTGTACGTACGCCCAAAAGCCAAAAATGGCGTACGCCAAAAACAATTCAGATTTATAAAACCGTGTGTACGCACATCTGTAAGCAATGTTCCCTTTATAAATCACAGATTGCCCACAAGTGTGCGTATGTGAATCAGCCTCTTATCCCGCCCTGTACACGCCCATTTTTAACCATAAATAGTCAATGCAAAGCACCTCATGAATGCTGATCAGTATGTTAATGACCCTGGCAGTTGTTCTTTCGTTATGCCGAATCATGCCGAATCATGACGGTTGTTTGAGGGTGAGGTAAAAAAAAAAATATTTGCACGTTATGTTCTTGTTATAAATTATGACAATACACTAGAATATATAATAAATAGAAAAGTCTGTGTATATATATATTTGCTCTCGCTTAAAATTGTAGGCAGGCTACTTAGTAAGCCAAACCTCCGGGACCTCTTAACCTGTGACCCTTGCTGTCATCAGGTCAGCTGCTAGCAGCTATCATCCTCATTTTTCCTGCCACCACGGCGTCACTATTTTATGAATGAAACATGGCGGAGAAACGTAAAAGTGGTGATAACTCCTCTGTATCAAAAAAGAAAGTAAGGCTGTATCTCGAGAATTACCTCAACATCGGTTTCGGGGGGGGCTCAGCTTTTCTAAGACATGAGTAGGGGGGGCGCCAAGGAAAAAAGGTTGGGAACCACTGCTATAGACTACCTATATTAATAATACTTCCAAAACGGCAGGCATTTCGGCACTCGGGGACAGCTTCGATATACCAGACCTATATGATAAGATTTAACAGAACTATATATTATATCCAAACAAGCCTTAGTGATAAAGTTGAAGATTATATATAATATTTATATAAAACACTTAGCTGTCTGCCATTTCCCTCTGGAAACAGCCGGTTGCCCCCAAAGTGGCGAGGACCTGTATTTCCCCAATTCATTATAGAGATCCAAGAGCGCAGCTTTAGGGAATTAAAATCGGCATATTAGCCAGTCATCGTCATTGTCCCTGAAGCCTCTTTTTCTCCTGTTTCTTCCATTGTCGTAGTCCTCCTGCAGGGCCAGCAGTGCCATCATGCAGCATTACGCACGGGTTCACCGCAGTATTTATACGTATGTTTACAGCATATTGTGATTGTTAACACCTCGCCAAAATCACAGCATCAACTAGTGACATCCCCCCCACCCGAGATACAATTTGAAGACGAAAGTCTAATAGGCAAACACACTTTTCTTCATGCAGGTTTTGTCATGAACAGTATTAAAGTTCGGACCGATAACGAGGACATTAAGTGTAACGATTGCGCGAGAGCTTAACGACTGTATTTCCAGACTTTGACATTTGATGATATATGCACAGTGTTAAAGACATATATTTAGTTATTTACACTGTGTTCTGCAGTTATCTAATAGTAGGGTAGGGTATTTGATGCTATCCTGTAATCCATGCAGTCGGGCCATCTCCTCCTCCTGCTCTCCGTAGCAGACAATGTGACGGTGAGACAGCGCCGATTAAACATTAATAATGAATTTTTATTCAAGATTTGAGTTGGATTTTACAAGGTGTTTTTGGAACAAGTATCACTCAGTACAGGCGCAAATAGCACTGCTGGATTTAATCTTTACGGTAACATGGATGATATGGAGTGAATAAATGTGCGTGAGACATCAATACTTGAACATATTACGAGTAATCGTTATTCCCAATTTACTTTCTGCAGTCTGACTTCAGTTCACCACCTCACCATCTGCATCGCCAATTCCCATTGTCTCCAAAATGTGCATACGCATGGGTCAGAGTTTGCGTGGAGGACCGCACATTCTCCCGTCAAGTTTGTTTTTTATAAATCACAACCTTTGCGTGGGAAGTGGCGTATGCACATTTTCAGCCCCGTTTTGTGCGTACGCCACGTTTGCTAAACCTGCTTTGGGACATATTTGACCAGCAATAAAAAAAATGTATTAGATGGTTGGAGTCCACTGCATGTCTTTTTATGTTTACAATGCCACTTTACCCTTGAGTAAGTACATTCACGGCCTCTTACCTCAGGGGCCGGGGACCTGACTTTCAATTTCATAAGTAAACAAAGCCGGCTTTTGGCAGTCGGCCGTGCTCAGGTTCACAGGATAAAAGTGACAAGTCACAGGATGGTAGCGCAGTGGCACTGGCAGACTGTGAGGTCATTTGTGGTGAGCGATTCCGCCCAGTGGTTGTTCATTGTCGGGGAGATTGATGGGCAGTGTTGTCGGAGCACAGCTAATAGTTAGTTTTACTGTGTGGAAAAGAGAGGTGACTTTGGTACAACTTATGTGTCTGCATCTGTCCTTACCATCACACGTGAAATCAACCTTGCCCCTTCTTTTAACAGCCACTCTAAATTGCCCTCCCGCCCCTTAGCCTCAGGGCTGACAGACAAGACATAAACATCTCATTCATTTATTGCTGCTAATAAATGTTTTGTTCTCAGGTAACCATTTACAAGTAGTGATTGAACTTTCTGCAGCGAAAGTGATTAAGGTTGACTACAAAGGTGTAAAAGAAATTGTCCCCATAATTAAACCGTTCTAAAAAGCCATTTACGCTACAGTAAAATCATTTACTTGGAATGTGTGAAACCAAAGAAACTAAAAATGATGTATCAGAAGGTTATTGTTCCCTCTGCAGTATGCGCAGGCATGTTACAAGGAGCAGGTGGCGGTAAATCCTACCTTGAGTACATCTTCATCAGTGGAGCTACAGTCTGTGTAGTCAGACACATCGGTGACCACTCCGTCTTCTTCCACCGCTACTGTCCTCACAGGCATCACCACCTTCTTTCCAGTCAGAACAGCTGTGTTCAGGATCTCGGTGTCCTGCAGAGAGGCCAGGAAAATCAGCCAAAGTCATTACATATTGCTTAGTCTCATGAAATCAACAACCCAATCACATACTATAATTTGCTTTCATTTCACATTTTAGTGTGCAAAAAGGTTTTTGGGATTGGAGCGCTGTGGGATGCAAGAAGAAGAAGAGGAGGAAGGAAGGAAAGATAGAGGCAATGAAGTGTGGCTCAGTGACTCAGCAGTCCTGATGATGAGGTGAGAAGGCTGGGCCCCCTTTGGGAAGCCAGGTGGACGGGAGGAGGGGGGGAGGGGGCAGAGTTAAGGCTGGGTGATGGCCAGGTCACCGTATGGAAGGCAGAGCTAATCTTGGGACTTCTCTGCGCAGGCATGTCCCTCAGAGAAATGCCATATCCACTCAAACATGACCAAATAACTACAGCCACGGACGTGGACTAAAAATAATCTCTGCACATCTACAGTGCAGCCTGTGCTTTCACGCTCAATGTATTATTCAATAAGGCGTCTGTGGCAGGTAGAGCAGAGTCCACTAATCGCAGGGTTGGTTTCTCAATCCCTGGGTCCCTTTGTCCAAGTGTCCTTGAGCAAGACACTGAGCCCTAATTGCTCAGGATGGTTAGGCCAGTGACTTGCATGGTAAGTGGCTCCAACTGGCCTGTGAGTACACTGCGTCTGTGGATGGGTGAATGAGAGGCGAGTTGTAAAACGCTTTGGATAAAAATGCTCTATAAATACAGTCCATTTACTATTCCATAAGTCTTTTTCCTTGTTTCTATGTACATGTATAAATGAAATGGCGTTTTGTTAAAATAAATGTATATGAATATGATTATTATAAATACTGTAAGAATGGTATCTGTCTGCTTCACTGTGTGCGTGCATGCGTGTATTTGAATGCATGCATGGATGATCAAAGCATGAAAACGAAACAGATGGATATGTGTCATCCTCTGTAAAAACACATTGCTTTAAATGAAGTTGAAATAATTGAATACTGTGTGTGTGAATTAGTATGAGAGCAGTGGAGCACAGCCCGGTCAACTTCTGTGACCGATCGCTTGAATCAAATTTAAAGAGACACTTGGCCACTCAAGAGTATGAACATGAAGCACATGGATACGTGTCCCTCGACTGTAAAACTGGTTTAAATGAAGCCGAAATAACCGAACATCTATTTAATTTTTTTTCAGCTGTCATTACAGTATAGTTAAAAAATACAGATCTGAAGCCTGTGTCAGTGAGGCTTCCGCCATTATATAGAAGTATTGAGCTGCAGCAGTAGATGGAGTTCACAGAGCAAGGCTCGGAGTGATCAGTCAGTGCTAATGATCCCTCGAGCCAACCATCAAATCTCCTCGTGTTTGGCCCACTGCCTGAGGTCAGCTTCTAATCCACAGGAGAGATGAACCATGTCAAATTCACGAATCAGAATACTGTAGCATATCCTCATTACTCTATGATGGAAATGCAGCAGACAGCACTGTGAAATATACTGTAAGTAACCTGCTGCCCAAAAGTACAGCATAAATTATAATTATTAACTTTTAATTGTACATTTAATAAATAAATGCTAAGAAATAAGGTGGTGCGAGTGTAGTTAGTATGTGACAGGTTGTCATTGGCATGTCATTCTTTCAAACAATGGCATACAAAGAAGACACATACAGTACACTCAGATTCAGTATTGTAATTCAAAGTGTTGTAAACTCCTGTGTAATGTTCCGTATTTAGTGGAGATTATATCATAGATTAATTATAGAGGTAGCATGATAAATAGGCCCGCGGCACCAAAATAGAAGCACAATAGAGAGGATGACCACATGCTGCACGGCAGAACAGAGCAGAACAACACAGAAGAGAGACATCAGCTAGCTGACAGTGAACGACACAAGGTCACTCTCTGCTCAAAATAGATCCCATTTACAAACAATGCCATCTGTGTATGCAAACCAGACAGGAATGGATCAGAGCAAAGTGCACATTATAATATTTCCATGCACCCATGCTCAAAGAATGTAGTCGAAGTGTTGGCATTAATGGAAATGCTGCTGTCAGTAACGTCAATGTCGATTTGAATCATTATTAGATGTGACATGGAAGGTGTCAGCTGACTCACCATTACAAGAGGGGCCAGGCCAACAAAGTCTCTCTGAGTAGTATAGATCCTCATGGCTCCTTCGGTCTTGGCTACGTTTTTGGACGCGGATGGTATTTCTAGCCTCCATACGATGACCTGACTGTCGAGAGGACTGCTCAGCTCCTCCACTTCAAAATCCATCTGAAGCACCTCCAGCAGACTGCTGTCAAGCCTGAGTAGGAAGCAGGATGAGTTAGACATACCATACATGTATTCGTACCTGTCTATAATTCCAGTACAGCAAATGTGGTTTTCTTGAAAATAAACATGCAAAGGTTGATATGCAAAACAACACACTATAAAATTGATGTTACTGCAGCGTTCCATTGTCATATTATGCTATTATCATTTGGTACAGGAAGTGCTACATTTGTTTGAGGGATCTAATTCTTTCAACTTCTGCGTAATGCAAATTAGCACCAGAAAGTCAGAATCTTTCCATCACAGCCATTGATACTTAATAGGATTATGTCACCATCAGGGTCTGCAATTCTCTCTCGGCACATTAAATTCCTGTAGAGATAATCATGTCTGAGAAAAGGTGCAGTGATTATACCACAGTGTGTATCCTGCACTTCAAACTGTGGCTCGTGCTCTCGGTACAGGACGAGTCAGTGTGAATCCAAATCCGTTTGATTCAAATGTAAAACAACAGATAACTGAATGGAAGCATTATCAGCCAGTGTGAGCAGAGCCAAACTTTAGTTATCCTCATAGTCACAGAACCACTAACCACAGGTATAGAAATATGATGTTGTGACATTGCTGCTGTGACATATTGACAGCTCAGAAGGCATCAATAACACTTCACTGTATGATGCAAAGGCATTATGTATTAGGCTGCATGAATTCAGTCATTACGTTAATGTCTACTGTCAGGGGAAAACAAACAGGTGAAGATTGAGACTTTCTGGTGATCAAAAGCTCAAAAGTAATTTTATGAATTCGGCCCTGTGGAAAGAAAGTGTAGACATTTTTAGATGTGATCGCAGTAGTTGCGACAATACCCTGTGCTCTTTTTTTAGTAGAGGGCTTTGCATCTCTAGGCATTTTCACAATGTAAACTAAAAAAATAAATAAAATAGAGCTGAATTTCCCTGTGCTGGCCCTATCCTTGAGCTGCCGGTACTGCTAAATGTGAACTGAATAAAAGGTGGTATGAGGACAGCAGCATCCTGCATACACAACAAAGTAAAAGCCGTTGTAACTTATAATGGCCTCTCAGTGATGCCAGCTAGAACAGAGTGTCCTCGCCATGGATTCAATTTTCTCCCATGGCCCAAGTTTGTATCCTGGGTTTTATTTTATTATTGAACTATAGAAAAGATATATTGGTGGACAAAAACACAATAAGCATGCACATACCCACATGGACATTATCAGACCCACAGTGCATCTGTGTGTAAATGCTATAAATATCTGTGTCAGGGCTGTACAGACACACAGTAAGTCCTGTTTACTGCGTGAAAATGACCTCTAAAGGGCTGCGTACCAGCTGCCTTTCTGCATTAAAGCAACAACAATTGGAGAAACTGCAAATCATATTTTGTTAATCCTCCATTAAGTTCCAAACTCAACAACAAAGCACGCAAAAGTCCTTCGCAGTATCCCCCATCTCACTCAGTGCTCCATTATACGTGCCCTTATTAAGGGTAAGACAGAGATTTAGTGTAATTGAATAATCTTAGCATATTGCTCTGAGACCTGAGATTAAAAGATAATAATGGCATTCTGCTCAAGTATCAAAACAAGACATGCTTGACTTCCATAAGTATGCATATATCCTCTTAAGCGTGCATTAACACAAATATCTGTAAGATAGGGGATGACGCTGTGCTATTTACGCCCTCAGTTACTCTTGTGAAGTTTGCAGCAGGATGATGCTTCAACAACTTGTTTACAGTCTGTCTGTGAGTAGTAGTGCTTTAATATTAAGATTTAAACCAAGCTGCTGTGACAGAGGATAAAACAAGCTTTAATGTACAGATACAGCAAATACGTGTAGTGCTCACTAAAGCCAGGAAGACAAAAAGTCAGAAAAATCCCCACAGTGGCATGACAGTGGACACTCTGCAGGGGTTCTGTTAGTTTCATGACATTTTGGAGAGGATTAGAAAGACTGAGTGAAAGAATATGTTAACCCATAAAGAGGTTGTGATAAACAATGTCATAATCCATGCCAAATGGGGAAAACAACGTAATGAGGTCAAACACATTATGACAAGCACACCAGGTCAGTGTTTTGTCTCTGTTTAAAGCAAGCTGTGTCTGTCTATTGATGTATGACCTTACACGAGTCAGACTAACCCACATGTTTAGCTCCTAAAAGTATAAACCTATCCTGTAAGGTAGTAAATAAATCTTTTTTTAGTTTATATTGAAGCAAAGTTCACTTTAAAAGGTTTTTCTTTTGTCTACTTTTATTAGTACTTTGTTTTTTCATCCTGGGAAAGTTGGCAGCATACACTTGTTCTTTTCCAGCTATGCCAACCATTCACACACAGATTAGAGCTTTAGTTTTACAAGCGTTTCTTGGAGCTGCTCTAGAGGCAGAAATAATCTTACTGTTTGAATTCAATCTCAACGGATCCGTTTTTTGGAGCACTGGCAAATAGTATTCTCCTGAATGTATTTGTGTTTATTCAAGACAGCTGGATGGTCAGTTAGAACAGTTAGCTCACCTAACGTTAGATGACTTATCGGCCACGATAGCGGTCAATCTGTCGGCCCACAACTTACATCCAGACAGAAATGTCTATCCATATCCATTCATGGTCCCCAGAGGATAAATCCTATTGACTTTGGTGATCCCCTGACTTTTCCTTTAGTGCCACCGTTAGGTTGGCATTTTTATTTATTTATTTTTTTGAACATTTATTGAAACAAGATCCTTAACAAAGAGTCATACACAACATGGTACAGATACATATAGTATTTACATGAAGTTACATACACAGGTGAAGAGTTACTTTCCAAATTATACAGTAAGTGACCTGTTAAAATTGTACACTCTATTTGCTGTTTGCTGTATACTGGTATAACAGGTGACCACCTCTCTAAATAAATGTCCACCCTGAATTGTAGTTTTGCTGTTATATTTTCCATACAGTTGACAGCTTTGACTCTTTGGGACCATTGGTCTAGGGTGGGTGAGTGGGGCTTGCATTTGTGGTTGTAAATGAAATGTCTCCACACTATCTCCTTCAGGATGAACTTTGGTAATCCCTTTACTTTTCATCTTGCACCATCATCAAGTCAACATTTTAATTTGCCCAGTACTTTGGTTTCTAACCAAATACTTGCAAAACTAATGACATCCCTCCGAAGTCCCTCCCCTTCCGGTAGACCTCATAGGACCTTATTTCGGAAAAAAAATATGTACGGTAGTGAACAGGGAGAGACTAATAATTTTTTGATCCCATTTGAATTGTGCCATGAATTACACGTGATGAAATACACTGATGTATTTTATACAGCGTCTTTTTATCAGCCGAGAACAAAGAACGAGCAAGATCCGCTGCTTGTGTGAGTAACGTTACATCCGGGTACAAAACACACAGGCATCGTAGCCTCAGCAAGATGTCACTTATGCGACTTTGAGGTGACTAGTCTTTCTAATTACGTATTTTACGTCTTATACTTCAACAGTTTTTCAACAAACTGAGACTGTCTTGACTTGCAAAATTATCTTTTAAATTGACGAACATCATATGTGTAATTCATTCATGGCTCAATTCAAACGGGATCAAAAAATAATTTGTTTTTCCCCATTCACTACCGTACATATGTTTTCCGAAATAAGGTCCAATGGTGGTCTGTGGTGGTGTAAGCATGTTAACACGCAAAACTAAAATGGTCAACTTGGTAAACATTATAATTGCTACACATCAGCATGTTAGCACTGTCATTGTGAGAGCTCAATGGTGTTTTAAGCCCCCAACCTTTCCTTCCAGGCAGCACTGCGACTGTTGACTTCAAGGCACCTAACCCTAACCTTAACCCTAACCCTAACCATTGCCTAATCCTAGTGCCTTCCAGGCAGGAAGGCCTGGAAGGAGACGTTGGGGGCTTAAAACACAGATAAACATTGTGAGCATGCTGATGTTAGCATTTAGCAAGTACCGCTGCCCTATAGCCACTAGCATGGCTGTTAAATAGACTCTTAGAGTTTACATTTTCCTGAAGGCTATAGCCTATAAAATATGAACTGAATTAGAGGTTTAAATTAAGGCTGCTGTTGTGGCAGCAAGGCAAGACAGAGAAGGCTTAAGAGGGCATGACAAACAATTTACCCTGTGTTTCCTATGCCCTTTTTAAAAAAGGTGTCCTGTAATCTCAGGAGGCATTGGCCACGCTTACCGGTATATGACTTAACTCTGGAATGAACTCAGCTCACCTCGTTTCAATGAAATGCACTCAGCTGAAAATAAAAAGGACATCTGAAAGGCTGCTAGGATGTAGTTCTTTTTAATGAGGTTATGGGGCAAGTTAAGTACTTCTTAGAAGCCCAATGAGATAAGTTGGATCAGACCAAGCTGAACATGTCCTGTAAATAGTTTTAGTGTTTTAGTTTTAGTTTGAAAATGGCTCAGTTTTGCTATAACAACCTTCCCTGCTTGAAGCCTTTAAGTCATAGGTTAAAATACTGCATACTAGGAATGCATGGATGTGCACAGCTGGTACATGTTTAGAAAGGATTAAAGCACAGATGAGAAGTGGACAATAAAGGGGGAAAAGCAATAGCTGTTTACAAGAGGCAACTTTACAGGAGCACCTGCAGCAAACCTGTGCTTAGAGAGTATAAAAGACGTCCTCCCAGGATGTAGCACAGTATGCTTCTGCAGTAAGCCCTTGTCAGGCTTGTACAGCACAGGTAGTTTGTCTTTTACTCCACAGCTGCTGAGACAAATACTGATATTCTTTGCAGGACATACATTACAAAAATGCCACTTTTATCAGCAAGAGACACTGGCAACCAACAGTACATGAAAAATTCCCTTTGGACCTTTGCAGTGTTATTTGTCCATTCAAACAATAGCAACTGAAGCCTATGAATATGTATAAACTTCCAGCGACAACACACTAGATACACATTGATAGCATACAGTGGCAAACAGAGTGATGTAAAGAGAAGCGACTTGCCTTTTCCCAGGTATAGGAGCCTTCCTCTGACAAATAACCGCGATGGCTCCATCTGCACCCATATCCAGAGTGATGTCCCACAGTAAAGCGTTACTGGGTGTCGCTGTTCGAAAGGTCACACCTTTCTTTACTGTCGCTCTGTGGGAAGTCAAAAACGAAAAAGGTCAAGAATGTGTAAATGTGGAGTGTCCCGTAATAACAACCAATGGAATTCGGGGCAATGAATGTTTATTTATTATTTTTATATTTATTATATTATAACATTTTTTTTATTTTATTTGCTTGTGACAAATTATTATTACAGTTTCCATTCCCAGTGTATGGTATACAATTCCTCACATAGAATATATTTGATTTATTCATTCATTCAAACTACCTGTCCTGGATTTCTGTTACAAGAAGGCAGCCTCATACATTTCATATTTCACATGGAACAGTAATACAACTGAATGTTCATTAGACTTGTGTCAAAGTGTCAAAAAATAAAAATCTGTGATTTACTGCCATCCACCTACCTAACCACCCTCATCACCTCTTGCATTTGGAAGAAAGCGGTGTTCTTTGTGTTCATCCTTATGTGTGCTCATTATTTAAACTGTACTAACGATCATTAGTTTTCTTGGCCTCTAATTTGTAAATGATCCGCATTATGCAGCCAAACATGTACACCTTCCCAGTGGGCCTGGCCAGTATACGCAGCTTGCAGTAGGTCAAATGTTAATGAGATATTCATCTACAAGAACTGTGATCAAGTAAGGCCAGGGGAAGCACACATGTAAAACTCCAGCCCTCTGTTACAACAATACTAATAATTCATAAGTACAACTTTTCTCACAAAGTATAGCTCCTTTATTATTCTGTGCTCATAATAAGACTCAGACAAGCCGTCTGAAATAGTTCAGAACATCATCCTTGTGTAATTCTTTGGTTTTCATCTGCATGCAAAGCTGTGTGGTTTATCTCTGGATCTTTGAGATAAACATAAGTGTTAAGCACATTATGAATTTCTGAGGTGTAATCTAAGATAGGAGCAACAGCATTCTATACACTTCTCCTGCTTTGGGCTGGGCGTTTGACTTTGAAAGAAAAGGAGACATTGCTGGCCTGTTCAGCACAATGAAACAAATCAGTCTACCAACATGCATTACCTTAATTGAAATATTTAAGATGACCTCTTAATGGATTTGTGGTGAGCTTTGTGTGTGAACCCTTGTCCGTGCCAACATCTGCACATGTAATCTGGAAGGAAGGTCTTAAGTGGCCACTGATCTCAGCATGGAGAGTCCTTGCTGTAGAGCCACAATGTCTGATCCAATGCCTTAACCACAGGAGTGCAAGATAGAAAGGTCTCCCTTTTTTCCCCTCTGCCTCTTTGTCAGAAAGATTGGATTTGTCTCATCTTGTGGCATTTGTGACACCGCTAAAAGTTCAAACAGACAAAGAGCTCACAGGTTAAAGGTCACAATTAAAAAGGGATGACTGTGCAGTGTCTTTTTCAGTCATGATAATTTTGTGCCATCGTGACCTCCGGAGACTACCGGTTTCCATTCCAGCTGCACACAACAGCAGCTGATTTGTCTGATTAACACAGGTGAAACCAGGGAGAGAGAGAGGGTAAAAAGGCAGAATCATCTGGTGCTGGAAAAATGGAAAAAACCTGTAAGTCTTTGGGTCGTGATTGCACACTGCTGAATGCCTCAATTTTAGAGTCAGTGGACACATAATGGCCATATTTTTTTTTTACCATAAAGTAGCCTCTAACCTCTCAGTCTCTGGCAACAGAGGTTGCTGCAGCAGACTGTCTTAGGAAACACACTGAAATAACAAATTGAGAATTCCTACTCTGGCTGTGAGCAGTTCTCATCAAAGAAAGTGCAAAAAGGAGCCAAATATTGAAGGGCTGCATGTGCTCTATGTTAGTATAGTAAATTAAAGTAGCTTCTCTGTGTACTCTGCATTAGATTGAATTACAGTAGCGAACAGAAAGGGGTGGCCAACAATACAGGAGCTATATGAGTAAAGAGAAATATGTGCAGTGTTGATTTAAAATCTATGAACTTTCTGGTTAGGGAAGATGAAATGTGATAGGAGGTGATAACAAGAAGCAGGGTGCACCCTGTTACCCTGTTAATTGCAGAACAAAAGAGGTAACAGAATAGCACGTTAATTATTTCTGTTTCTACAATTACTTTTCAAACCGACTTTTAATTAAAGTCACACTGCCACACAATGTGCAGTCTCAGATGAAGTATTTAGCTTATGATTGTGACTATTACAATTTTCCAAAAGGCATGGAAGGGGAAGGTTTTTAGACCTGTTTTTCTTTCTGCCGTGCAGTATACCCAGACCTGCTGTGCAGTATACCCAGACCTTGTGCAGACAAAACAAGAGCTACATCACACATATATAATGTTGGGGAACGTACAATACCACAGCGTATATACTATCACCTGACAATGATGGATGTCCATCTTCTGCAAGCAGCTAAAACCTTTGCGTTAAGCCATTAGTAAGCCTGGTAGTGTTCTGTGTGATTTCGGTTTTGCTGCAGCTCAGATTCACTCGTCTCTGCCTGCGTGAGGGTTGAGATGTCCCAGCATTTCTTTAAGCTCTGTTTACCTTGTCACATCTTTCCATCACTTGCTCTGACGGTTGCTATTTTTCTGACTGCTCAGCTCCTGAAAATCTCTTCCACCAGAAAGCAAGTTGTGTTACTGTGACAACCGGCAACCAGTTCAGCACTTCAGTTTTTTTATATGGAGATTTTGATATTTAGTGCTTTGTTTCTTCTGTTTTGATATATAACAAAAAAACATAGTTAATATAAATGTTGCAGATTTTTTTTAAATGTGGTAAAACGTTATTAAAAACGCACAATAAATAGTGATATGATATGATAAAATCTGGCAGCACCCTGGGCCCGTCCTCAAAGCACCATGCTGGCATGAAGCACAGCGGTGCTTTGAGCTAAATGCTAACAGCAGCATGCTAACATGCTCACAATGACCACACTAACCTGCTGATATTTAGCAGGTATAATGTTTACCAGGTTACCATCCTAATTTAGCGTGTTAGCATGCTAACATTTGCTAATTAATTACCACTAAACACAAAGTCCATCCGAGGCTGATGAAATGTCATGGTCATGTCATTTTGCATAAGCCAAAAGTATTAACACTGCTGGGTTATTATTTGGATTAGTATTGGATTGTTATTATTATCTGGTTATTGCTGTTCATCCTGAAGGGGGGACATGAGCATCTGAACCAAATGCTATGGCATCTCATCAAATTAGTTGAGCTATTTCACTGTGAATGTGAAACTTCATGGTGGCACTAAAGGAAAGGACAGAGGATCATTAAAGCAATTAGGATTCATCCTCTGGAAACCATAAATGTATGTACCACATTTCATTGCAATCTATCCAATAGTTTTTTTTTTTTAGGTATTTCAGTGTGGAGCCATGGCGCTAGCATGGCTGAAAACGTCATTCACATGTAATGCATTGAACATTGCACATGCAAAATCTATCAAAGAATTGCAATATGATTTTAAAAAGTGCTGCCTTCCCCAACTTGCATTTCCTATTTCTGTATATAATATAAATAGCACCACTGATGCTGACTGAAGAGAATTGTAAGTGCAATGTAATCCGGCATAATCAATGAGGTACTAAGCAGGATGGCATGCACAGTGTATTAATTAGAAAACCTAGGAGGACTGTTAATCTAGTAATGACTTGTGTAACATACCCTGCTGTGATGAAACACCTGTGTATTGAGCTGCGTGGAGCAGAGTTTACCTAATAAAAAGTGGCAGTAACAAGAAGACTTATCTGAAGCTCTTTTTCTCTCTAAGCCCTCCACCCACATTAATAAAATCCCCTGCGGCTGGAAGAGGTGTTTTTCTTATGAGTGGTTGAAAGCAGCAACCAGTGTCCATGGCTTTGGTTAGCTTGCCCTGAGGAGGCAGTGGGCAGAAGGAGGCACCGGGCAGGGAAGATGGATGGCTGTGGAGACTGAAGCTGACAGTGTGTGAGAAAAGCAGCTCTCATGTGCTGCACCTGCCATCCATCTCACTTCTGACCAGGCAATGAGTGGTACTATTCTTTTACCTTTTACATACTCTTCATCCACTCCCGCACACATGCATGCATGAAAAAATGCTACCACACACACACACACACACACACACACATGCAAACTGGTACGGACATGCAAACTTGGCCTTCATCAGTCAGTTCCTTTCCCCATATGTATTTGTAGAATTCTGTTTTCTTTAAACTTATTTGAAAGATCACAGAGCCGTGGCCAACAAAGGAAAGTAAAACAATAGCACTATTCCAAAAAGCAAAATACATAATTCAGGAAAACAGAGACTGAGTCTGATCAAAGACCTATGGTGCAAGATAGATTGTAATCTCTGTGTTGGCTACACATCCAGTCCCATCTTTCATCACCATGGCTGCTATCAAGATGCTACAGTACATAAGGTTTGTAATTGCTTCCCTGATATAATTTGTGTTACCATCCTTGGCTTTGTGAATCCATCACTGCGGGGCCACGGTACCACCGGTGAACCCCAGTGCAATTGGAAACAGATGCAATCGTTTATTATGCAGGAAAATGTCCACCGTTTAGCCAGTCTGATGGCCAGCCATCGGCAACGTGCTTATCGTACTTATGGAGCCGTTTAGGGAGATGGAGAGACGTTCATGCCAACACGCCTGCCAGATGGCAGGCACCACAGCACTAAAAATGGATGTGAAAAGTCCTATTTGTCACACAGATGAATGATTAGACTCCCTGGTTGAAGAGCTCACTGACATGGTGGCCTGTTGATACAAAAGCTTGGGTTTATTTATCGCCACACTGCTGCCTTTAAATAAAGCCCATAGAACAAGACAAACTATTGTGCTTCATCGCTGGCTTTTTATAGTCATTAAGAAGAAAACAAAAAGTAAAACTGTGAGCTCATACTTCTTCCACTCACCGTTCTGAGCGTACACTAAAGGGAACATCTAATTACCCTTCACCTGGGTGTGTGATGATGGAATAACAACACTTTATCTTTGACCTTTATCAAACTCTCCCTGAGAGTGGCAGGTTCATTTTGCAGAAACCAACAGGTGTGGCTTGTCTTTCTGTCAATCGACCTCAAATTTGTATGTCCCTTGACTCCAGCTACAGACACCAATAACAGGTTTATCATGCTGATGAGAGAGTATTAAGCAAAGCTTAATGGGACATTCCGACAGTGATAAAGCACACAGACAGCTGTTGAGGACCGAAATGCACAGGGCTTGTTAATGTGCTGATAAGCTGGGGGAGGGTAACATTGTGTTACTGAATAACAGTGAGTCTATTATGTCATGTTTTTAGGATGCAAAAAATGTAATTTCAGAGTAAAGTCACCAGACACAACTGCCCATCACACAGGTTTAATTATTACAAAGCTTCCTAACGAGATTGCCAATCTTCCAACTAAGTGATACCTGAGAGGAGAGGAGAGGAGAGGAGAGAACTCTTCCCCTATATGACAGCTGGGGTAGCTACCATTGCCATTTAGACAATGGAGCGCACACCTTCTCCTTCACTCCCTCCCAGTTCTTCTTAACAAACCCCTCAGAACCCCAAAACACTCCCAAACCTTTGACCCTTCCTTCCCCCACTCAAGTCCCCCTGGCAGACTGGGCACTGTTTTAGGGAGAGGAGAGGAGAGGAGAGGAGAGGAGAGGAGAGGAGAGGAGAGGAGAGAAGATGGGGCTGCATAATGAATCGCAAATTTATTGAAATCGAAATATGGACTGGTGCAATATCCAAATTGCAGGGGGGGGGCGCAATATTTGTTGAAAGCAAAATATGTGTCAACCCATTCTGAGTTGTAAGTATTGTGGTGCTGAGATGTCCCAGCCTACAAATCGTATCCAACAGACTAAATCCTCGCAAAAATCGCACTATAATCCTTTTAATTTTAATATTTTTCAATAGAAATGCGAAATATTATACAACAATGATCATTCCCTTCAATATCATGAATCATATCGCAATCGCAATATCAGTCAAGTTAATTTTCCTCATATCGTGCAGCCCTAAGAGGAGAGGAGAGGAGGAAAAGAAAAGATAGGAGGTGAGGGGAGAGAAAGAAAAAAGGAAAAGCAAGAAGACAAGACGAGGTGGAGGCGACATTTCTGCTATCTGCTTTGTGTTCAGAAACGTGTGACTGAGTAAATGCATTAAAGCAGCGATGATTAAAAGTGACAAAATGAAGAGTGGGGAAATCAGGATTTCTTGTTTGGCTTCATTGCTTCAGCAAAAATCAAGAGACAGAAGGAAAAGGAACCCCAATTAAATAATGCAAATACATTATGTAGCCTCTTTAAAATACATTCATGCAAAGCCAAGGTCTGTAATGCAGTTTAACGATTCTAAGATTCTGTTGGAAAATCCAGACAGCCCATGAAACGTAGGATGAAGAACTCTTTCAGCCTCCTGTTTCTTTGTTTCCCCTTTGGTACAGAAAAGAAGTGAATGACCCGAGAGAAATGTTGAGAGACTCAACTCTAAAACCTGACAAGTACATCAATATTGCTCCATTCCAGCATTTACAATTGATCTGAGCAAGGGGACTGTCTAAGTGAATGAATCCAGGACCAGGTGAAAAATGAATAATCCATGACTGTCCCCTCACCTGCTCGCCTCTACCGAAGCATGCATTTGCAAGTCAAGTCGGAACTAACTCTGAAATTATTTATTTTCCAGGAGGTATTGATTGTGTACCACAGAGTTTTCCAATCTACGAGGAAAGGCTGTAACTACTTCCCAGCCAGGAACTAACACATAGATAAGCTGCCTTCAAGGACTTTATTGTTGAGCCGGAGTTCTTAAGTCAGGACACCTCACTGGACATCATCCAACAGCGCTGCAAACAGCAACATAAATTCATCATTAATACACAGTGTGAAGGACGGATTTATGACATACTTTGCATGATCTAAATCTACACACGACCCAAATGAATAACTGAGAGAAAGTATTTCACATCTCCTGGCAGCCAATTACTCGCTGGCTTTAAGTAAAGCCGATAGCGTAGAATACTAATAAAAAATCTGTCTTTATCAAGTTAGCGTAAATCTCTACTTGTCTGCTCCGACAGCTAACCTCGACAAATGTAGATATGCTGCAACGTGGTTCTCTTTGATCTCCATCTGGATGATGATAATAAAAGGCATCATGCCGCAGATGACCATGAAAACCATCAATAAAACGCATAGCGAGATGGAGGCATTTAATTCAAATCCAGTTTTGAGGTGCCAATCTCCCATGTTGCATCATTTCACCTTGAAAAGGGGAGTAACAAACTGACATGCTGAGAACAGACTCAGTTTTGTTGTTCTTTTTCCTTTGTTCGTTTGTATTTTCGTCCTCCAGAGAATAATATGTCAGGAGTTTGAGGCAGCACATTTCTTTAAAAAAAAAAGAATATCTGCATAAAATTAGGCTCTAGTACCTAGAAGGTCACAGAGACCTCTGGAGGATTAACTTCAAGATGGAACTACGAATGCTCTCATCTCCAGTTGAATAGGAACATTTTGAATTGCGAAATGAAGAAATGTAATTGAGCTATGCCGGTAATTCCCATGATCTTTACATATTCAATAGGAGTGCATTGATATACCACAGATCCAGAGTGTACCCTTTAAAGCAGAGAAATAATGAGTCACAAGCTACACGTGATCTTATTTGATCCACGCCAACCTTGATGACTACCACTCTTGACGCAGCCCTTAATGTCGTCAGGCTGTGCTCACTGAGTCAAACATGTATTTTTATAATTTGACTTGAATAATCTACCACAGTTCCCAGAGAAACAGTTAGCCCCCTGTCATGTTTTCAGAGAAAATGCCTTGATCCATGCTGAATCTCATTTCCTCCAATATTGCCATATTTTTGATGGCACAGGATTTGTGCAAGAAGTAGAGAAGAGCACTAATACTGTGAGTGAATGATTCCCCGTATTTAATACTTATTGATCAATTAATTTGGACTGGCATCGCCCCCATCAAATAAAATAAAATTCAATATTTCAACTCAGTGTATGGCAATGCATGTCTACAACACAGCCACAACAAACAGAAATCACAGTCTTACCTGAGAGTGAAGTTAGTCAGCTGAGCAGAGCTGGCCATGAGTACGTAGAAGGTGGCGATATCAGTCTTCTTCAGCGGTTTGGAGGATGTCCGTATGACAATGGCATTGCCGAGCTTGAGCCGAGAAAGCGTTGCCATTCCTTTAGGCACCTGCAGAAGACGCACGCTGCCAATCCTCTGCATGGGCGTGACAGGAACAAACTCTGGCTGCTGCTCTGAGCCAGCCCAACGACTTCCATCCACAGAATCACACTTCCCGTTGACTTTGGGTTGCGTCTGGTAGTACAGCTCCACAGGGTTCCCAGTAGACGGGTCCTGCCTCTCTCTGCTGGTGCCCTCTGACCCCGGAGCAAACCAGCTAGGTGCTGGTGCTAGCTCAGCCATACAGGTTCCTCTCTCGCCTCCCATGGCACAAGAACCCCTCACCTCCTGGGTCTGCCAGAAAGCATACACTGTCACACACGGTAGCTCATCCACAGTTCCTTCCCCCCTGCCCCAGTCCCTCCCTGCAACATAGAAGAGCACCCGCACTTTGGGCTTTGAGGAGAAAACCCGAGGCGTCAGCACGAAGGCCTGGATTTTCCAGTCAAAGGTGAAGACGTCTGGCGCATTGAAATGCTGCACAGTCTGGACCAAATCTTGAGGCACAAGCTGCTCTGTGGACATAGTGCCGTAGCTGGCGTTGACAGCTGGCTGCCGGATGGCCCGCAAGATAACAAAGGGCTGCGTGTGGCTCTGCATGCTGGAGTTCCTCATGAAGTCCTGCCCAGCCTCCTTCAGGAAGAAGAAGTCAGCATCTCGCACCTCGTAGTTGACAGGCAAGAAGACAGGGAAAGGCACTGGACTCTTACAGTCAGTTAGCTCTTTACTGCTCAAATCTGTGAGGTAAAAATAGCAAATAGGCTTGTTAAAAGATACAGGAATATGTCATACCACATTTCTTAGCAACAAGAATTCTACTTGAAACTAAAACAGAACTAAGGAATTGATTTCTCCTCTACATTTGAGAATGAAATACTGTGAAAAATACCAGCATAAAACACTTGAGCACCAAAAGTCATCCAAGGCCAACTGATCAACTGAGTGGAGCATCAATGTATTACACTAAAAGGCCTCTGAGCTTAACCTGAAAAATCCCTGTAACAGAGCATAGGTAAAATAATGTTTATTACAACAAGGGACTTTGTTTTAGTTTCTGAGGCTGGGAAAAAGCAGCAGTTGAACTCCAGCTTTGCTAAGAGACTGGTGTGAGGAGGGCCGAACCTTATGTTTACTTTCACACAAAAAGCAAAGCCCTCCGCAGGGATATTAATATTTTCTTTGAACCCTCCTCGTGACTTAGAAGAAAACTGCAACACTCTCCCCACAACATATCAAAATAATATAACAGTATTATATTGGTACAACTTGTTTAATTGTGTACCCCAATTTAAATCTTAATATCTTAATGGAACTTCTAATGTGCACCACAATTGAAACGTTAGGAAACCCCTGATGTAGAGACAGAGTTGTTGTCCTCTGCATATGGTAAAGTGCACCTTAATGAACATGGTGCAAGTTAAAGTTGTCTTTCTGACTATTTACCAAACTGTTTACTGCGTTTGCAAAGGAAAGCTAAAATAAAGTATAAGTTTTAGATTAGAGAAAAGATTTGAAAAAGTCCTACCTAAAGCTAAAAGAAGAATACATTTATTTTTTTACCCCTTATAATTTCCGTACAGTCCCTAATATCATCCATGTAACTAATCATGTCACAGAAAGATAATATACTTAATATGAATTCTTCATTTCCTATAGAAGTTCCTTTTCATGACCTGTTTACTGCTACTTATTCAAAATTTAAAATTGACTTAAAAATGGTTGCCTGTCATTGCATTATTTCAATAATACCCTTCCACTGCCCCAGTTTCACCTCTCTCATGGATGATCAGCTTTCTCTATATGGGGCGGAAAGGTGGGATCTGATACATCTGGCACAAGGTTGAAATCAGCCATCAAAAACTGGGCTTAAAATGGCTTTTCAGATTGTCAGCAGGCCTCTGAATACCCAGCAGATCCTCCATGAAAAAAACCATGATCCAGATTAGATTCATATATTATTTTACTTCACCACGTGAAGTAAAATAATATATGAATCTAACTAAAACAGAAATACATCTGAAAATGCATCTGTATGTTATTCAGTAAGATAAAGTAAGTAAGTAAGTAAGTAAGTAAGTAAGAAGCTTTGTGTTGGACACGTACATTGATCACAAGGATTACTGTCTGACTGTTAAATACCGATCACAAGTGCATAGAATGACCTTTTAAGGCAAGTGAGTAAAAACAAACCAACAGCATAAACATTCTCTGATCTGGTTTAAAAGCTTAATGTTAAGTGTCTCAGTGGACATGGGCAGGGGTCAGTCGGCCATCATGTGTCCTCATTAAACGTCCATTTTGATAGAATTATGAAGATTATAGCTGCTGACCTGAGTGTGCGCTGTTTATCTGGTGGCTAATTGCCCTACTTGGTGAATTAAGGACAAAAACACTGGGGTTTACTTGGCAGATTATAATCAAATTGATGAAGCTGCATTAGCATGGTTGGAAAAACAGCTTCGGTATGGCATCTGAGACCTAAACAAATCACCATCCCACTGGTATACCAACGTGAACAAGGTCTTACAAAAGAGATAATATCTCTAGAGCTTTACTGTAGACTTGTATAAGATGCATTTGTGAAAGTATAACAAAAGTTGGCGGACACAGACATGCCTGTCACTGAATTATTAATTGTTATTTATCCATCGAGGAAGGCGTGAAGCTTTTCTACGTCGATATCAGTCGAAATGTCCCCCGTGGTTGCTGGCATTTGACAGGTATGTCTATCAAGGCCCGTTCTGCTTTTCATCCTCACTCATCCACGCCGGCAAAGAGCCTGTCATCATGGTCTGACACTTCACACAGCGTTGAATATACAGCATGTGTCAAGATCATGTCAACCCAACAGCCCTCGGAGGAAGACAACAGCATCTTTTTTTTCTTTCTCCTCCACAGACAGACAAGAGTGTCAGTCATGTTTGCTGACACAGTGCATGAGGCAGGGACTGGGTCTGGGAACGTGGCAGTACTGGCTTTGCCTACCAGTGGCCACAGTGACAGATGTGCTGTTTAATACCGGCGCTGGCAGCAGCTTCGGCTGGAGTGAAAATAAACTGGCTCACTGTCTCCTGACGGAAGAATGCACTGCCAATGTGGCAACAAAGTACTTCACATGCAGGCTCATCTCTTTACATTTGGGCTAGATGGGTCATCTGTGCTCTGCTTGTTATTTCACATACTTTTCATTCCAGAAAACCCACAGGAGACCATTTAAATGAAGCATACATAGCCTAAGTCTATTTTATAGCAGGCTTTGCAGGCACTGTTTATGGTGCATCCTTCTCCTTCCCCAATAGTTTGGATATTTAACAAGAAGCCAATGTAAGCAAAACCGTTGGTAACTATGGTCCTCTCATCATGATGAGAGTCCTGGCCTCAACTGATAAACACGAGAGCAAATCCTCTGCACCAGCTGTTCCAGCCTCTCAAATCACTCATTTTGAATACCCTGAGCTCCTCTTCCTCCTTGGCTGAGTCAGAAAGCATCAGTGTTGCCATGTTACAACATGTACATGTACAACATGTGTTGCCAGATGCTACAACTGCCTCTAAAAGCCACCTCTCCAAGACTGCTCATTTCCAATGCCTTGCGTTGTTGCTTTATTTATTTTTTTTATTTTTTTTATCCACAGTATGTAGGCTAAGTCCTTTCTGTAAGGAGGGGGGGGGGGCAGAAGATTCCCTTCATACCAATGTTCAAATCATATGTTGTTGATCAAGTCTTGTTATTCCCTCTCTGTGTCAAAATGCAGTTGTTCATATCAAACTAACACTACTGTACCTCTGAGCAACAGCAGAAAACCGCTTCAAAATGGATATGTGACATTTCATGTGTACAACATCCCTCAGTTGTTCTGTGTTTTTAGCTTGGCCACATGTATAAATACAATACATCCCATTAAAGGCTTTACTGCCATGCATTCAAATGGAAAGTAAACATGGTACTTAACTTTAAAAAGTGTAGTAAATTAGCTGACATTTTTCCTGTGCTGTATCTAACTGCACCGTTTACCTAGGGATTAATACAGATCCATTTCAAAGTAATGTTCCTCATCACCAGTTTTAATAAAAACACAGCTGTTTCTAATGAGCTACATTTTGCCCTGCAGTTTGTCTAAAGGCACTATATTAAAATATTTTCATAGGCATGTCAGCTTCTTTTCAGCACGCTTGTCTTTTAGCATCGTTCCTCCAATTGTAATCAATCTCTGTGTTATTCTATTAAAATGCTGAGGAACCACTGTGAATTCTAATGTGCAGTAATGACTTTTACCATATGTGCAAAACAGCTTGCAGAAGTCGTCTCCCGATAGCACAGAGGACAACAACGGATGTCTACTTTTTAATCAGTAATTGAGAGAATAAAAGAGCTCTTTGTGCGATAAAGTTTCTCTTTCATGCTGTGTTTTAAAGGTTTTTGATCATTTCTTTATGTTAGCATTATGGGTCACATATCTAGCAATACGCTGATGGCGAATACTTTAAAATAAGGAAGTGTTGGCAATGGCCCAGATGCAAATGACACTAATTAAGCACCTGTAGCAGACTACATTCTCTACTGTCAGCTGATGTTAGCACTATGTGTTTTTTTGTATCTTCTGACTGGCTGAGCTTTCCAATACGTGCACTTTTAATAAAGCACCAAAAGCCCCCATATGGGTCTGACAGCTTGCTGATAAAGATCCGTGTGAATACAAAGGTTTGAGTCTTTTGAGAGACATTTTACCACCTTGGGATGTAAACAGCGGTTGAAGCTGTTAATACTCCAGGGACCTAGGATCATCTAGAAAGAGAAGGGAACACTGTGATCCAAAAAGGAGTGTTAGAAACTTAAGCAGAACGTGGTGTCTGCTCCAAGCACCTACTGTAATTAAAGCGGTCCTAATTAAATGAAAAGTCACAAAGATTTTGACTTCACTTGCCTGTTCTGAACTCAAATGTTAGGGTCGTTACAATGAGAATATTAACCAAAAATGATGAAATATAGTGAGTTGAAAACTTTCCAGTGGTAGTTTATTTATGTTCTGTTGTCAAGTCTCTTTTGCTGATTTGTTGTTGTGCCATTTACTTTATGTCATGGCGATGAATTATGTGCTGGCAACAGTGGAGCTGGGAAACAGGCCTGGTCTTATGCACTTTCCAGGAGAAAAGTTAAACGACAACACTTCTTATCATAAAAATCTCATGGTCTGGTCAAAGTACTCCATCAGTAGACCATCATATTCTCATCTTACATATACAAACATACAGAGATAATGTTGTGATCTTATATGTAATGCCCTGAGGGCCTAGTAGTGAGAGGGTGGAGAAGATAGGCAGAGAGAGAGAGAGACAGAGAGAGGGGGGGAGGCTTAAGCTTTTGCAGTGATTGGTAGGGATTGCTATGTCCAATGAGGCTCTAAAAGCTGTTTTACCACAATTTCTCCACTTTTCTCAACATTTTATCCACATAAATCAGCCAGCATGCATTCGCTGAAAATAGCCATCTACAGTATGAGGCAGTTATAGGCTTTACAGTGAATGCCTTTGTGATGTGCTTTCCTTTATTATCAAAGTTGGGAATTTAGATTGTCTGCTTCGTGTTTGCCCTGTGAAAATTGGGTAACACGGTTTTCTTACAGACCTCCATAAGGGAAAGCAATACTCCCCAAGAGAAGCAAAGTACTGAGCATTAAGGCATGGCTCAAGTTGTAATATAAACCCATCAAGTATTTTACTCCTCACTGATTTCATTCTAAATGTTTAATATATCCCACTCACTGCTGTCATACCCCTTCGCCATGATATGTACATACTCATGTTTGGCTAACTGGAACTCTGTATCACTGTGGAGTATAAGATGTAAGTTTGTGGCACAAATGAGGACATTTATATATTATTTAGACCTCTAGAGAAGGCTGTAGCAGTATGAATGCCTAAACAGTGACAGTGACTTTGGCAGAAGCTGATCTTGTTTTCATCCCTGGTGGGCAGTTCAGATTGCAATACACCACAACACGCAAACAGTTACTTCCAGTTCACTTACCTTGTGTGAGAATTGCGGTTATTGTTGCAAAGAATATCTGTAAGATCCTCCTGCTCTGGTAGTAAAAGCTCATTTTGGCACCCGGCACGGCGAGCTGCTCAAGACAAGTTCTCAGTGTCCGTGGTTTGGTCTCGTTTCAGCAAAGCATGAAGCGGATCGTTTCATCCATTCCTGCAGTTCGCACAATCAACATAATCACACCTGTGTGAGTATAGATTGTAGTGTAGTCCGTGCTGCAGGTGACAGCGCATCTAGATCAGATCATCGGCAGGTTCCCCGGTTGTGCGTAAAAGTTGTGCGTAACGATCCCTGGAGATGTCTCTCCTGAGACTTTGTGCCCGGTCAGAAGATGTGGGAGTCTTGAGCTGAGACTGTGTCACGGAGAATGTTCCGGTTCGATCAGTTATTAGCACTCTAAGCGAAGCATCTCAACAAGTCCTCCAGATTGAGTCGGTCTCGCAGTCTGCCGCCGCGGCTGGTACTCTGCGGAGTTAAACGGCTGTTAGCAGATCACTGACTGTCTTGTGCGCAATCCTCAGGGCACTAAACTCATCATCTGTCACTGTTCATCCGCTCAGGAAGCCACGTCCAGTAACCAGCTGGTAGGATTAACCGTTGCTTTGACTGTCACGTCAAATGATCAAACGTGACATTTTAGGCTACTCTGTCTACTGATTGTTGAACACTGAATATGCTGACTTCACTGTGTGCAGACCCAGAGTCTATAGCCATTGTGGAGGATACATGTTCAAATTTGCAGCACAATTTGAAAGCATGTAGTGGAAGTTACTTTACCCACCTCTCAGTCTTTATGGTGTGTAGTTGTAAGATGTCCTTGAAAGTAGCATCAAACAAAAAAATATTGTCTTTTTAATACCTTTGCTTTATATATAGAAATGAATACTTTTCTGAAAGTATTATCTATTCTATATATGTTTTACCTTATGATTGTTCTCTTATGATGGAGGCCATTGCCTACTGAAATAGACACACTGCATCCACCATTCGGAGATTAAAAAAAAAAAAAAAAAAAAAAGTAACTCTAGCTTCCCCTGAATTTCCATAATTCTCTACAGCAAAATTCCGCTTGTTTAATGTATACGTTCATTATTCTTCCCCCATAATTATGGAGGATTTTCTACACAGATAGATGCTAATTGTCTCTGAATGGTTGAGAGCACAGGTGGATTTTTAGTGCCCTCTGATGGAGTTGCTATGTCAGTAAAGCAAAGGTGCTTGACTGATTGCTTGCTTGCAGCCCCGTTGCATCAGAAGGTTATTCGGTTTTCAACTCATTTTGGCTCATTTTCTTAACAGATAACCTGGTAGATAGAATGTCTATTCATGTATGTACCCTCATTATATGTTTATGTGCAGGTGTTGCGTGAAAGAGATGCTAACACTTGTACAACATGCTTTTTTACAGAACACAAGTGCTAATATGTTAATGGTTGAACTTGGTGCACATTTTCACACCAAAAAAGTTACTTGTTTGCAGTCTTGTAGTGGTAAATGTAATGGGGCTTTATTGACTTATAAAGAGGATTAGGCGACATATCAACACACAGAGTGTGTAACCAAACCTCACAGTATCTGGAGACAGGAGGAAGTTGCCACAAGCTGCTGCGGTTAAGTTTATTCGAGCTCCTCCCTAGCACTGCAGCACTGTGATAAGCTGCAGCAGCATCTGTGTGTTTGGGTTGCTCCAGTATGCTGTATAGTGCTGCCCTAGGATAATTTAGATCCTTTCCCATGTACCTGCTCCTCAGGCGCAGAGAAACGACAGCTACACTGTGTATTGACTAAGACTGAGAAGATTTACCCCCCAAAACTGGTGCTGAAGTAGTAGTGGTACAGATACACTCTCAGTAGTGTTACATGCACATTCATACTCACAATGGAGAACTGGAGACTGTACGAAGAGGACATGGATACTTGTCGCATGTGCATATTTTGCTTATTAATTCATTTATTTGGCTTATTCTTGCTTTTTCTTTTTTACAGTGAAATATGTTTGTCTTGTCTTTAAGTATATTAAGATCTTTTGTTTATTCTTTTGTATGTTGTTCAAAAGAAACTTCATTCATTTATACAAAAACAAATATCTCGTGAAATTCAGCAGGCCTTAATAGCTGCAAAGTCAACAAAACCACAGTTTTCTTTGCTATGTCAATGAAACTGTTTAGACATTAGGAATAGGCAGCTGTATGCTAGAGTAATCTCCCAACCCAATCTTTATTTAGGTAGTTGAGGCACGCTCTTGTAAGGAAACTGCCTTTTTAGTCACCTGAAGTAGCACATTTGGGGAATCACTTGTCAGAAGCGTCACACATTCACCCATCATTTAACATGACATTTATCTGTGCAACAAATTAAAAAAAATCTGAATTTTGTGACCTTCCTCCAGCGACTCTCCATGAGAAGCGTCCACAGTAGCTCGCAGATGCAGAGGCAACATATGGGGAAACCTGTCAAGAATATGTTATGAACACTTAAAGGACAGATAAACAACACAGGCCTCTGGATATGCAAGTTAGGATGTTGACATAGATGGATGTCGCAGCAGAGATGTGCTGGAGTGGGGAGAGTGGCCATAAACTGGTGATAGATGTGAGTGCCACGAGGAAGGGAATGTGTTTTCAATGTACATCATCCTTCTGTTTGACAGATAGTGCTAGCTTCTTCTGCTAAGGTGCATTTAGCCACACACGGTGCTCTAATGTTCCCATTCTCATTTTCAATCTCAAACTCAGAAAGTGAGTGTACTGAAAATTTACATATCTTTTCAACAACATTGTTACTAACCATTGAAGGTTGAGTATATAGAGTCATGTAGAGTATTTATGTGTGTGTGTGTGTGTGTGTGTGTGTGTGTGTGTGTGTGTGTGTGTGTGTGTGTGTGTGTGTGTGTGTGTGTGTGGACTGATCTGCATACTCCTATGTGTCTATCACAAGGCCTTTCAGCCTGTCTTCTATGAGCTCTGCTGTGCTTAAATTATTTTTAGTATTAATACGTTTGCTTTTTGATTATACATGATAATAATACAGTTATAAAAGTTAGTAATCCTTTGATAAATACTTATGAGTGTCTCACTGTCTAAAAAGCCATTAAGTGTGCTGTTGTATTGTTAAAGGAATTGCGCTTATTCGCCTTCTCCATTAAATAATTATATTAATTAATATTAAATAAACCAGGGGATGGTTAGAGGAAGAATACATACTTTATTGATCCCCAGGGGGGAAATTAAATTTTTTCACTCTGTTGAAGTTACACATTACACACAGGCCCAAAATGCACACATATGCACAATCAGGACCATTACACATGCATTAATGGAGAGATGGCAGAGTGAGGGGGCTGCCAATGAAGGCGCCCCGTGCAGTTGGGGGTTCGGTGCCTTGCTCAAGGTGAACTGGCACCTGTCCAGCTACCAATCCACACTCCAAGCCAAGTCCCTATACGGACTGCACTAGTACTGCCCCAAACTGAGCTACTGCTGCCCAGCTAGCTTTGCGTAGCTTAACATAAAGACTTGACACAGCTAGCCTGATTCTGTAAAGTTAACAATAGCTGTCTATTTGTTTGATCCATGCATTTCCCCAAGTGGCAAACTATTCCTTTAATAATTAGCAAATACTTTCCAAAGGCTCTGCAGCACTTTTGCAGAAGGTACATGATCAAACCGTCTATAGGAGAGTTTTTTTTATTTCTCAAGACTAAAAAAAGCAAGCTAAAAAGACAAAGCACTTTTGAGACTTAACAGCTCATATCCTGGCTAAGTGAAGCATTGCATAGATCTAAGTGTGCGGATATTTCTTCTCAGTTTGGAATCATTGATGCTTCCAGTACCTTAGTTAAGACGGTGGTCATCCTGCATAGCCTGAGAAAAATATGTTGTTATTAATGGTTTATTACAGATAATGCCGTATGTTACATTATAAAAACCTTTCTAATATTTCTCTGTAATTAAAAGACTTTAGCAGCCCTAAAAGAAATTTCTACCATGGAAAACTAACTTGTTATTGAACTCTGAGAGTGTTAAAAATCAACACCGTGTGAGTGATTTCTGTGTGGTGCGGCTTGGGTCTGTTCTTGATAATTAATCATGAATCTTTGCCTGAAAGTTGTGTTCACAGCGAGTTTCACTGTGTTGATAAGTTGTTACCTTTTTGAATTGAGAGTTATTTTGAGTTAAGTGTCGACATTTCTTACCAGATAAATCAACACCTCTGCAAATATGGCTCAATATTCAAATCTGCTGAAAGTGTTTAAATAACTCATTAGAAGCCTGGCATCATGTTGATTTTTAACACTCTAACAAATGCAGGCCAGGGGTCCTGTAATACTCTGCAGGCAATTGTCCAGAATAAACAGCAAAGACGGTAGTACACAGAAGGACTTACTAAAGTGACATGAGCTTTGTGGCCTACAGGAGGAACAGGGGAAGGTGTATTGTTTGGTGGAGACCTGGTGCATTTTTCAGGTAGTGGTGGCTATAGTCTCGCATTGCCTAGTCTCGCTTTGCCAGACTATCAACACACTGAGAAGCGGAGGAGGGTCTTGCTACTCTACATAGCATACTGGGATGGGAGAAAAACTCTGGTTTATTGGCATTTATTTAAACCAATCACAATCGTCATGGGTGGTGCTAAACTCCGCACGGATCCGCTGCAAGATAGTCGCGCAAGAGAAAACTCAGATTGGACAGATAGTCTAGCTAGCTGTCTGGATTTACCCTGCAGAGATCTGAGGAGCAGTTAACAATAGTCCTCAGAAATGCACCGAAGTTTAAAATTCCAACACAAAGAAAGCGTAAGGAAACGGACATCTGCGAAAATAAATGCATCCGGCGGAATTTCCTGCGGCATCGGAGCAATCCCGGAAGTGGAACGTCAAGGATAAAGACTATGCATTGCCTTACTTTCTTCTACAGCGCCGCGGAGGAGGGTCTGGCTAGTCCACTCAGCATTCCGGGATGGGAAAAAAAAATGCGCTCTGGTTTATTGGCATTTCTTTAAACCAATCACAATCATCATGTGTGGCTCCAGACGCCACATGGAGCCTCAGCGCCACTGCAAAATAGCCTCGGGAAGAACTCGTTTTGGTGGAACGTGTACGTTCAAAAGTTGTTTTAGTCGTGCAACAGAAAACTCATATTGAACAGATAGTCTAGCTAGCTGTCTGGATTTACCCTGCAGAGATCTGAGGAGCAGTTAACCATTATAGTCCTCATAAGATTTGAGTTTCAAATTCCAACACAAAGAAAGCGTAAAGTAACGGACACCCGGCCGAAAAAAAGGACGAAATTTCCGGAGGGAAGAGAGCAATCCTGGAAGTGGAAGGTCGTGAATATAGACTATGGCGGCTATGACCAAACACAGGAACAAACTGCACTCCAAAATAAAAATGTATTGTGAATAGGTCAAAAATCTGACAAGTGTAACTACACCCACTAACGCTTCAGATCATCAAACCATTTCAATACACAGACACTACATGCAATTACAGCTCGGGATGCTTCCACCTGCAGTAGGCTCCATCTATCCTTTCTCACCCAATAACCCTTCAAAGACTGTCCAGTGTCCAAACTTCAATGCATGACAATCGTTCTGCTTTTCCATTATATTCTACAGCGGATAAAACGGCAAAAGACAAATTTTTGATATGCTGAAAGCATCTTATGAAATAACGTGAAAATGGTTTCTGTGTCCTTAATAGGAGGGAGGCATCTGGAGACTTTTTTCATACTACAGAAATCCACTGCACTCCCACGCACGCTGCTCTCCAAACATTAATTGCAAGTCTGTAAAACCTGAAAGCAGAGACCTGAGCAAACACAAGATCAAATGGCTGAAATACACACAGGAGCTGAATTTCTCTTTATTCCCCAGTGTCTTAGCGGGATACAGGTTAGATCAGCACCACTGTCACCAAGAGATAGTCAGGCAAACATGCATTAAACCAAAACACACAGATGATTCTGATTATAGATCCTGTACAGTCTTTAAAGTGCAGAATGTGCATTGGCATCATTTCATGTAGTGACAGCCACACAAACAGAGATGTGAAGAGGGATGCTTACAACTGCAAATGTACTTATTAGTTCACTATTTTATTGGAATGGCATACCAATAGTTTTTTTCCCCAAAATGCTCTCTGCAGCTTCCTAATCCAGCCCAAACTGGGCCATGAGAGAAAGCTCTCCATGTTTGGGTTGAATACCCTCAGGCAGCCGAAGAAGAGTTTGTTCAGCCTAATCTCCACTGTGCGATGTGTGACTTCTTCCCCTGCTGTCGTACTCATGTAATCTGCTGTTTGTGCCGCTTTAAGTCCGGGGAGTAGTGAAGGGGTTGAAGTGGGAGACTACATGATGGGAACTGTCATCTCTGTCCCATCGATGGGTGCTGCCAGTATCCTGCTAATCCCCGGAGTAATCCCACCACCACAACAGAGAAATCAGACACACCAAGGCAGGCAGGACAGCATTCTGCAGCCCACTGCACAGCCAATACATTCTGTAGTGTACACACACACAAGCACACACTGTTAACACAGCGACAACAGCCATTTTACAGCAAAATTGGCTCTCACGCTTGATTGACGACTGAATCGATGTTTACATGTCTGGACAAATAACCAAAATGCGTGAAGCAGCTGTGGATTGTTTGCATTTTGACTGAAACTGAGTCACTTCTGGGGTAAAGAAAAATGACACGTGTGATTAAGATTTGTGACATTTGCCGGCGTTGCCTTGTTTTTGTACGACTTCTTAAGCAATCCACGCCAAAATCTCACATAAATACTGTTAGTGAATAAATGATGTCTCCAATACAAAGAACGAGGAGCAATGTTCTTACTAGAGAAGTCATCAATGGTGGTTGTAAAAGCGTAGCATCTAAAAGATCATTGAGCCGAGAAAAAAATTAAAAAGACAACACATCTGATGTCACCTCCCTGTGTCGTTAAACAGCTGTTTCAAAAAGCAGAAACCAGATGGGATCTGACTGGGTGAAAAGCTGATGTTTGGTTGCTGCGTAAAAGCTGCTTCTTACTCCTTGATACAAACATTTCTCCTTTCTCATATTTTCTTTTTTGCCTTATGAGGAAGCTTTGATGTCTCTGAGAGACAAATAATTCTTACACGAGGTTGCCGTCTTGACAATTATCCAAGAAATATGTTAACAACAGTGACATAAAGCAATAATAAGATTTCGACAGCTAAAGATTTGTTTCCTTTTAACGTCAGAAGAAGAAAATAATACATTTAAGGCAATTATCAAACAGTTAGTTTCTCCCCCACCAAGATCATCGGTTACACACAGAATCCTTATGTTTTAACAATCCTCTCATTAATTTCCAGTTTAGTTATCGTAATGAGTTGTAGGGGTAATTGAATCAGTGATCCAGTATTCAGGCCACAATTAAGCATAGGTATCTCATGGAAGATTCATTATAATCCCCTTATCTATCTCATTCATCTATCATTTATTTCTACATTTTCAGTCATGCTGGCAGCATTGCTGTATGGATGGAAATGTCAGTTGGTCGGTCCTAGGGTGACCAGATTTCCCGGAACTAAAACCGGGACACTTTGCTCGTGCACGCACACGCTTTTTAACGTGAACATGTGCCAGCCCAGGTCAGACATAGACACAGACAGATTTCAATCAGGAGAGACTTCCTTTGTGAACATGAACAAATTTATTGTATCGACAAACATGAAATGTGAATTATATAATCTCTGGAGATTGAACTCCATCAAAACCATAGGCTATGTTATAAAGGGTACATGAACCCAAACATATCCCCCGATGGAGTCCAGACACTGGTGGTGGTGATGTAGCGTACAGGAACCAATCAAGAGCCAAGCGCTGACGATACCCGAAGAAGTGGCCGAGACTTCCGGTGGTTGAAGGGGAGGAGGCGGGACGCTCTCTATTCCTGAAACGACAACTGACAACCGCCAAGGAGAGAGCAGATTTAAAAACAGGATGTCATGCTGTGATAGGCTTGTGACAAATGCCCGACTCTGATTGGTTTAACTAACGACACAGCTGAATCTGATTGACTACTGACAAGTGACACGTCAAGAAACAGCTGATCAACTAGGTGTGATGAAAAAGGAATATGAAGTCTTCCTGTAAGAACTTACGCTGAGCTACATTAGACATAATTTTGCCAACAGCACACGTAGGCCTACTGCTCACAACATAATGGGGTATCTCAGTTAATATTCATGAATTTTCTTGGTATGTAGCCTACATATCTAAGAAATAATATTAAAAGACAGTGAGTGAGTTTCGTGTGGGACCAACTTTATTTTTCAGAATTAAAGCATTCTTTTGGAAAATGCACCCACTGAACTTAATACTTAAGGTATTTTTCATTGCATGGCACTAAACGAATTATTTGGAACTCCTGCCACAGGCTTGAACTAAAGTTATGGTAACACTTAATGGTAAGGGTACATGAATTATGAATTCATGCATGAATTAATTTATGATTTGTACATTACTTCATTCCTTTATATCTTATGAATCATCAGGAATTGACATGAGTTCATAGCCTCTCATTCATGACCTCATGCATGAACAACACATCAACTAAATCATTAGGTAAGGTGGGTACATCGTTATCCACAAGTTGTGTTCAAATCAGAATTTGCACAGTGATGACCACATTGTTTTGCAGAAAAATAAATAATCATGATCATGCTTAATAAATCATAATTCCTAATGATATGCCCACGTACCTAATGCTTTAGTTGTGTTGTCCATGTATGAGGTCACGAATGACAGACTACGAACACATCAATTCCTGATGATTCATGGGATATTAAGGAATACAGTAATGTGGATTGTGAAAATCATTAATTACATAATGCATAATAATACATACATCAATTAATTCATGCATGAATTCATGATAATTCATGTACCCTTATCGTAAAGTGTTACCAGTGTTATTCTAACCAACAACACATGAACACAAATGTAATCTCATTTGATAGAGCAGATAGCTTCCCTATTGGAAACATTCATTCTGTATATTTGTTAGAGGAGTGAATTTGCTCAAGAATCAGTTTGTTGGCTGAAAGCCTACTGTGAAATTGCGCATAGGTGTCAGCAAAATTGGTCCGTGTGACGAGTAGCGTCTCGTGCCTCATGAGCGAAAAGATCCGCTCAACGGGAGCATTTGTGCCCGGTTAAAATCCTTTTACTGTCTATGGTTAAAACGATACAGATAAGAAGAGGCATTGCAACAATGATTACAAATATACATTATAACGCTGGCTGCACAGATTATGCAGACGCAGACCGCTACGATTGACTGACACACACACACACACATTGTTCAAATCATACGCTGGATGCTTTATTAGTCTTTCTACATGGGTTTAATTAATGGTCGGGCTATAAGTAAGACCACGTCGGCTATGTAATCGCTGACAACTGGGACAATTTCGTAGTGGTTGGTGTAAACCGGGACATTTTAGCGTCCCGACAGGCTTTTGTTGGGACTTGGGACACGCAACTGAAAATCGAGACTGTCCCGGTCAAACCGGGACGTCTGGTCACCCTACTCGGTCCACACTTTGTACACACATTGATACCTCCCTCAGGATTAATTGTAATCACTTTGGTGAGCTCCACATTTTAATATTTCCATGTATACTTTGGTTTATGACCACATACCTGCAAAACTAATCACATTCCCATCAGCCTCAGCATTAATTTGTGTTTTGTGCTAATTAGCATGCTAACCCGCAAAACTAAGATGGTGAACATGGTAAACATTGTACCTGCTTACAACAGCATGTTAGCATTGTCATTGTGAGGATGCTATTTCACGAACTGCCGTGAGACTGTGTTGCACCATGTTAGCATGCTGGCATTAGCATTTAGCTCTGCTGTGCCAAAAGTACAGCTTCAATTAGCTGCTAGCACGGCTGTAGAGTCTTACTGTGGTCTTGTAATACCGATGCCTACGAAGACGTTTCTTTTGTTGGGTAAAGGAGTATCTCTAAGAGTAATCTTCCTTTTCCCTCTGTTGTTGAAACTGTGTAGAGACAAGGCAAAATGGAAAATACAGCAGAGGACTGTGTTGTATGGTGTAATGGCAGCGTCACTTGCTCCATGACAGTTATAGTGGATTCAATCTCTACTACAAGTTTGGGTAACAGCTCTAGAGGCCAGACAAGGAGACTAGACAGACTCTTATTTCAGTTGTTGGCAAGCTGAGAGGCCTTGACCCAAATGTAATATGTTCGCCCAAAGGACATGTACATACTCAGTATGAGGAGGATGTTTTCTGCGCACCTTAACAGTGAAAGAGAACCAAGAATAAATGATAAAGTGAAGTCTAGCCTTGTCTGTAATCGGACATGTGAACTAAAGGGGCAAAGATGACAGGTTATTTAAGTGCAAGGACAGTTAAGTATGATGCGGGCAGGCAGCAAAGATATCAATCCACTTTGAGAGTGGCTCATAAATGCTACCCAAAGGACCTATGAGTCTGATGAGGTTGATGGAAGGGTCAGAGTGAGTGAATTGCAACACCCCATTGGTTGAACATTAAGGTCATGAGGTGGACCTTGGTAGAATCAGATTGTCAAGGATGAGAGGTGCCGGTGGCAACGTTCAATAAAACATGAGAGCAATCTTCTCACCAGAAGTAAAAGTGCTCGGCAGTTCAACTCCAGGCAGCCCAAAACAGATTTCCCCTGTGAGCCAAATACACTGCAGCTGCTCATTCACCACGGCTGGCAATCCAAGCTGCCTTCAAATCGACAGCCGTTGCCAGAAATAGTGCTGAAAATTGGTCAAATATCACACAGTATCTGACCTCTGACAAAGCTTATCTTGCACAAGAAAACGTATGGAGCTGAAATGATAGTGTCTGTCTGCTCCAGCTCCTCTTTCTGCCTCATTAGTTGCTGATATTGGATAGGTTATCTCAGCTTACAGCACATTTTAAGATTGTAGCCAGCTCACCTTATCCTGAAAACGCTGCAGCGGAAAGGTTAAATTTTTTTGAGAATATCACACCTGAAACTCCTTTTGAATATGACGATTAAATGTGTGCCTGCTGCTTCCCCTATATGTCTCCTGTGTAGCAATGGAAGGTGTGTCAACGATGGCTACATCCTGAGTTTGTTCCATTGCTGAAGGCTGCCTGCTATAGGGCATGAAATGAGGAGACAGATGATAAGCTTCTCCCTCACGCTCTGGGGAACACAGTCAGCCATGATGGAAGGAATCATGATGGGCAGGAACCTCAGAGTCAGATAAGTATATACACCACATGATGCATTCACAAACACAATATGAACATGTTCATTGGGTTCTTGCAGTCCTGGATGCATGGAATTTCTGAAGTCTTATTATGTATCAAGAATATGCACGGTATGGATGCAATTTGTCGTCTGTTGTCATTTACTGGGAGCTACTCTTTAATTAATGCTGAAAAAATTTAAAATAAAACAGCATTCAGTTTTGCAATTTCTGTACACGAACAGAAACAGCAGCTTAAGTAGTAAAGCGGTAAGTAGTGCAGACTGTAAACATCAAACTTCCAAGTCTTCCCCTTCAGCATTCTTAAAGACTATCTGCAAGACCTGAGGGGCTCTACATCTTAAGCCCAATTTCCCTTTCACTGATAGAGTGCCAAGTTCCAGGAATTACCTGGCAAACTGCGATCAGGTCCAGAGGATTAACAGCAATATTCTCTTCCAAAAGTCAGACTGTGTTCTTTTTTTTTTTTTCATCTCCAGAGGGCGGTTTAGGAAAAGGCCAATGAGTTGATGTCAGAGCTCAACTTTAATTTATGTATATTTCTTTTCGTGCAAGCTCACAACAGCATGACTTGTAGGCTGAGCAGTTAGCCAGCCATGTTATTAGATTTTTTTTTTTTTTTTTACCAGAGAGGATGGTGCACACATGAGGAGTTTTAGGGCAGGCAACATGTCAATCTAAAGCAGGTGAATGGAAAAATACGGCACTGTATGTAATCATGTTATGTCATAGAAATAGTCAGGTGAATGTCTAAATATTCAATTAGGAATCAGAAGTGCAGCTGTGCTGCCATCTAGTGCTTTAAGGCTGCACCTCGCTGCTTGTTGGGCAGCTTCCAATGGGATGTAAAATGAATTCAGCTCTGGACTGCATTCATTTTCTTTTCATCTATCTGCTGTGAAGCAGTGTGTGTGTGTGTGTGTGTGTGTGTGTGTGTGTGTGTGTGTGTGTGTGTGTGTGTGTGTGTGTGTGTGTGTGTGTGTGTGTGTGTGTGTTGGATTGCGCCTTTGCACACACTTTTTTTTAGAGCATTTTACAGTGCCAGGAGTGTACACGTCTCTAGCAAGGGTAATCCCAGAGGGAATCAAAGCCACAGTCCTGGCAGTGTTATTGCCATGCTCTATCCATTTACCTTCACAGTGCATTTATGTACCCACAAGTTTGACATTGATGGTTTGCAGTTCACCCACATTACAAAAAATAAATTAAATGAAAAAATCTGACATACCTCTAGTGCTATCTAGCCATGCAGATACTGCTGTTTAGGGTTTTATTTGCCTCGTTTTTCAGATAATAGTCTCTGAGATTCTTGGCACATTCCCAATACATGAATATTACATTTTAAAAAAAAGTCAACTTTGGAACTACCTTCTACTGAAGAAATACTTCCTATGAACTGAAATAAATCCACAGTGTGTTCTGTAGATATTCAGTAATAGGGCATTTTCTGGATAGACAAGTTACTGCAGACTTTTTTGTGGTTTGGTTTGACTGCCACAAATGAAGTTAGCTTGACCTCCATTGTTTGCGATGGTGAAATTAATCTCAAAACCTGGGCAAAACACTATGTGAATGGCTGCATACGGGTCATACCTGAGAAAACATAATTGTTTTCTATTTTGAGCTCCATAGACAATTAATTGTTATAGATGGCACTGAGAGCCCCCAGGGGAATGTTCTGAGTATATGGGAACATGTTCTGTTTTAAAACTGAGAATACTACAATAGAATAAAGATCATTTGGGTATAAAAAAAAAAAAGAAAACTAAAAAAAAAATCTGTCTCCCATTCATTGTCTATGGAGCAGCTCCAATACTTGATGACTTCACAAGTTTGTGACTTACTTCTCTGGTTTCTGGCTTTAAAAGAGAGATAGTTCATGTTCCCAAATATTGATTGAACTTTCCTCGGCTATGGAAATAACATATTGGAATTTTTTTTAATTTAGGTAGTGTTCCCCTTTCATCTCACTTAACAAGATGACATCAACAGAACTAGAAACTGGCTGTGTCATTAGCAGTTATGGTGCTAGAATTAGAAGTAGCACAACTAGTCCTTTATTGGACCTACAGTAGCAAATCCGTTTGTCACTTCAGGTGATACAGACGTCACCTCGAGTTTTGGTATTGCTCTGCTGTCCTCCACAGGCATGCTGTTGTACTGTGACTCTGCCCTGTGATTGACTGTGTATGCAGCAGGATGAGCCACACCAGGACAGAGCCACTTATCACTCCTGGAGCAATGAATGACCGAGGAACAGAGATGCAGCCTGGGCCGCACACTGTGTCATCTGTCAGCCGGCCGCGTAGGTGAACCGGAGGATGAGAGGAGATGAGCAGAGCTGAGATTTAGAGCCTGGCCTTTCTCACATTATCTCCTCTCACACCATTGCTCATGTTGTGAAACTTCCTGGAGCTAAGAGCCACTGGAACACATTTTTACAACCGGGGGAATAAAAGAACAGCTGAAGGATGACGGGAGGCATGCAACGTGGTTGTGGCTGTATTTCTGATGTGAATTTGACTCCAAATCACTGTATTCATCAAGTACAATGAGTGTCGGGGAATTTGTCTTGTCAGCACTGATGCAAGGACATATCGACAACTCTGCACCAGTGCCAGCTAGACAAAGCTCAGTACAGAGAGGGGGGGTTACGGTTTGATTACAAAACTTCTACTTCACGCAGATAGTTTTTGCTGCAGATGTTTAGAACAGCTGTGTTTGAGCCAATGGATGATCCGACGGGATTAAAAAATGCATTGTACAATTAAACTAACTCCTTTATCCCACGTCTGCATCAAAATAAATATACACATGATCAATGACCCAGCCAAAGCCCATCATACATTAAAAAAAGCTCTGTCAATAATTGTCTGCATGTGCAGTTCAGTCAACTGTTCAATCTGCCGTGTGTGAGGTACAAGCCAAGCAGGCAGACACAGCTTTCCATCCGGGAAGAGCACAGGGAGGAATGGTGCATTCAGTGGAGCTGACAGGTACCTACCTCTGATTCAATGTGATTTATTTCCACACAGAGCTCGGACGTGGCCAGTGCATCAGCAGGTCAATTTGGTTTGGGTTGAAAAAGAGTTGTCTGATTGATAGAGTGAGGGCCAGCCATGTTCTCTACACTCGGCTCCCCCTCAATCAGGGCCCCTGCTTTGGCCGATTAATCCTCGGCACACAGAGCAGAGGCTCTGCCAGGGATTTTGTGTGTGTGTGTGTGTGTGTGTGTGTGTGTGTGTGTGTGTGTTTGTGTGTTTGTGTAAGCCTCCATCTCTGACCTAAGACTGCCTCCTCATGGATCATGTTGGCATGGGTGCCTTCCCATGATATAAAGCCAAGAAAATGATCTGGAGTCCTCTATTACCTGCTATAATCATAAACGTTGGTGTCACCACTAGATGGCAATATCAGCTAAAATAAATGTGGTCATTTTTTAAATGACAGTTAAACTGATTAGTTAAATCATGCTCTGTCTTTATGAATTTAATGTGACTGTATGTTCAATTACATTTTTTTTATAGTGTCAAATCATAACAGAAGTTATCTCAGGGCACTTTACATATATTAAATACTGAGGAATTTATACTTCTGCATCATTGAGAGCACCCTGACGGGGAACATCACTGCCTGGTACAGACACAGCACCGAACAGGGCCGCAAGGCTGAAAATACAATAGGCGGTGACCTACCCTGCCTTAAGGACATTTACACCAGACACTACAAGAAAAAGGCTAAGAGAATCTTTAAATATCCAAAGGTCTAGAACTCTAATATTCACAGAGACACAACATTCCCCCATTAACGGGTAGAAACCTTGAGCAGAACCAGACGGCTCTGGGTGGGCCATCTGCCTCGACCGGTTATGTAAAGCCTGGATGACAACATTTAAGAGAAAAACATTGAAGTTGTTCCCCACAGCCTTTGCTTTAGACATAGTGCTACACTGCCCTACAAAGCAAAAAGGCAGTAACTACGCAGAGTGCAGAACTGAGAAAAATGACTTTAAAGTTATCCTGTCATCCAGCTAAGTAGTTGTAGGTAGATTATTGGACATGTGGCTGTTTTTGTTACTTTATATTAGTTTATTCTTTGTACATATCAATCCTCATATTTAATTTGATATTTTACCCCTATTTTGCAGTTACTGTATTCTTGCTTTGTTTCACTAGGGCTTTTTGCAGTTACTGTACAAACGACTACCATTTTTCTCCAAAACGACACACATTTGAGATAAGATGTTTTGTCACATAACAAAGGATGCCTTGAATGTCATGAAAATGATAATAACTCATTTTTGACCAAAAATGCAGTTACTGCCTTTTTGTTTTGTAGGGCAGTACAGTCCTGTCAGACGAACTCATGTAGGCTACTCCTTCATTGGCACCCCTGCCATGTTCATTTGAAATGATTTTAAATGGGAAATTGTATTTTTTTTCATAGTTGTTTTATTCCCCTAAATCCCTGCTTCCGCAAGACTACTCCATAGTCAAATGAAGAAGAGCAAAGAGCTGCAGACTCGCAGCTTTATCAGTCACAACAGCACAGCCAGCCTGCTCCCTGTAGTTCACTTCAATCCCACTCTCCTGGTGCTTTCTCTCAGTGCTCACCCTGTGCCTGGCTGTGTTGGATGAGACTTAGATGAGGGCCCCTCGCATCTTCAAGGCTCTGTGCGGTCAAAGTGTTGCCTGACGTCCCACTGACCCAGCCCACCTCTGAGTATCTGTCCAAGGCCTCCCCTTTGCGCCTGAAACCCACCAATGGCTTTTTATCCCTTTATCCACGCATGAGATCAGAATTCCAGATCAGGATTAGGGTCAGTGTCTGGATCAGTTGTATCAGATATCTATTGAAGCATATCTATCCATCCCTCTTTCTCTTCTCTGGCTTTGCTGGTCCACCAAAAAGACGTTTTATCTTGTGTAGCCCTTCTCCTCTCTCCTGGAGATGAGTGACACATCAGAGATAGCCTTCAACTAATCCGATCCTTTATGCTCAGTGAAAGTAAGTTGCAAGCCTGTACCCCTTTTTTTTCGCACTTTATTTGTTGTCGTTTGAAATCATATTTAATGTCATGCTCGACGTCAGATGGGAGCTCTGTGCCTTTTTAAAATTCACTCAGCCAGTGATGTGCCCCTCAGGAACAGAAGAAACTTAAACATCAAAGCGAGACAAGAATTCTTCCAGTCAAACTGTTGGTTATTGTTGGAGTTGCTCCAGGAAATGGTTGATGAATGCATTGGCAGCGTGCCTGTCAAGCCGGCATTGTTTTATGGTTTTGAAAGCTTCCCACACTGCTGTCATTAAACAACAGTGGACTCCAGACAGCAGGGAATGATGCACGCAAGGACACCATTAATACAATTAAACTTTCTCCTATCTATCTCAGGAGCATCCATAAGAACACCTTCACAGGTTCATCTGACTACTGATACACTACGAAGCTGAAGCTTTTTTGGGGGGTTTCTGCTTTGCTTTATCATTTGAGCTCAATTGCGGTCACTCACATTGTGCACTTATCTGCTGTGTTGGCTAATTTGTCCAGCAGGTGGTGGTGGAGAGCTGGTGTTCCCACAGACAAGCACTCAAATGAAGTTGGAGACAGTGTGTGTGTGTGTGTGTGTGTGTGTGTGTGTGTGTGTGTGTGTGTGTGTAGAAGAGGGAACTATCCCCAGAGTTTTACCTGACCTCACATTCCCCTCTGCCACACACACCTTGTCAGCAGGTTGGGCCTTATCTCTCTCCCACTGAACTGAGCCATTGAGCGCACACTTGACCTTGTCATTATCTTGTACCTTGCTTTGTTTCCACCCTCATTTCTCCCTTTTGTGTGTTTCCTGACTTTCCCTTTCCACACTATTTGAACAAAGATAAGAGCAGAGTCTATTTACACTCCCCCATCACACACACACACACACACACACACACACACACACACTCTTTCTCTCTCTCTCTCTCTCTCTCTCTCTCTCTCACTCTTCATTTTTTCTCCTTTGTTTGTGAAAGAAGCCTTGTGTTTATTACAAAGAGAGGCCCTGACCATGACCTTCCATGGCGGTTTGAGGTGTACTACTCAACAACACTAAATCTTTCTCTCATTTGCAATAAAGAGGAAGGATCCTACTTTTTATTCTGAATACAAAGCATATTTAATGTTGCATATGGATGCTCTTCCTGTTAAACATTATTAGAAAGATTACGTACAAATAACTAACTTGGACAGCAGGAAGAGGAGGAACACTTAGGCCTTTAATCTCACCAATTATGTGCAGCATAAAGCCCAAATAAAGAGGCAAAAGTAATTTGAAGAGCACTGTGTATGAGACGTGAGAGTGCTAGATACTACTACTAGGTATAATTGTAAATAATGTGCCCAAAACTTCCATTAAATGAATAGTTTTTGGCAAATACTCTTATTCACTTTCTTGCCAAGAGTTTGATGAGAATCATCAATCAATCAGATCATGCAACAAGGCAGGCCTGCTTGGTTCTTACGGGTAATACATTACTGTATTGTGTGAACAGTTAACTTAATTTAATATTGTATGTGACGTTTTCTTTTGTGGGGTGCGGGAAAGTTCCTTCCCCATACTATTTTGCAGAGCCAACGTTGCTGCTTAGCGCTGCCTAAGACAATCGTGATTGGTTTAAAGAAATACAAACAACCCAGAGCGATTTTTTTCTCCTATCCCAGAATGTATGTGTGGAGTAGTCAGACCTTACTCAACAGCACTGTGAAGATAGGTGTGGCAATGCGAAACTATGTGCAGGACAATTTCTTAGCCATACCTTCTGACAGAGCCAGGCTAGCTGTTTCCCCCTGTCATTAAGTTAAAGGAACACGCCGACTTATTGGGACTTTAGCTTATTCACCGTATGCCCCAGAGTTAGATAAGTCCATACATACCCTTCTCATCTCCGTGTGTGTCGTTACTCTGTCTGACGCACCCACCGCTAGCCTCGCTTAGCACAGATGCTGGAGGTAACCGGCTCCATCTAGCCTACTGCTCCCAATAAGTGACAAAATAACGGCAACATTTTCCTATTTACATGTTGTGATTTGTATAGTCACAGCGTGTACAAATAACAAGGTCACATGAGACACAGCTGTCTTCTAACCGTTTACATAAGTACTAATTCTCAGAAGGCGAAGCACTGCTACTTCTGCTACTTGGGCGGAGTGATTTGTTCGCAGCACCTGAGAAGCCCTGTGGCGAGGAGCAGAGAGTTCACCTGGAGTTCGCTCAGAGTTGGAGTAATATCACTCCGCCCAAGTAGCAGAAGTAGCAGTGCTTCGCCTTCTGAGAATTAGTTCCCAGTATGTATACGGTTAGAAGATGTCTGTGTCTCATGTGACCTTGTTATTTGTACACGCTGTGACTATACAAATCACAACTTGTAAATAGGAAAATGTTGGCGTTATTTTCCCTCCAGGATCTGTGCTAAGCTAGGCTAGTGGAGGGTGTGTCAGACAGAGTTACAACACGCACGGAGATGAGAAGGGTATGTATGGACTTATCTAACTCTGGGAGATACAGTGAATAAGCTAAAGTCCCAGTAAGTCAGTGTGTTCCTTTAAGCTAAGCTAACAGTCTCCTGGCTGTAGCTTCATATTTGATAGACAGATATGAGAGTGAAAACAGGATTCAGAAGAAACCTATAAGCGTATTTCCCACAATGTCAAACTATTAGTTTAATAGATAATATGTAGTATTACTGTAACAGGAATGCTCTGTAATGATTTAAGGTAGGCCACAGTTCATATACATTGCTTTAGTATATGCATATGTAGTCTGGATCAACAGAAGTACATGTCCAGGACAATTGCCTGACATCCGGCGCGTGTGTTGCCGTTCTCAAACTCGGATCGCTTCGGGAAACAACAAACCTCTGAACAAGCTAGCTACACGCTGAAAATGGCAAGTTTTGAAGAAAATTTGGATCGTGCAACAAGGCACGTCTGCTTGGTTCTTTCGGGGAATGATTGTAAAGATTTACAAATAATATGTTTACGGCATTTACTCTCTAACTGGGACGTTTTGGGACCGATTGGTGGGGATTGCTATTGAAGAAGTACACACGATGATACACTGGTAAGAGCAAATTACGTTTAAGCATGTATCCAGCAAATTTATATAGCTCACATTACTGTTGTGTGAACCGTTAACTTCATTTAATATGTGGCGTTTTATTTTGTGGGGTGCAAATGTTGCACCAGAGACCTGGAGATAGGTCTGGCAATGCGAGACTAATGCATATGTAATATATGTATCTGTGTGTATATTAGAGACTTTTGTCCTGATAGGTTTAACTAACCAGCGTATCCAGAGGGAAACATACATTATCAAGAACAGATAATTACAGTAGAGGTTAAAATATCACATCTAGATGATAATGCAGCAAGCAATTGATGCATTGTATTCCGCAGTCCCACAATTTCCATTGTGCACTAGTTTGATATACAGAGCAGAAGATATTGCTCAAATTGTTGTCCCTTTACATTTTTACCACTATTCTTCTGACATGAAATGAACGAAGGAAAACTGTGATGGTGTTTAGGAGCTCATTCTCACCCTAACCAAGGGATGTAGTCGAGTTTCGATGTTGCTTTTGGAATTACAATACGCATATGCCTCCCATAAAGAAAGCCTCAATATATCTGTCCATCAAAAGGTTCACTGACAGCATGAGGAGAGATGTTGCTTGCCTTTGATTCTAATGCTAAGAGCATAATTTATGTAAGATGTTTGAATGGCTTTTGAGTAAGAATAGATTAAAGGCAGCTTCATGCTTGAGGAGCCAAAAAAAGTGCCTGCAAAGCACAGTTTTTAAAACTCCTGGGGCTGCAAGAGGGTTGATGAACAGGGCGGGTGCAAATGGTGATTAGCTCAAGCCATTTATTGGGCTAACAAAACAGTGTGCCAATCACGGTCATCCCTTGAGTTTTCCTCTCTTTTCTGCAAATATGAAAGACCTTGTCCCACAAGTGACTTCAAAGGTGGCAGCGGCAGGCCCCATACCAGACCATGGCGTCTTCCTGAGCCCTTCCCCTGCACACATCAAACCCCAGCTGACAAAAGCAGCTCTAGGTGGCATAATGAGACGCATCACTCCTTTCAACTATGTGTGAAGTGTGACATTCTCTGTCTTCTTGTGTCTTGTGTTGACACGGTGTGTGAGGAGTTGACCGGACAATCCAGACAGCCCCCGCTCCTTGGACACTAGCCACTGAGGGCAGTATCAAAGCCCTGTGAGTTCCTGAGGTCAACAGTCAGGGCCGTGTACACACACACACACACACGCAGTTTTGGTGCAGCCCTCCCCCTCGTAGCTTCCTCAAGATTGTTTCTTCTGTGTCCAGAGAGAAAGGCCTGCAGACCAAAACATCAACTGATATCTCAATTCTCATGAATCCTTCTTGGGAGGCTGTGCCGGTCAACTGTAAAGCCATTTTAGGGTCTATGTTTCACGCACATGTGCAACCTACCAGATAGGAGATACAGGAAGGCATGCTCCTGCCTTGTGACTGACTCTCTGGAATTTTTGGAGGTGATGAAGGCCATTATCAGTGGATTAACAGAAACTAAGATGGTGGGGGCTCACAGTGTTGGAACATACTGCCCTAATTCTCCCTCGCCTTTATCCCATGTATTACCCTTGTCCACTGGACAGCAGATAAGATCCCTTGGAGAGACAGAAGCTATGCAACCACGCGCTGCACCTCTCATATGACCATAATGCCAGAGCCAAAAGTAAAAGGCAAGTTCAGTAAACTGCATAAAGCTGATCCATGCTCCAATCCACAGACAGATTTTCACTAAAATACAGAAAAATCTGGGCTCAGAATCCTCCAGAGGCACATAAAGTAGCATTCAACATATCACAACACAGCCAAAAAACAAAGACTGGTTTCTGCACTCACACATACACACACACACACACACATACACACACACACACAACAGCTGCATTCATATTCACCCCTATTCATCCCGATTCATGGCATAATACAATTGGACAGGTGGATTGATAATCTAATATGGCTTAGTTTTTTTATCCTATTCCCCTCACTTTTCAAATAGTTTACTTGGAGCCCGAGGGTGTGAGCCATCCGGTTTTCTATGGCCGCCGAATTACCTCAGAGCGCTCAGTGCCTAGCTCGCTGCCAGAGAGGGAGGCGAGTATTGTTTTCATGACAGAGATCAATGGCTGGGTGAATGTGCTTTAATTCTGCAGGAGCTCCTCTCCCAGGCTAATAAATGCAAGCCTCCCTGCTGACTGGGCTGTCGTGCTGAGCCCAGCGGGGGTCAGGCTTTTTGTGTTCCTGTGCCCAAATTATGGAACCATCAATACGCTCCCTGGAACCAGTCAATAGAAGCCCGCTTTGTGGCCGAGGGGAGACCAACTTCAAGGGTGATCAAAAAAAGGAAAGAAAAAAAAGCCTATGCTCTGACACATTTATCAAATAAGATCAGGATCAGAACGCACAGATATATTATACATTAAAAAATTCAGAATGGCTATAACTTGTGCAACAGATAGTGGGTGTGTCTCACCAAAGGGATGCATCCAGCCAAACCTGTTTACACTTTGTTAATAATTATTTACATGTTGCAAATTCTTTTGCAGCGTGAGGCAGGCGGTCCATGTTTTCTGAAAGTCTATGAGGGGATAAAGTGGAGGTAATAGTTATGATAGTGGCAATAACATTGTTATTACAGATACTATCAAAAAAAATTGAGCTAGAATTAAAAAAAAAAACCTTGACTTTCAATATTCTTTACATTTTGCAAGCACCATTACTAAAATCCATTTTCAAACATGGGTTTGCTTTTGAGGATACCTGAAACACCACTTTCCTACAAAATACTACATTTGTGTTGCCTGAACCAGGGGTTGTGACACACCTTTTTTTTTAAAACACATAGGCGATGAAAACTGTTGTTATGCATGAGTTTGTTTCCATACTGCCTCACTGCTGCTTGTAGCATCAAGTGAATTATTAAGTATCCAGCTTCAAAAAGCTTGTAAAACTCTGTCCTCCTCAAAACCTCAAACTTTTTTCTTCCCCTCTCCACTTTCCTCTCCCCCTTTTATTTTTGTTGGCTTCTCAAACATCAAGTTGTCTCCGGATTTTCAAACGGGCTGAAAAATAAGAGTTTCCCCAGCTTGCAAGCGCATTCAAAGGGCGCGTTCCTCAGATGTGCCACCTTGCAGCGTGGTGGTGGCTGTGCAGGAACAGGATCATTCAGATATGCTAATGGATCAGCGGGGTAGCTCCAAGCGCGGCTTACCCCGCTTTAAAAGACAGCTGCCTTCTCTCTTTCTTTTCATGCCCTACTCTCAGCCTGCCTCTCTCTTTCCCACTCTACATTGATAGCAGGTTGAAATTTAATAACCATTACATTTCTCCTAATTAGACAGATAGAGCAATTAGCCGGGGTGCATGTAAATCCAGGTTGTGAAATATGTTGGACAAAGAGAGTTCAGAGGATGAGTTTGGGCAGTCGTTGAACGCAGCTGAGTCGGTACAGTGTAATGATATCATGCTCAATGCGGAGAGCTGCAGATAATAGAGCCAGTGCCCACTGGCCCTCCCCTTGGTAAAGTGGCCCTCTGTGTCAGTGCCTGTGTATGAGCCGTTGGCTCTGCCGCCGAAGCCCCAGTCCCACACTCTCCTGGGCTATCTATTCTCTCCAGCCAGAGTCATGCTGCGCAGGAATCCTGGGTGATTGGGTTTCTTTCACGGGCCTTATAGTCAGTCATAAATCGGAGGGGATCCTGCCCGGCCCCTCGCTCTCGCCCCTAACCCTGGCTCCAGCTGGCAGGGGACGATTGTTGGAGAGCCGAGGTCATTGCGGGGTCGCTCTCTGTGGCGCTTCTTAACTCCCCTTGCCTATTTTTTTTTCTACCCCTCCTCTCCACTGTCTCCCCCCCATCCTTTTTTTTCTCTGTCTCCCGGCTAAGGTTGCTAGGGATTGGTATTTGCTTTTTAAGACCATGTTGTAATTACAGAGGAGCTCTACTCCCCTTGCCGCCTCTGGCTCCCTGTCCTCTTTTTTATCACTGCTGATTGGTGGTAAGAAGCTATACTGGGGCCATCTCTCACCCCCCCCTCCCCCCACAACAGGCTTTTGTGCTGCCTCTTCCCTGGGCATACACAGAACTGATTCATTCACATCTCCTAACCTTTACAGAAGTAGAAAAAGACCAGGGTGGCCTCCTCACACCAATCAGACAGCAACAAGAGGAGTGGAGGTGGGAGTCACCTAGAGAGAGGGAATGGGTGCAGGACTCCCAGCATTTATACATGGAAACAACAGTACCTGCTAAACAAACTGTAGGAAATCAGGTATTATCAGTAGTACTGTAGCTGAAGCCTAATCGTAGTGGTAGTCGACATGGTGTTTTGATACAAATCTACCGTGTCTCAGAATCTGGGTGGACAATTCTAATTGCAAAACAATAAAAACCTATTCACTTGGTCAACAAAACAGGTTGCCACAGGCTCAGGCCACATTTCTTTATGGCCGCTTGGTGTTTTTGTAGCAAGAGTCTGTGTTTGCTGTTTTAGCAGCACTACACCACAGAGCATCAGACGCAGCCCTGAAATGTCTTTTTTGTGGGATCACACCCCTCTACCAACATCTGTGACCATAAACCAAGATCAGAAAGTGATAGTGAAAACAATACTGCAATGACAACAAACAATCATGCCATTGGACAATAAGTGGAGGAGGAGTCGCCTGGAAACACAGTTTGGCCAGGGGGGGTCCTCACAACAAAGAGGGCAGTTACTAAACTTCTCTAGTGCTGGCTCTTTTGTAGGTCTTGAATTTAATCTCTTTTGTAATAAAATAAGATAAAGATAAGATAGATTTTATTGTCCCAAAGGAAATTTTTCTTGGACAAACAAACAATATCTGCTGTTTAAAGAACATAGTGCATATACATACATACACACGTACATTATGTACACAGACACAGACTGTTGCAACACTCTGCATGGACATGCTCATGTTGCATGCAGAGACTGCCACTAGCCAACAAAATTTTACACAGCCCGTTGTTCAACAGATCATAATAGTTGTCATAATATGTGCAGTAAGGGTAAAAGAAAAGTAAAAATGTACATGTGTGTGTTTCAGGGGTTAGGCTTGCTTGCCATTCAGGGCTTTGATGGACAGGGGGACAAATGAGTTCTTAAAGCGGCTGAGTCTGCACCGGGGGACTCTGAAGCGTCTGCCTGAAGGGAGAAGCTGGTACTCATTGTGGAGGACGTGGGTGGGGTCTGGAATTATCTTCGGGGCCTGCCTGAGGATAGTATTGTCAAAGACAGCCTGGAGTTATATAATCATATATACTGTATAACAAAAACAGCTGTAGGTACGAACTGCAACAATTTTGGGATAAGAAAGAACTAAAGTAATTTACTGTAGCTGCTTCTCAAAACAGTCCTGGGCCTACGAGACAGAGGCCTGAGGTGCAGCAGCCAATCATAAATACACTGTACGTATACGCATTAAAACACAGTCTGGAACTAAATGATTATATCCGCATCACAAATCCTTTAAAGTGAGTAAAGCATTTGATGCTATGCAGAGGCTTGTCTTTCCCCTAACACACTTCAAAACACACTGAACCAAAATATCACAAAAATGCGTACAGTGTGCGGCTATAGAAGCATGGCTTGCCTTTTATGTGTATGGAAAAGTGCCACAAACTAGACATTGTTCCCTATGAAATAGGATACAGGCTTGGAAGAGCCATTGTTCTATTTCAGTTTGCTTGAATCTCCTCTGTTGCATGCTGGCTCGCTGCTCCACCGTTCTGACTTCTGACAAACAGCATCTGCACCAGGGACGCCACTTCCTCCCACGAGACAGATGGGAACAAACCCAGTATAATCACTTCAAATAAACAGGATGCCATTAATTGTTTGCCCCATCAATTGAAGTATGTCCCTTGGTATTTAATGAGAACTTGATTAATCATTTTAATGGTTTGACTTATTGGATGCCAATGAGGAGAGATAAAATGTCTGGCAAGGAACAAATGACTGGTTGAAGCCCACATTACCCTGCAGAGGCCAAGCTTAAGACAGCTAATCCATTTCTACTGTAATCTCTATAAACTAATATCTGCATATGAAAGCAGAATCTGTAGGCAACAAGATTTTGGTACCGGAAGTGTTCTGGTTTCCGGTTGTAGTCCATTTGTAGTCCGAATAGTATCATGTTTGAGCGGCCTTTGGTTGCACACATGTAAACAGTCCGTGTGGAGAGCAAAAGAGACGGAACGCATTGGCCGAAATGCAATCTTGGAACCATAGATTGTTAATATTAATGGACAAAGCATCCGGTTCGGCGAAGTGCTGCAAATGCGGAAGTGCCTTAAACCTGCATTCTATCTGAATTCCAGCAGGGGGCGACACGTGCGGTTGCAAAAGGAATTGGGTTTCTGTAGAAGTCTATGAGAAAGTGACCCACTTCTCACTTGATTTATTACCTCAGTAAACATTTTCATAATGAGTTTATGGTCTCAATCGCTAGTTTTAAGTCTTCTGCAACACAGAATGATAATTTTTTTAAATATGGGCTCGTTGATTTTAAAATCGGCGATAAAGCAGGGGGTGTTTTAGGGCGTGGCTATGATGTGATTGCCAGTGAAAGTGTGTAACGTAACGGAGAGTGTAATGCCGCGTTCTATTTACCTCGGAACTCGGTTTTAACAAGGTCGAAGTCGTAAACACGCCCCCTGACCTCGGATTTACGAGCTCGGAACTCGGACAACCTCGCAGTAGCCCGAGTTCAAAATCCAACATGGCTGCCCCCTGTGTCAACAGTTGTGAAAAGCTGCAGTAACATAAAGTTATAAGCACTTCTGTCTTATTTGTGTCACTAAATCAGTCGTTCACACAGGCATGTCCAACTTCTATCTGTGGACATGTTGTTAAGCTGTTTGCATGCACAAAAAACAGCGTAATGCGTTGTTATCAACTGGTATTGCTAACAATAGCTAACCTGGCTAGAGCTAATGAAAACAATGAAAATCCGACTTTTAAATAGAACGCATTCAACTCGGGTATGACGTCATTCCCAGTTCCGGCTTCTGAGTTCCGAGGTAAATAGAACGCGGCATAAGCAGCTCCTCCCCCACTCCTCCCTCTCGTCTAAAATCGTCACATCCGCAACCAGGACGGCTGCGCCCGTAACGGCAAACTCGACGACTCATAGCAGATCTCCACATATCAATGGGTGACGTCACACATGCTGTCCATTAATATTATACAGTCTATGCTCAGAACCCATCGGCTATCGTCTGGCGACCTGACCCCAGACACCAGCGCCGCCAACCGCCAGCATCCACCAGCACAGCCAAGCCCTCAGCGTGCTGCCGTGGCTATACAGCTAGAGTTAGCGTTTAGCCTGTGCACTAACCACATAAGCAACAAGTAAAGCTTTCTGTCCATCAGGAAACTCCGTAAATTACAGAGTCGGGGGGGTCCTCTTGCTCACCCAGTAGAGTGTGCGCCCCATGTAGGCTGAGTCCTTGGCAGCGGCCCAGGTTGGAATCCGACCTGCAGCCCTTTGCTGCGTGTCCTCTCCTCACTCTCTTCCCCCTTTCCTGTCTATCTGCACTATCTAATAAAAAAAATTAAATAAAAAAAAGAGGCAGAACTAAAACCAGAAAACATTTTCTCCACAAGATATAATCCAGTGTCACCTAAATCAGTGGTAGTGCCGTAAAGTGTACAGGCGATCGGGGCGTGTGTGGGCGAGTGTGTAGCATCAAAATGATTTAGTTTGAAGCTGTTATTTTAAGGGAAAATAGTTATGCAATGTTGCTTTAAAATCAGGAAGGTTTAACTTCTAATGGCAGTTGTGGTAGTAGATACTAATTTAACTCAGAATATAGAAGGTGAACCCCAGAAACGCATTTGAATTTTTTCTGATGAAGAAATGCTGCACGAGAGATTGAAATGACTGACAGAAGCTAGTGGAACACAGGCTAGTCGGACTTCAGCTCTCCTTACTATGTGTGAACATGATATGCAAAGTAAAATGATACATTAAAATGCTTACTTCTCAGCTAAAACAACAGTGTCAAACTTTACATCTCACACAGTGGACTGTACTGCACTCAGGAATGACAGATATCACTAACACATATCAGATGTCAACACTGAGCCAAATGTCAACAGGCATAAACAAACACCTCCAGACAGCGGAGCAAACAATCATTAGAGAGGGAGCAAACAGAACGAGTCTTTGCTGAACTTCCTCCCGGTGTTGTCGGGCCTGTCTGCTTTGACGTTGTCACAGCGGCAGGTTAACAGCCCGGCCGTGGTCAGATCACAAGGGCTGTGACGGCTGGATGAAAGGGCTTCACCAAAAGGTGCTAATGGAAACGTCCTGAACCTGAAACACCAGCCTCTCTGTCAAAACCACAGAGGAGAGAGAGTGAGGGGGAGAAACGGACACAGATACGTAGAGAGGCTACACTTGTTTGTCCAGACAGAGAGGGTCATGGTGGTAACAGCATGTCCTATTCTTTATGGCTAGAGGATAGGGGACAAGGGTGTCAGTCGTCACCAAGGAGAAGAGCTGGGGGGGGTTGAGTGTGGGGTGAGGGGGGTGGGGGCACCAACAAGGTTGTGTCAGCTCCCAGAGGACAGTGGGCCAGTCGATGCCGGTGTCCTCTTTCACTCCTGCTGACCTGTTTGCACTACAGTGGGCCGTCCTCTGTCACCCTGTTTAGAGACAGACAGCTAACACTGGTGCTCACTCTGAACCCAGACTGTCAACAGCACTTGACACTCAAGACGGCACTTAAGACACAGAAGTTTTGTTTACTCTCCTTTTGGTCTTCCTGTCAGATGAATGAAAGCACAGATCTTCTCAACATCTGTAGTGGGGATGAAAAAGAATAATAATTGGATGCAACCATTAAAAAGGCGGCTGTCCTTGTGAAGTTCACACAGAGTGCGTCCTTTTTGTAGTAACACCTTTTAGATGATTAAGGAGGGATTTAGAAGTTAAATGGGTTGTTACAGCAAATAGAAGTTACAACTTGCACCAACAGACACAAACACATCTCAATTGTGAAATGTTGTCTATTACGTAACAACATGAACACCAATTAAAATGCATCAACCTTAGAGGTGTGTTAAGTTCCAGTTAGGTTTTCCATGTTGTTCTGACTAACCACAGCGAATTTTAGATGCAGCACGATTGCGCAAACAGACTTGAAATGGCTCTGGGCGCCACAAACTGAAGCCAAGACACGTATGTGAGTTGAAAATGTGTCAACCTCATGGGAAAATATAGGCTTATTTAGAGAATAAATGTACAGTAGGGCCGCCCCCTCGAAACACGAAGATACAAATCATCAATCGAACCCCTCAGTCGAGCAGTCTTTTTTGTTTTGTTTTGGTCAGTCAGTGTGCCGTGCACTTCTGGGGACATCTTCTTCAGTCTTCAGAAGTAGCTGCAGAGTGAGTGCTCCTTGCTTCCATGCTGCTCTCCAGTAGGCCTACAGGCAGCTGCGGACTCGGACCCAGGGTGAGTCTGAGTGAGACAGGCTTCGCCCGGTCAGGCTCTGAGATAACGATATCTTCTGCCTGCTGCTTAGAAGTGGCGAATTTACAGCTCACAGCAACTTACGATAATATGATTTAGTCTCTAGCTTTTGTTAGTGTCTGCAAAAATCTTTGGTGCACATTTCCGATCTGTCGCAGTTAGCACACATGTTGGCTTGGCTTGTTTACTATATTACGTGAACGTTGCTGTCACCCTGAACGTCCCGCCAAACCCTGTTCAAAAATCTGTCAGTTCAATAAAGCTTGATAGTCTATATGGAAAAAAAAGGTATGAAAATTTGTATTGAACAGCTAAATCCGACTCGACTGACAAAATTCTGAGTCAGGTACAGCCCTAACGTCCAGAGATAGCAGAAAAATAATTGATATTACTGAAGAGTTCTGAGATCAGTCAGATGCTGAGTTGTCACCCAATAAATCATGTCGGATTAACGGAGAAAAAAATCTGCTTCATGGTCAGTCGGAATACACCTTTAGTCAAATAAACTAATAAATAAATAGAGAAAGGGTTCATGTTTCAAACAAACTTACTTAAACATACTTCATGCAACACTTTTGTATAAAGTGTTTGCATGAAGTATACTGACCCAACAGGAACACTCCACACACACACACACACACACACACACACACACACACACACACATGTGTGATACAAGCCTTCTGTGATCGCGCAACAGACGTTCAATAATATCTAAAAGTTCTGCACTACAGCTTTGAAGGAATATTGTGACATTTTGGGAAATATGTTTATATACTTTCTTGCAGAAAGTTATATAAAAAGATACCTCTTTTATGTCTTTGTGGTAAATATACATCTATAGCTAAGAGCAAGTCAGCTTGGCTTAGCTTAGCATAGCGACAACAAACAGGTGTAGACATCTGGCCTTTGAATGGAGCCATTCCCCCTCTTTGCTCTGTAACTAAGCTAATGGGCTGCTGGCTGTAGTCTTATATTTATGTGACAGATATAAGAATGGTATCCATCTTAAGTCTTATCAAGAAAACGTATTATCCATTTATTTCTTGTTTTAAGTCGGTACAGTGACAGCCACAGTACAGATTGTTAAGCTAAGACATTGAGCGAAAGATTCCAGTGAAAATTTGCTTCAGTCTGAACACACCTAACAAAAAAAAAAAACTTCTTGACTGGGTTCCCATGATTGTTTGTAATGAGAAACTTTGTTTTAAATAAAATAATGATGACTTTAAAGGCAGACAAAGAACTGCTGTAAGCTTTTGTCCACGAATGCTTTCACTAACGAGCTTAAGAGCTCAAACCTGGCCTGAGTCTGTCACACCCAATCTGCACCGGGCTCTTGTACATCGTAACAACAGCCATCTTTGAACATTCAGTGTGCACTTTGTCTTTGCTTGAGTCCCTGGCTTCTTATCGGAGACACCCCCAATAAACCTGCTTTCAAATCCCTCCACTAAAGCCTCCACATCAACAACTTTTCCCGTGACACGAGACAGCAGTGGTCTTGTCTACACGAACTATGAAGCAGAAAAAGAAATGTGTGATAGAAAGACATGAATGCATATTGTTTTAATGTGTTGTTTATGATCATAGTAAAAACAGCCCTTCCCCAAAGATACCATCCCGTATACTTTGGAGATAAAACTGAAGCGTATCAAACAGGATGTATTAAAAGGGCATGTCAGACAGTTTCAAACAGGACGAGTTTAGACTTTACTGTCGTAGTGGCTCTTTCTTTTGACAGCGTTAGATTATGTTGCAGGTTCCCCGTTCGATCAATTCAATTCAATTTTCAATTCATTTATAGTATCAAATCATAACAAGAGTTATCTCGAGACACTCTACAGATAGAGTAGGTCTAGACAACACTCAAATTTACAAAGACCCAACAATTCCAGTAATTCCCACAAGAGCAAGCATTTAGTGAAACAGTGGCGAGGAAAAACTCCCTTTTAGGGAGAAACCTTGAGTGGTGAGTAAAACTTCCTTTTAGGGAGAAACCTCGGACAGACCCAGGCTCTTGGTGGGTGGTTGTCTGCTGGTGCTGGTTGGGGGTATGATGAACAGTGGCAGTTATAGTCACAATAAAGATAATGGAACTATGACTAGAAATAGTAGTTGTTGTAGTAGTTCATGGCGTAGCAGGGCACTGCAGGGCATAGCAGGGTGTAGCAGGACTTGGCATGACGTAGCAGGACATGGCATGACGTAGCATGACGTAGCAGGGCACTGCAGGGCGTAGCAGGGCACTGCAGGGCGTAGCTGGACCTAGCAGGGCGTAGCATAGCGTAGAAGGGCACTGATGAATGTGGAATGTAAAATGGAATTCACTTGGTATTATGTTTAATATCAATGTCTGGGACATCTCTGGAACACCAAATGTATAGGAGTCAAACAGCCATTGCACTTGCTAAGAGTGTGTGTGTGTGTGTGTGTGTGTGTGTGTGTGTGTGTGTGTGTGTGTGTGTGTGCGTGTGTGCGTGTGTGTGTGTGTGTGTGTGTGTGTGTGTGTGTGTGTGTGTGTGTGTGTGTGTGTGTCGGGGGGGAAGTCCATAGGCACATTCCATAACTGGGTTAACAACAGCTATCTCTTTGACAAGGGCTTAAATGTGTGAAAAATATATATGTATTGCTACTATCTGCTGCTATTATTTCAAAGGCAATTTTTAAACAACAAGACCCCTTTATTTTTCAGATTACGGCTCAATTTGTGTTGTGTGTTTTTTCAGTTTTTTGTCTGTAAATCATCCCGCAATGGTATAACCTTTGAACTTCATAGGTTGTACCATTGTGGGTTAATTCTTCCCTCAAAAAATGGACCACAAGCTTGATCACGCAGCAACGCCTATGTTCTGGGGAGGGAGAATGACAGGTTATTTAGTGCTGTTTTGATATTTGAGCCTGAGGAATGCCTACAGATACAGTGATCCCTCTGTCTGAAGAGAAAGCCTCACAGATGAGGTAAGACTGCTTACAGCTATGAAACAATATCTGAAAAAGATTGAAAGACATTTTCCTCAACTTGATTCATGTTCCTTTCAGCTTGCTCAGGTGTTACACCTCACAACAGAGAGGTGAAGAGAGCATAAAAGATGTGCAAATGCACTCTTGCATTAGACACGGAAAACAAAGAGTAGTGCACATTTTGTCAGTTGTTGAAGTCTCCAGTGTCGACTGACAGACATTTTGGATTTCTGATCAGCTTTCCGACATCTTTTGCTACATTGTTCTGCTGTAGATAAAGATTGATGTGCAAGACTGTGTGCAGATCCAACATGAGAATTACATCAGAAAGAAAAAAAAATACTCTTGGTCTGCAATGTGTGCAGACACTGATTGTTCCAGCTTGTCTTCATACCTGCTCAGGTTTCACTGCAAGGCTTGTCAATCCCTCCCAGGACTTCAAATGCAGCGCTGAATCCTTCACCTTTACCTTCACTCGTGCCTTCACACCTTGCCGGCAACCTGCAGCGCAAGTAGAGCGATTGTAAATTGCCCATAATTACAGAGATTTGAGATCAACGTAACAAAGACATGTTCTTTGCTGTTGTGTTATCGTTGGAACATCACATTGGAGCTAGCTCTCTCTAATTAAAGCTGACATCTTTCCGATGTGCAGTTATCTGCTGTGCAGCACCGAGAAAACTTCATTTTTGCCGGATTCTTTGTTTTAGTGCTGAACATAAAAGCAAATAAGAAAGCGGGCCAGAGAAATGTCTGTGAAAGACACTCTTCAAATGTTCTGGCAAATCTAAATAAACTTCAGAGAGATAGACTCCACATGTGGTTCCTTAAAAAAGAGATCCGTGCAACTGGATGAGAAGACAATGGCAAAACTTGGCTCTACGCGCCTGCTTCCATCCAGAGAATCACAGCTAATAACAGCACAAGAAGACAATGCCGTTCCCATGCTCGCTGTTCATGCCACTCTCATGCTTGCCATTAGATGTTCTCATTATTCTTCCCTGTGTCTTAATGCAAAGTGAAAACAGACTTGGACGGCAATGAAAAGTTACCCAATCGCTTAGATGTCAAGCGCTGTGTGAAATCCATTTATCCCTGATCATTATGACAGTGTTTTTCTGTCTGTATCGATAGTCATTTCCTTTCTCCCCGCAGCAGCCTTAGAATCTCCGACGCTGGCGCTGAGCACAGCACAGTCCCACGGAGTGCAAGCAAAGGAGGAAATCAATAGAGAAAATATTGCTGCAGGCTCACACATTTTTATCTTGCTTTGAACGAGTCAGCTTTAATTTAGCTTTGATCTCAATTTGCTGCTTTTGGGATAGCTTGGCTGCACATTGAACCAGGAGGAATACGCTTCCACCAGGGCTTTCTTACAAAAGACCCTTTCAAAAGAGGCCTTTATTTTGCCTATATGCGTCAGTGTCCATTACTGGTTTGCAAGGAAAAAAGATACACAAAATCAAAACAACTAATACTACAGGCCTCGGAAACACATGGTGCACGTCTCATGCAGACAGTTTGCCAACTGCACTTTATCTATTCTAGTCAGGGAGTATTTACAGCCAAGCAGAGCAAATGTTGGACAATGTTAGCGAGGGGGCCACAATAAAGAGATCCTTAGTGTTGCTGTCAGAAAGGGCTCAGTGTTGTTTTGGGGTAACAGGTTGACATGATGCACAGCTGGCGTTGTTCTCACTGCTCTGCCACACCACTCTTCTCCCCTACACATCATTAGAGCTGACACACCAAAGGGTTAGCGATATTATAGCATCACCTCAGGTCTGCTAAAGATGTCTGCCCTTCCCTCATTCTTTTCCAAACCGGTGCATTCTTAGGGAGCGGAGTTGTTTGGGAATTTGTTTCTCTTTTATAAAGCAGAGACAAAAGGGTAGGATAAATGACCAGGCAGAGAAAAGACCAGCGCCTTGCTGGGGAGAAAGGGAAGGGTCTAATCTAATTTGGTTAGAGGAGGATATGTGTGTGTGTGTGTGTGTGTGTGTGTGTGTGTGTGTGTGTGTGTGTGTGTGTGTGTGTGAGTGCGCACATGCATGGCTGCAATGCACAGTGTGAGGGGACTGTGGGAATGGAACAGGAGGGCTGTGCTACTGAATGGAGCCTCCAGAGCCAGAAACAGTGGGGAGTCTCCCCAGCCGCGCTGATTCCTAGGCCGGCCACTCAAAGAGGGATTAGACCAGAAGAAGGCCTTCCTGATTAGCAATTCACACTCAAGTGCCCCCACGAGGACCTCAGCTAATAATATTGCCATCAGCGTCCTTCACCGACCCAGGCAATAAAATAATTTTGACTTTTTTCCCCCCTCCTCCTTCGTCTTGAACGTCTACTAATCGCTCGCCATGTTTTAAAAGAACTTTGCAGAGCCAGCTCTCGCACGTCTCTGCTGGGTCTTATGGGACTTTCTAAAACAAAAAAAATGTGTTTGACTGCAACTGTTTTTGGTTCATTGCTTCGTCTCAAGCCGCTGAACTCCAGCAATCCCCCTCCTCCTCCTCTTATCCTCCTCTTCCACCACTTCTTCCTCCCTTCCTCTTCTCTTTGCTGTTAAACGACCTCCACATGAAAGAGTATGATGTAAGAACATCCCACTAAACTAATATTGCTGTGTCAAAGCAGCCTCAACCCAGATGTCATTGGGCTTCATAACAAACAACATTCATCACAACGCTGTTTATTGCAGATTGGCTGACAGCTTTCCCAGTCATATAACGGTCCATCATCCTTACAATTATACTAATCTACTCTATAAACACTTGAAAGGTTACGACGCAGTGACATCCTCTTATCAACCACAAGATGAATGAGGTCAGATGGAACTCTACCCATAATAACGGCAGTGAAACAAAGCAGGTTTTAATACAGCGAAGTGAAAAGAAGAGTGAATGAAATTAGTCCTCATTAATAAGTTACTTCATTGAACTTTCATTTAAACCATATGAGCAAAGAATACTGCAGCTTTGATGTTGACAGGGCTCTTCAATAATTAATTGCTTGATTCATATGCGTTTCCTCAAAACGTCTGACCCTTTACTAAAACTGGCGCTCTTATTAAAGCCCCTGCATTTCAAACGGGACAGAAAAAATACCATGTGTGATATTAAACACAATTATCTCTGCTTGCTGTTGCAAAAAAGAAAGAAAAAAAAAGTTTCTTTTAAACTGGGATAGGACAGAGTTTTGCTTTAATATTCGGATGCTTTCCCATCGCCCTTTTTTCTCCTTCTTTTTCCGCACCAACCTCTTCACAAAATGTGGAGTGGCAATAAGAGAGAAAATAACAGATTATGTTGATAAATAGGATCATCCTGAGCTAAACGCTGAATGCGTGCGATCAGGAGGGAGAACAGGATCCTCAGACAATGTGCAGGGCATGTGGACAAATAGTCTCACCTCCAGCCGAGTGTGTTGTTTCTTCTCTTTGTGCCCTCTGAAAGAGAAGAGGAGGGCCTTGGTTAAGAAGATTATAGCCCTACCCCACCCGTACGTTTAATCAACATGCCCTTTCAGCGCCGACAACAATGCCAAACATGTCTAAAACGTCCCCCATCTCTCCCATAGCATACCTCACATGTTGGAACAGCATGCGAGGCATCTAACCACAGCAATTAAGAGAAGAAAAAAAAACTATGAGTACTCTTACTGATATGGAGTTGGTGTAAGCAGATTATGTTTTTCCCCTCAAAGAACTGATGGCGTCAATTTCAGAAATGTACCCATCATGGTGGCGTGTTTGATACCAATCTCATTTCAGGGTACTCAGAGAAAAATGTATTAGCTCCAACTCATTTTTACTGATCAATATTCCCTAAAGATCCCAAGGAGGTTTGCTTCCTCACCCCTTCATTTCTTTCATCCATGGTCAAATATGTAAATAAAATGTCTAAAGTCATTCTTCAAAGGGGAACAAAAGAAAAAAGGCGGCTGAGGGAAAAGACAGCCATAAAATTCCTCCGATTCTCCATAACATTAGCCAGAGGGGGGCCAGCTTCCAGCCAGAGCCGAGCAGCAGGGGAGCCAGCTCGCTCCATAGAATCACACATCGCAAATCCCACACACAAAAAAAATAAAATATCTTTTCAGCTTCAGCCATCAAAGAGCCCCCCCCACCCCCACCCTCCACCCCCCTCCTTTCACTTTATTAGTTACAGAATTATCTCACAGTTTCTGATTTCTCAGAGATGGAGCTGCGCTGCTTTTCTTCATCGCACTGTTGTGGTTGCAAAGATGAGATAAAGTTGCCGTGTGTGTGAGAGTGAGAGTGTGTGTGTGTGTGTGTGTGTGTGTGTGTGTGTGTGTGTGTGTGTGTGTTTGTGTGTGTGGATGTGTGTGTTATGCACTTGTGTGAGTAGGAATGATCTATAGAAGGGGGCTGTATATGAAACAGGGGGTGGTAGACAGGGAGAAAAAAAAAAATCATAAAAGAGACAGTAGCTGCTGAGGCTACAGATGCTAAAGACTGAACAGGCCTGATTCCTCCCCTTTTCTTCTCATTTTCAAAGACATATCATCATGACCAAAACAATCATGAAGGAGTGGGAGGCAGGAGGAAAAGACAGGAGCGAGAACAGAACAAAGGCGATGAATTACAACAAACCAGTAGACTGTGTCTTCTTATTAGACTGTGTGACAGTATTATCTTGTCGGCTTCATTACACCAAAGGCAGCGATAATAAGGGCAGATATTTGCTTTGAAATATGCCAGACAGGGTTTCCTAAAAGCTGAATGATCAGTCAGTGGAGAGCAAAACAGAACTGGCCCTGGCTCTGGAAACACATTGCTATAACATTATTCTTCTTCACATTAAAGCGGTCATGTCTTTTTGTTCTTCTACACTTTTTTGTGTCTTTTTGTTCTTCTTCTACACATCAGCTACATGATAAAGGTCTGGTGAAGAGGGAGGGACAGCGCACGCATGTCAGCTGTTGCCCTTGTCTTTGTGAGGGGTCAGAATATGTATGCAGCCTGCTACTACATCTGGGATTGCCAGTCCTATCTTTCACATCACATTTTTTGTTTGCCAAAGAAAAATGTTTTGCATATCATTCTGAATTTGCCACTAAAGTGATTTTAAAATGATAGAACGCGTCAGCTAAAAGCATTGCTTACAAACTGGGAACATATTAGCATTTGCCATTTTGAAATAAAGTGATGAATGTGAGATATTTTTTTCGGACCAAGCCCCTTTCAAACGTTAACAGCTGGATAAGTGGAATCTGAGAAGCACATGTGCTGCATAGGAGGAGGGTATTGTGTTCATAAGTGTACTCATACCCTATATTTATGCTCCTGCTCCACACACTGAGCGCTAACAGCTGAAATGCCACCACTAAGATATGCTGTGCTTAAACCATTTAGGCACGCTGGTGCCAGGTTTCTCATCTTGCCCAAACACATTTCTGAAATACTTCTAAAAGCACTTTGGTGACTCTTGTAAAAACTTACTAAAAGCCCTCCTGTTTACTTGTGATCAGTATTTCACCCCTGATGAAGACCATGGCTAGCGCTGGAGTATAAATCTTACCGCCACAAACTTTTTACAAGGTAATGTGAGTGAGGTCTGGAGGATCTCACACACATAAAAAAAAGGTAAAAGGCCTCATAACCTGTTCTTCTGTTACGCCACCCAGCTCCTCCACGAACAGACCGACGCAATATAAAACCAAAATGGAGTTACATTGTTGTTACCCACTGTAACAACAATGCACCATCAGGGTTTACGTGCACCGTTTATTGCAGCGGTCTATGTGTTGATGCGTTGTATGCGGTTTATTTTATGACACACTGTGACTTTGGTGCTGTGTCTTATGCAGGCCGGCTCTCTACAGGAATTGTTTGGCTTTAACAGGCTAATAAAAGCACATCCATTCATTCATTTTCTAAAGCACTTATCCTGTCCAGGGTCACAGGGGGCTGGAGCCTATCCCATGCAAGAGACAGGATATCTGCTGGACAGGGCTAACACATATAGAGTAAGTGTACTCATGGGGAGATGGTCATTTCACCATTGGCTTCACGAAAATGGGTGAAAATGCAAAAAAAAAACAACTCCACTTTATTAGTAACCACTGATTCACTGTGCAATCATAACAAATGAGCTCAAAAGAAAAAAAGTTTTCTCGAGGGGAAGCTGAAGTGAATTCAGTTTGTTTGTGCCTTTTTTCTCAGCGGGAGAACAATGATCACTGATTGGACACATTGCTTTATGAATGTTGTTGAGTAATATCATTAATGACTTCATTTTATTTATTAAAAATATCTTCCTCTGAGAAGGTTTCATCACCAAGCTTACACAACATGGTAAATCACACCCAAAAAGATTCTCTGCAGCACAGTGCCACAGACACTTCAGCTTATTAAGATGTGAAGAATGAAACAGCTTTTTACTGTAATGTGTCTGTAAGGCCAGCTATTATTAATAATTATCACATTCACTGTGGAGTGAGAGTCTCTTATTAGAATCAGTGATTATAATAAAGGGTTTACAGAGGGCATATAAAGAGGTGTCTGTGATTGAAAATTTCCATTAAACTCCCAGGATTGTAAAATATCGCAAAAATGTTGCATTTAAGGTTGCATTTGTGATTCAAAATCAGTTATACGGTCCAAAAAAGTTAGACATTGTAGATTGTTAGGACAGTTCATGTATGGCTCTCAAAGTGTGACACAACTAAAGAAATAAACATCCCGGAAAAATGGTGAAAGTATTAAAATTGTCCACATCTGGTGCAAATACAGATGTCACTGTGAGAGAGGCTAAGCAGTATCTGAGCTACTAATGCAAGCTTCTCTGGGCTTGACAATAGAACAATGTCAACACTTGAGGCTGGCATTTGTAAAAGGAATTCCACCTTCTTATTTATTTGCTGGACTACGTCCTTTATTGAAAAAGACAGGATATGACTGCAAGGTGTTATTGAATATTGGCCAGAACACACTGAACTAAATTCTAATGAATGCTAAAATGGGATGTGCTTTTATCAACAGCCTTAGACGCTTTCTCAACGAGTGGTTCCTGGTGCGTTCAAGAATGTTTTCATACAGACAGCCAAACTCTCTCTTAGTCAATAGAATCTAGTCATTGTTTTTTTTTTTTTACTTTTTAAATCCATTATCTTCTCTTCTTTTTGTTATGTGTGTGAATATTGTTTGCAAACTTGCATCGAGCAATGAATAAAGCATACTCAATTGAACTGAATTGAGTGAGAGGATGTGGTAAACCCATCTGCTTCTGCGTGTATACATTACATGAAATGCCGTATATCAGCAATGTATTATTATTTAAAGGGGCAATCCGCCCTACAACATAAGTCATGCATGCAATCACTTTCATCTTAAACTGATCAGCATTCATTATGCTTGCATGATATTGAAGACTATGGTTTCTGATCATTATTTTTCAGTTTTTCTACACCAAAAAATCACTATGGGTGATTCCAGTCAGTCTACAGGGAGATGTCAAAGTAACTACATTTACTCAAATACTGTACTTTATGTGACTATTTCCATTTTGTGCTACTTTGTACTTGAACTATATTTCAAGGGGGGAAATTTTACTCTTTAGCCCACTACATTTATTTGATGGATGATACAGGTCACTTTGCCAGTTCAGATTTTACGTACAAAACATGTATCAACAAATAAAACATGCCACATTTTTATAGAGTAAACTATAAAAAAATATGAATCAGCTCCACCTCGACTTGACCAGCTGCAACATGAAAATGCTGCTTACATGTTAATGCAAGAAACAGAATTCCCATAACACAACATAGCATAATGTAATACTCTGAAGGGTGTTATTCTGCATAATACTTTACTTTTTATACTTTAAGAATAATATGCTATTAATACTTCTGTATTTTTTCATTTTGTGTGCAATTTTTACATGTAACACAGTATTTATTTTTTTTTTACTTATTGTGGTATCAGATCAAGTCAAATTCATTTATATAGCCCAATGTAACAAATGACAAATTTGCTTCAAGTGGCTTTACAATCTATACAGCACATGACATCCTCTTTCCTTTTCGACCCTCACTTCAGATAAGGAAAAACTCCCCCCAAAAACCTTTAAAGGGAAAACTAAATGGAAGAAACCTCAGAAAGAGCAACTGAGGTGGGATCCCTCTCCCAAGATGGACAGACATGCAATAGATGACGTGTGTACAGAATAGACCAATATAATACATCTACAATATAGACGTATCCATATGACGAAATGATTGGCAGTGTGTATATAACATATGACTAAGATGGGTCCAGGAGGATGTCGAGCAGCTTCCAGGTGTTGCCAAACAGCTGGAGCCTGAGTCACACGGCCTCCTCTCCACCATGGAACATGGAAAGAGAACAGGCTACACAAACACGCAAGAAGCAAAACTGAACCACATCATTCACACACACACACACACACACACACACACACACACACACACACACACACACACACACACAGTTATTTCATTACTTTATGTCGAACAGCATCATCTCTGTTCTTAGACCCATGTATGTTTAGTAATGTCTTCCTGTGCAGGAGGGACAATATGAAATTAGTTTTCCTATGGATTATCTCATTGTTTAAAGCATTTCCTTAGTTTAAGTAAACATCTGGATTATGTTTGGCTACACCCTTAATGCAAAATCAGAGGTGGCACTGAACCAAAACTATAATACAAATATATAAAAAATGTTGTGTAACTGCAGATTGCAGCAGTAAAAACTGAATGTGTTCAGTCATTTCTCTAGGCTATAGCCTACATGCTATTTAGGGGAGGTAGGATGCATTCTAAAACTTATTTCACAAGGGAAAGCAATGGAAGAGGGGAAAATATGTTTTTTTTTTTTAAACTTGCCCTGCATCATCACATATGCAGACCGTTAAAATCAGTTGTAACCAAACGCAACATTTTGGAGATTCTCATAAAAAAAAAAAAATGTGTCCTGTTGTACCTAAAGTTGAAGTTTGCGGGTTGAGCACAAACAAACAGAGAGAAGGAAGTTTGCTGCGAGCCCTTTGAAACTGCTGTAATGAACAAGCTGTTCCGCACGATTTGAAAATAATCCGCGTGTCAGTGTCATCTTTCTTATGCAAAGCAGCTGTCTTTGAAGGCGGATCTTTTGGCAGGTTAGACCGGGACGAAGGCTCCGACCAGCTCAGTCGAGCGCTGCCACCAAACGCATCAACTGCCTGCTGCAGGGAGGAGCAAAATCCTGCAATTTCTGGGACACAATTCTTATTATCACCGAGGATATTTATTTGACTTATTTTCCTGACTGATTCATTGTTGCAGGTGCCTTGTGAGCAGCCGTCCCCGCCGCATAAAAAGACTGGAGGACAATTATTTTGTTGCTTTTCCCCAAGTTGTCGCACAAGGACTGAAATCGCTCCGCTGCACAGACAGATACTCCGGTGGGGGGGGGGGGAAGTGACATGAAACGTGAGGACGGATGAGTGAGAGTTTTTGGAAAGAAGTAGGAAACGATTCGGAACACATTAGCACTCTCTTTTACTCCCAGTAGACCGAACTGCACGGTGCAAAAGAGAGAGAGAGAGAGAGAGAGAGAGAGAGAGAGAGAGAGAGAGGGGCTGAAAGTAGCTCCAACACTTCAGCTACAAACTGAGAACGCTTGAAAGCATGGACCTGAACGCACGCGACTTCCAGCGAGAAAACATGTTCGGACCACTGCTGGGTTTATGTTTTTGTTAAACTCTGCGAACCTAAAATGAGGAAACGATGGTCTTGCAGCAGATAGTTCTGTAAGTTGTTTTCCCCCTTCCACATTGATCCGACACACAAACACCAGCCGGCTTTCACCACTGACTTTTTGAATGAGGAAAAACGTGTGTTGTGGTAGTGGTGAAACATTTAGCCTATTTCGTTTTTCTTTAATCATGAAAGGGAGAATGCGTTCAACTGTTAAACCGAGCCTCATCTTTGTGCTGCTGGTCCTGTGGAGTGGTGGGGGTTCAGCCATTAGCTCAATAGACCCCGACTGGTCTGGAGAGGGGAGATGTCAACACATCAGCATCCCCCAGTGTAAAGACATTGGCTACAATATGACACGCATGCCAAATCTAATGGGCCATGATGACCAAAAGGAGGCAGCGATAAAGCTGCAGGAGTTTGCCACGCTGATACAGTTTGGATGCCACAGTCACCTCAAATTTTTCCTGTGTTCACTGTACGCTCCCATGTGCACGGAGCAGGTGTCCAACCCCATCCCAGCATGTAGAGTCATGTGTGAGCAGGTCAAGCTGAAATGCTCTCCCATCTTGGAACAATTTAACTTCCCCTGGCCGGACTCTCTGGACTGCTCCCGGCTGCCGACCAAAAACGACCCAAACAACCTCTGCATGGAGGCGCCCAACAACGGCTCAGACGAGCCTCCTAAAGTCTCCCACACCCAGCCTCCAGATTTCAGGCCCCAGCGGCCTCTGAACGGACAGGACCTGCATCCTAAGGACAGCGGCAGCAGCAGGCAGACGTGCAGCAATCCTGGCAAGTTTCACTTTGTGGAGAAAAGTGAGTCCTGTGCCCCAAAATGCTACCCCAAAGTGGACGTATACTGGAGTCAGGGAGACAAGCAGTTCTCTCTGGTGTGGATAGCCATCTGGTCCATCCTCTGCTTTGTCTCCAGCGCCTTCACTGTGCTCACTTTCCTCATAGACCCACAGCGGTTCAAATACCCTGAGAGGCCGATTATTTTCCTCTCCATGTCCTACTGTGTTTACTCGGTGGGCTACCTCATCAGACTTTTTGTGGGAGCTGACAGAATAGCCTGTGACCGAGACAATGGGGTGCAGTATATTATCCAGGAGGGTCTGGAGAGCACCGGCTGCACCATTGTGTTTCTCATCCTGTATTATTTTGGCATGGCCAGCTCCCTCTGGTGGGTTATCCTGACTCTCACATGGTTCCTGGCTGCGGGGAAGAAGTGGGGTCATGAGGCCATTGAGGCCAACAGCAGCTACTTCCACCTGGCGGCGTGGGCCATCCCGGCCGTGAAGACCATCATGATCCTGGTGATGAGGAAGGTGGCCGGGGACGAGCTGACGGGCGTCTGCTACGTGGGCAGCATGGACGTCAAAGCTCTCACGGGCTTTGTGCTTATTCCTCTCTCCTGCTACCTTATTATCGGCACTTCCTTCCTGCTGTCTGGCTTCGTGGCCCTCTTCCACATTCGTAAGATAATGAAAACAGAGGGCGAGAACACGGACAAGCTCGAGAAGTTGATGGTTCGCATCGGGGTCTTCTCCGTGCTCTACACTGTCCCGGCCACCTGCGTCATCGCCTGCTACTTCTACGAGAGGCTCAACATGGACTACTGGCGCGTCCTGGCAGCGGAGCAGAAGTGCGTGGACAGCAGCAGGCCGGAGTCAGACGAGTGCGTCATGAAGACTTCCATCCCGGCTGTTGAGATCTTCATGGTGAAGATTTTCATGTTGCTGGTGGTGGGCATCACTAGCGGCATGTGGATCTGGACCTCAAAGACACTGCAGTCATGGCAGAACGTGTTCAGCAGGAAGCTAAAGAAGAGGACGAGGAGGAAGGCTGCCAGTGTGTTTACCAGCAGCAGGCCTTACATCAAACCTCACCCATCTCTCAAAGGGCACAGTTCTAAATATGAGCCTACACGGCCCCCTCCAACATGTGTATGAGCTGGCTCTTTTTTGTATAAACCCAAAACATACTTGTAAAGCCCTTACTTAATGAGACTTTGTAATCAGAGTGCCATCAAAAAAAGGTTCATGTTTTATTTATGCAAACTGCGTTGACGATAATGCAACGTGTTTTTTTGTGTGTTGGACCATCTCGTGCAAATAGAGCTGCCTTTGTTTGAGAGAAAAAAAAAATCTGCTACTCCTGGATTCACTTATCCAACTGAGGAACTTTGTAGAGAGAAAAAAAATCGTATTGTCCCCCAGACAAAAAGAGTGGAATAAACCATTTGGATGTGCCATGGGGTCACTTGAATAATGTGCAATAGATGTTTTCCTTACAGGCAAAAAAAAAAGACACTTGTACTGTTAGTGACAGATTACAGACAATGAAAGGACACCACAGACAATGGAGGAAATTGTTTCGAGAGATGAGTGTTGTGTTTCGAGGCTTTTTAATGGAAATGGAGGCAGTGTCATATATATATGTTTGAACTGGAGTGAGAGCAGCTGTTTAAAAGCGCTCAAGACCTTCCGAACTGCCCATTGTGAGGCAAATCCGTGCCATAAATTAATCAAGCACTCGTTATTGAGAAGTTATTTGTACACGTTTACGTTGTAAAACGTTTGTTTTCCATTTTTTTTTCTTTGCTGTTTTATAGCACAAGGGAACATTTGTATATATTTCTAAAAACATCAGATTTTATAGAAAAATTAATAAAACGTTCTAGTTTTGAATGTCGTAAAAAGCCCAAATTGTGTTTTGCACCTGTGTTGTTCTTCCCTCTCATTTTCATACAGCCGCATAAAGCTGGTCTTATTTATTTTACTATTGCAGCGCTTGTGCTTCTCGCTATTGTACGAAGTTCAGTTCGCAGCCGTCATTTTAATACATCATAAAAATCGAAATCATTCGCCATCATTTGTTAATGTGATGGTATGTCAGAGCTGGGTTTTAACGATACGTTTGGCATTCAGAATAGCTTTAAATATAATTGACAGAGACAGCATTGTTTAGATGACCAAAAGGTGACAAAAAGAGACATTTTTACAATAGTAATAACGGATTGATCTAATGACCAGTTCAGATCAGCTCATACATGTTGTACTGTACGTACACTGTATATCTCTTGCTTTGGCAAAACACTTTTACCTATATACAAAGGATGTAACCATGCTTGACATGTTGGTGCTTAAGTCAGCACACACAGAAAGCATAAATAGCAGCATCTCTATTCTTGTTTTTAAATGTTCATAAGGAAATAATGGGACATTAAATGTTTGTTTCTCTGGTGGCTACATCAAAGACAACTTAAAGCAAAGAAATATGAAGTTAAAGGATTGTACATGGCACTCCGTTTGCTGTTTATATTCAGGCAACAAAGTAACTTTGCATATAGTTTTAGATTTGGTGAGTTCATTTTTAATATACAATCACATTTTATTCACAGTTTTGATGTAGTGGCTTTATTTTTTTTTGCATTTGGAATACGTACTGTTTGAAGAGAAAATTGAATCTTGAAACAGTGTGCACAATTACAGCCATTATTCATCGAGATGAAAAGAGAAAGTGCTGGTGTCATCCCATTGACAAATTAGCATCTTCACAGTTGTGTTTATTTGACCAAAATCTCCACTGTTATAGCTGTGGTTTACATCAGGGTTTTGATAACCTGTTAATGATTTTCACTGCCCTTATGCTGGATGCTTATATAACCCTTTGTATAGTTTTTCAACCCCAGCTGAAGTGGTTATACAACTTTTTTATAGTCCTATCTCTCTCGCTCTCTCTCTCTCTCTCTTTCTCTCTCTCTAGCTGTGTTGCGTGTGTCGCTGCGTATCAATGAAGGGGTTACACAATAATCCAGCTCTCATTCAGGACAGGATTAGACCGTTTGAAGGGTTTGACTTTGAAAAGAGGATCGCTGCAAACCAAAAATACAAAATATCTGTCATCTCTTCTCTTCTTATCAGCAAAGCATAGTGACATTTCTAAAGACACATCTGGCCCGGATTTGAAGTAGTTACATATTGACTGAAGCGGCTTTCTGAAGCATGAGCAAACTGAATACGTTGTGCGGTATCGTGAGATGTTTGGTGTGTTAAACGATCTTCACGCTGTCAACAATTTTAAGGTACATTCTCTGAGAGCCACAAGTCTAGTCTTGACTCAAAGCTATGGTAATTGTTTTTGTCTTGACAGTGCTGACAGAGCAAGATGAAAATATGGATACTTGAAGTCATGTCAAGACAGAATCACATACATGAATATGAATATTGATAGATGAGTAAGCATAATAGGCATAAACGTATGCTTTTTAATGAATGTAAAAAAAAAAATTAAAAAAAAGATGTACGTTTTGGAATATAAGGCCTTTTCTACCTTTTTCTGCTTCACTTTCAAATATTTTATTGAGAGTTTAAAACCTCTGGTAGAGCGTCCTCTCCAGTTTAATAAAGTTTCAAAAGTGTAGTAATGCTTTATCCCGGAGGGCATTCAAGTTCCAGCGTCAACCCAACCGGTTTTAACAGTCAAAAGCACATGACTCACAACCTCTATGTGGCTGAATCAAAGTCAGCCAGTGTCTATTGATACTCTGAGTTGCCAAAAAGGTGCGAGTGCTTCTGAAGAGCTTCAACAGAGGCCACCTGGATAACAGCCCCCGAGGTGTCTGGGAAGGCTGTAAATATAAATGACAGTTACCACCCTCCTCCAGGGCTTCTTCAGCCAAGCAGGCTTCACTTCGCTTCTTCTCTTCTCTTCAAAGGGAAAAAAAAAATCCTGCTCAGAGCAAGGGCAAAGTATTGCTGGCAAGAAAGTTTTTTTTTTGTGTGGAAAAATCAGACTCAACTGTATGTATCGCTGGATTTAGGCCTTTAAAAGTATAGATCTTATAACATCAGATCACAGCTTTTCAAGCCAGGAGTGTGTCTCGGTAGAGAGACATCTTTGGTCTGCTGTTGCTGATCATTAAACATGATGACATGATGACAGGTTTTATTTGACAAAGCGGGGAAATCCCGCCACAAATATGTGACTAAAGCTGATGAATTTCCGACCTACATATCGTCATACGTCACCCCACACTCATCCACTTCCTGTCTCTCATTCTTTCAAGCCATGCAGGAGATATAGCAGTGTCGCCATTAGCTTATGATTTATTGACAAAAAAAAGCCTCTGCTTGTTGTGGAAACGGCATCAAACCGTTTGATAATTACTTGATTTAATTTCATCTGACTGGTTCGCCAGCGAGCCAGGATTTTTCAGCTTTCCACACTCTGTAATTGAGCTGATGTTAAGTGTCTTTGGTGGAACCAAGCAGTATTACAAACATAAAGTCAAAATGACAGAACAATTAAGCCTCCTCTGCAATGTCAAAAGGCTGATTCCAGTTCAGAGGGAAAGCTGCGAGGACACATCACCCCCAGTCCAAAACATGAATGCTTCTGTATCACTAAATGCCTACACCTTCTTCTCCATGCCATGTTATTCAGGATTCAAGATTCAAAATCCTTCAATAATCCCACAATGGGGAAATTCACACGGTTGCAGCAGCAAGGGATAGGGGGGAAAGTACAAGACACTCTAAAGAGAAACAAACATTAAATAAATATGAGTAAAGAGAATAAAAAAATCAAATGTATTTACAGTATTGCACAGTCAGATTATTATTGCGCGGTTTATCAGTCCGGGTATGTGTGTGTTTTGTCCATGTCGTCTACTGGGAGCAGTGCTGATTGTAAAGTCTGTCTGACAGTAGCAGGAAGGAAAGACCTTTTCGTATGCGAGGTGGTGGAGGAACCTGTGTACCTTAACTTTGTCTGCTGCTTTTGCAATCAGTCATAAAGTTCTCTGACACAGTGACATAAATCAAGTCGCTGGGATGACTGGCGGCTGAGACAGCTTCTCTTTGATCAGGCTCGGTGGAGACGCCCCATGTCCTCATCCTCAGCTGCTCCAGCAGCACCTGCTTACTTGTTCAGACCTGTCTGTTTGGAAAGCAGTGCTTAGCCGCTCAATGTCACAGACTCATACATGACGCACACACACACACACACACACACACACACACACACACACACACAACATACAGACAAAGGAATTTGGCTGGTGCTCAGGGGTGGGTGCATTTCTTCCAACATGTATGCTCCCAATGGGCTAGGCTAGACCCACAGTGGTGGAAGAAGTATTCAGATCCTTTACTTAAGTAAAAGTACTAATACCACATTGTAAAAAAAATACTCCGTTACAAGTAAAAGTCCTACATTGGAAATGTTACTTCAGTAAAAGTATGTAAGTATTGTCCAAAATGTACTTTAAGTATTTAAAAGTAAAAGTAATCAATGCAGAAAAAAATCCAGTTTAGAAACTGGAAACGATCAAAACCTTTCTGTCAATCAACTAAGTGTTCAATCGGTTAATCATTTCAGCTGTACTTGTAGGCCTATATAGTGTTGGTTAGTTTAATTTATAATAAAACATTATATTTGTATGTGTTTTGTGTGCAAAAATCATACATTTGTAAAGTATCTAGTACCTAAAGCTGTCAGATGAATGTAATGGAGTAAAAAGTACAATATTTCCTTCTGAAATGTAACGGAGTAGAAGTAGAAAGTGGCATGAAAAGAAAAAACTCAAGTAAAGTACAAGTACCTCAAATTTGTACTTAAGTACAGTACTTGAGTAAATGTACTTAGTTACATTCCACCACTGTAGACCCATACTGATTCTTTGCACTTCTCTTATCAGACAGCTGCTCTACATGTAGATCTGAGGCCTTTTTGGAGAGTTCTGCCTCCTTTTGCTGTATCGGAGAAAAAGGTAAAAAATAGTTGGTGCATCATCACAAATGAAACCGTTTTCCTGCTGAAGAAGTAACTTGGAGTAAAAGGGTTATTGAAGGAAAAAACAACTTTACAGAGAGAGCTGCAAGTTTCGCAGACCAAAATGTTATCAGAGAATGCAATGAAAGCACACTTTCATCCCTCAAGTTCTTCTGGTACATAAATCCAGAGTTCTGAGGATTATGGTTGAAGGAGGTGTGGGTGGGCTTCATGTTCTGAATTGATCTACACAACAAAGAATCTAGGGCAATATAAGAGTACAGTATATATGCTCAATCTGCAGTAACAACCCATGCTAACAGCACACACACACCTCAGTTGTTTCAGCTGAAGGTGAGAGTAATTACATAAAAACCTGGCAACAATGAGTTCTCTCCCCGCAAGATGGGGGCAGGGCACTTGTTTTCAAATGCATAATGAACTGCCTCGCAGGCCCTCTGCTGATCAAACAAGTGTTTGATAGTGGCTTTGGTTTGAAAGAGGACTGAATATGTTTATTTGCATGTGGAGATGTGATTGACTTTGAGGTGGAGATCAGGCAGATTAGTGTTAACTGACAGAGACCTGTGCAAACAGACACTCCCCCTGCATACAAGCAGGGCAGCGGCGCACTTCCTTGGAGGACTAGTTAGGCTGAATGCAACATCACACAGACAAGAGCACAGCAACTCCTGCTACTTTTAAGACATTGTTCTTTGTATGCGAGTCCCCCCACCCCCCAAGCCCAGCTCTATATTTTTCTCGGATTTTGGCTCGTGTGGTTCCATGCATGTGAGAGCATGCACGCTGATAGCTGGCAAACTATATGAGAGATGAGAAAAACGATAATTGGCTATTCATCAAAGATATTTTCTCAGAATTCACTGCAGAGCCACATTCACAATTAGAAGCACTTTTGTTTAACAAGAGCGATACATTTATGGGAAAATACTGCAATGCAGTGCATACCGTGAAATATAATAATATATGGAGGAGATGGAGATGGGATAACAGGTGCAATGGGATTTTCAGCAGATTATACGCCATATCAGACCACAAAATGTCATCAACCTGAATTCAACCTTAGTTCAGGCAGCGTGCCTCTCCTCTAACTTTATAATGCTTTTTGTTCTACTACCTCACAAAACAAGCCGGTGAAATAACTATACAGAACAAAAGTATTAAGCTCCAGCTTTAATCCTCAAAGCAATAATTCAACATTTTGGAAAATATGCTCATTCGCTTTGTTGCCCAGAGGTAGATGAGAAGATTGATGCCACTGAGAGCGGTATCAATCTTCTCATCTAACTCTGGACATGAAAGGGAAGGAGCATTTTTATCAAAATGTTGAACCAATATTAATTTAACAAGTAGAACATGATGTTCTCCACCATCACAATGATGGATATGCAACATTTAACACAACACTTTCAGGTGTAAGTAGGAAGTATTGCGTTGGCACCCATGCGTTGCAACGTGACTGGGAAGGCAAGAGATTGTGTGGTTATGGATGTGAATAGTCTGGTGTCAGCTGGAAGCAAGGTTTTCGCCATGGTGATTTAGTAGCAGACTCTAATCTGTCACCTTCCTAATCCACACTGCAAAGAGCTGTGATTTTCTAACAGCAGAATAACTCTGTGTGTGTGTGTGTGTGTGTGTGTGTGGGGGGGGGGGACATTCTTAAACAAACACCCCCACACATATACAGACAAACAAACTATCATGTTTGTGTACCTGCTCATGTCTTAGAAATTCAAATGCAGTGATTGGCTGCAGAAAATCAACGACTTCATAAATGACATTCCATAAAGCACATACATCATCAACTGCATGTATATGTGAGTACATGTGTACGTGTGTCTTAAACATCTGTACCGTTTGTCACAAGTGGCATTTTTTTTAGAGATGTTATGAAGGCAGTGACAGGATTGATGGTGGAGTGGAGAGAGCAAGCACAACAGGAGACTGTCTACATGTGTATATATTTTTGAGTGTGTGAGTTTACGGACAGTATAGGCGCTATAGAAGGATAGACAGAGGGAGAGGGATGATGATGGATCTGGCAGGGCTCGTGAACACGGCTGGGAGAAAATGCCTTCGGTTCAAAGACACTCTCAGCAAACTAAACAAAAAAAGATGGCACAGAGGGGGAGAACATGAAAGGAGACTACACAATCAGCTGTCACATAAACTTGGAGAAAACATCCTGGCCCTGCTTGCAGAATATACTGTATGCAGACATTTGACTACTTTTACATAAACTCACACACAATAGCGCTACAACTACAACTACTACTACCCATTTAATAATAACTTACTAACTTCAGGTACTATTGTAAATTCTCAAACACCTCACAACTGTGTGAATGTTTTTCTTTTCACCCCTAACACACTTGCTAAGAAAAACAATGCAACCTACGCTGGCAGACGATAAAAACATCAACCCCCTAAATGTATGCATGCAACTTGGCAACCAGAACATTTTGTATGCATTATTCTGCAACTAATATGTTATGATTTATTATCCAATAATAAAAACCCTTAATGGCTACTAATAGGCAATTTACTTGGCTATTTACTTATTGTTTGCAGTCTAAGTTTGTAGGATAAGTTGACATGGTGATTTGAAACCCAAATTCTGTCTTGACCACGTCCTGCTGACAATGGGTAGCCAGTGTCAAGTGGCAACAAGTGGTAGCCAGGCCACCATTGTAAATGAGAATTTGTTCTTAATGACTTGCATGGTTAAATAAAGGTTAAATTAAACATTTTAAAAAGTAGTAAGTATCCAGATCCTTAAATTAAAGCGTAACTCTCGCCAAAATGCAACCTAGGGTCTTTTTGTGAATGTACCCGAGTTAAACTTTCGTTTAAAAGCATATTTAGGACGGAAGCGCCACTTTTAAGATGTACCATATTTTCGTTTTTCGGTCAAATGGCCTTTTGAATGGGAGTGCTAGGGGCACTTTTATGCTAGCCTCAAAATAGCTATTTTTAAAACACTAAGAAGGCTCGACATAACATGAGACTTTGCTCCAAGTATCACCAGAGGTTCTACACATGAACTCGAGCATTGAGAACATTGTTTGTGTACACAGAGTTTACTAAAAAGAAAGGATTTGAACAACTCACCGTAGCTCTTGTTGTTTCCGGCCGCTACCACCTCGGCAGTCAAAACGAGTTGATATCAAAACAAGTAGCCACAGATTTAGTATATCTCTTGTGCACCGGTGTAGTTAAGGTGTAGAGCCCCTGGTCATACTTCGAGCAAAGTCTCATGTTGTGTCGAGCCTTCTTAGTGTTTTAAAAATAGCTATTTTGAGGCTAGCATAAAAGTGCCTCTATTACTCCCATTCAAAAGGCTATTTGACCGAAAAACTAAAATACGGTAAATCTTAAAAGTGGCGCTTCCGTCATAAATATGCTTTTAAACAAAAGTTTGACTTGGGTACATTCACAAAAAGACCATAGGTTGCATTTTGGCGAGAGTTATGCTTTAAGTATAATACCACACTGTAAACACTCTATTACAAGTAAAAGTCCTGTATTCAAAATCTGTACCCTCATCAAAATGTACTTAAATCAGAAGTTAAATATAATAATTGTATTATTGCATTAGTATTACTGACATATTAACATGTAAGTAGTATTTTACTGTTGTGCTTATTCAAACTACTTTAAATACAGTAAGGATCAATGCACCCTCATTTATGGTGAATATGCAGCTAGAGCCTGCAGCGGGTTAGCTTAGCTTAGCTTAAAGAGTGAAACAGTGGCAAACAGCTAGCCTGGTTCTATCCACTCACTCACTTTTATTACCTTTGGACAGAGCCAGGCCAGCTGTTTCCCACTGTTTACAAGCTTTGTGCGAAGCACATATTTATCGTTTTGCATATTTACCATATAGTATAAGACTGTCAAAATTGTACTTACAGTACAGTAAGTGTTGTACTTGAGTAATTGTACCGTGTTCCACCACTGAAAACAGTACATGCTGTACATAAGAAAAGCTGTATCAGAGATCTTAATTCCAATCCATGAACACACAGCGTCTGTTTTCAGTTAGTTGTGGTGTTCAGTTACTTGGTAGTCACACTATCAGTATTTTGCCATTCAAAGTCTTTTATATAGTTGTAAAATACAAGGTAATACAACAATACCTTTACGTTTGTCAGCTTGCTTGTGTTTTTACTGCTCAGAATTTGGCCACATTCTCGTTGGTCTTTTCTTTCTTGGGGCATCAAGTTAATAGGAATGGGCACCCACAGCACATAACATGTGTCTACAGCAGTCCAAGACAATGTCCCATTTTACTCCCAGCTTGCTTTATGCAGTGACAGGACTGGAAGCAATTTGGGGTAAGTATTGAGGAACAGTTGAGGAGATGATAAACGACTTTATTGTTGGGTTTTTGCGACTGTATCTGATATCAGTGCACATGTTCCTTTGAGTAATCAAGCTATAGCATGGCAAAAGAATCTGGGTTTCCTGGACACTGGTGGCGGGCCAGATTGTCTGGTCCTGATAATAGTAATGGGAGTGATGGCAGCAGTGGCTAATCTACACAGAGAAGGGGTCAGGACCCACTTATCTGGCCTGAGTGGAAAATAACGGCCCACTTAAAGGGCCAGTCTGTGATTGAAGTATGACAACCCAATTAAAACACTGTTGCCCCACTGACTGTCTATGTTTACATAGTGACTTACAGGCTTTGAGGCATTTTTTCACACTGAAATGTATTTCCTGAGCTTTTGATTTGAGACTTGAGGCGGTTTGAGGTTTGCTTATATTCATAAACTTGTCAACACTTGAATAAAATGCACTCGTATTTTTAGTGTAGATGAGTAAGGAACGTCTCCAAAAGATTTAATTCATTCTACACCTCAAAGTCTTCAAGAACAGATGTGAGCATAGCCAGCATTTACATGGCCAAATAAAAAATAAACAGATTGTAGTCCATAACACAGCTGGCCCAAGCCAAAGGCATGCCATTGCACTCTGTGGTAAAGGGTGTTCCACAAAAGCATGCAAACTATGTATCTGCATATTTACTGCACAACACCTGCACAGTATTCTTACAAATGTTATGTTCCCAATACAGTGTTTCATAAGCAAGAATGGCTGCCATGGAAATGAAGAACTAAATTTAGCTCTCTGTTTGATCATTGCCTCGGGTCATGGACAAGACTTTGAACCGACATGGCTAGATTCACAAAACAACATAAAGACAAGCCTCTGTTCTTCTGCTCTTCAAAGGAAAGAAAGGAGCAGTGCCGCAGACGACAAAATGTAGGCAGGCAAAAGACTAGATGTAGTTGATGGGTGGCACTGTTTTAGGAATGCTGCTCTGGTTGCAGCCTGTACTTGAGTGCTTATGTGTTTGAGAAATGTGTTTAGTCTGGATGAATTATAGTAATAATTATATTAATACAAGTTCCTTTGTTAATACATCACCCCGCTGCAGTTCTTTTTCTTTTAGGAAAATTTTACCAACAGAAGTTCAGAATGCCATTAATGATCTAAATGTTAACAGTGGTGCTGGTCTTGATGGAATAGAAAACAGGTTTATTAAACTAGCTTCCCATATTCTTATGTATCCACTTGCTGATTTATTCAACATGTCTTTGTCTATATGTGAGTTATCAGCTATCTGGAAATGTGCATGCCACACACCACTCCATAAAACTGGAGATGTACTTGACCCAAACAATTATAGACCTATATCCAGTATATGTTCTATTGCTAAAGTCTTTGAAAAATCTCACTACCAATAATATCCTATCACAATTTCAATCCGGCTTCAGGTCTAATCACTCAATCAGCTACTGCCCTGCTTAAATTCACCAATGATGTGTTTTGTGCTGCAGATAATGGTGAACTCACAGGTGACATCTTTATTGATTATATCTTGGTGTATGGCTTGATACTGAACTCTCATTCAAATTACACATTGAGCAAGTGTTACGTAAAGTGAACTTTGGAATCAACGTTTTATATCGAGCTCGGAATTGCTTTACGCGCAGTGTTCGTATAAAACTTTCCTCTCAACTTATACTTCCAATTATTGACTATTGTGATGTTGTATATCAAAATGCATTTAACGCAGACCTTGTTCCACTTAACACAGTATATAATAGACTTTGCAGATTTGTCCTTGGATGTCCTTATCTCACTCATCACTGTATAATGTATAATGCACTTAATTGGCCATCTCTAAGTAGTAGAAGACAGTCACTGGCTTTAACTTACATTTAAATGTATTTATTTCAATTATCCTCCTTATTTAAAACAGTATCTTGTACCTTATACATCAAACTATGAAGTTAGGCACTCTACTCAACTCTACTTCGCTGTCCCGCGAGTTTAAAAAAACAATCGGCAAAAGCGCTTTTAAGTTTAAGGCTCCAGCAGATTGGAATAATCTATCTGTGGAAATAAGATCAATTTCTTTACATGATTTGTTTAAACATGCCCTGTCTGCTCACTTTAAGATAAACTGCCTCTGTTATTAAAGATGCATGCAATCCTTATATCTACTGTCCATACATAATGTTTATATTTTATGTTTTATATTTATTTGACTGTAATTAGAAATTCATATGCAGGTGTTGTTGTCGTTGTTTGTTTTTGTTTTGTTTGTTTTTTTGTTTTGTTTAGATTTTTCACTTCTCTGTTGTTATGTAGTTATTGTGTTATATGTTGGGACCCCCTCGAAAATGAGATGAGACATCTCAAGGGGTTTATCCTAAAAATAAACAAATTTGAACAACAATTACTTTTGGCTAACTATTTCAACTGTTTATCTATTACTTTAAGCTAACTATTTCAAATACATTACTTTGGGCTAACAATTTCAACTGTTAATCCATTACGTTTGGCTAACTATTTCTACTGTTTATCCATTACGTATAGCTAACTTTTTCAAGTGTTTATCCATTACGTATAGCTAACTTTTTCAACTGTTTAACCATTACTTTTAGCTAACTATTTCAACTGTTTATCCATTACTTAGCTTACCATTTTGACATTTCTTTACGCTTGCTATCTAATTTTCATGCAATCTCTCTAACATATGTGTTGTTTCAAATTAGCTGAGCCCCCCCCTCCAAACAGCTGCAAAAGTATCCCCTGGGGTTAAAGTATCTCTGGTTTGGGATCACTGCTCTAGCAGACAACAATTTACTGAGCTAACTTCAAACTGGAAGCAGGAATGCATATGCAGCGATTAAGCGTTGTTTAACCCTGTGGAATCAGTCTTTCTGGTCTGAATGTGGCAAGAGGCTGGAAGCAGGTCAGGAGGGGTCAGAAAGGACTGTGAGAGCTTCTTATGTGAGTCGGACACTTTTGAGGACCACTGCAAGGGGCACCGAGTCACTTCATTGATATTCAAGGATTTGACCCGCTGACAACAGGGATGTCACTGAGGTTAAGACAGCCGTGCCTCTCCGTATTGTGCCGGGCCGAAAAGCCAGGGGGTACCCCGGCCCCCGCCCCCCTCTGCACGGTTGTCATGGTGAGCAAATCAGTCCGGCAGCACTATGTCACACTCATGTGGGCACATTCTCTCTTTCTTCCTCTCTTTCTTTTCTTTCTCTGACTTTCTATCATGCTGCTTTACCGAGGGGGATGCCAAAGAGAACTTTCTGTCCATTGACAATGCCTGGTGTGTCATGGACATCCCCATACATACATATACAGTGCAAAGAAGAGCAGGCTCTGAAATTTCAAGGGCTTCCCTTTCCAAAACACATGGCAACAGATATATTCCCTCTCTGTTGTGGGATCTGAAAGGCTGTTTTATATCCAAGAACATGTCGGGTCAGGTGGTAAATACACGCTGCAGGTTACCAAGTCCAAGAAACCGCCAATCATATTTCATCCCACAGATGGAGTGAAGGACTGTTGCGCCAGTTACAAGTGAGCTCATGTCATGTGCATTAATACTTTGAGCTACGATCAGTGGCGGTTCTAGGCCATTTTAAATGGAGGGGCTACATGTGATTTTAGGGGTACCTAATATATTAAGCAGTGTTACATGCCACCAACCCTCCATAGGTTTGGTTCTACAAAAGACTAAGGATACACATATAACAATAAACACAAGAATACTCATTCAGTGTTAACCTACATCTTATTTATCAATGCACATGAATAATATCCCCTCTTTGGGGATAAAGGTGGGGTTAAAAATGTATGAAAATATTTGCCACAGTTAGGGGGGGCCAGACGGGGGGGTGGGGGGGGGGGGGGGTTGAGGCTTAGTGTTACTGGGGCACTGGCCACATGTCAGTTAAATAGTAATGGACCTCAGTAAAATGACCACGAGTAAAGTTTAGTGATAAGAGCAAAAATCAATCAACAGAAATGAATTTAATTCACTCGCAGTCAGAGCATACGTTCTCCATAACCTTACTGTGTCTTCTAATGGAAAACAATTGACTGATGTCTGGCGCTGCAGTGTCTTGTTGTCACACAAATATGTTCCTAGAGCCAATGTCAAAGAGATTAGGCTGAAGGGAAAATTGCAGCTGTATTTAACAGTAGAGCTGGCGAGTTGCTGCTCTCAGGTGATGGGGCATGTCTGTGCTTCACCCTATCTGAACCTGATGGCTGATGCGGTTAGCACTGTAATTACAGAGGGAAGGCATAAATCACAGAACACTAGGTTGGAGAGAGGGGAGAGAGAGGCAGAGTGGGGAAGAGAGAGACAGAGGCAGAGAAAGTAAAGAGAGAGAGAGACTAGCCTACTATAGCCTCAGGGCCAGAGGAGGCCCTGACACTCAGAAACATACTGTTCCCTCCTAAATGCTCTCCCTCTCAGTCCCTGCTTTTACTTTCTTTCTTTCTTTTTTCTTTCACTCTGTGCTCTCACACAGTCAAACACAAACACATACTTGCAGTCTGTCTCTAAGGGTTCACATCCGTCCTGTGGCTGTGGCAATCGGACTATAGTGGGTCCTTTACTGGTCCTGTGGGTTCCTGATTACAACACACTCCTTCATCCTGTACACATTAAAGCAGTAAGCACCAGACCACAGGAAGTAACGCTTGCGACTGCTGATGTGGATCTATGCCACTCTTCTTGTTTCCCCTTCCTTTGAAAGGAAATTTTAGATTCTCTACAAAGTGTGTCACAACCAGTGTCTTAGCATAGACCAGATCTTTGCTTGTTTTATTTGGGGAATATACTCCTCTCGTATTTTTGACAGACACTTTATGAGAGAAATTCAGTACATGGTATGCTGTATACCACAGTGGTATTACCATAGTAGTCAGCATGGTAACAATGGTGATTTAAGCGAATGCTATTATAAATCATAATCCCACACTTTGCTCTACTTTATATTTAATTCTGCATTTAGCTGCAATACCACATCAGTTATATTTTAATAATTCTTTTGTGTATTTTTGCCTTTATTTATCTAAACCACTAGGTCACCAGGAAATGCCACCACATCAGCTCTTATTATTATTGAGTTCAAGGGGATCTTCAGCACAAAGTTGGGGGAAAAAGAAGAATGGTCAAAACCAAAATTGAAGAAGCAAAAGTTGAGACATCCTGATTTTAGTGCCTATTACAACTAACTCCATAAACACTGGATCCTGAATTTCTCGTCGACTTATAGATAGCATCTTTCATGTTTCTGTGACATCAGCAGGGTTATTTTTTTTGGAAGTTTAGAAAGATCTCTCCAGAGCCACAGAAGACGTTATACTAACTGTAAAGTGGTGAAAATATTCTAAATATAACTGATAATTGATTTTTGTGGTACTTTGTTTAGGTGGCTGAAATGTGTTGTGCTGCTGCCCCCGTCCACAGCAGTACATAGCTTAGCTTCTGTGTCAGCACTCCTATCTGCTTCTCCAAACTAGGGGCGTGCCGACCGACGTCTACTATAGGTCTACTGACTGTGGATAAGTACCTCATACAGCCCCACTTCAAAATACCCAAACTATCCCTTCAAAGTTTGACATTTTGTTGACCCAACCTTCCACCCTGATGTCCTCCCTCTAGACTTTGTCGCTCTATAACACATAACACTACTTCTTCCTTTATTCCCTATGGACAAGAGTCATAGTTTCTATGGCCACGCCATTTTTGGGCATTTTACTGAAACAACTGATGCTTTTTGTCTGCCTCATGACAAGTAAACTGAACTGCACGTGTAAAAGCAGCGGGTGCCCCTTTTATCAAAAACTACACGCATAAAGAAACTTCAGATGAGAAAATGTTTCACATATTCTACTTTTTTTTAATCACTTTCCTTCATGTAAAGATCACTTTACTGTATGGTACTCATAGCCTGGTTTACACCAGACCCTTCACAGTTCTAACTGAGAGTGGGTCTGGGCAAGCTTCATTTGCAGCCCATTTCCAAAGGGGTGTCACCAACGGACGCAGCTCAAATGCCTCTGGGCAACCAATCAGACCAATGATCTGGTTGACGTAGCAGCGACAGCGGCATCAATGGGTTGCTGCCATGGATGTATTAAAGGCATACTATGTAACTTTTCCCTCTTCGGTCCCCCTACAGGTTATCTCATTGGAACTACAGCCGCTGTAGTTCCAATGAGACAACCTGTAGGGGGACCGAAGAGGGAAAAGTTACATAGTATGCCTTTAAAAGAACGGTTGCTGCGCTTCGGTAGCCGTCATGTTGAATGTAAACAAAAAGCTGCTTGCCATCGCTGCGCTATCGTCATTGTGTAAAGCCCGCCTCAACGGTTGTGATTGGTGCCTCGATTTGGAAAAATTGGAAATGGGCTTGAATGGGCTCTTGGCCAGACTGACTTGCAGAGCAAATCTCAAATTTTCCAGAAGTTCGTCAGGGTTTTCCCAGGCTATGGTACTCATTGTATCCACAGTGGATCTCTTCTGAATACATCCATTAACATCAGCAAAACTGCTTGATCTGTGAAACTAAAATAATGTTTAGAGGAAGTCTTTGATGTTGATCTCGTCATGCTGTCCATAGGGGAAAAGACTTTTCATGATCTTAAAAAAGAAATGAGAGGAACTCTTACACTCTCTAAATGGGATAGCGTTATTGAAGCATACTTCAGGTCACAAACAATTACTGAACCATTTATGAGAAGGGCTACTTAAAAGGAGTAGTAACATCCGACATGCATGAGTTGTTTTGTTTGGATATGGCTTTAATTCGCCTGACATTGGATCTTTTCGAATCTTCACCATCAGCAATAAACAATATACAATCAGCTTTTATTGAAAGACAATATCCCCTACACTGAGACGCCTGGAATAAGAGAACTAATCTTTTCTGATTGGCAGTCAGCTGTAGCTACATTTCCTCTTTATCATCAAATCGCCCATTAACCTTCTGTTCAACAAGCAATAGCTTACGCTGGAGGGGAAAGTCTATAGACTGTCACTACAAAATCCACTAAGTCTGAATCATTTCATCCTTTGAGCTGTGAAATAGAGTGAAATAGGAAGTCTGCAGCCAGCCGAATTAGGACGTATGGAAATGAACTTATCTCTGCCGCGGCTGCAATATGCTCCATCCGTATCAGACAAAGACATAGGCACGGCACTCAAGGTCAGTGCTTTTCATGTAAAGATAATGTTGCTAAGAAGACACTCAACACTTCCCATTGCGTTTTGAAGCCAAAGACCATAGTATGACTTCCACTGATCCATAAAATCATTACCGAGAAGATTCTTAACAGGTTCCAAGGACCACGGCTTACTTTTTGAATAAAATATAAACAAGGGAAACTATCAAACCCATTAATCTTTCATTAAGCTTGCCGGATAAAAAAGAATCGCTTAAAGTATCATTCGTTACCATCACTGCAAGTGCAAAAGCCCCCTGCTAACATCAAAGGCTTCTCAAAGAAACAGAGCGGGAGAGAGTCAGTTAGCTGAATTTGGCTGAGAACCAGCTTGTGGCTGGGTTTTAATTTCGACTCACTCATAATGGCACTGGGGAGGAAATGGGGACCCGGTCTATAAAGTGTTTTGTGCAATCGAGGCCTTTTCTTAGCAAACACTCACATAAACAATGCGCCGCTGTTATTAAAAGAGCCGCGGATCCAGACTGGATGTTGACAAAGGTTGAGAGCTCATCCTCATCTTGCACAAGTCTTTGTGTCATTGAAAGATCAGAGGCTTCTCATGGCCAAAGGATAGGGAAGACTCCATTTCAAATACATGTACTACTACACACACACACACACACACCCACACACACACACACACATATGCACACATTGCTTGCTTGTGCAGCCGGAGGAGGGGTGGTTGGCATGTTTGTGAGGGCGATGTAACAGCAGGAACAGACTTCTCCCGCTTTATATGTTTGGGTGGGGCAAACTGTTTAGCAACTGGAAGATCACAAAATCATTTAGAAAATTCATACGCAACATGTTGGAACTTCTTTATTAAAGCATTTTATAGATGCTCTAACTGTTTCTGCAGAACTGGCTGTTGTGGTTCATCTTGACACAACATATACTGGCTATTGAAAGACAGGAAGAAGATAGGCCAGTGTTTACCTGAAAGAAACAATGACGCTCCTGTTTTTTGCATTAGCTTTCTTTCCATCATTTGAAAGCACTAAAACAGCCTGGCCATAATGCCAAGTTTGTTAATAACATGCAGTGGATTAAGGTTTTAGTATAGCTATGCAACGCTGCTATAGTAAAGAACTGATTCACCAGGAAATAAAATAAACTCATCACAACTTATTTCTCTGACCTGCATCCCCATCAAAATACAGTGACACATTCATTTCTGTGTGTAGTACACAAAGTGAGAAAAGAAGCCTTCCGAGTGACTTCAGAGGCCCAGTATATTACATGAGTTAGTCATGGCTCATACTGAATTAAACATGGGAAGAAGAGTTTCTTTTTATCTACAGCCAAAGTACTAAATCTGACCACTGCAACCGATACTCGCTCGCCCACTTCAAATCCTCGCTTTGATAGTGAAAGCGTAGGAGCTTCAAATGTATCAGTTTGTCCTCATTTTTTTAATCGGTTTTAGTTGCAAACCCTGGTTGATGTTTGTAGTTGAAAACAAAATTACAAAGCCCTCTTTTCTGCCTCATTCCATGCAGAGCAAATGTGTCATTGTTACGTTTTGGTTTGCTCTTTCATATGTGTATTTTATCTGTTTCCTGCACAGGTAGATTTAATCAACCAACAGCAGGGTGACAGTTTCCCTCCAAATCATCTCTGTTAGGTGCAATAATAATTACAGTGGACATGAAGAGAGAGGCTTGTGTGATCGCTCACTGTTCTTTGGAGTTGGATCATTCTCTGTTCAGCTCAGAGATGTCACAGACGTGTGTTTTGGTTGTGCAGGACTCATCTTTGCTGGTGTGGAGTTGTGATATTTTTGGACGAGCAAGGATGAAAGCCTCGGGTCCTGTGGTTAATGAGATACAGAGGCAGCGGGAATGATGGTTTTAATTACTGCCCAGGACTGGTCTAAAGGGGGTGGTTGCTGAAGAGCATGCTGAGTGTCCTAGGTTGGGAGTTCAGACCGATGCCAGTCATGCTGTGCCTTGCTGCCTTTGATGCTCACTCCCCTCTGCTTTCTTCCCACATTGTGCTTATTAGATTCTTTGCTGCTGATGCTTCACTGCACTTTTGTTCAGACCAACGCTTCGGACAAAGCAAGGCATAACCACTGAGATTTCAACTTCAAATCCCTAGAAAGTTTCAGTGATGCAGAAGGCCACTTAATCTTTTTGTGGAAATTAAATCTGCAGGGCTCCCATTGTGCGGTGTGGCTCTCTGGCAACAGAGGAGTAGGATTGTGAGTTTGCTCGGCGGAGCTGGCGTGATATTTATTGTTGAAGAATCAAAATGCGTGAGTGCACGAGTCCAAGGGTTAGTATCCAACCATGTATGTAAATTAAAACTAAAAATAGAAATTGCTTCTGAAATGACGAAAACTGAATTGAGGAAGATTCCTCCCTGCTGTCTGCTCACATTTCAGGGGAAGAAATCTACAGTAGATTCGCCTGTCCTCGGCTGCTCCCAGCAGGAGGGTGTTGCTACGTGTCTGCTCTCTGTTCTCATACGGCCCAGCTGTGGCCCAACCCTTGTTGACTTTTCGGAGATCACATGGCATCCTCACTGTCGGTGTCATCGAGGGTGCTCTGCCTCTGCAGGACTGCCGTGGTCAGCATGGGCCTCCTCCTCCTCCTGCTGTCTTTACCCCCTGCATCTCCAAGAAAAAGGTTGGGCTGGCTAGTGTTTGAACACGCCATGCATATTCACAAACACAACATTTTACAAACAAATCTTTCATGCCGCACTCAAAAGTTCCTCTCTCGGCCAACTTTTTTTTTCAAATGTTTACTTTCTACATCTACTTTATTCATTGGACAAAAGCATGTCTATTGAGTCAAATCTTTCTCTACCCAGATTTCCTGTATCTGTATACACACATAATCTTCAAACAAGTCAAGGCCACCAGACAGACGTTTTTGTTATCAAATGAACAAGAAACTATATTTGCCGAATGAATGGAAGCTGAATGGGATATGTCCTTGGCATTCAGGCTCACAGGAAGTGTAGATAAGGGGTTTGAATCATAATCATACACAAAGTGCTCTGTATTTGGAAAGCTATGATGATGTGTGAACCCAGTGAATGTTTTTTTCTGTAGCAATTCAGCCATAGCGTGTGCTTTTTGAAGGATTATTTAATGTGGTTTGCAAGAAAGTGTTGCTGAAAGACATGACAGAGAAAGTAAGGATCACATGTGAGAATGATCATGAGTCTGATTTAAACCCTTAAAGCGATAGTTCATATCTTTTGAAATGGGGTTGTATGAGGTAGGGTACTTCTCCATAGTCAGTGTATTAGCTCCAGTAGATGTCCCACAGTTTGGAGAAGCAGGCAGGAGTCCCGACACGCAAAGCTAAGCAATTTACTGTTGGGGATGGGGGAAGCATCTTAAAACGTAAAAAAGGCCCAACTTCAAAAAATCAATATCAGTTTACACGCTATATTTAGGATATGTTCCCCACTTTACCTTGCCGTCAAACAACCCTTTATAACGAGGAACTGAGGTTGTTATATTGCTTGCTTCAAAGCCACCGGACTCCTTTTACAAAAATCATTTTAACTCGCAAAACGTGAGCTGCTGGTCTACCGCTGCCTCGATCGGTTAGTTTGTTTGTTAGTTCCTAACCCCTTCAACTGCATCTTCCTTAATGGATGGAGTTTACTCAGTAGTCATGAGTTGTCATCTAGTGTCATAGCTGTTGGCTACATCACGTCTTATAGTTTTTCTCAGTCGCTTTGGTACATTTGGTACATTTGGTACATTTCTCGAATCATCCTCAACATTTGCAAAACAGTAAGCGCATTTCTCAAAACAATTCGTACAAACAGCAAAACACCATGGATTACCTGCAAAAGCCAGTCTCTTGCTCAAAATCCTTAGTTCATCTCTCAAAAGTAAATATCTGTGTCAATGAACATGTCAGCGCCATCAGAATGACAAGTCCTTGTGTCATTGTGTACGGATAAGACAGTCAAATTGCTTACAGTTTTTCTTGATTGCTTTGACACAGCAGTCAACTCAAACTCCACATTTTCAAAACAGTTAACACACAGGCCGAAACAGTGGCACTCATGGTCAAAATGACACATTTTGTTTGCAAAAGGCTCTAACCGTGCCAAAACATTTAAAATATGCAACAAAAGAAAATTTTGCCTTCAAACAACACAACTTGTAAACAAGTGTATGAGCTCTTCCAATCAACCATTACACAGTGGACAACAAAATATAAAATACAGCACTCAGTGGGAATCAGTGCACCATTGCTTGTCACTGTAGCCAATTACTGTACGCAGCTTTCATGCCAGTGACATTTGTTGTCAAATTTGCCTTCTTGCAAAGATTTGGATCCAGAATCAGAAATGCTTTGATGCACATTTTATTGATTCCATTGATTCTTATTTTCAAACTGTGGCTGAAAACTGAAATACTGTAAATATTACATATAATACATGTAAACCAAAATGATTTTTATTAGAGTATAAGAAGTTAAGACAATAAAACTAAAATCTATTACAATAAAGTATAAACCTCTATTACTGTAGAGTATAAGAAATAGCCACTATTGATACTCAGTCTCTTCTGTCTTAGACCTCTTCCATCCATGTTGGCAAAAAACAACACAGACGCTGCACCTTTAAGGCCTGCAGACTGACTGCTAGTTGAAGATTTGTGTGAAGGAGTGTCAAACAGGTGCTTCAGTGATTTCATACTGATGGAGGTAGTTTCTAATAGTTAGGAACAAATGGTTTCTGGTTGGTTACCATAGCTAAAACAATGGAGTTTGGACTGCTTGAATGACATCCGTGTTAACTGTTCTGCAAAAGGGTGGGGAAAATGTGTCAATCCAATGAGAAAGGGTTAACACATTTGCAAGAGGTGTCTTCTGCTCTGCTGAGACAGTGATGATGAAAACCGAGTGGATCTCAGTTTCTTTAAGCAAGTCAAAGCAATCAAGAAAAACTGTAGTCATGTTGTCAAAATAACAGTGTACTCTGGAGGGATGTTCTGATGTAAACTATGGCTAAAGTTTTGATGACAATTATTGTAAATTGTAGGTTACACCTTAGTGTATGTGGGAGTTTGATTGCAAGAGACTGGACAAGATTCACATTTACGCTTTTACTGTTTGTACTGTAATTTGTTGACAGACCATGTCATTGCGATACACAAAGGAAAAGACAGCACTGCATAGCACAAAGAAAAAAAAAGAAAAAAACAAGAAATGTGAACAGAGGACATCTCCTTAGGGAAAACCGTACATGCAGTGCTGTAGGAATTACAGTGCAGTCTTCCTACTCCTCCTGACATTCATTGTAACATTGTGTTGTGCTCCGGCTATATATATACTTGCCAGTTGATGGTTCATGAGATGCACCTTCGTTAGAGAAAGTCAAGATTCACCTGGGAGCAATTTACCAATTCAGGACAGATTTAGAAAAAGGTCTAATGGAAATGTATAGAAATATGCTTGACATATTATGACAACATGTTCAACCATTTTGCATGTAAAGACTATGAACTAATGCCTAAATGTTGTGAGGGGTGAGACTATTCAACAGAAACCCATTATAGGGAAGGGGGGGGGGGAGGACTCAAACCCTGGACCTTCTGCACACGCCTCTATATACATATATATGCACCTGCTCTACCAACTGAGCTAACCCAGCCACAATCAATCACTTATTTTTAGTACAGTATTATTCAATTAAAACAACAACACAAGCAACGTCTTATCACTTACTGTAATGTCAGGCCACTTGCTTTGGTGAATGCCAGTTTTTTATTAACAGACAGGTAATGTGGTTTATGAAGATTAGGTTATATAAAGGATGATCATGTTGTCAAAAATTGTATGTTTGGAATACGTATAGTCCTATTTCACACATTAGGTGACAATGCTGCAAAAAAAATCAGTCTCTTAATTAATTTGTCTTTTTTTATAGATAGAGTGTAATTTATGGCTGCTTATTCATTTTTTAGGGTAACAAACATTTTCATATGTTTTAGGAGAAACTTAAATGTTGTGGTGGAAAAAAAAACATGTCTTAAGGAATTTTTCAGTCAGAATCTGCTTGGAAATGATCTTCTCCTTCTGATGGAGGACTACTGAAAGTGAACCTCAGTGATTTTGACAATACCAACTGAGCACCATCGCTAACAAAGCCGGAAACTGTTATAAATAGAACACCAGTTTGTTTCAGATTAAACATACTGTATGTTTGGTTTGACTGCTATTTCTGCATGGGTTTAGAAACCTATGGTGCAAGTGTGTGTTTGCGTGTGTGATGCAGTGCCTGTGTCTTTGAACACACTGATGCAGAGCAGATTAGGTTCCACGGCAGGCAAGCGACTAATATAATTTTCCTAACCCGCTTACTGATATCATGGCGCGGTAGATCCTTATTATTCAGAATCCCCTCTTGTTCTGGTTTTGCAATCAGGAGTTCAAGCTTAATGGGACCACTGTGATTTATGTAGAACGGATGCTTTGATCCTGTTTTGTTTTTAACGTTTGACACAGGAAGTGAGGTTGAATGCTATGAATATCAAATAAATACTACGTATTAATAGAAGACCATGTTCCTGACAGTGATGGTGGTGGTGACATCTTTGGTTGTGATGATAATAATGTAAGAATGAAGGGTGTGTATTTTGTGAAAGTGCAGCCAGTTTGATATACTGTGTTGCATGTTTCCTTTCATCAGCTTTGGGCCGTAGTATCTCACAGAGCATGATTAGCGTAAGCGTGGAATCCACGCCGCTGGGGGCTGCAGGGCAAGCTTGAAGCCTGAAGCGCATTCATCAACGTCCCTGGCAGGGTGCACCTTTCTCAGCCTCACACCGCTCAGCTTGGAGCCCACTCCTTAGCCACATTTTCGTTCTTTTTCTTTCATTCTGACTCCTTTTCAATGGCCTTTGTTGTTTTTTAAGAGATAGCGTGGTTTTTGAAGTAAAAGAATATATATATATATATATATATATACACATATATATATATATATTAAGCAAAGCTTTTGCAGTAGTGAACTGTCTGTGTCAGGTTTGTATTGTTCAGCATTTGACAACATCACATTACTATGTGTGTGTGATGTTGAAATGCATCTGTTCGGATCCTCATAGACACATACACCCTAGTGGATTTCTGTGTCTTACGTGGCTCTTGGTGTGACTTTGCCTTTTTTTACCCCACAATCAGTCTTGATGACATTGATGTCCTTGTCTTTTTCTTCATCTCCCCTTAGTCTTCTTCCAGCAGGTAAACAGTGACTGAAGCAGAGTCCTCCCAGACTAGTCCCTCAGGTCTGAATCTGTAATCACTCTTAGATCTCAGACATGAAAGACTTGCGTACATCTTCCTTAAAATGCCCTCTGAGGTGCCAAGTTCAATTTCAAATGGTAGAATGTGGAGAAGAGAGGGGAAGTTTGGGAAGAAATAATAGCTTGTGATCAGGTACCTCTTAAAAGGAATGCATATAGGGGGATTTTTTTTTGGGACTTTGTAAAAGCATTCTTAACACTCACATTCTAAATCATTCATTTTTCATCATGGTCACAAGTTAAACTTGAAAGGAAAGGGAATGACGACTCTATACAAAAGGCCATATTGCCAATGTCTCAATACTTCATTCAATACTACAGTCAATCAATTGTGGTCCATCAGTCAATACTTTTTAAGAAAAATCATGGTGATACTTTATTTCAGGGGTCCTCAACGTTTTTTTAGGCCAAGGACCCCTTAGCTGAAAGAGAGACGGAGCAGGGACCCCCCACTACATGTTAAATTACTTGCTTACAATAACGTGTGGGCGGCCTAAAGCCTTTATACATACCTTTTTTTAGTGCATACAATACTAAGCTAATACTTATTGACATATTCATGTATATTTTATACATTATGTTTTAATACATTACATTTTAATACATGTAGCACAGTGAATCCTTGAAGCTTAACTGTATCTGTGGATGGCTACCTTAATTTCAGGCTAGTAAGCCTGTCATCAACATTGTGTAAATGAAAAAAAAAAAGAAAAAATCTGAAATAGGCCGATTTATCTTTGCTATTACTATGTTGGACTTATGTTTATTTATATTTTCAGACATATTTAAAGTTTTGAAAAACAAAAATAATAAAACCATCACTTGGTGGCCCCCCTGCAGTAACTCTGAGGACCCCCTGTTGAAGATCTCTGCTTTATTTCATTCATTCCCTCAGCCTGAATCCATTTAGGCCTTACTTACAGGCCTACATGTCCCCTAACTTATTCAACATTTACAGTATACAGTAAAACTGACATACACTTGCATGATGCAAATGTACCATTTAATAACTTGTGTTGACTTCGGGTCACATTGACCCGTTTTAAATTTTTGTTTTATATCAGAAAATATGGGACGTAGAAATAAGCGCTGAAAATGTGTAGAAGAAAAATTTAAAACGTTGGGAAAAGCAAAAACAAATTGTGAAAAAAAGGCGTCAAAAATGTCAGAAAAAAAAGTGTTTTTTTCATGGTTGACAGGAAGACAACACAAGGGTATAATTGATTTAACATAGAGTTTGTCTTATAATGCTCACAAACTAGAAGTTAAACAGCACTATGTAGGCCTATTGTGGTGCACGCTGAACTGTGTCCTGAAAAGCTCATATGATGATCTGTCAGTTTGTTGCTGATTTAAAAACAACAACAGTCTGTGTATCAGAGCTCCTAGTTTCATCAGAGACTCAGTGGAGTAGGTGTTGGTAACCCAGACAACTCGAGTCTGTATATTTACTGTACGGGCTTTGCTGACATCTAGTGGTCACAATTGAGCTCGCGCTGTTAAACAATTGCACACACAACAGCACTAGGTTAAACGGATCACTGCGCTTTTAAAAAGTAGTTCTTAGGCTTTTCTTATTAATTATTCTATCAATCCTTCAATAACGTCGTTAGTAGATGCATTCTGAGCAACTGCACTTGTATTATATATTTATGCCGTACGTAAACTGAAGAAGTGTTTGATGAAAGTAAAATAAAAATGTACAAGCGCATTCATTTTCTCAGTGAAGAGGCCTATAACTAAATTGCACTCGTAGATGGATACACCTGTGGTAAATTTTCTTTCATCGATTTGGGGTATAAGGACGCTTTCTAAAAGTAAAAGTAAGTATACCTAAAACTGAATCAAAATGTATACAACATACGTTGATATTGACATAAAATGTTTTGTGTGAATCTAATTTCTCAACCAAGTTTAGGATTTTTCCAGCCAGGGAGGTATTAGTCAGCATGTCTGTTAACTAACGTGAAGCTAACTTTAATTGCTAATCAAGCTACTAACATGGGAGTAATGCAACTTAATGATTTAACTAACTTGAAATGTAATACATTAGTGTCGTATCTTGCAAAAGGGAAAAACTTTTTATTTGGCGGTAACAGTAGCATGCAATATTAGCTAAAACATAGCCTCGACTTTATGTTAGCTGGTTGAGCACATGGATGGTTAAGGGTTGAGCAGTGGGCCGCACTTATCATTAATTAGCAGGCGCCATCTTGTTTGTGCAACATTACAAATTGTGTAACATTATGATTAATTACATTATGATTCATTATAAGTATCAAAGGCTTTTTGATGGCCCAAGTTTTTGTTTTGTAGAAAAATGAGTCACTAAGTAAATATGATTTTCTTTTTAGCTTTCAACTCCTATAGTTTAATTTACCGTTTTTTTTCTACAAGTTTCTTTTTATTATTTGCTCTTAATTTTGCATTAATGGTGGAGTGTTCTTTTTAAACAGAGCATCATTTAAGACGGTCCGAAAATGACTGGTCGGGCACGAGCTAGATCAAGAGGCAGAGCACGCGGTCAAGAAACTGCTGTACCTGGAGCGGTAAGAGCGGTCTTTGATGTTAATGGCATCTCTGGGTCATTTTACATGACTGTCTCCTTGATATTTAGGACCATGTTCAGTTCCACCTTTTTATTAAATATCACTATTACTTAAGTCAAAAATGCTTGCGTAATTATAATGATATCTATATAGTTAGTAGATGTTTTTGGCTTTATTTGCGCCGGTTTTGAGATATCTCAACACGTTG